>NC_066317.1:3755567-4369128 GCF_022539315.1 Serinus canaria | reverse complement strand
GTCTCAGACTGTTGGTATATATTTCCTCCCATGATTGAGGTTTTGAGGTATCTATGGTGTTTTGCAGCTCTCCATCTTCACATCTAGCCTAGGATATGGGTGCTGTGGTGATGCCATTGTTCAGTACAGTTGGAACACCAAAATATTGGTGCTTGCTTGGGCATTGCATTTTCATTTTGTACTGCTTTGTGTTTTTCTTCTCCTGTAAAGCTGGAGCAGGGAAGGAAGGAGAGTTGCTGTTCAGGGCCAACATAGAGCAGATGTGCTACACTTTAAGATGGGACAAGGATGTCTGGGATGGAAGCAGGTGAAGAAGAGATGGGATCTGTTCTTCAGGGGTCTTGTGAGAAAGGAGGATGGCTGCAGCATCCCTCCCCTCAGGTCATCACGGAGCAGAGTGCAGGGTGAGAGAAGCACCAGCCCTTTTTGTGGGCTGCCTGGAATTCTCTGCTTTGGTTCAGCATTTATGACTGGATCTGAAAATCAAATTGACATGTGTGAAGGAGAATAAAGAGGCTTCTCTTGTGTGCCTTGGTAAGGTCTGAGCACCATGGCTCTAAACTTGGCTTATCAGTAGCACCAGCTGCAGAAACGGCACATTTTAATAGCCCCCCTGAAACAGCGTCTTCACAGGTTATTAAGAACTTTAAAACTGATGTTGATAAATGTGAAGTTTAAATTTTTTGCATTGTAATTCTGAATTAGTACTGATCAGTCATGATCTCGTGCTACTAAGTGCTTTGTTTTCAGTGTAAAATATGCAAAAGGAAAAATTATATTGTGTTGAGATTTTGCTTTCTTTCCTTTCCTGAAATAAATTGTCAGTGTTTGTCAGTTTTGCTTTTTGTAGAACCTTTACAAATGTGTTAGCAAGGATTGAGTAGCTGTAAGTTAACACTCTGGAGTGATGTGGCCAGCTGCACACACTGCAAGCTTGGTATGACCACTGGCCTGGAAATATCTTGGGATGGGTAGCAGGAGGTTTTGGGGGCTTTTGATGGGTTATGGTTTTTATCTTTTTTTTAACCTTTTTTTTAGTGGTTTAATATTTGCCAAGGCAAAACCCTGTACAAAAATCTTTAAGCACTGCTTTCTACTCTTTTTGAGATGAGACACTATATTTAATTTTTCAGCTTCCTTCAGTTTCTTTAGAGTTTTTAGGAAAGCACCATCTGATCTTTATGATCTGTTTTCAGTTCTTTGGTAGATTTTTTGGTTCATGTGTGAAGCTATTCCAGCAGAGTCTAACCCTTGTCAAAAACCTGATGCATATAATTTAAATGGAATGGCCACAATTCCTTGCAGGATTTCTAAGTAGTGGCTCTGACCTGGAGTTGTTAGGGGTCAGCATGGTATCAGTCATCTGCAGGAAGTTCTAAGATGCAAATGGGCAAAAGCGTTTGAATTTCCCTTTTGAATAAATTAAACAGAGAAAACAAAGTCCGAGAACCTTTCTTACTCTAAGTCTAAATAACATGTAAAGAAATGAAGCAAATTGCAATTGCTTTCATCACAGTGTGTTTGTCTTTGCAGTATTGAACACAGTGTATGGGGGAAAAGGAGCTTATGAAGCTTAAGAACTTCTTTACTTGATTTCTTTTCTCAGTTTTCCCATTGATGCATATCAAGTTATGATTTTGCTTGGTTTAGATTCATAAGTGCTATTCATTTTGTTTCTTTATGCCATTTCAGCTCCCTGACAGCTGGAATTGCTGTGGGCATCCAGTTACTCAAATATGAAAGCAGTCATTTATGAACAAGGCAATGTTATGCATGAAAAGCCTGAGCAATAACTCTTCTTTTTGATTTAGTGTAGGATTGATCTAGAAGTCAGAACTGGTGAGTCATTACAGTGAGGAGTGGTGGGTCACAGCTTTGGTGGTTTTGGGGTATTTCTGGTCTCCTCTGGAAATGGCACTCGATAGCTTACCTGGAGTAGGTACATGGAATGTGCCTAAACAGCACTTGGTAGGTAACTCACCTGCCCACTGTCTGTAATTCATCCTGACATGAAAATGAAAAGGCTTCACCTCTTTGTTTCAGCAAAGCTTTTGGCATGTGGTTATTTTGTTCCTGTCCCAACAAAGCATCTGCAGAACCACTGAAACCCCATGGAGTGGCTGCACATGAACCACCCGAGGCTTTTTCTAGCTGTGCCTTCAAGAAGTGTTGCTGTAACCAGCAAACAGAGCTAAGTGGAAAGCCTTGTCTCATCTCTAATACCTGTAGTCACAGCTCCAGTTGCTCTGGGTGTCAGTGGAGTGAGTTGAATTCCCATTTCCCTAATGGGACAGGAGTGTCATTTTCTCCAGGCTTGTGCCATTTGCCATGTGGGCAGGGGATGGTGCTGTTGTTCCAGCTAATCTCATTCAGGCTGTGGTGCTGCTCAAATTCCCTCATTCTCTCTTGAATCACTTAGTGATTTTGTTTTTGTACCTTTTTCAGGTTGCTTTATCTGGTTTTCTTTACCTAAAGCATGAGTCAGAAAATTGAATTTTTTTAATGTTTTCAGAATCCTCTAATGTAATCTTGTGTCCACTATGAAATGAGAGAACAGTGAACAAAATACTTTATTGGAAATAGAAGCTGTGTTTGTACACAACGTTATTAATGTTAAGCATTTACCTGCTGCAGTCTGAGCATAGACAATATCCACTCTTACTCCCCATTTATGGGAAATGAGAAAATGTTTTTGTTTAACTCACACATTTACGGTTGGGAATTTAGTGGAACAGATTGTCCTGTGCAGTATTATTTGATTCACAGAGATTTCTAACCTGCAATACCTGAATTACTGCTGGGTTTTAGTAAGCCTGGGGTGTTATTTCGTATCATTCAAGCACCAGCATAACCACCCTGCACTCTCCAGAGAAACTGGAAGGCTGTGCAGGATCTGGTATTTTAGAAAGTAACTGTGTAATTGGCAGGAAAAAGTTGTGGGGTGGAAAGGACAGGAAAGATCATGTTTTGGGTTTTTGGTTTTGTTTCTTTTGTTTTTTACTTTCAAACGGTCATGGTAATGGATGTGGCATTTGTAGGATGGCATAAAAAACTCTTAGAACAGGAGAGGGGAAGAATGTTTCAAGACTCAAACTAATCTGGTCTGCTACCACAAGAAAAAATGGCCAAATAATCATCCACTGATATCTGTGGGAAATGGGCTCATAAATCTTCCTGGCTCTAGAGCACATGTGAATAGAATTTGATCCACAGAATAATCTGATAGCTTTAACTTTTGGGTACTTCTAGCCTTTATTTCAATAGGTAGCAGAATGGTATAACAAAAGGTCCAAGTCTTGGTCGTTCTTACACACATCTATGGAATGTGTCATGACATTGAAGGAACCTGAAGGAAGGAAATAGAGATGAAAGCCAAATAGTGTAGGTGATTATTTCCACACACTTGGCAGTAAATGTGCTTTCCTCTTACCCTTCCTGTTCCCAAAACCTCCCTCAGGAAGGCTACAGGTTGCATATAATGAGGCATGGTAGTATCTCTGAAATCCAGTGAAAATGTCATTAGAAGTCTTGCTCTGTATCAGTTGCCAAGTGTTCATCATGTTGTGTTCTTTCACACTGATTGCTTTGTCTTTGCATGCAGAAATATTGAATCAGGGAAGTTACTCTGTGGATGCCTCTATAGCTTCATTAACTACTTTCCCTACTTACCTCTGCTCACCCTTGCGCCATTTTATGTTTACTTTCAGAAAGCAGTCTTCTGGTGATGAAGATGACTGAAGGCAATTAAGAGTTTATAGATCCTGACTGTGCTGGCACCGCAGAGTGAAAATCAATGATAAAATAAGGAAAAAAAAGGACCCGTTCATTTTTGAGGACTTTGAGCAGTGGCAGCTTAGCAAGAGAACAGACTTTACTCCATGGCCAGCCACTGCTCCTAACAAATCAATTTAGTAATGCAGTGTTTTGTCACTGCTTGTACTTGATCATATTCACTGTCTCAGCAGCTCTGCTTGCAGCATGGGCAATCCCACGTGTGGGCCTCACTTGAAATGGTCTGTGAGGTTGTTCCTCAGTGGACACAGCCAAAAATGGCCTTAGGAATGGTACAGACATGGCTGATACAACCTGTGAAGGGAAGAATGAGCTGAGGTTTTTTAGTTTTATTTTTTGGGGTTTTTCCCCTATGCCCCCCTCCCCTTTTCCTTCCTGCTTTGAGATTAGATGTTAAAACTTGTTATAGAGGCTGTCATCTGCAGGTAATCTGACTTGCTGCTTCATGAGGAGCATACACAGTGATTCTCCCATGCAGCTGGGTATAAAGCATCTGTTAACCTTAAGGGCATAACAGAGCAATCACCTCTTAATGCTATTTACATTGAGTAAAAAGACACCGTGATCTAAGACATCCCCTGGCTAGAGGAAACAAAACCCAGTCAAAATGATGGCCTAATTATTTAACCTGTTTGTGTGGTGCTTTGTCTTGGCTCATCACCTCCTGTGTCACCTTCACTCCACAATGATGTATCATCGTGTGTATTTGTTTAGAGCTTCCTTGTTTGTTTCATATGTCTTATCAGGCTCTTGTGTTGCAGATGAGGATCCAAGCAGGCATGGCTCAAGTGAACACTGAATTTAAACAAAAGATCACTTGTCACGCTTGCTTCAGTCCATGTGCAGGTAGAGCCTTGATCTTATGGTGACCTATAGACTGTGTACATTGCCTAGGGTCTGAAAATGACTGGTGGTAAGGAAGGATGAGAGAAGACTGCAAACTGATGAATGACCAGGAGAAGAGGAGTCATCATCATTTACTGTCCTCAGACTAGAAGAACCAGAGCACCCTAGCAATATTGCCAGGTGGGAAGTTTAGAAACAAAATGAAAGGAAAAAAGGCTTGTGTCATGATAAAGTTACAGAACTCGCTGTTATGTGGCACTGAGGAGAGCATGGCTATAAATTACTTTTAGAAGCTAACAAGACAAGTTCATGCAGAGGTCCATGGGTAAGTTTTAAACCAGAGTGTAGCTCCCCCTGTTCCCTGCTGCTTTTCCTGGGAGGCAGCTGGGAGCCCTGTTTGTGATGGATTCGTGACTGTCACTGCTGGCAGCCAGTTATTGGATTAAATTGTCCATCCCCTCCCGGGTGCCAGGGTTTATTTCCCCGTCCTTATCTCCCTGGCCAGCAGGGTAGTTTGTCTTCCCCGTGGCTGCCCGCTGAGTCACAGGCTGAAACTGCCAACTCTTCCTGTAAGACTTTCTCTACACAAGAAAATGCTGATATAGTCAGGAGGGTGTTAATTAATGGCCTCTTGGGGCTGACCTTGGTGAGCTTGACCTCAGCCAAAATGGGCTGAAGCATTCAGTGGGGAACAGTCTGTCCAGGGGTCTTGTAGATGTAGCTGGTCCTGCCCTGGGGAGAAAAGATGATGCAGTGTTTTTCAACCTGTTTTGGTTGAAGACTCACTAAACGTTTTGGAAAAACAAAACAAAAATCAACGCAAATGGAAGAAAGCTTTGGACATGCATCTGTTCCTCCCTAATTCCCTCTAATTTTATTCATTTGCACAGGGATGTGTGTTGTGTGTGAAGATGAACAAGACCCTTCTGGTAAATATTTGCAGGGGTTTGTGAGGCTGTGTGCCCCAGGATTTTTGTTTTAAGCAGACTTGGGCCATTTTCTAGTCTTGGAAACAATGGAGGAAGAGAGGTATGCCCCCTCACTGCTCTCCAGGTTGTGTATGCCTGCAGCAATGCCAAACTTATGGACTGCAAGGATGTAACACCACCAGAGGCAGGTCTGTCTTTCTTCTTGTTTTATATTTCAGGGATCCCACAGCTGTCAGTGCAGGACACTGAACTTGGCCTGTAGCAACCACCCCAGCTATAAATGAACAGAATAAATTCTGTTAATAACTGCCAGTGGGAACAGCCACTCTGATGTTTGTCCACATGTGCTAAAAGCTGCCACTGTTCCTCTCCAGCTGCATTCCATTCTTTCTGCGCAGGCTGCTTGCTCAGGACAAATTTACTTTTGAAGGCCTGACAATTAACAGTTTGGGTTTGAAGTCCCTTTCTCAAGCTGGTCAACTCAGCCTCCCCAGTAACAGCAAGGGAAAGGTCAAATAGTCAATAGCACAAAGCTTTCCAAACATCCTGAGGCAAGGGACTTGTTATTTTTAAAATGAGAACATGAAACTCATAGATGGGAGACTTGTGTAGACAAAAATGTTGTATTTCAGCATTGGCTGGATGGCTTTAGGGTATCTTTCATGGTATTGCTAACACTTAAAGCTGTCATTGCAGCAGATGGGTGTAATACAGTCAAATTGATACTTGACCACATTCAAGTCTCTTTTTTTTTCATTCTGTAGCCCCAGTTTTGAACATAGAGTCTGTTTTCAATCTGAAATAGTGGTTAGAAAGGACAGAGGCATGATTGTGTTGTAGAGCCCAGTCTTTCTCTATGGGACTGAAAGTCCCCTGTTGCTTCTGACAGTGATTGCCCTCCAGCTGCAGTGTTCTGCTCTATAAAATTTTGTGCTGCTGTACAAAACCTGCTACCTGGAGCAGTGGGCTTTGCTGTGTCATAGGATCACTTCAACAGATCTGTTTCAGCAACAAGGTTCTGCAGACTGGGACTGCCCTGATATCTCTTAGTAGATGTTCTGAAGGTCATGTCTGTTCCTGGTGGGTGGTGGGAAACCTGTCTTTTCAAAGATCCCATTCCAATACAGTGGCTGATACTTCCCTGGCAGTCCTGTGGCCCTGGCAATCAAGAGGCAGGAAGGGGCTTCCTGCCCGAGTGTCTTGGGCCAGTGACCTGGGAGGGGGATGCATGGGCTTGTATCAGTTACCCAAAACTACTGAGAATCCTGCATATGTCGATTGCAGCAGTGGAGAAGCTTTTACAAAATGTATTCTTACACTGTCTTGTAGTCCTTGTGGATTGAAGAACACGAGAGCTCTTTGGGAAGACTTGGATGCAGCTTGGGCTTTAAGTCACTTGTTACAGGGTCCCATGTTGGAAATAGCAGTCAGGCTGCAACATGCATTAAAGAAATGGGATTCAAGTTTGACCTTTGGTTAGAGCACTCTGCCAGAGGGGCTCTGAGGACTCCATGGCTGAGTGCATTTGCAATGGATTGACAACTTCTACAGAGTCTGTAATTGTCACATTTTTTTCCATTTGGAAAGGTCTGGACGTTTTTTCTGTGGGAGCTGTAATCTCAGCATTCTCTGAGTGCAAGTGTAACAGGCTTTCACAGCAGCAGTCAGAGAGGCAAGTTGGAAAAGAAGTGACCTTGCTGCTTTGCTGGTCAGAAGTTTTGTTCTTGGCTTTTCTGGTAAAGTCTAAATCTTTTCTGCAAGCTCAAAATTGGCCATTGTCCATGAAAGGACTGGTGAATGTGCTTAGCTGCATTCTTCTTTCCCCTAAAATTTCTTGCAAGATTATGGGGCTTTGTCTATAAAAAGAATGTCATTTCCTATACTGTCAGTGATCGGTCCACTATCACTGAGAAATGGAATGAACAGAGCAATACAGAGCAAAGAATTATTCCTCCCTAAATTCTGGAAGTATGATTTGATTTTGGCCTTAAATCACAGCAATTAGGGTCTTTGGGATAGTATGTCACCCTGAAGTTATCCTAGGAAACACTAACCTGGTGATATCATTGCTTCCCTGACGCCCCTTTGCTCCAAGGAGCAGTGTGTTCATTTGTTGCTGATTCACACAGAGAAATGGGACAGATGAGGGGGGGTGGTTTTAATTCTATAAATGTGCTGTCAGTCCTGGAGGAAGCAGTGTGGCCAAGGGGTTACAGAGACAGCTGTGATTAGGGTTAAGCTGTGTCAAGTCACACCACTAAAAGCTGCAATGTGGGGTAGTTTCTAGAGAATGGACTAATGAGAAGAAATCAAGGTTTTATGGCACTTTCAGAACAATTTTTGACTGCCTTTCAGTCTCATTTGATGCTCACATAATGAAAACCTTGCAGAACACCATGGCTGGCCTGAAAAAACTGCTTTCTGATGCCAGACTGTGTAAGCTTATTTTTTTTCCTTGTTTTTCTAGCAAGTGCTACAGTAACCAAGTACATTATAGAAACTCGTGGGGGAAGAGAACAGGGAGAAGCAAAACCCATCCTGAGCCACCAATTACTCAGAAACGTCCTGGTTTGGTTTAGTACCTAGAAAACAGAATCTCATGGAGCCTTTTGCACTGAGAGCCTGTTACCATGTAGTGCTCAGTTAACAGAACTTGTAATAGCTGTAGTCATATGTGCATTCAAGATGCACTGCCAACTTCAGAACATGTCACTGAAGATTTTGCTGCAAATTCCATTTGGGAGAGCTGACAGAGCTCCCATAAAATTGGTGCACTTCTGGGCATGCCCCAAATCAGACATGAAAAGTTTAAGCAGCTTCACTGTAGGTTTGCAGTACTTATGCTTATTCTGTGTCTGCCTAAGAATGACAGACGGATAATTTCTGACCCTAAGCCTGTATCTCCCACCCAAGCCAAAAGGGAATAAGCAACAAGGATGTTCTTCATCCATCTGCTTAACCCATGAGAGAGCCTTTCACAAATGAAGATTGAATGTTGTCAGTTTTTGGGGTAGTGGAAATGGAAGCAAAAGCACAAGTATTTGTCCCGGTTCAACACAGCAAGTCAGTGATGGTTCCCTCTTTGCTGGGATCACTGGTTTTAAATCAACAAAATGCTCAGAAAGCTGCAGAAATGCTAATTGATGACTCCTGGGGTGCTGATGGTGGCATGCCATTTAGGAGCTCTGATTGGATGTACAGGATATTTAAAGTTTTGTCATCTTATCCATAATTTTAATGGCACCAGAATTATGCATAGATGAGGACAAAAATATCTACTGAGCTGGAAAATATATTGAACTGGTACTTTCTCTGCATGAAGCCAAATTCAGCTGTTGACTCTTTGGTTATTAGTTCATCTGGCTTTATGAAGATATGTAATTTAGTTCCCTCCATGTAACATACTTGATAGAACTTGATAAAGCTAAATGGATATTCTATTTAATGGATCTCTGCGGAGTAGATCTGGAAAAGGTTATAGTTTAGTGTTGAATAAACTCATAAATCCCCCAAGGGAGAATTCTGTAGATTCTCACATTTTGTCATGTTTTTCCTAGCAGAGAGGGGTATTGACATCAAAGCACTGGCATAACATTTCCCTAAGAAATGGCTTGTAGAAGTCACTCTGTTCTTTATGTGGAAGAATAGTAGAGAGGCAGAGATGAGCTTTCATTTTCCACCTCTGCCAGAGACCTGCACCTTTGCAGATTCACTGCAGTGAAGTTAAAATCTCTTGGATTTGGCATTGATGGTGAGCTCTGAAGCTGTGAAGACAAATGTGCTCCACCAAGAAATCATGCACCTTAATGCCTTCAGGCTTCAGAAACTTATACAGAATATTTTGTACAGGGGATTTAAATAGCTGGGAATCAGACCTTAACAGAGTACCAGGTGCCTCATATAAGCCCTGTATTAGACCGGTGTAGGTTGTGATAGATCACATCTAGCCAAGATTATGCAGCCTTTTAATGACGTGGAGATTACTGAGACCTTGGGATCATGTAAGGTAAGAATGTTGCTTTTAACATGTTTGAAGAGGCCACTTCAGTAAAATGTTTTTGCAAGGGGTCTTAGAATTACTGTGTCATTACATACTATTTCCTTTGGTCACTGATTTTTTGAAACTCCAACTACCTGCTCTTTTCCTTCCACTTCCTCTGGGCAAGCTCAGAGGGGCTCCTACCTCTTGGCTCCTTCCTTAGGGCTGCACTGAATCTGCCAGCCTTGTCCTTTCCATCTCTGCTCTGTGGCAGTTACCTGGGCTGTAGGGATACCTGGGATCTTCTCCTCTGCCCAGAATTTTGTTTTACTTTGCCTACTGCAAGTTCAGGGACATCTCTTTCTGCCTCGTGTGGGTTTTGCCATCAGAGCACTCAACAGCCAGACAAAATGATCTCAAATACGATGATGACTTTTAAAGTCTGTAAGAGTGTGGCTGTCTGCAACAGTGGCTTTCTCACAGTAACTGATGGCAGATGAGAGACCCCTGTCATGGGGAATTTACACTTAAAGAATGGCATTAAATACAGAGGTGGCTTTCTGTGAAAGGTAAGTGCAGATAATCAGTAAAGCCTTTCCTGGCTGATGGTTGAATTCAATCTCTTTGCTTTGGCTTCTAATATGCAGTCACAAATTATAGTTTGAGATTTTAGGCTGTAACAATGTTCTTGTTCAGATATATAACTACTCCCAGGACCTGCAGAAAGGAAAGAGGGAAGGGATTGAGGGAAGAGATGGGAAATCATGAAAGTGGTGAAGGAGGAGGGAACCTGGAACACCTTCAATTTTCCATGGAGTTGACAGTCACCAAAGTGAAAAAATGTTCCCCTTGGGAGGATGGTGAGGAGCCAGGGGAAGAGAAGCACCA
The DNA here is from genome assembly GCF_022539315.1 of Serinus canaria. Lineage (NCBI taxonomy): Eukaryota > Metazoa > Chordata > Aves > Passeriformes > Fringillidae > Serinus > Serinus canaria. The sequence continues at coordinate 4,358,694 of NC_066317.1, read as the reverse complement.
GGGTAGAGCTCTGCCTTCCCAAAGGAGAGCTGAGAAAGCAAGGCAGGAAGAAAGGAACTTGCCATGACAATCCCCTGTTATTTTATGCCGGTTCCGCTTTTAAAATGTATTTTCCAATGCCAGCTTTGAACAGCTGCTTTATTTTGAGGGGTAAAATGTTTTCTGGGCAGAGGGGAGAAGAAACTTAATGCATGCCTTCACATCAAGTCTGAGAAATGGTGGTTGAATAATGAATCAGAATTGTCTCTTTTTTGATGTATGTGATGTGTTTTCCACTTAAGCAATCTCTGTGAGTTCCAGTGAAATACACACGGCTGTCTGGTGGTACCACAAGAGACATTCTTAAGCTTACAACCCACTGGAACTCTGGAAAAAGAAATTATTTAAAGGGTGACAGATATTTAGCCTGCTCTGTGAGGCCTGGCTCAATAAATAAGTACAGAGAAAAATGAGAGGGGAGACTCCAGCGCAGACTATAGAAAATATGATGTTGTTTTGAATGAAAAGTGTTAGGAAAATGGTAGGAGATATTGGTTTTTCTAGATAGTTATATAAAACCAGCTGAAACAAATACTCTGAAAATGAAATGCTAATATGCTGATACAAGAAGTAAGATTAAATTACTTTTCGTGATTAAACTTACATAAATTATACCAGTGTATATTAACCGAGTCCTTGGAAATAAAGGACTGAAATTTTTTTATAATGTTAACAAAAGACAGAACATGGTACCCTTGGGCTATTTAATTTCTTGTATCTACTGAGGTTTGAGAAAAGAATGACTTTTTTTCATTGTTGTTGATGATTTTTGGATCTGTCTTGAATTAGAGATCTGAAAAAAAAGTGGCTGTTATTTTGGAGGGGGAGGGGAAGTGGAAGTGTTTTTCTCCTTCCACGGTTTAGCTAGATGAGACAAAAAAATGGAAATAAAACCAGAAGGCTGAGAGTTATTTGTTGCTGGCTCAAATTGGTCTCAGCCAGAATCTCACTGGTGAATTAGGCACTCAGTAGACTGGAGCAGATGTGTGTTGGCTTGCATATATCTGAACAGACAATTCTTAGGTTTTTTTGACCTGGCTATATGGTGAGCTAATGCAAATCGACGAATGAATTAATCGTTAACACTTACTGAATAGTGAGCTTATGATCTAAGAGAGGGTTTGAAGCAAGAATTTCTACAGTAACACAGTAACAACTTGCTTGTAGTAATGACATAAATGTAAAATTACTAGATGACTTTTAGCAGAATTATTCAGTACCAACTGGTTCTCAAGACTACAACATGAGGGTTCTAAAGGCCAAAAATGGAATAATTAAGCAGAAAAGCTATGACAAAACACATGTAAAGTTTCTTGTGCCACATCTTACCACTGGAGTGCCACAGCTGAACTGGAACCCTCTCTCTCAAGGGGGGGCTCCAGCTACTATGTTATTGAAAATCAGGCAAATCTCCATTTGAAAGAAGACGTCACACTCAGGTGACCTTGAAGTGCTTAAAAATGGTGTGAAGCAGAAGGAAAACCTTCATTCAGTTTCTTGAGGATGGATTTGTGTTTGTAAAGTGTAAAAGCACCTCTTATCAACAGTGGTGGAATGGATCTCACCTTGTGGTTTAGGAGACTTTGTTTGCAGTGGAAGTTGCTTCCTGTAGGTACACTGGGCCTGACAGCTCTTAGAGCTTTTGCGTTTTGCCCCTATATTGTGTGAAATATTGTCTGCTGGACACAAGAAACACTTCAGATTTTGAAGCTTTCAAAGGAAAGGCACAGTAAGTGTCTCTTGTCTGTGCTTCTAATCTGCTTTTAGATGACTTTTTCAGTGATTTGGATTGTGGCCCCCTTATCAATGAAGTAGTTTCTCATGAAGGAACAGGACTCAGAAGATTTCCTCTTGGATGTCTTGTTTAAAATAGCATTTCTGTCTCTAGTGTGGGCCACACAGAAAATCAGAAGCTGTGTACCAGTCTAGTGTAGGTAGTGCTGCTGTGACCCTCCTGGTGACAAGGAGGGACCTGTCCTGCTGACAGACCCTGTATGTATTGCAGTGCTTTTGGTTTTTTCTTATTCTGCTGAGCAGGACTCTTTTTATAAAGTGTTCTTTGTTGTTCTTTTTTCCATTTTAGAAAATTTTAGGCATTTACTAAGACACAGCAAGTCATCAGGGAGTTGTCATGAGAGGAGGTATATCAGCATATATACATGGATTAAATGCATCTTCTCCTGCACAGTGTTTTTCCTTAAGGACTACTCCGATGCACTCAGGAATGGTCTTATCCTGTCTGTCTTACATCTTGCCTCAGAGGTGCAGCCAACCTGCTCTGCCAGTCCCTTTGTAGCTGTATTTCATCCAGGATGAAGGCCTTAGGCAGGGAAAGAGGAATGTTGTAAACCATTTAATGACAGAGCCATCTACTCTAATGGTGTGCTCTGGTTGCCTCCAGCTGTGTGACTGCTCAATGTGTGTCAATGTTTATATTTATTTTGAAACACTTGGAAATATGAATAGCTCTGAGCCCTCTATCAAATCTATGTGATGTTGGCTCAGTTGTTTCTGAAGTTGTTGCAGGTTTGGGAGAAGCTGGTAAGGAACAGTGGTTGAACACACAGCATGAATTGCATGGCTTATGCCTCATTTCCACAAGGCTGGCAATAAAAAATTGATTTGGGGTATATAACTCCAAAGATTTGTAGGCACACAAGCTGACAATAAATACCTGGCCTTCAATCTGGCATTAAGTTGATTTTGAAGGGCGCTTTGGAGGTTGTGTAGTCCAACCCAAGATTAGCTTTAAAGTGAAGTCTGGTTGTTCAGGGGCTTGTTCAGCCAAGTTTTGAACATCTCCAGGAATATCCTCCAGCTTTGCTGAGCAGTCTGTTCCACTGCTTAACTGCTGTTGCTGTAAATATTTGTTTTATTATTGCTAGTCAAAGTTTTCCTCACAGCAGCTTGTGTCAATTAGCATTAATCTTTTTTACTTCCAAATCAATGACTGCGTTACAGGCACACAGAGACAGCTGAGGAGCAGGAGAGCAAGCTCTAACTTTGGCTTCCTTATTACACTGTTACAAATGAAGAGACATTTCATTTGGCTGTGAGCAAATGTAATGAAAAAATGGGTTTATTTCTCGTGAGAAGAGAAGCAATCCAAATGTTTTGTTTAGAAAATGCGTAAGCAGATAAGTTTGATTAAGGAAGAAGAAATCCATGCAGCACAAGTAGGAAGTGGAGCTGAAAAACTGGGATGAGGTCCATGAGGTACCACCCTGTGCTTGTATTTGCACCCTCTGTCTCCCTTGCTCTCATCTCGGGCTCTTTGGGTTGGGTTATGAGACAGACTTTATATCATTTACATTTAAAGTAATTTGAAATTATACCTTTGTGTTATCTTTAAGGCTTTTTTGATTCCAAGCTTTCTGAAAGGGAATGGATTCTGGAAAGAGTTCAAAATAGTCAGATGAGCAAATTCTTGATCTTGAAACAGGAAAAACAAAGCATTACAGAAAAGGGAATTGATCCCATTTCTCTCATGTCCTCACTGCTGCTCTGGGGATTTTATGTATGGGTTTGCAACTGCTTAGAGGAAGACAAAGTACTCTGTACTTATTATGGAATAACATCCCTGGGCCTCTTGCCTGTCATGGATACTACATTAAGGAATGTGTAATATTGCAGTGGCAGAGTAAGAGAAAGTGGGGAGAAATATGGTGGTCACAATTTTCAAGTGCATTCTGGAAAAAGTCTCACTGTAAGAAGGGGAAAAAAACTTTTTATTCCCTCCACATCAGTGTCTTGTATCTTCAAAAGGGTCTGGCTGCATCTTTGTTTTTCTTTGTGTGAGCAAAGATGTCCAGTTCAAAAACTTCAATAAGTTGTTTCTGATGCCTCCTGTTGACTGAGCAGGTGTAAGCCGAGCTTCAGTGAGCATTATTAGAGAATAGAGAGGGATGACTACCTGCTCGGGGTGTATCCAAAGCAAACTGCAAATAATGGTGAGCATTTGATTCCATTTTATTTTCCCCCCTTGAATTGTGTTAAATAAACTGTCACAGATTTGTGCAGATTGCTGTAATGAAACTGAACACAAATGATGCAAGTTCTTACTGATGGTAATGCAGGCTGCTAATTTGGAGGGTAAAGGGAAGTAACCAACATATGGCTCTAAATTACAGACCCTGTACCCTAACAACAAATTGCAAACCATCAGGATTTATTTTTGTAAAAAAAAAAATGTGGTGTATTTCTTGAGCTGTCCTTTTAACAGTCAGGTGACTGTATCTAGCAAATTCCTAGGATATCTGGCAAGGAGTTACTGACTGGTTTTCCTTTCTGTAGGTGTCCCCCCAACTCTGTGTCATGTTATGCTCAGTTCTCTTTTTGTTGCCGTGCTGCTGGGAAGTCCTGCCAGGTTGTAATGGATAACCCAAAATTAAATTCTAGGCAAAGAAATCAGTTTGTTTTGGGCTGTATGTAAAGGCAGCTGTTTTGGTGATTAATTTCAGGAAGACACTGTAGGGAATTCATTTTGGAATTTGCTGCTTGGCTTAGAACAAGCTTAAAAGGATGAGAACAGAAATGTCTTGTGGAGTCTGCAGGAGTTAATGGTGTTGGTCTGAAAGCACATCCCACTATCCCAGTATTTCATAGAGCAATGAGCAGCCTGCCCGGTTTGCCTGCATCTGTTGTGACAAGTGCAGATTTTCCCTTGTGCTCCTCTCCCTTGCCACAGGCTTTGTGTAGAATCTGTTTCAGTTCTGCACAGAGATACAAAGATAACATTGACTGAAGTCCTGCACTATGACTGGATGTGTTTCTTTGGCTCCTAATCAGCAACAACTTAAATGCAGGGTTTGTTTTCCCTGGAATGTCAAGTCTGGTGCATGACTTTAAAGAAAGCTGATCTGGTAAACGGTTATTTAAGTGAAGCAGGTTTTTGGGGGGCATGATTTGTTCCAGGCTTGCTGGCTTACTGGAAATGGCATTCCTGCTGGTGTGAGACCAGTGTGGAGTTAACAGCCTCTTGCTAATTTAGATGCTTTCTTTATCCTAGTCTGGCTTTATAATATGGAAAGGAGAGACTCTTGAACCTCTGGCAGGTCTCTGTTTTGCATATGACTCAAAATAAGACTGCAATAAATTATTTAGTAGCCACATGATAATGTATTTTCTGAGCTTTTAGAACACTGTGATGGAACATTACAAGGCAACTGGCTTGTCAGCACTGCAGAAGAGGAGAGTGGCTCTACACTTGAAAATTGCTCCTTGGAGTTTGCATCAGAACATTCCTGAGCTCTTTCTGAAATTAAATAAATTACTTACATGGCTCAGTTACCTTCAGTGGTATTCAAAGTAAACGTGTCTCTAAAGGAGAGCAAAGGAAAACAGACATCCATAGGTGGAGACTGCTGGTTTAGGAAGGGATAAGTGCTGCCAGCATGCTGTGCTCTCTGAGGTGGGCTTCAGGAAACTGAGCTTCCCTACATGGAAATACCTGGTAAAAAGGCCTTTTGACTCCAAATCCGACCTTGGGGACACTGGCTGTAATGATATCGCAGTGTTAGCCTGCATGGGCTCTGTTTAATCTTGCAGGGATTGAGGGACCCGGGGAAATGAATTGTTGTAGAGGTACAGGCTATTTGAAGGTATTAGGAAGAAGTAAGGGTTTGAACTTTGGAAAGCAGTCACAATGAAGGAATTATTTGTACCAGAAATTGTTTTGTGCTGCAGAGGTTTAGAACAGTTCTCTGAGAACTGAGTTTGAGTTCTCAGCAAACTGAGCGAGGCTGCTGTGTGCCTCTTATAGAGAAGTCTTAGAGAAAGCCTCTTAGAAGAAAGTCCCTTAGACCAGGAGTGATGAAAAAATATAATTATACACATTTTGGAGGACCACATCCTGCCTGAGGTCTCTTGGAGATTCATGGTCTAATGAGGGTTTCTTTAGAAATTGCTTGTTTGAGTCCAAGCATAAAACTGCAAAATAGGATGGAACTCGGGCTCATGAGATATCAACCTAATGGAAAACCTGGAATATTTTGCGTGTTTATTACTCTTTAAAGAACCTGGCAGTGAAGCATGGAATTAGAAGCAAAACTTCAGTCTCATAGATATAAGTTCTTATGCCTTCAAGAAAAAATAAGGTGGAAAACAATGAGGCATCAACTTCATTGCTTAAACATCTTTGCAGGATTTTCTAAACTAGTGTCCCCAAAACATCTGCCACAGCAGCATTCACAATCTTCATGATTGTGTGAATCACTCATCCCCTGGATCTCACTGAAGCTGCAGACATTTTGCATAGTAAACAGAGATTTTTTTCTTGCCCTATGGCTCCAGTTATCTGCTGCGATGCATAAAGGAGCAAAACTCCTTTGGTGTAAAGCAGTGTTGCCATTTCATACAGGCTTAATTAAAAAAACCCCAAACCCTAAACAAACAAAAACCCACCTCAAAACTCAGCTCCTGTTTGTGTATCTTAGAGGAGAGATTTCTGAGTGCAAAGTGTCACTAAAGCCATATCCAGTCACATCCTATTAAGGCATGCCTACAAAGCAGGAGACAGGCACATGACAGATTTTCATGCACAGTAGCATTCAGGATATGGATGCAGATCCCTTTTCAGGTTTATGATGTGCATCACTGTCTTTTGTGCAGGTTTAAACTACCTTGTCATTATTGTGGCCTTGGTTACCTGTTGCCATGCCATCTGTAACAGCTGTCAGCTCTGGAATTAATTGGTCTGGCCAAAGTGGTGTTTATCACTTTGTTGTGATGCACAAATCCTTTAATCTGCACCTTTGACTTTCCTCTGGCAGCCTGCTCAGGGATCAGTACTGCTGGTGGCTGGGGATTAGGTGACCCTGGGCACTCTGGCTGGTGTAACACAGCAGCATTTGGGATGTAATGTGGGAGCTTCAGAAAAGCTCTGTACTGATAAAACACGAGAGCTGGGCTGCAAGATGTTATCCTGTGTAGCTTTCTGAAGTGGGGGTTTGATTTTCATTCTGGCTCTTGAGCTTTGGGCTGCCATCTGTGTGGAGAACAAGGCAAAAACGCAGCAAATGTTTGCTGCAGTGTTTGGAGAGTGAAGTGCAGCACTGAGGATGTGGGTGGAAAGGCTCTGTGGAAGAAACAAGGGGTTGCTGGTGCTCAAGTGGAAGTGCAGCCCTTGTTGCTGCAGAATGAACAACTCTTCTCCCTGCCTGTGTTGTGCCATACTGGGTGGGATAACTCTTGGAGCTGGCTCTTGTGCTGGGTACAGTGCTGGCACAGCAGGGATGCTCTAGGGCTGCATTTTTGTGTGTGGGATGAGACTGAGCCTTTGAGGTGAACTTACTAAGACCTGCTCCATGAAAGCAAACTGAAAAGAAATTCACAGATTTAAAAGTCAGAACTGAAGACTTTTTTTTTCTTCTGCTTAAAAGAGTTCAAGGGCAGGCAAAACAGAGTAGAGGAGTAGTTGTAATGCTGTCTTCCCTATCTCCTACCACAGTGGTGGTTCTGCATTTGTTCTGAGAACTTTTAGTTGACAAACCCCACTGAGGCTTTTCAGACACCTGAATCTGAGTGTGTCTGTTTCCCAGGCTCCACTTGTGCTGCTGGCTGGATTTCAGTCTCTTTCCCAGCCTTCATTTTTTCTAGTCTTGAAAACTTCTTTCTCTGGTTCTTGTGGAGATTCTGCCAAAACTGATCTGCCTAATCCTTTCCTTTTGGAGTGGTGTTCCTACCACAGCTTTAGCCAGGACTTGGGCAAAGCATGACTTATTTTGCTGCTTGGTGGTGGTGTTTAAAAGGAACCTTGTTCTGTGACTTAAACCAAATAAATCAAATGCAATTAAAGGACTGATGGATTCACGCGTAGCAACCCATGCATCCCAAGAACAAATAAACTGTGTAACACAGAAGAAAGGTAGAAGTACAAATAAGCTTGATTTCCCTGCTGTGACCACGCTGCAGGAGATTGGTGCTTTTTCTCTTGATTTTTGTATGTCTAAAGTAATTTCGTGGCGTTGAGCAATTCCTTCAGGCTCCCAGCTGTCATAGCAGAGTTAACAGGACAATTGAGCTTATCTGCCTTAGCTGTTGTGCTTTTCAGAAAAATATCTTTTTTTTTTTTTTCCAGAATGGATAAATACAGGATCTTCAGGACCTGCAAGGTTTTCTGTGTTCAGATGGCGGGGATTTTGTTTAGGCACTTGTAGACCAGTGAGTATTTTGCTGCCATGCCAGAGGGTCACTGTGCTCTTGCTTTTGAGGAACAATTTGGGGAGCAGGCAAGCAATCTTCTAGTACTCGTTCATATGTGCTTAGTTGCAGAGAGATGTACAATATCCAGCATTTCCTTATATGTTGGGATTCTCTCATGTAATGTGTTAGAGCAACATGAGCAACTTTGAAATGAAAGACCTTGTCTTAGCAAGAAGGACTTCTTTATTAATGAGGGAAAAAATCATTGTATCTATTTGGTTGACTGAAATACAGAAAGATTTACTTCTAATATTGAAAGTACAACACTTTTGGCTATCTAATTTACTGTTTACTGATAAGAAGTGCGTACATGCTTCTGGCTGTAGGGGGACTGCCAGTTTGCAAAGCTAATTTATATGTAAGAAGATCACTTCAAGATAGGAGTAATAGCTCAGGGCCAGAGATCTCACTGAGTGGTCAGAAAACTTTACAGTTAAGTAGGAAAAGTGCAAAGTAGCCCATAAAAAGGAAGAAAATAATCCAGGTGAGGAGATGATGGATCAGAGGCAGAAAGTTGGAAAATAAAGTAATGCAATGAGAAATTTAGGGATGGGTAAGTAGATGGCAGCTGCTGTGTTGTATAACTGCAACAGGAGCCATTCTGGATGGTCTGAGGAACCTTGTTACCAAGCACAGAACAAGCTCTTATTCTACTGATACATGTTTGGAATTTAGAACACTGGATTTTAGGTACCATCTAGACATAGATTTTTGGCAAACAAGATGGAATCTTAACACCAATTGGAAGGTAATGAAAAAACTTGTGTTACAAACATTAGGCAGAAGATAGATGAAGAATTTTTTGGTTTGGCTACAGCCAAAATAACGGGATGAAGTCAAGCCAGGTACAGCATAGAGGATGAAATTTTCCTATGGTGATAATGACTGGCTTTGTAAGTGGATTCCTGGGAAGCACTGACCCTCATTGCTGGGGCTGTTTTAGAACCTGTAGGGGTGAAAAGCTGATAAAAGTCCACTAAAGAAAACCAGTCTTTGTTAAGAGAGAAGGATGTTGTAGCTCTGTGACAAGGACTTTTTCCTGCCTAGGACAATGAAGGAGCTTTTCAGTAGCCTAAATGAGGAATGCCTATTGGTTCAGTCTTATTCCTTCATTGCTCCATTATTTCATTTTTAGAGATGTTTGGTGCAGAAAGGCCACATGCACTGACCACTCTGAGGCTGCCAGAATACTGGAGAAATAGCTCCAGGAGGTGCCAGCCGCCCAGAGCCATCCTACAGGGACTGCTGGGCATCTCAGTGGGGGAAGATTCTTTATGCAGCTCTAACAAGGACCATAGTTAAAATTTGTAGCCTTGGACACTTGTTTACCAGATCTCATTTCCAACTGGAGATTGTGCTCATTGTACTGGTACATGAAAACCCTGATGCTGGAGGCCTTTTTTAACCCGCGGTGAATGTGTCTGTTGGGAAGATTTGCATTTGCAAGCTCTGCTGGTAGTGATGAGTGACTGTTCTACCGATTAAATTGATCAAGGGCTTAGTTAGGTGTAATTTTGAAAGCTGACTGGAACCTCACAGTGTTGCTCTGGAGTGAAGTGACAGCCCTTCCAAACAATTCTTTTATTACCAGCATATCAAGGAATTATTCAGTAATATGACATTTATGGCTCTTCAGTGGTAACCTTAGGGCAGTGACCTCATGATAGCATCCATTCTTTACGGGCCATCTTTATGGGAAGGTCACTGATGGTGCCTAAAGAATGCACCAAAATTAAACCTTTTTCAGTTCCTCTGTTCTAGAACTTTCCTTCTTGTTTTGTTTCCAATATTTTACACTGAAACAATATTTCACAGGAGTGATGTTTTCCTTTGTTGTAACTGTAAGCACAATGCCTGTACCTGTTGCAGGAATGTAAACAGCCCCACTGTTTCAGTTCTGGAAGCTGGAATGCTTCCCCAGTGCTGCAGTAATGGGATTTGAGCAGTCATTAGGATGCTATGTAGTTCTTCTTCTCCTTTCTAGCCTCTCTTGGGAAGATGTAGCAATCCGTGAACATACCTCCCTTTGCATCTTACAGCAGTTTGATTATGTTATATTTGTTTTGTTTTGCAGAAAACTGTTCATGTAATTTCACTTAGCTTTGGCTATTCTATCCTTGAGGGGGAACACTTGGACTTGAATTATTTGCTGGATGAATCTCAAGGTGTGTTTTTAATTCAAGTCCCATGTTTAATTTAATACTGGTTGTATTAGCTCGTGAACTTAAAAATAAAACAAAAGGAAATTTGGGGTTGTTTTTCAAAGAGCTATTCTAGGCATTTATTTTATATTTTTGCCCCTAAAGCCCATCCTTCTCCCTTGTTTCTTCTGGTTTTTATCTCTTGTATCACCTTTGATACAATTAAATCACAGAATCCACAAACAGCCTGAAAAGGACCTTAAAGATCCTCTTGTTCCCCCTCTGCCATGGGCAGGGACACCTTCCACTATCTCAGGTTGCTCAGAGCCTCACCCAGCCTGGCCTTGAAGGCTGCCAGTGATAGGGCAGCCACAGCTTCTCTGGCCAGCCTGCACCAGTGCCTCACCACCCACACAGGGAACAATTTTTTCCCAATATTTAATCTAAACCTCTACTCTCAGCTTGGAGCCATTCCCCCTTGTCCTGTCACTCCAGACCCTTGTAGAAAGTTCCTCTCCAGCTTTCTTGCAGGCTCCCTTCAGGTACAGGGAAGGTCACAATTCTCTAACCCCAAAACCTTCTTGTCTCCCAACTGAAAGAGTTTTCCCAGTTCTCTTTCCCTTTCCTCATAGGAGAGCTGTTCCTTCCCTCCAATCATCTTGCTTGCTGGCTCCAGCAGCCAAAGCCCTTTCTGCGCTGGGGACCCCAGATCTGGATGCAGCACTGCAGGTGGGTCTCACCAGAGCAGATTAGGAGAATTTTGTGGTATAAGAGGAAACAGCTCATTAGTTTGTAATAGTTAAACTTGGTTTGTGATTTGTATGAGCCACAGAAGGAAGGGGTAGATCTGACTGGATCATAATTGTGCCTTGGGCATCTCATTCTGTTGAGGGCAGTGCAGAGAGTGAAACCCTGTGCTGTGGAGCCTGTACCAGGCACAATCTCTGCTTATCAGGCTCACATGGGATGGCTCCCTTGGCTTTGACTGTTGTTCAGTTTCAATGTGTGCTCCACAGAGCAACTCCTCTTGGCCACCTCTGGCTGTAGATACTGAGAGAGGAAGAGGGGAGGAGGGAAGCAGGTGGTCACAGACTGCTGGTCTCACTGGCTTGGGGCTGCTGTAACAGCACTTTCTGTTACAAATCACAATTCATGTGATTTGAGTACATGGACCTAATCTGAAGTGGGCTGCAATCTTTTAGTAATTGCCTAAAATGAATTAAAAGGAACAAGCCCAAGATAATTAAAATGTTCCTGTGGAAGCCATAGAAAGCCCTTTAGTATTGCTGTAATAGTCTGGTAATGGATCAACCAGGGCTGTTTGTGCGAGGAGTTTGCCCAGCCCCCCAGGGATGCACCGAGAGCCTTATTTGCAATGAGGTGATGAGGTGCTTTCTGCATCTATTTCCTTCCAGGCTGGAGGCTGACCTGGAGCTCTACCACACAGCTTTGCCATGAGAGAGAATCTCTTGCTGAAGGTGCGTTTGTGTGAGTCCCAGCACTTTTTTTGTCCCCTTCAGGCAGGTGGCTGGGAGTTTTCTGAAAGTGGGATGAACTGCATTTCCCTTGGTCAGTGCCAGTGTTAGAGTGAGGCTGGCAACAGACCCAGCCTTAAAGATTATGGATAGCTGCTAAAGCCAAGCCTGGGATGGGAAAGGGAAGTGGGACACCTGCTGCATTCAGTTCAGACTGCAGGGGAATCTCCTGTGTACATGAGGCCTGAATGTGAAATGCAAAATGTCTGTGACACCCGTTCATCTCTGCAGGCTTAGCCCTCCTGCTGATGTGCCAAATAGAACATGGGAAGGAGAGAGGCTTCCTGTTGAGCATTTCCCAAAGGTTTGTCAGCTTCACAGGATTTCATTTGTTACAGTGAGTTTGAAAATGGTTGCATCCTCCCAAAAAGCCAGTGGGTCCTGGTGTTGTGCATTAAGCTGTGTATGAAACCAAAATGTCACCGGGCTGCTTCTGACTTGTCATGGGATCTTGTCATGGGTCATTAACAATTCTGCCTGGGAGTGTTTGTAGAGGAAGCAAGAGATGGTGCTTGCTGAGAATAGGGAGAGAATTTAAAGTAGGGAAAATGTAAGCACCAGTTTTTTGATTGAGAACGGTGAGCTCTGAAAAGAAGCATGGGGGGGGGAGGGGAGGGGTGAGTTTTAGGAGTGCAGGTGGTTGGAATATTTATATAAATAATGCATCATTTATGTGAAAAGAGAGTGGATGTTTTCTTTCAGAAGGTAAAAATCCCTCTACGACCTCTCAAGTTGTGTTCCATGCTGCCTGTTAAGGTAGGTTGGCAGTTTAAGTGGCAGAGGAGGCAGTTTGGGGTGTTTTCAGAGCAGCCTGGTTTTACAGTAAGACAACAACAGATCTGCAAGTGATAGGCAGGTCCCTTTCCAGGGCTTTGGAAAAAGAGGCAGGGGAGGAAAGCAAGCCTCCATACACTGTCTGTGAATAAAGACAGAAAGCTAATGAGCACTCATGAAGGGAGGCATGGACTTAGATTTACCCTGTTTTCAAAACTGCTGTTTAAGTTTTGTTCTCTTTCATGTAAACTTGTGGGTTGCTGTGATTAATCCCCGGCATTTTGCTCTGCTCAGTGCCCTAATAAACATATAAATTAGCTCATTCCCTAAATGTTCCTTCATTAGCAATGTGAGCTCAGTTAAATAAAAAGTATGAAATGCATGTTCACTTGAAGCCTCTATTGCTCGCTCTAGGACTACTCAACTTCCAGGGTGGGAATTGCTCACCATCTGCCGTGATGTGATTGATACACAGCAGGATCTGCACCAGAGCTGCAGTTTATCAATTTCTTACTTTTCTGAATCATTGGAGAGGTGGATGTGCCACATCTCTTAGAGGAGCAAGAGTTAGGCTGTGCCCTCACCAACCCTGCCACCTGGAAAGCTTGAGTGCCCTGCTGAGAGCTGGGGAGCCATGCAGCCCAAATGTTGTGCCTCCCAGAGCTGAAAGTACCAAAAAACACATCCTCGTGTTGTGTACCTTGCCAATCACTTACTCATTGCCCGGTTAGTCATCCCTCTGTACTTCATGTACTGACTGACACCTGTGCAGTGCTGCTGTAAACTATCTCAGCTCTTCATGGTTTGTAGTCATACACTTGAAAATAATTATACAGGGTACAGAGAAGTGGAGAACCGGGACAAAATGTGTGCCATTCCTCCCACTGTGCTGGTGCTGCCAGGTTAGGTAGATAAGCCTGAAGTAAAAGTTTTTGTTGAAGGTGAATGCAGGAACAAGATCTTTTAACTCTGTGATTGTGACTTTGATGCTTGTAGTTTTCCTCTGAATTTAATTGCTGTACTTCTGCCTCATGTTTGATTGGTTTTGTCCTGCATTTACAGTGAAACATGAAAAGAAATCAGTGGAACAGACTCTATGCTGACTTTCTGTTGTAAAAACAAGCAAAATATTTTTTGGGATCTGTCACTTGTAGAAATAGATTAATACAACCTGGTTCCATCTAAATTAGGTTAAAATAGCCTTGTTCTGTTTTGTTTCTATTCTATGTTATCTTAAGTAGTTTTCAATGACTTTGTGTCTACTTCTATACACTGTACTTTCTTACTAGTAAAATAAAATCCACTCACAGTTCTGTACTTCTGAAAAAAGATTGAGGCATTTCTTTTGAGGTGGAGATTTTTGTTTGTTTGACATTTTGCTGGTTTTGACATTTTCATTCAGAACAGAAAAAAAAAATCATTATTAGAATTTCCCATGTGTAGAAGGTCCATCTTTTGAAATAACTCAAGTACTTATTTAGCCTTTCAATTGAGACTCTCAGAATATTGTAGTCATCAATTGTAAAGCTTCAAGTTGGTGTATGTTTTTAAAATGGATAATGTGGGTCTTCTCAATTACATTTGAGTTGAAATTAATCTGGAAACATCTACATGATGGGCGTGGTGAAATATCCTTCCCAAGGCTGCCATTTGCTCACAGGCGAATACAGGTTGGCAGGTGCTTTGGCAAGGAACAGCAGTGAAAGCCACCATTAGGTGAATAATGCTGAGGGACGGCAGAACAAGGCCTCTTGTTTCTCTTGTTCTCTGTATGCACAAGTCTGTATTTCTTGCTGTTTCAAATCTTGTTTATTTTATTTATAGAGCTTTTTTTTCCTCTCATTTGTTTTGAATAGAATATCTTATTCCAAGTAGAATGTTTTATTTGGAAAGGCTATAGCCAAAGAGAAGGGCTTCAGATTCTGACCTATGACTTCTCCATCATTTTGAGTCATACAATTGTTTGTGTTTTCAAAAAGAGGCAGTAGAATGATGCCTAATACATATGTAGTGGGCTGCATAATTTTAGCATAAGTAGGTGATGTGCAAGGAATATAAAAATCCAGCTTGTGTTTACCACCTCAATGTTTTCATGTATGTGGTGCTTTTTCTTTATAGCATGTTAAACCTTTGTCTTCAGAACCATGCAAGTACTTAATTTTAAAAAGCACAATTGAACAGGGGTGGGCTGGAATGCTTTTTATAACCAGAGCTCCAACATGAATTATTAATTAACTTTTAATGATTATTAAATAATTCAATAAAAGTTACTTGTTAGTATTTAACTGGATATATAACAGCTGAGGCCAAGATGACTGTTCTCAGCACTCATTTTTCTAGTGATGTGTCAGGTGCGTCCCTGTGCGTGTGTGATCTGTTGGTCCATGTTCCTGATGCTGCTGCCTGCTCTCCATAACTGCACCTCAGAACCAGCTGCTTGGAAATGCTGCTGGTCCCACTCAGGAATTGGGATGGCAATTTTTCATTTGCTATTTACATTTTGTCAGCCCCCAGCTCTCACTTTGTCCTCTCTGGCATAATTCTGTCACTAATATGTTCAGGAATCTGATTTTAATGTCTTTATTTCCTTGGTATGCCCCATGGGCAGCTGGTTCAGTCTCAATTTACATTTTGCATAATTAACTCAGAGCTTTGAGGGCACTGAGCAATTCACTCATGTGGCAGGTGCCACTTTCAGAAGTTATGTGCTTGGCTGGCACAGAGCTCATGTTTTGCTTACCTGGGGGTTCAGCAGCCCCAGTCCCAGCACTGCCAGAAGTTTGAGTTAGTGTTTGAGGGGTGGAGATAAGAGATTTGCAAGTGTTGCAGTGTGATGAGAGAGGAGGCTGTTGCTATTAGGGAAGAGGGATCAGTGGCTGATGCCTGACCAGACAGAATCAGGCAGCAGACAAGGCACGTGGATATAGTTTGGTGCTAGAGGAGCTACAGGATTTGGGAGCTAACAGGATCCCAGCTGTGTGTTTAAAGGCTTGCTGGATTCTGGAAAGCAAAGCAACCACAGTACAAGTGGGCTGCAGGCTTATGGGAAACCTAGCGATAAATGTGGGAGTGCTGTCAGAGGCTATGTAGTCCCAAGATTTTATTATGTACTGTTAGCTGTCTTCTGGCAGTTCAAATAAAAGTGATGCCTGTCCTTAAAAATAATTTCCAGCAGAAACAGTAAAATAAGAGGAAAACCTCATGGCTCAGTGCAGCAGGGTAACTTGTGGGCATAGCGTCCCTCATGTCACAACAAAGAGGAGCTGCTCATTATTTTCTGTGGGCTTGCATTCACAGGGCTTTGAGGGTGCAGGGGGAAACAACAGCAGGACTTCTGGGCTGTTCTTCCTGCCCAGTTCAGTACAATGCCCTGCTTCCCTGAGGTGGCCCAGCGCACCCCCTTGCAAAGAGAAGCCACAAAGCCTCCTTCCAGTGTAAGGCACGGGTTTGTGATCTCAGTAATGACATTCTCCATAGCATCTGCCTAAGTGGGTCCTGTGATGGCTGCAGAGGAGGAAATTGGCTCTTCTGGCTCAATCCAGTGCCTCTGGCATGGGTGCATGAAGATTTTCAATGCACGGAGTAATGCCCGCTTAAAGCTCCTTCTGAGCTTTGGGATCAAGTGGCAGGAACACATGAAAAGACAGAAATGAATTTGCAGGCTTCAGAGAGCTTCACAAGTGCAATTATTTCTATGTTGTTTATAATTGTTTGGGCTAAAATGTATTCATAAGGACTTGGCACAAACTATGCCTACTCTGCTGTGAGCATTCAAAAGGTTTTTTGTGTGGCTTTAAGTAAGAAAGCTCACGTATAATTCTGACTAGAAATTATTCTAGGTTGCTGTTATTAATTTAGTAACCCGTGGTAACTGTGAGCATCTCCAGCTACTGTTTACTGATAGCCTTGTATTTATTAGCTAATGGCAACTGTAAAAATAACAGGCTTTGTCATTTCACTTCTGAGTAGGTAAGGAGTAAGAGATTCACCTTCCCAAAGAATTAAGGAGTGAACTAAGGAATGGATGCTGAAATAGGCTTTATATATGTCATTTCATCTTATCTCTCAGGATGAAGTGATGCATCTGTTGAATTAGCAAGGTCTGGTCACCTTGTTCTTGCTTCTTAAAACTTAATGTTGAAGGATGGAAGTATTCTGTAAGGAGTGAATGCAAACAAGGCTTTCAGTATCAGGAAATGCCAGCATTGCTTCTTAGAGAGTGAAGAGTAAGGCAAAATGAAAGCGTGAAGACATAAAGTGAGATGAACTACAAATTTCAATGCAATCAAATCTTGTTCTCCTGCCACATTTGAACATTTGCAAGAAGATAAGACAAAATCTCAATTTCAAGTTATGCAGGAGATTCAGAAGCAGTAGTTCAGATGCAGCACATTTCAAGGAATTGATTTCCAGCCAGACTGCTTGTTAGTGTAAAACATAGTCAGACACTACTTCTTGCATTGATTTTGTATAGCTTTTGTTTGGGTTTTTTAATAGTAAACCAAAGGCACTTCTATGAGATTTGTTGTGGTGTGCAGAGTTTGAAGTCAATATCCAGCAACTGATCTTGTCAAAGCTCAAAAAAGCCTTGAATTCTGTAGGAGTTCTGATATTCCAGTAACTGGTTGAAAGAGGAGACTAGAATTAAACTAGCCTTATGACAGGAGCGTGGCGTTACTGTCTCTGTGTGATCCAATAAATGTGCCTAAGTAGTTGCCATGGATATGCTGTGGCTCAGTGTGTGCCTGGGGTAGGGATTGGACCTAAACAAGGGCTGTCACTCTCTCTGAGGAATGTAAGTACGTAAAATTGTGAGTTTTGTCTGCCCTTTAAAAATGAAAGTAGCTTTCAGTATTCTTTAAGTACAGTTGGCTTTGTCTCACTTCAACTTCCTGTTGAAAACTCTGTTACATATGCAATATGGTAATATATTTCTTCAAGCAAAGAGAATTAAATTAGAAAAAATATAGCATTAAGAGCTGCTTTTTGTCCAGGAAGGCTAATAAGTATGCCCATTGTCTTCTGTGCATAGCTGGTAGAAATTCCACGCATTTGAATCTTACCAATGAGGTTTTCTTGTTCTGTAATGCTGGGAATTCGCCATTCTACTCTGACTTTCACTGTGGGAGCAGTGGCACTGGCTGCTGTCAGGGCTGGCATCTGCAGTTCCGATCAAGGGGAGCTGAAATTGTCCCTCATTATGGTAGTGTGGCTTTGTAGTTTCCTGACTGACACTTAAAAAGCTTTTTATTGCTAAAACACAGCACAGCAGAAGAGGCAAAGGAACTCACGAAATCTGAATTAAGACTGTCACATGGATATCAACAGGAATAAATTGCTTGTTGTCCTGATGTAGCTAATTGGTATTTCTGTGAGGTATTTCTGCACTGATTGAAATGTTGAAAATGAAACATGAGAATTGAGATAATTCTGTATTTCTTTGCCAAATCACTCATTGCTTTGCAGCCTGCTACAGAAATGCTGTTCTCCCACACCTGGAGTTTGCACTATCCTACTACCTGTCTATGTACCTTTTTAATCTGTGTCTTACCTAAGCAGAAGGAGAAAACATTTCTTCCTTGTTTTGTTTATATTCAAGATGATGGGATTAAAGAGATCTCGGGGAGATCTCTCGTCTCCATTTCCTTTTGTCCTGACTGTCCCAGGACATCATTGCTCTACTGATCCTCCTAATTTTCAGTTTAAAATCAGCCACTGTATTCCCATTTATTGGGAATTGCCTTTCATCTTGAGCAGCACTTACTCCTCACAGGGTTTCATGTGTTTGTGGGAAGCAGTCATGTCCTGCCTCCCAGTCCCTAATTTACCAGCCTGACTGCACAAGGGCCATCTATAGCTCTCCTCTTGGTGAGGTGGCTGCTTTGCTTTCCACCCCTGTTCACCATTTTAGCTTGAATTCCTTTTTATTTTTTGGTATGAATGACCAGAATTGTGGAGTGCCAGCTCTAAAAGAACATTGCAAATCAAATTGCCTTTCATTTCCGAAATGTTTGGAATGCATTGTGTTCCAGAATTTACTAATATTTCCAGAGATTTGTAAGTTGCTGAAGAAAAATATGTATGTCATGGGAAATAGGTGCATGGCTTGTTGCTAAGATGGGAGATAATATTTCCTTTATGCATTAAGGGGGGGAACAGAAAATGTTGTCCCTGGTGAAAGTGAAATATATCTGTATCATCAGCAAGCTTTCAAATTACAATTTTAGCCATTGAAGCAGATAACAGTTTTTCTTAAGATGAAATTGAATGCATGGTTTTATCTCTTGCTTGCCAGATAAAGTTGAGTACCTGATTCCCTGGATTTCCTGTTTTCAGAAATATTATCTGGCTTCTCAGCTGTGCTCTTTGCAGAAATGGTGGTGTTGGAGGAAAGGCCTGGTTGTGCCATGATAGTCAAGGGGCAGCTGGAGCTCACTCATCAGCCAAATCATAGCACAGGAATGCTTTTTCCCTCTCTTCATAAGCTTCAGTTTCTTGGGTTTCTGCGATTCAAGATAAGCTTATTTTATCTCTGCAGCAGTGTTTTCTTCAACGTTTTCACTTACAAATTTTAAAAAAATCACTTAGCCCTGCTAGGCCTTGGAAAAAAGGTTTGATTTTTAAAGAGAAGTGTCTCTGCTTTCTCAACAGTACCACAGCTCTTCTCAGAGCCCAGGCTAGGCCCAGATTATAGGAAGAAATTATTTGTGAATAAGCAAGTACTGAAGCTGTCTCTGAAAGCAATCTCAACAGTATGAAAAGCCTCCACCAAATCCCAAATGTGGCCCCCTCTGCATAGAGAACAAAAGAAATTGCCCCCCAAGCCCCACTGATAGGATGAATGGGCAACTAGGACATGTCTCTAAGTAGATCATTTACATGCACTTCATAAATAAAGTTTTCAGTAACTTCATGCGTTTTGCACAGACTTCCTACCTGATTTACTGCAAAAACATTACTGAAATTAACCTGGGGCTGATCCCCTGATTCCCTCAGAGGGACTGTGACTGAGCAAACTCTTGTTCCTCAGGCTGTGTAACTTTGCACTCCCCTGTGATTTTCTGTATGGCAACATCAGGATGAGTCACAAGAAGTAAAACAGATAAACCTGAATTGAACCAAGTCACAAAGACAAATTCAGCTCCTTTTATAGCAATGGAATAGAGTCCCTCTGTGATAGGAAGGATTAAGGTAGCTTAAATACAGCACTAGTACTTTTTGTTTAGCAATTAGTTTCTGTAATTCCCTAACATTTCAAACCTATGATTGTTCAACATATGAAGAAAAGAATAGATGAAAATGTGGTAAGTGGTGATCATCTGCACTCCAGTTATCTCTGAGCAAAAATGTCTCAAATGGTTATTAAAAAGTACAAAGCTTTATCAGCTAACAATCACAAGCTGGGAAAGTACTAAAATAATTGTTCTGACAACACTATTCAGAAATAAGACCTACATTTTGTAGTGGATCATGTTAGGGGGTTTTGTGGTTTGTTTTTCTTGGTTCTTAGTTTGTATTTTTTAAAAAAAAAATTAACCTTGAAGATTGAATTCTCAAAATCTTCATGTAGTTCTTTGCTTCCTTAGTGATTATGGGCTGATTTTCCATGGCTATAATGAGGGCTGAAATAGCCTGGAATAATGGAATGGAGTGAGCCGTTTTTTCTTTGAAAACTGCTTTTGGTGGCTGCATTTCTGTGAGCAGCCAGTCATTCTCTTCCCAGGGTTCTTTTTAGGTGTTGCCCCAGACAGTTACATACAGCACTAGTAGTTGTACTTTTTCTTACAAACTTAGAGATCCTGATCATCCTTATGCCAATTTTTGGATAAATTTCAGTGGAATTAATTCTAATTTATTTATTGCTCTCTAATCTACTTGATGCTTTTCTCAAATGGCATTGAAGAATTTAAGGCATTTATTATCAGAGCTGGGTAATCTCTGCATTGTGATTGATTTCTTTTTCATTATTTTTATCACATCAGCTCAGCTACAGAACATACATTAATGTCATAAACTTTTAAAAAATGTTTTTGGAGCTTCTTCATTAAATAGTGGTATAAATCATTTATGCATTTTCTGATGCTCTTAGAATGATTTGTACAAGTAGTACAAGTAGTAATTGTATGTCCCTGAGAACAGAGGAAGCAGTCCCCAGTAGGATTTGTCTGTTGCATAAAGCTCTGTTCTGGGTGGGATTTTGAAATATAGCTAAGGAACCATCTTTCAGATGTTACTTTTAATTTGTATTGTGTTTGAACTTCCAACTCTCAAGAGCCATGCTTCTGGCAACTGGTAAGTTTTCAAAAAGCTCATGTTCAGAATATTTTTCAAGAGAATAATTTTTAATAATTGTTTACAATAAATCTGCTGACTCAATGTCAATTTTTAAGCATGGGGACCCCAGCACTACAAGCAGACTTGTGGGAGCTGTGAAACAGCACCTGTAGATGGTTCTCACTGATAAAAACCCAAGAACTGAGGGCTGGCACATGGGAACACTTAGTCACCCTTACTACTCTTAAAAATTTTTCTTGCCTTTCTTTTTACTAGAAAATGTAAAATGAATGGTTTTCAGTACAAGGGCTTCCACATGTCTTGCACAAAGATCAAGGCCAGTTTCATCCTTACTCTAGAATGAGTTTTAATTAACTTGAAGAGCAGTATGTAAATGCAGGTAAGATTTATCCTGTTTTCTAATTCACTTTCTATGTTCGACATTGGATTAGCTTTCCTCAGCTATTGGATGGATGGAAAATTACTTATATCTGTAAAATTTAGATGCACGTGGCATAATAAAGCAGGAAAAAAAAACCTGCTCAGAGAAACACCTAAATTGAGCAAGATAAATGTTGATAAATCACTGGAAAACTATTTTTCATGTAATTGTGTGCAAAAAACCACTTTAAATTGAATATATAGCCAGTCTACTACTGTTATGCTGTAGTGTTTTCAATTACAAGAATTTGTCATTCACAATATTTTACAATTAAAACTTAAAACCATCCCAAGATCACTGAATTTGCTCCCTTTAGTGAGGAATATAATACAAAGCTGCATAGCCATTACCCTTAACTGTGAGTTTCTGTGCCCCTTACAACATGGGATTTGGGAGAATAATGTTCTTTTAAGCAGAGAGACCATTTTGGGAGCCTGTTTTTATCAATAGAGTGAAATGCTATTGTGAGCCCATGAAAGGAAAAGTCTGCTAAATCTATAGAGAATTTTGTTCCTGGAATTTTGGAGAGTGTGCAATAAAATGTGCATCGCTAACAAGAAAAATATGAGGAAGTAAAATCAATGAAAGATAGTGGAAAGTACTTAATGTTGTAAGGCCTTAAACTTTTCTTTCAGATGGATTTGATAATAAATTAAACGTTAGTTTGCTGGTTAGAAAAAGATAAAGCAATGATGGCTGAAGCAGCAGCCAAATTACAGTGTAAGAGCTGCCATGATGCAAATAGTTCTATCTCCCTTTGCTGGGGTTCATTTAGCTGGTACAGTCTTAATGATTCCTGTGGTGCCATGTGGACCTGGCCATGAAGTGCAGCTATTTCCCATTGATTATTTGATTTCTGCCCCAGGAGATTCAACGCCCCAGCACAGCCAGCAGGCAGACTGTTTCCTGTACATCCCATTGTCATGTTTAACATCTCAGTGCTCAGCTATAATAGCCCTGACAACTGAACATGCTGAAACTCAGGGCACTGCTGGATGTCACACTTTACCTGTCTGCCCATTACTTGCTGGAGCTGATATGGCTCAGGGCAACAGCAAAACTAAAGCTGATAAAGCTTTGCAGCTGTTCTGAAGGGATGTGCAGTTAAGGCAACTGTTTTGTGGGGGATGCTGAGGTGGTAAAAACCTGGCACAGTTCAGATTCCCCTGGAGGTCCACATTCTGCACCAGCAAGAGACAAATTGGATCCCAATAGATTTCTTCATTTTATACTTTAGCTAAAGAAAAACAGCTTTTTATGTGGCACAGCATGAGCAGCTTTGGTGAGTGGTGTGGGATGGGAAGGAGAGGGGTAGGAGCAACAAGTAAAAGCACAGGGTAAATGTGGGCTCCTGGCTTCTTTTGCAAAGCAAATTAGCATTTGTCTTTATAGATAACAAGTCAGATAACAAGCAGGACTGTGGGAAGGTAGCAAAACTAGGAGAAGCAAGCAGAGTTATGGAGGAAGTGACTATAGGAATGACAGAAGGTTTTCCAAGTGAAGACATATAAGATTTGTATGGCTTGGAGTTATCATCCAATATGGAATCTTAGGTTGGCAGAACAAATGGCTGAAAACCCAAAGACAAGGGGTGAAAAGAGCAACAGGGCACATTAGAAATAGTGAAGTCCTATCAGGAGTAAGCAATGTCAGTGGAGTTTGGGAAGGTTTCAGACACCTGTGGTCTGAAAAGTCAGACTGGAACATTCAGGGAAACAAATTTTCAGACAAATGTAATAACTTGATTTTTTTTTTTTCTGTTGGAAATAACTGTAATCAGCCTCTCTCACTCCAAACAGTTTTCTGCTTGTGAGAGAAAGAAGGGACTCCAGAAGAGCAGCATACTGAGTGTGAAAGGACTGGAGCTTCACCACTTAAAAGGTAAAGCATGTTGTGCTGATAAGAACAAAGTCTATTGAGAGATGACACTGAGGACTACATGGTTGATTACAAAGAGAACTACATGGTATGATTACATGCAGAGACAAAAAAGGAAAGGAGGAAAAAAATAATGCTAAATAAGATGCTCCAGAGGAAACATTTCAGATGATGGATACCTATGCAATCCTTTTGCAAGCATCAACTGTCTTCTGTTATGATTAGTGTTAGCTGATTCAACCCTTAAGCAGATTAAAACTGCAGCTATCCCAAGTTCAAGTGTGTGCATAAGAATTTCAGAGTGCTGCCCTGCACAAGGGTATGCCTTTTGAAATTATAATTAAAATAGAAGGTCTTCCTTTCCAAATGAGCCAGAAATTCAGAAAATACTGTAGCAGCTTGCTGGCTCCTCAGCAGAGGCTGAAGCCTCTTGACATGAGCAGGCAGTGTGGCTCTACCAGCACAGAGCTCAGTGCATGTTAATCTCTTTGGCCATATTATTGCAGCAGTCAGCCTGCTTCTGGTTACCAGGCTGAAGGCAGCTCAGAGACCTCTATACCTGGACACAGACTGCAATATTGCTGTTGGTTTCCAAGAACTATTTATGAACCCGTTATAGTTAGTAGAGCTGTGACGTTGGCCTGGGAGCTATTTCCTCAGATAGAGCATCAGCCAAATTCTGCACTTTCTTGTTTAGTAAGTCTGTGTGAAAGTTCAAAAGGAAGGAAAAAAATCAAGTGTTTTCATTCTTTAGCTTCACTTTTACAGTCTTTTCCTGGAAAAAGTATCATGTCATTAAACCAGAGCATCTAAAGTGAAGATGCTTGGATCAAGTTGTTTGAGAATCAAACTGCATTTGTGGTATGAGATGTGGCATTTCACTTCAAAATTTCATTCTAATGATTAGTGGGTCAACTGATCCAAAAAAGACACTGTAGGATGCTTGACTGTGAGGAGCAGTGATTTGCACTGAGCATTGCTTTAGTTTCTTTCTAAATGTTGGAGACTGAGCAGTACAAAGGAACCTTGGGTGTTGAGACAACAGGAGGAATGTGTTCAGTGGTGGCACATGGCAAGGGATGGGGTCAGACTGGCTACTGCTTCCAGCTGACCAGCATGTGCTTGGGTTTTGTCACTGTTTCCCTAATTAAGGCAGCTCTGGTCACAGTCCCAGGAAAGCAAATGCCAGTTTGCTGGTGACTTGCCAAGTCTGCTGTGCCTCCAGATGGAGGAAAACCAAAATCTGTATGATTAATAAATGTGGGTTATGCAAATGAGAGATGGCGGAATGAAACTCTAAGTGATCAGTGTTCTGTGTGCCCAAAGGAGCAAGAGATATCCTTTCAATGTTATACAGCCTGGAAAATATAAAAAGCAACTGTAAAGCTGAGCTGCGACTTCTGGGGGTTCCTGACTTGTCAGCCATCAAAATCATTGGCTTCTCTATTGACTCCAAGTCTTCTGCATTTGCTTACCCTGGAGTTGCACAGTCCTGTTTCTTATCGTGACATATGGTTTAGGGGAATAAACATGGGGCAGCAAAAGTTATCAGGCGAGAAGTCACAGCAGGCAAATGTGCTGACAGCTATGAAAAAATGGGTCCTGTTTTAGACCTTTTAGTTGTTATTAGCAGTCTGTCAATGACTGCACAGCTCAAATGAAAGGAAGCCAGCATTACAGAACTGGTTTTCCAAACAATTTGCTTTGTTTTCTGCTTGTTTTTGCCACATCCCAAGGAATTTTTCCTGTTGCAGTTGCTGTGAAAGTTGGTTTGTGGACAGCAGAGAAACAAATATATATTATTGTGTATCTTTGTTAAATCAATAACAGGTACTTAGTAGCCAAAACCTATTTGTGTATTTTAATGATTTGAAACAGCTTCTGAATAGTTGGAGACTTATCTTGATATAAAGTAAAGGTATTTGAATAACAGTTAGCATTATTTGTAAGATTGTATGTAGTTTGTGAAAAGGTGCCAATAAAAGGTGAGATTTTAGCAAATGTTCCCTTCAAACAGAAACTGCCTGGGACTGGCTGATCCCTGTGAGTCAACCTCTACAACATTCACTGACTTTGACTCAATTGTACAGACCAGCAGCCAAATCATATTCAGAGGAAAAAAAAATATCCAGGGCATGCGGGTTTAATTTAGTTGCTTTTCTTCACCTTTGTGCACTTCAATTTTAGGGGCAAAAGGTCTTCTGAACTAAAGTTGTTTGTGAGAGAAAAGGAAGGAAAACTAGCAGTACATAGTGAGCTGGAGGTTTTAATTCCTTCCATTCATCTTTACTGGGTTTTTCTGGATCTAAAGTTGGTACACAAATTTTTACAGTCAGATAGTCTTCTTCCTGGTTACACCATGTCCCAGTCAGCTCAAAATCTGTGCTTCACAGTCATTTCCTCCACCTGTTCTGGGCACTGTCAGGGACCTTTCTCCTTGTGTCTCACATGACTGGCACTACACTACTCTTCAAGTTTGAGTGGGATCTAGGCAAATAAGAGGCCTCTGACCTCCAGGTTTTTTTTCCCAGTCTCCATACATTGACATATATCGATTTATCTGTCTCTCTCTTACTTTAAATGACCATATCTCTCCCCTTTGAGAAAAAAGATATCAGTGCTATGATTAATTAGTTCCCTTATTGTGTTTTAAGCTGACCATTACAAACTTCTCCATTGGGTGACAGCCCTCTTGGTAGCCTTTGCAAAGTTCACTTAGATGGAGTGTGTTGAGAGCTTTGTTTAACACAGTGTATAGCCTGCATTAGGGTACAGTTCTCAGGGCACCTAACAGACTTGAGACTCTAAATCTGACTCATCTTTATTTGGGCTTCACAGTTTCTTGGACATCTTGCAGTGAGATCAGAGCTTTGGTACTTTGCTTTCAGATCTTTTTTCTCCTTAACTTTAGATTGATAAGGTAAGTTTGGCATCTGTGTTTTTTTACCCCTGTGATTTTTCCATGCACCCCAACTTTTCCTCTCCCAATAGAATCACTTTAACTATGCAGACTTGCTTCGTTTTCCTCCTGAGAAGTTTGTGCAGTGGGTTCCCTTCTTGCCCAGCTGACAGCTGGGCCCATGGTTCACTTGGCCCTAGGGCTGCCTGGGTGTCTCTCCAGCAGCAGCTTGTTGGCCTGATTTGTGATTCCCTGTTCAGCCACAAAGGGCTGGCAACAGCCTTCTGTCTGTTTGGTTGATGTGTGTGTTACAGCTGACTTCTTGTTCCCAGTCAGATGGGAAATTGTACTGCCTGTCCACTGCTGGACAGTGCTGCCAAATGGTGCTTTAGACAGCTGCTGCTCCTCACCACAGAAGCAGAGGGGTGATAGATAAATGTGCATGTATCTGATCTGATTTGGAACTTTCTCAAAGGCCTTTATCATTGACTTGGTGATATCAATGCCCTAAAATGTTGGAAGTGTGCTCTGAGACCCCACCTTTCATGGGTGGGCTTCCCAGGTGGTGTGGGGCTCACATAGCTCTGTCAGCCCTTTTCCCCAGTGCCACTGGCAGGAGAGCAGCCAGGCTGTCACATTCAGGAAATGCTCTCCTCTGTCTCAAGCTCCTGAGAGAAACCTGTTATTCTTTCATTTATTTTGCAGGATTCTCAAGGCTGGATAAAACTCAGTCCCTGTAAGTACTGCGAGTGCTTAAATTATTCTGGGCCATGCCTGCACCTGCTTCTGGCTGTGCACAGAGATTATGAAAGCTAACTGCCACTTAAAAATCACCTCAAGGAGCAAAAGGTTTCTCTACTTTGTTCCTGTTACTTTCAATTAATTTCTGAACATCTGTGATATAACCTTGAGGGACGCTTAGAGGAATATAAAGATTCTTGGCAAACAGTTCTTAGCTGAAATAAAAAAGTGAGTTTTCTCGGAGGTGAGAAGCATCTTCATGAGATGTTTTTGTTACTCTTAAACAATGGCCTTCATTGTCAGTGAGAAGCTAGTTTCTCAAAATAAATGTGTTTATCTTTCAACAATTATTACAGTAACTGCACTGTATCAGTGATGCATTTTTTCAAGTAGAGAGTTATACAATAAGGCAGCAGCTCAGTAAATGGAATAAAAAAAGAGTACAAAAGCTGAAATTATAAAATGTTAGAGAAATGTTGGTTTAGTTTTGGAGGAGCTAGAATCTCACTACTGTTGATTAATAATGTACATTCCAAATTCCCTGATTACGCACAGGGGGCTTTGAATCTGTATGTTCCTTGGTATCACACATCTGACTGTTATAAATGATTAGGACAAGGAACTAGAGATGGAATTGTTCAAATCCTCTGAGCACACTATGTGGAGTAGGTGCCATAAGCATGCAGGAGAATTAAGAGCTCAGCATATGTTTGGAATGATCTTTTCAAACAGGTGGTGTAGTTTGAAAAGAATAAAAATTCATCAACAGGTACAAATTCCAAGCACAGTTCTTAGGAATAGCAATGGCATGGGGAGAGCTGGCTGTGGAGTGTTTGTACAGAAATGGATGGCGTTTTCCAGGGAATACTGTAAAAAGAAAAATGCGGTTGAGGCATGTGCAAGAGATTTTTAGGCTGCGTGGGAGATGAGAGAGTTTTTCTGCTCAATTAGGGCTTGTCTTAGGGGATCAGGTACCAAATCCTAGAGCATTTGGGTGCCAACATCCAAGCAAGCTGTGCAGCAGTTGAGGACTCTGTAGATAGAAGAAAAGAGAGTTGTTGACTTTGTGAAAACATGACCTGTGGCAAAGATGAATAGAATGGATGTTCTCTAGCTTGAAGAAGAGAGCATTTAGAGGATGCATCCTTTGCACCTAAATACAGACTGTTGTAGTGTGGAAGGGAATGGCTTGTTCTGCTTAGCTGCTCTTGGTAAAGCAAGCATGAACAGGCTTAAATTGAGGGGAATTAGAGGGTGCTTCCTCAGGCTTTTCAAAGCTAAAGATACAGAAATATTAGTAAGGATTTGAAAGACTGATTCTGTCAGGGTCCTGAAGCTTTTAAGAACAGGGTGCAGAAATACATGTCAGGAATAATAGGTACAGCTGATCATACCCCTGAGCACAGAAAAGGAATCCTTCCCAAGCTCACAGTTCGGCCATGAATTCTGGGGATCTTGCTGTCTGTGCAGCTTCCATGCATTAGGCAACAGTGGTGAACAGGGGTCTGAGCAGACTGAGTGATGCTGCATGTGTGTGGTAGAATTTATCAGCTCTTGAGAGACAAGAACTTTGCTATAATCACTTAGACACAACCTTGGCCCCCTTTCCAAAATCTGCTGCTTTCTCTACCTTCTTGCATTGGGCAGTTTTATTTCCTTACAAATGGAGAATCTACAATTGCTGAGTTGCTTGTGAGGTCAGCAACCACACAACTCAAATGGCCTTTCTCATTCATCTCATAGACCAAAAGGAGATGAAGGTAGAGAGTTATTAAAAATGTATTTGTCAAGTAAAATCTAACCAGGCAGTGGTGGAGTTTGCATCCTGCCTGCTCTGTGCTGGGGTGAGCTCGCAAGTCTACTTCAGGCATGAAGGCTGTGGGCTTCCAGAGAGCTGAAGCTTAAATCAATTGTAGAGGCTACTGCTGGTTTTCAATTTTTATGCCTTCCAAAAATGCTGGCTATTTCCTCTATACCTACCTACCTATTAGGCAAGCTGGATTTGCTCTTTTGTGGGGTACCTTTTGAAAGGTTCTTTCAGGCAGTAAGATAAACTCAACAGGAGTATTTCCTGGAATAAATAAATGTTAGGCTGCTTTTTCCATTTAATGGATAAGGTGTCTAGTTCTTCAGGCTTTTAGTATTGAGATTTTCTTTTGTTATCTTTTTATATAAACTGAACAATACTTCTAATTTTTCAGTGAAGACTCTGAGCTTTTTAAGGTCTCTTTGAGGTAAGATTGACTTGTCAATCAGATTTTATACTGAAAACTTATTATGAAATGGGTAGGCGCCTATGAAATGCATAAAAATCAATGTTGGATGAGCTATTCACTAAAATACTTGAATGAGTTGCTAATGTTTCACTCTTTTGATCTATTTTATGTGGTAAAGACAATATTTTGTTAACTGCATTCTAAATTCATAAAAGGACAAAGAAACAGGATTTTTAAAGCAGAGCCACAGCAATGTGGGCTTCAAGGCTCAGTGGGAGGGATATGGGAAATTCAGGCAGCCTTTCACTCTGCAGCTGGCCCAAAGATAAGGAGTAGTTCTGTAATTGCTAGTGTGGAGTACACAACTTCACATTAACTTGTTTTTTCATGCTACGTTAATTTGAAGCAGGAGTCCTCTATAGTTAAATAAAAATGGTTTGGAGTAGGTGAGGAGGTCAGCTACACAGGGATAGGAATAAGCTGAAGATGAAAAGATTTACTTTGTCTTTCCTTTGCAGGTCAGTGATAAAATTGCTCCAAGTACTTGACTTGCCAAAACCACCCTCAATTGCCCTGAAATAAAGCCTTAATTTTTAAATACCTGATGAAATGACAGTAAAAGGTGAGTTGAATCTCCATGCGTGAGGACACATTCCATGTTCCTTCTGATGCTTTGCCTTACCTTGTCTAGCTGTGTTTACTCAGATTTATGTGAAGTTCATTCTCCTGGCAATGCTATGGCTCTAAGCAGTGCACGGGATGTCCTTCTGTCCCTGTGCTCTGCAGAATGCCTTCATGTTTACTTTCATGGTTCCACACAGAGAATGACTAACATCCCCTTTTTTGTACTCATTTAAAATCTGTTTCATCATAGAAAGATGTTGCTTTTACAAAGGAAATTGTTTCAGGCTCAGGAAGAGTGTGAGACTCTAGCTTGGGAAACAAACTAGCTTACTTGAAAAATTAGTCTCTCACTCCAGGCACAACTTAAAATTTTTACTCGTATTTAGAATGAAATTCAGTTGAAATTTCTTCTGAATTTCTAAAACCTGCAGAAAATGGCTTTCTCTGTCTATGCATCTACTGTTATTAAATCTGGCCAAAGTGGATGGTGTGCAGTATTGTGAAAGACTATTTGTCCAGATACTCTTGGATCAGAAGTGAAATGCTCTGAAATCCTGAATATGAACCTGTCAAAAAGCCTCTAGTCAAACATTACAAACTGAGGCGAGTGATTTCAAATAAGCACCTGTGCTTGTCAGCAGTCATTTTTCTGCCTCCTTTTTTTTTTGAGATGGGACTTTGAACTGATTTTTGATTTTCCCCAGAAGATTTGGAGCAAGTTTTGTTATACCTTTTAAAAAATGTTAGGGTTTTAAACATTCAAAAGATTCAAATGACCTTTTCCTCTTGCCCTGGTTGGAGTTACAAATTTGTTGACTTTGCACATTTTTTCTGGAAAACATTTTCATCTTCTCAGTGGGCTTTTACTGCCACTTGGGCTTTCAGGCTGATCACTGTCTTCTCCAAAAATTTTCCATTTGATGTTGAAACTCGGTATTATGCACACAAATCTGAGGAAGAAAGAATTACTAGTAAGATGATTTTCTATGCTGAAAAAGTTTTCCCTCTAGTTGAACTATAGGTTTAGCCCACACATGTTTTTCTAGCCACAGTAATGTTATAGAAATACCTATGGTTCAAGAGCAGTACAAATGTACTGACAGTACTGAACAAATTAAGATAAATGTAGCAATTTTCTAACTGTATTGGCATGTCCTATTTCATAATCAGCAAGAGCTAAAATAAGGCATTTCTGTAGCTTCAATCATCATGGAAAACATACTGACTCTTCTAATTGTGATTTTAATCTGTATTCTTATTCCTTACTCATTGTTTTGTTGATTCATTATTAAAAAAAACAGCTAAACTAATTGCAGCCATCCTGAAAAATAGACTGCTTAAGCACCAGTGGTATTTACAGGATGTACTCAGTGTCTTCCAATGTTTTTCCATTTGTCTTTGTAAAATGGATCTTTGGTTTTTTGTTGTGGGTTTTTTTTTTTCCCCCCCCTCATTCTGAGTGTATTGAGAATCACAACTAAGTTGTGACCTGGTATGGATAAAGTTCCCCACCTGACCCCTGATTTTTTTGTAAACTTTAGATTTTGGTTGAATGAGTGTGCTTGAATCAGTCAAAAACCAGAGCAAGATGGGTGATCACTAGCCAAATAGTTTGAAATTTGCCTTTCTTCCCTGTTAG
The DNA here is from genome assembly GCF_022539315.1 of Serinus canaria. NCBI lineage: Eukaryota > Metazoa > Chordata > Aves > Passeriformes > Fringillidae > Serinus > Serinus canaria. Next base: position 4,327,290 of record NC_066317.1, on the reverse strand, counting down.
ACTGAAAAAGTGTCTAAACTTGTTATGGGCATTTCTTTTCATTACCTTGGAGAAGGCAGCAACAGGAGGCTCTTTGGAGGGTTATTCTTGTTCCTCTTGGCAAAGCAGTCAGTGATGAGGCTAGAAGGGGAGTATCACTGGCTGGTTTAAAATATATAAAAGCCTTTCAGGACTCTGAAGAAGCTAAAGTTTAAGCAAAAACCTCTCTAAAGTCAGCAAAAGGAGCTGTTGCATGTTTTTATTCTTCCCTTGTCTTCTACATTCATATTCCCCTGAACGAGCAAAAGATGGAAAATCTAACCAAATAGCTCTCTGAGCATAACTTTGTGATAATGTATATAATTGGGAGAGCTAGAGATGCACAGCTGTTAATAAATGAGCTAATCATTCATTTAAGGATCCTTTGACCGCCATACAAGAGGTGAAGCACAGGTTGAAGAACAGTGAGTGTTAAGACCTTCATAGTGTTTTTTTTAGTGGTCACAGCTGTGCTTTGCATCACAATTTTAAAGTCAGCCTCTGGAAACTCCAGCACTTTTTTTGTTTATTTCAAGACTACAAGGCTTTTATGCTGGCGGTTTTACTGAGAAACACTACCCTGTGTTTAAAAGGGCAATTTCTGTTGTGGGTACTTGTGTATCTACTGAAAGAAAAAGGTGTGCCTTGTAGAGTAGCAAACACATTTTAATTTGCTTCTTGAAGCACTTTGGCTTGCTTTCAATTCCTTCTCAGAGTTTTTGAATGGAATTAATTGTTATTCTTGACAGTTGTATCTGTAGGACTATATAGATGTTTCTGAGATCATGGCTTGAGGAAAATGAACAAAGCTGTCCTGTTGAGATAAAGCTTCACAAATCAATTAGGTTTTTCTTGTCAGCAGTGCTGGAGAGGGAAAGCCCCATCTGAGCACTTGGTGACTCTGAAAGCTGTTACCTGGCAATGGTGGGATGATGATTGCTGATTTGCACAGTGCTACTGCTGGAAGAACTAAAGAGCAAGGGGCTGGAGGGAAGAAGGGGCTGAAGGCTGTGCCTTTTCTCCTTGAAAGCATGCATGTCATAAATTGTTATGAACAGGTCCCTGTTAGTAAGTTTTTAAGTTAGATTTAGTATTAAGCAAAAAACCTGGGTACAAGTCCCTAGAGCCACTTTGGCAGTAGTTAGATTTGCAATTGCTGCCCAGCAGCACAAAGACAATGTATCAATAAATAAATTTTGCCAGTCAGTACCAGTGAAAACACTGATTTAGCCCAGCAGATGAAAATAGGAGAATTTCACCCAAGCCTTTAATTTCCACAGCTGCCCAGAAACAGGTGTTGAGCCTTTCTGGAGGACTCTGGCCAGAGGCTGGCGTGATGTGCATAGCTGCCTTCTTTGCTGGAGCCAAGCAACCCATGGGCATCATGGTTTATAGTCCTTATCCATCGACCTGTGGAAAGAGATGCTGCTTTCAAGGCCTGGGAACTGGTTGTTTTCTACCAACAGGATGTACTTTTACACAGAGTGGAGGGTAAGTTTCTTTATGTAGATTCCAAAGGCAAAGAAGTTTCAGAAATCCTAGATGTGTATTTGCTTTATTGCTATAAAGAAAAACAAGGATTTTTAGCAGGAAAGAAACATCATTTCTTCTTAAAATTAATGGTATGAGGAAATCCAACCTAGTTAAAACGAGAAATAAGCGCTTTCAAGCTAAATATAATTTAATTTTGTACTGGCTTTTTTCCTGTTAATTTCTCTGAAAATTCAGTGGAATCCCCAGTTTATATGCAGGTGGGATATGCATGGGTTGTTTACATGAACTGGAGTATGGAAGGTCTGATTCAAAGTATGGGAAGCTTAAAAATATAGAAACCAGTTTTTAGAATGGAAGACATCATTGAGATATTTTCTTAGTAGAGACCTTGTACTCTGGATGTAAATTGAGGGAGAAGAGGGGGTGTGTTACACACTGCATTTGTTCATGGCTAAACCTGAGGTTACCTCAGCTCCCAGGAGAGGAAAAGGAGATAATCTGGGTGACCTTGGTGCAGCTGGAGGCTGGGAGTGAGTGTGCACAAAGCCTGTGCTTGTTGAGAAGCAAGAGCAAGGAAGGAAATTTGAAGAAGAGGTTTGCCAGGAAATCGTGTAAGCAGCCTCCTGTACAGAGCATGCCTGTGCTGGCCCAGGAAAAGGCAGTGGTTCTGAGTGTGACAAGGAAAATAGAAAACGATACTTTGAGAGACTTGTTATGCCCCTGAGGAACTCTGCAGCAGTCATAAAGTAGTGCTGGTTAAATTTATAAATATTATATTACTATGATTTCAACAGGAATTGGCACGTAACATACACTTTTGGAAAAAAGTATCATCTGATCAGGCAATAAATAAGTATTGAGTTCCACAGCTGCTATTTCAACATGTGTCTGTTTAAAGCTGCCCTTTTTTTTTTGAGAACAGCAGCACCGGTTTCAATGGAGTGTCTATGCTCCTGTTTTACTTGCAAATTCCGAAGGTTTCTGAGAAAATTGGAAACAACAAATTACTAAAAAATGCAGAGACAAACTGAAACTGGAATTCATTATTTGACTCAAGTTCTAATGTTCAGCAATTTAAAATAGCAATTACACAAGGTAATTGGAGTTGCTTCCCCTGCTTTCCCTTTAGTCACTGTGGAATTGTATTAAGACAAATCCTTGTGGTGGCTCTCCTGTCATGGCCAGGAACACTTCATTCCTCAGCTGTGAGTGGTACAGAATCTGCTTTCCTGCGCGCTTCTGGCACACTGGGGCTGAACTTATCTGGAGATGGGGCTCAAGACTCCAGTGTGACACTTCTTTGAGGTGTCAAAAAGGATTCTTTTTCTGGTATTTCCCTGACATTTTTGCTTCCATGTAAATGCTCAGCTTTGAGCATCTTCTTTGAGATGAGCTGGAAATTAATTTGCCCCACAGGGATCTGTCAAATTCCCACCTTTCTCTGAAGCGTGGAGTGCGGATCTTTGGCTGGAAGCGTTAGGGCTTATGTCACTCAACCACTTCTTTGCTGCTACTGCCCCCTGAGGAATAATTGTCTTGTCCCTGTCTGGGAAACAGGAGCCTCCTGATAGCTGCAGCGCTTTGGATGAAGCTCTCTGGGCTTTGTGTAGGTGAGGTTGAGGGAAACTAGAGGGAAGGGGATTTTCTTCCATTGGTTTTTGTGAGAGGATACAATGAAATGAACACACCATCATTTTCCGAAGGCGACTTGTGCCTTTATTCTGAACAAAGGCAACCTATGACCTTATCTTTTCCAGGGAGAATTTTTCATAGCCTGGAGCCCACCTATGGAGCCTCCAGCCCCCTGTGGTCTCTGCAGAGGGTAGTGGTGTCGCTGAACTGCCTGGGAGCTGTCCCCACCCCAGTGTGGTGGCTGGGCACTGAAAGCCAATTGCCTTGCATAATAATCCCTGTGAAGGGAGTAATCCAAACCTCAGCTGGAACTGCCTCAGCTTTGGGGAGCCAGCACTCTGCTCACACAGTGGCACTCCATGAGGTGACAGAAATGCCACTGGCTAATGACTGCAAGCTGTTCGATGCAGGCAGCCATTAATGGAGGAAAGTAACTAAGAATCAGTAAGCTTTTCTGGAGCTCCATTTGATGTTGGATCCAATTATTTCTAGCAGATGATAATTCATTTGTATATGTTGGTAATTCCGTACCTCTCCTTTATGGCAAAATGAATAGCTGCAGTTGAATTTTTAGGAGAACCAAGGCAGTGCATGAGCTGTATTGAGCACCCATCTATAAAATGTAATTCCAAACTGTGAGTAATGGCCTCCAAGAGCAGAGCTAACATTCTGTCTTAAAAAACTTTTAAATTAAGTTAAATTCTTAACTAATCTTTCAATTTAAAGAACAAATGATTTTTCCTCCTTTAATTTAACGAGCACTTTGATTTTTGTGTGACAGAGATTAATGACTCAGAGTAACCATTTCTTTCCCCTTTCTTTTCTTTTGGTTCTTTTCTCCACATCCAAAGGAGAGCTGGAGATGCTGAAGAGTCTGAAGAGCAGTTGAGCAAACTGGAGGTGTTTAACCTGGAGAAGAAGAGGCTTGAGGGGACCTTACTGCTCTCCATACCTGCCTAAAAGGAACTTGTAACCAGGTGGAGGTCAGTCCCTTCTTCCAGGTAACAAGTGACACAGGACAAGAGGAAATGGCCTCAAGTTGTGTCAGGGGAGGTTCAGGTTGGACATTAGCAAGGTTTCTTCACCCAAAGGGTTGTCAAGCCCTGACACAGGGTGTCCAGGGAAGTGGTGAAGTCACCATCCCTGGAGATGTTTAAAAGATGTGTAGATATGCAGCATGTAGAGTCATGGTTTAGTGCTGACCTTGGCAGTGCTGGCTTAGTGGTTGGACTCAAGGGTCTTTTCTGGGGATGAAAATGCCATTCATGACCTTGAAACTAATTGAAAAGGAGTATCTGACCAGCAGGCAATCTTGAACTGTCTCCAGTGTTTTTTCTTTGTGATTGCTGCCAAGAGAAAAAGCAGGGGCGTTTTTATCATCTGCAGCATGTGTGAAAGCAGTGTCCTACTGTGTCTTTTGGAAACTTGTTCTTGGAACTAAAAGTATTGGTGAACTGCCTCACTAATGAGACAAGATGGACTGTAAGTCACATCTGTTAAATACCCCTGTGGTGCTTGATAAAAAACATCCAAGAGAAGGTAAAATATTGCAGGTTCTCTGAGCTGGAAATGGAGTGTTCTCCCCAGACAGCATTTATATCTGGACTCTGGTGCTGCTGTGAAGTCCCTTAGCCAAGGAAGTTCTCAGTTGTACCAAACAGGGTGCAGCAAAAGTGTTGATGCATTTCCAAGAACCAAAAGAGTAGAATGCTTTCATTGGTTATTGCCATTCAGCTTTTCTCAGTCCTTCCTGGAAGAAAACAACACCTGCCATTGCACATGAAGAAACTGTTGAAGGCCAAGATAATATCCTAGGGTACCTGTTGGGAAGGGATCACTCCTTTTTGTAGGTTGGTTTGAGTTGTGGGTAACAGCACAAAGTTATCATCAAAACTGCTGCTCCCAGAGGGTTGTTTCGATACAGACTTTTGTACAAGTGCTCAGTAACAAGAATATTTGCAAAAAACAAATTAGTATTTTCAGCAATTTAACATCTTTCCTAATGCTTTATTGATTATTAACTTCAAATATGCAGAGGTGGCTATAAATGTAAAGCAGGATAGCCTTATTGGCGTTGGGTTGGGTTTTTTTGGTGGTTTTTTGGGGTTTTTTTTGGTGTTTTGTTTGTTTTGTTTTTTTAAGAAAAAGAGATGTTAGGTTGTGATGGGAATATATGCTTTTAACAAACCAGAAATGATTATGCCTTCCTGTGACTGAAATATCTAGAAGTATCTGTTGAAGAGGCTGTCAGCAGCTACAAATCTCAGGCAGAAATAAAAGCAGTGATTCTTCAACTCAGCAGTGGGGAGGATGGTGCTTAGTTTAAAATTAATGGAGGCCAGTGTTAAAAGCATCTTTGAGGGAAAAGGAGTCTTTGCTGAAAGCAGTGAGCTTATGGAAGAAAGTGAGCATCACTGCAAGAGTCAGCAGTTCCCCAGTTTGTCACAGGTCTGTGACAGCAAACAGTGTTTACTCTGCTCTCCTGTCCCTGACCCTGTGTTTACTGGCCCAGAGCATTAGAATAGGAGCAGTGCCCTCTTCATGGACAGGACTGGGATCAGAAATAAATGTTGTCACAAGTATAGACAGTCGCATTTCCATCTGAGAACAGTTCTCACTCATTGGTATGCTGGAGGGCAAGTGTCTGAGCTCAGCAGCCTTTCTGTACCATCACAGCCTTAGGTGACTTACATCACTGTGATCTCACCAACCGCTTCAAGAGGGCTTTGTAACCTGCCACTGTGCAGACTTTAAGGAGGAAATGAAGGGGAAAGGGAATCACTTTGCAGCCATTCAAGAGAAACACTTCTGAGAAGTGGGCCTGGCCATAAAGTCCTGTAACATTTTAGGTCTAGGAAAAACCTTGTTTATCAATGCAAGTGTTAGTGCATTGCAAGAGAGGTGTTTCTCTGGGGGATAATTATGAAAGATAAACTGCTTAAGTCCAGCCTAATAGTTCAGAACTTCTTTTACTCGTTAAACTAGGAGAAAACTGGAAACTTTGATTACAGTTATGTAAACATAATGCTGTAAGGGTTATTCTTGCTCCTCTATGACTGATTGTGTTGGCAAGCGAAAATGTGTGGAGTTAATGCTTTCAAAATGGATGGTAATTGTAAGCATGGTACTGTTCTCTTCCGTGCTCTGTTCTCAGACTTCGTGTCTCTTGGTGTTACTACCTTCTCTCACTGTCTCAAAAACATTGAGGATATCTTATTTCCCATGTTCTTTTCTGTCTTCCTGCCAATGTGTGTTTATATTACTTTTTATACACAGACTTTTCAGGTGCCACTCAGGTGGCAGCATGGGAGGACACTGCTCTCAGAGGGAATGAGGCAGAATTATTTAAGCTGCCCTAAAACAGCCCTTCACTGGGCTGAGAGATAAAAGATTTAAACATGGTCAGTCATTTCCTCTTGTATCTTCTCTGTTGCCAAACATATCCAGTTTTAAGGGGGAACAAGTTTAGGTAAGATACATGTGTAAGAATATGAGGGCACTGTGGAAAAGAAATCTTCCAGTCAAGAACAGGGTAGCAATTAGAAGTGGTTCCAGCAGCCAGTTGCCGTTCAAACCATACAAGTAAGTGCTGTTATCTGGGGAAACAGTTTCAGCTGCAAACAGACCTAGGAATGCCTGCAGAAATTGCTGTTATTCATTTTCTTGCTGTTGTTAGCCAGTTTTGAAAGTTTAGAAAAGGAAAAGTTAGAGAAGGAAGGAATATTGCCTCAAGGATCTGATTCTTACTGTGGGTCTTGGGATTGGTGGCATCTCCTGGGCCAGGCCTATGTGAATCCTTTAAGGCATTGCCAAACACCTGCTCTTTTCATTAGGTTGCTGCTGCTGGCAAAGTGAGAGTGATTATGTCTTGAAATGAATCCTCTGTAGATATCTTCTCTGTAATTTATTCTGAGCTGCCATTTCTTAGTGAATATAACAATTTGAATTTTGGAAGGAAAGTAATCATAGGAATAAAAACATTTCATGACCAAAACCAAGTTTTCCCAATTTCCTGGCAGAAGTGGCATCTGCACGTATACAAATACGGAGGTGAGAGCAGTTGTCAAATTAAAATTCTTGGCCTTTTTTTTTTCATTTCCCAGCGTGCCAGAAGCATTGCTGACTGTAATTGGAAGAATCCTGTAATTCTTCTTGAATTTATTGCTAGCCACAGGTGATCAAAAAGCCCAATCCTTCTGCTTTGTAAAAGTCCTCATTGTTTGGACCTAGCATGTGGTCATCTATATACTGGTTGCCTCCAGTTGTGGTATTGGATATCTTTAGGAAAATGTTGTCCATAGGAACCAAATAAAATGGTCTCTTTCAAAACTCATTTTCCAAGAATATATCGTTGCTATGCTCAGTCCTGCAGGATGTCCTGGCTAACTTCCAAGGCCAGTTTAAGGTCTTGGTCCTAAACTTAATAAAAATTATTTCATAATTTGATAAGGTAATGGCTTCAGCCACGAAGGTATATTCCTGTAATAATTTAAATCCTAATTTAATTCTCTGTGCTTTAGCTTGCTGTCTCAGTAGTAGGGTTGAAATCCGTGTAATCCACAAGACAACTGTGAAGCAGGGCACGGGAGGCAAAATCAAGAGCTTGTTAGGCCAGGTTTGCCACCAAAGCAATTGATTCCTGAATTGCATCTGAAATTTCAAAGCAAAGTTGCTTTCAATTGCATGTCAACAATTGTTGCCAAATCTTTGAGACGTAAAATGGAAATGCTGCGGGTTGTTTTTAAACTCAAGAGCCTGTGAAGCCTCCTCATCTCTCCGAACACCCAGTTAAAGGACGGTAACTTAGAGTTTTGAAAAGCATTGGAAACTTGTGTATCCATTTGTTCCTGGTGTTTTTTTGCTGGAAAAGGTCTTGAAAGATAAGCCTGCAGTTACATGGCACTTGAAAGTAGGGCGCTTGGAGCACTCCCACTTGAGTTAGATCTTACAGTTTCACTGCAAATTCCATTCAAAACTGGATCCCAAGTGGTTTTGGTTTTTTTCATTTAAAAACTCACCATAAACCTCTAAAAGAAATTGGATGACATTTCCAGCTCTGGTGGGAAAGTACTGTTGAAATTAATTAGTCCTGACACTGTGTTACCTAGAGCTGTATGTAAAAACCTGAAGACAGAATGCAATCAGTCTTGTATTAGAAATTAGTAACGAACTGTAAGAGGAAGAGAGCATGTACTGAAGTTTTCAGTCTTGGGAAGGATATTTATTGTTAGATGCAGCTGTCAAAGTATTTACTTAAAATATAACAGCCATAAGTAGAGACTGTGTACAGTGGGCAATGGTACCAGATCCTAGGCATTATTGTGGGATAACAGACATGATGACTGAAATAAGTTCACTAATTTAGTGAAAAACTGCTACCACACATCCTTGAAACAAACCATATTCTGTGAGCTGCGTTTTTTGACACATGGAAATCAGTGAAAAGACCCAGTTATATAATCTAGGTTGACCAAATGAAATCCCATTTAGGCCCACAGTTACATGGGTTTGCTAAAGGAAACTAAACTAGAGAATTACTTTCCAAGGGCAGGTGTTGTGTAAAAGGTTAACATGCACACACAAAAAAACCTGATTTGGTCCTCCTCTCATTTTTTTTTTATCAGAGTAATGCATAAACTTGAGTCAAAATTAGTAAATATGCATTTAATCAGTATAATGAAAATTTTATGGCCCCAGAACTCAGTGTCCTTAGTAAATGGTGGCTTTGTGTTTACCACATGATAGATTTCAAAACGCAAAGCTAATGACCATAGTCCTGATGTCCCAATCTAAGTAGTTTAACAAGGGCTAGCAGATGAATGGTGGGAAGGAGTTTCCTTTACCTAGCTATACAGTTATATTACCTGGTTTCACAATAGAGAGGAGGACTCAGTGGCTCTTCCTGCAACTTTGAATTTAGATTCAGACAAAAGAAGCATTCATTGAAAATATTTTAAACATTTTTTTTTTAAGGCTTTAATAAATTCTGCACTTGGAAAAGGCATGTGTGGAATGGATCTAGCTAAAGAGAAAGTATAAAGTAACTCCCACATGCCACGTTTTTGACACGACTACACTCAGCCTTTGACAACATGAAGGAACTTTTGTTCAGAGGTGTCTGCCTTGTCTATCATCACAATATTACAGCTTTAATTAACTGACAGTGTTTCTTAGGAGCTCATTCACGTTTCAGGTACCCTTTCTTGTGTGCCACTGTGCCAGCCATCACTTGGGACAGCCCCTGTGACAGAGAAGGCTCAGCCTGGCTACTGTGGGCTACCTGTGAGAGGTCTGAGGAGAATGGGATAACAGTAATGGCTACTTATTTATGCCAGAGACCAAAGGACTGTGGTTCTGGAAAATGGTTCGGGCTTTCTCATTCCCAGAGGATTAAGAGCTGCACTTTGGTCAGAAAAAAGCGAAACTGTGGGGATTTAAGTGACAGGAACAAAGGACAAAAAGGGATACCAGGCCAACCTAGCACTTGCTGTCTGACATACTGTTTATTTATGCTGTATACCTCAGCTCAATGAGTCATGCCTTTAAATAAGAACAAAACAGAACTGACAAATGACACATGTGAGGTTCCCTCCAGAGTTATTTTTTCCTGTAAATAGCCAACAAAATAGTGTCTGATGGGAGAAGCTGACAGCTCTTTCCAGGCACACTAAGAACACTTGAGAGGATGAGCAGCTAATTAAAGCTGGGAAAAACTAATGTGGCTCAGGAGCAGGTGAAACAGGGACCACTTTCTCCTGAAACATTTCTTTGGTATCTGTTTGCCTGTGGTGTTTCAGGCTTTCAGCTTGTGTCTGTAAGAATATTTTCAGTGAAACATATTAAAATGGAGAAGAATTCCAGTCTAGGGCTCTGTGAGATCTTGAGAGATGGCAAGAAAAAATGTGTTATAAATTTTCTGCAGTGCTCTTCTGTAGAAACTTCAAGTGATGAGGCAAGGTAATTTCTGGAGTTAGCAGAGTTTTATAAAGCTAGGAAAATACGGATATGCCCTTCTCAAATGAAATCTTGATATCTGGCAGATGGTTCTCTGAAGGTCTCTATTTTTATCAAATATTAAATGCCAAGTGTCTGATTGCCATGGTACTTATTTTGCCTCTGAATTAAAAAAAAAATCCATAATAATATCTTTGGGAAAATATTTTCTTTGTTTTCACATGGAAATAAGAAAAGGACCTCAGTGATATTTTTCTGCAAAGGCAAATAATAAGAATAAATAATGAAGATTTATATAAAGCAACGTGATTTAAAACAACAGGAAGCAATCATGTTTTCATACCCAATTTTCCTCTCCTTTAGAGTTCTTTAATTGGTTTGGAAAGAGCAGCTGAGCTGCACTGAATGATAACTTTTGCGGTGAGCTGATTTGCAGGGAAGCCAAGTCTAGAGTACCCATTCATAACGGTTCACTTGGACAGCTATCAAAAAACTCCATTACTAACTCCTCAGGCAGCGATTTTCCTCATCCTGTGGTTTTCATTGTTTACAATGTTAGCGCTTAATTACCCATTCTAAAAATTCTAGGTTATGTTTAAAGAATGTAATTATTTCCAATTATTTTAGGTAGAAAATGTATTTTGGCAGAACTATCAAAGCTTCAGACATCTTATTGAAAAGAAGTAACTTAAAAAATCTTTTGTGCACTGAAATAGCTTGACTGTCATAAACTTGAGGATGTGGAAGACAAAGAAATTAGCAAAAAATAGTTTTTTCCTGAACATGGCTAAAAGTCAGCTATGTAATTTAAAATCAGTGGGAAGTGAAAATGCCATTTCCATGTCCAGTAACTACTTCCTGCTCTCTCTCTCTTCCATGTTTCTTCATCTGTGTCCCACCAGCACAAGGAGAAGCAGGCTCCTGCCACTTGTGAATATAACTCATAAACGGGCCCTTGGGCAGAGGACTTGGGTTTCCAGACAGGAAGCCAGCTGTAGCCTGCTTAGGGAAAAGGTGCCTGCAGCCATCCTGCTTTTCCTTCAGTCTTCCTCAAGCCTCAGTCCATCTGGTTACTGTGTCTTCCTGATGTGTTTTTCTCAAGCAGATCTGAAGCCATTTGACAGCACTGGCCCTGCTCACCTGTCACTCATCACACAGCTCTTGCTCCATTTCTCATGCCAGGGCTCAGACTGAAGCAGCAGCTGATGTCAGGTAGGCAGTGACATGGAAGGGACACTTCACATCTGGACTTAGCCGTGTCCTAAAAGTTTTTCTTTTTCACATTTAATGACTCTTGTAGGTTTGGGTATTTTTACTTTTCTCGGGTTAAAAGTCAAGGAATGAAAATTTCCAAAGCTTGTCAAGTATCGTCTGCCTAGAACCTGAAGTTAGCAATGAACAAAAACCCAAGTCACTGAGATCTGGTGCTTGCTGGAGCTGGCAATGACAAGGTATGATATTTATTAATGACCATTTCTAGCTTTTGGTCTGGGTCAAATAATTATTTTTTTCTTTCATGGCATTTAATATTTCAGCATAACAGATTTAACAATGAGTTGGAAAACTAAACATGATTTGGCTTCTCAGAATTGTAGGTTTAATATTTTATGCTGTAGTCTGCTTGAAAAGAGAAAACAACCAGGGAAATGAATTTGGTTTTGGGGTTTTCTTTGTTTGTATTAATAAACAGCCATGCTCACATCACCAGCTTCTGCCACTCAATGTTATTTATTCTTAGACCCCTATTCTCTCTCCCCTTTAGTCGTGCATTTCCAAGCTGAAGAGTTCTGGACATGGGAAAACTTAGTCTCATTAACCATCCTTCTCCACACCTTTTCCAGCTTGGCTTGATTATCTTTAAACTGAGAGTAATCAGAAGTGCATTTCACATTCAACATATTGGTGTTTCATAGGCTGATGCATTGGTAAGGTTTTGCAAAAAGTTTTGCAAAAATGTTAACTTTTCCTGACTCCTAAACTAAAATGATTCCACACATGTGTTTGTCCCAGATAAGTTTTCCAGCTTCCTGGGATGGGATATGGGGCATGGCATTAGGAAAAGGAGCTCTTTAGATGAGAACCCTCTTCCCCCATGCCAAGGTGGACACTGTCTAGTGGCACACACTTTATCTTAGGCAAGAGCTGACAGAAAGAAGAGCAAGCCTATGTAATGATTTTCTCATGATGGGGTAGTTATAGTCTAGGGGAAAAAGCTTTGGTCTAATGTCCGGGTGCCAAGCCTGTTTTTGTTTATGGAATAACCTTTAGGAAATCATCTCTCTATACACCTCAGCTTCCTCCTTAAGAGCATTTGCTGCTCTCCTTGTAAAGCATTTGAATGCCAATGGATGACAGAGGCTGTGAGGCTGCCAGGTTGCATTCCAGAGGCATCACAAGCACTTGCCAGGAACTCTAGTCCTTATTCTGTCCTTCTTAACTGTAAGGAAGAGTTCCTTTGTAAAACCTGTCTTTGTTCACCGATGTTATGCCTGGGACTGCAGCTGAGATTTTGTTCTGGATATGAAAAGGAAAGCTCACATCTTAGGAAAACTTTTCTAGGAATTGACTGAAGAGGAGCTATGCACTTACCTCATCTGTGGCCCTCTCAAACACAAAAGCTTGTCTGAGGCTTATTTGTCCAAACAGATCTACTGTTTTGGAAAACTCCTTGCACTACTAGGGAAACATGGATGAGGTTCTTAGTACACAAACGGTTTAACTTTTGAGGATTTGGGAAACCTCTTACTTGTGTGCTATCATAAGGCTTTCTGATTTACTGGATTATTTTGCTAAATGTCTTTGCCTATTTCAACTAAATAATTCATTTACCCAGTAAATGACTGGAACCATTCATGGAGCCATGGTCAAAATATTGCTTGAAAAAAGGCAGAGTTCTCTGCCATTGGTTCCTTAATAGACTGAATATTTTCTTAACTTTTTTTTCCATATAAAATAATCTAGAAGTTCATGCTGAGCAGTGTACAATATAACAATAGCTATGAAATATTAAATGGCAAAGATTTGATTCATAGCTCTATTTTTCTTGTCCCTGTTACATTCAGAAGAAAACTCCTCAGATTTATTTCCTTCTGTTCACTTTGTAAACCACTCACATTCGTACTAAACAGAGACCAGCGGCCCTGAATACATTTCTGTAATGTGAAAAGTAAATTGTGCCAAAAATATTGCTTTTTATTATTAGTATACTGACTTATTTTATTATCATTATTATTATTATACTGACACCATTTAAAGACTAGATTGTTCCATTGCACTGCAGTTAATTTAAGATTCTCTGGATATCTCTTAGACAGTTTAATCCTTAATGCTTTTTCTTACTTCCTTGACTTTTTTTTATCCTTGGAATACTCTGAACAAGTTGCCACCTTTGCAAATAACTCTTCTCTTATGGACTGTTGAGGTACCTATAAAAGCTTCCTTATGCACCCCAGTGTATAAAATTGTCCAAAATTCTGGTCCTTGGTGGTTGCATTTACCTAAGAGAGCTTTTTGTTGTTTCAGCCTTAGACTGAAATTCTGTGGCAGACGATGGAAATCCTACATGTCTTTCTGTAGTTGATTATGACCTTTGCTTATTCAATACTTGAATGTTTTTAATTCTTTAACTAGATTCACTCCTAAGCTGTTAATCAAAAGCAAGGTGTAACCCAGTGCTGCAGTGGTGCTTGAAGGGGGAGATAAACCCTTTTGTTGCTTGCAGGGACTGTGGGAGTGAGATCCCCCTCCTGTTCTTTCCCCTCAGTCTTCTGCTTGCCAATGCTTTTGCCAGCCCAGTGACTACCTCGTTTATCTGCTGTGACTGTGTGACAAATTGTACCTCTTCCTACTGTTAACCTTATGCTGTGCTATGTGACAACTTGATTCATGGAGATGTGTAAACTGAAAATAAATTACCCAAACTGTCCCCAAAGTCATCACCATCATCTTTAGCCAAGTGGAAAATAACCTCCAAACACTTAGAAGCCCAAAGTTCAATTGCTTCTGTATGCAATGTCCTAAAACAATTTATTTATAATTACATGTTAGAATCTGCCTGTACTTTGAAATCTGTGTGCTTGCATATACATCCCCTTCTTTAAATTTTATTTTTGGGGACAGCAGGTGGTAACAGCAATACAAGCAGCAGGAATGTGGTAGTATAAGCCTCTTGCTGTGTAGCACATGATAGCACCCTGTCTAGCTGACGTTATGCAAAACATTAGAAAGGAAGAAGGATGATTTAATATTCTAATTGAAAGAAAGGAATTGCTCATTCAGAGCAAGCTGATCTAATTTAGAATAATAAGGGTGATATGAAATTAATCATATCTAACTAAACCATGGTGCAGCAGCATTGTAGCAAGGTCACCAGTCACAACAGTTTGAAAGAATGCTTAAATGATACCCAGCTTACTGCCAAAGAGCCTCATTAGCTCTCGCATGAGCCCCACAATGCTGGGTCTGGGATTTATCCTTGAATACTATGTGGATTGTTTGAAGTAGAGTGGTGCACAGGGTATTTCATGAACTGATTTTGTGTTAATCCTTTCTGAAATATTGTGATTATCTTTTAATTAGGAAGGTGCTGCCAATCTGACCAAACATGCAGGTGACAGAATGTTCTTGGATGTAATAAAACCCCCGGGAGTTTAGAGGGACAAATTCAGCTGCTGCTCAAATCATGGCACAGCAGCCAACTCCCACATCAAAAAGGGTAGGAGTAGCCATTTCCTGAGTTTCCTCAGTGGTGGTGCCTTTCACTGAGACTAGTACTTGTTAAGCCATCAGATGGTTTTTGAAAATCTTTTGTAGAAGTGGGATTGTTTTAATTACCTTCTCAGAGAAAGTGCAGATGAATCACAGTAGGAAGACTCTTATGTGAAAACAAGTCTGAGAATGTAATTCTGATTTCATCAAAAAGGATAAGAAATATTTCATCTCCCTGTGGGCCACCTTCTTTTCACTCTATTTACTCTGAAAGCTCTTTTGTGGGAGGGAAGTATAAGGCCAAACAATACTATCAAATTTTGCTAATACTTTTATGTTGATCTTTCCTAGTTATTTCTGTTGTAGTCTGTATTTCCAAGGTTTCTTATTCTATTCATCAGCTTTTTCCCCAAGTAATTTCTCAGCAATGCTCTCTTGCGTTTGAAATAGTTATTTTTCCTTGATAAATGCATTGTAATGTGTAAAAGATTTTTAAATGGTTGCAAATATTAATCTAACATAGAAAAGAAATCATTACATGGACATGAATATGGCATCTTGCTTACCTGCTACTGATGGCATTTGGCCCAACAGGAGTTGTGATTGTCAAGTGTTTATGTAAGACATGGGTAAAAAGGGAGTTAGTCAATTGCTTTGCTCCAGAGTGTGGAATATGCAGCCTTTAAAGCTTGTAAAACATACGTTAACTACTTACCAGTATCTGTTCAGAAAACAAAAGCCATTCCTGGAGATGCAGCAGCACGAAATCCACTATCCCAAAGCAAAATATGGATCATTGCCATGAAATTACTGATGCAGGGAGCCCCTAGCCAGGGAATAATGTGCTCTGACTCTATGATTCAGAAGGCTGAACAATTGCTTTATTGAGCTATGTGATATTACACTATTACTACGTTAAAAGTATACTAAAGAGATACTGAAGAAAAACCTGTGGCTGTCTGGAGACAGTCACAACACAGCTTTGACCTAATTGGCAAATCAATCCAAACAACCATCATCAGAATCCAATTAACAAATCACTCTCAGTAGACAATCTCCATAACACATTCCACATGTGCCAAACTACAGGAACAGTGAGTAGAAATAAGAATTGTTTCCCAGGAAAAATCTTGGGAGAATTATGTCTCTCTCTGTTCAGAGAATGTGAATACCACATGAAATTGCCAGCAGCAAACTGTCCTGAACTCTCCTGCAGATCTCAAGCTCTTCTGGTGAACTTTTCGAAAGATTATTGGTGAACCAGTGTTTCCACTTGGCCACAATGTAGGATTCTGGTATCTTGCTTACAGAAGTTTAATGAGCTCATTTCACCTTCTAAAGTATGTTTTCCAGCAGGGGTTTCTCTTTCAGAAATAATTTAGGGTCATTTATATCACTGAATACCTGACATATAGAACTGCAGCATTATGTTCTTTAGCAACGAACCTACCCCAAAGTGTATTTGATATGTGAAAATGAGACGCTGAAATTCTGTCACACAGTCATTATAGGTGAAAATAGCTCAACTCTCTACTTGACAACATGAAATAAACTATTAGAAATATAAACATGTAAAATTATTGAGAGCATTACAGTATGACAATCTTCATATCACTGTATTTTAATAATAATGCACCAAATCACAAAGGTGACTTAAATTTCAAATGTTAATGACGTTTCTCATAAGTACTTTTTTTTCCAAAATGGTGCAGTTTTTCTTTTCAATCCCTCTAACATGATATTTTGCATGTTCCTATGGAGGCTTCGAGTCAAAGTCTCTCTCAATTTTAAGTTGACATCTAGAACTGAATCAGTTTTTTATACTAAGTAGGTCTCTACTTGAGAAGCAAAAGATCTAGGTCACTGCAGTACAGATATTTAATGGCATATTTTGCAAATGACAAAGCTTGGTACTAGCATCAATAGAAAGGAAGAAAATGAGAATTAGCCTAGCAGAAAATGAAATTACTGTTATATTTTACTTCTTGAATGAAAATTTGGGAATGGCCGAGTCTGCTCTTAGAGAATGAATTCCAGGGCAAGATAAATAGAATGGCAATAGCTGAAAGCTGTGCCAGGTAATTGGCCTTTTACAATTAGGTAAGGCTTTGTGTGACAGTCAACCAAAGTCTTGAAATTGCTACAAAAATATTTACCTAAAGTGACAAAACAAGCAAGGGGTATTCAGACTTGTTAATATATTTGGAGCTGAAAGATTTTAGATGAAAGGAGTTGCTCTTGCAAACCTTTCTCTGTAAGTGCAAATGAGATTTATAGGAGGTTTAGAACTGATTTTTGGGTACAAGTCACCTGGAAATCATTGAAAGAAATGAAAATGACATGAGCGCTACAAGGAGTGAGGATTGGTGCTGTTGCCACTCCCTTCTGATGCTCTGAGAACAACAGAAATAGATTTGTGGCTGGCCAGGGAGAGCACTGCTTGCTGTAGGACTGGTGATCGTTCCTAACAAAAGGGACTGGGCCAGGGTGTAGAGCTGGTATTAAATCAGAAGAGAGGAAATTTAATTTTGTATCTAGGCAAACTGTGGCAGTTGATAACTGGTGCCAAAAAATAGCTGGTTTTCAGTGTGTTCAGATAAAAGAGAATACCAATTGGCATTGTCTATGGAAATGAAAAAAATCAGTGAATTGGAGATGGATGAACTGCTGCTCAGCACAAGGAAGGAACTTAAAAACCCAATCTGTATAAGGCGTAGTATTTTAGCATGTATATCAAATGCTACTTGCACATCATGACTAGCTAATTCTTTAAAATTAAACTCCCTCTTCAAAAAAAGCTTCAAACCCTTACAAGTTAAATGTTTTATATAACATATGTCATTTTTTTAAAGATTGAAAATATTGACGATTTTCTTGGTTTACTTCTTCTGCATGAGGAAAGGGAATAGGGGAGAAAAGGAAGGAGAATTGAAAAACCAAGTACATGAAATTACTTCCTTTGAGCATTGTGCTTGCTGCAGCTTATTTTGGATTCCACAAGTTCACTAAACATTGTTGGGATGACAAATGGCAGAAGGAGTCAAAATGTCTAAAAGAATAAATCCTAGTCCAACACAGACTCTGTTAAAAAAAGTATTCTTTGCAGCAGGAAGAACAGCCAAGGAACAAGCCCAAGAAAGGTTGTCAGAAGTTGGGGTAGAAGCAAGTGGAGGTAAGTGTCACATGCACCAGGAACTATGAGAAATGTGCTCCTTTTGAGGGAATGGAAGTTTGTCAAGGTGATTGGAAAAGGCTCTTGCTCAATGAACCAATGTCCGTGCCAGCTATGCAATTTGGAATAGAAACTCTAAATCACATAATGTCGGAACAGCCTGAGCAACAAAGTCTGGGTTTGGGTGAGTAAGAGCCTGCACTGGACTGGGTGGCTACTTTTTCTCTAAGACATCAAGTGAGTCTCTGTGTTAATTCTTCACAGGTGTCTCAGTGGCAGGCTCCCACAGGGATTTGTTGGAGTACCTGCAGCCTGGTGAGGCTGGGCTTCCCAGGCTTAAACAAAGACCAGTTCATGCATGCAGTTCTTTGTTGTTTAATTGCTGTATCAAGCTCTATGGGGCTGTAAGGTTTGTGTCCTCCACTCCTCCATGCACACACTATGCATTAATATCACTGATAGAAAGGGCTGGGTGATAAAGCTCAGTGGGGATCCCTAAAACTAGAGGTGCAGAGACACGAGGCTTCACAAGAAGAAAGATTATCAGCCAGCAGTGTTTATCAGCACAGCCACACAGTGGGAGACAAAGCATTAGGAGTTAAGCTGATGTGCTAAAGTTAAGGAAATTTATTTTCTGTTCAGCCACTCCAACATACTTTGCCACTGTTTACTGCTCTGCTTTAGGGATTGATGCTTCTCTTCATAAATACTGTTTTGTGGAAGCTGCCTGTCTCCACAAGTGATGGAAAGTAAACCGTGCATGAAGATGAGATAATAGCCAAAATTAAGTATACACTGGTAAGACCAACTTTGAGCTGTATCCTTAGATACCAAGTAAGATTCTAGTCCAATTACTGTCAAGTTTTCTCTTTTTCAAGATAATTTATGGTTTGGTTAAGTGTATAAAAGCTTATAAATCTAAAGTTGAAGTTTCAGTTTTAGTGCTTTTTCCAAACATATGTGCAACAACAGCAAATGCTTTGTTTAAATTTGTGTTTCAGAGGCTGCTTTGACAATTTTTAGAGGCACTGTATTTCTGACTTAATGCAAAATTACCTAATGAAGATGGTAAGCTGTTCCATTGCTTTAGAGACTCACCCTAGAAGCTGTGGTACCGATCTGGATTAGAGGGCAGTTCATCCCCAAGGTATCTACCAAAGGATCCAAGGCCAGGAAGGTTTACTAACCCTTAGATGCAGTGGCTGTTTAGAAGTTGGTACCATGGATCTGAATTGTCTCTTCCAAAGTATTTTGATGGGTCAAGGGAATAAAAGAGGATGAGAAAAGGGATTCTTTGTTAGTTCTACCATCTCTTTTGCCTGAACTAGACAGCATGAGTAGAGATTTGGAAGGGGAGAAAATGTATTTTAAAATTTCTGGTTTAGGATTATGCAGTAAGTATGTGCTTTGTCAGAGTTCTAAATGTCTGCTGTTCACAGTTGCTACAAACTTCATGCTCAGTTGTCAAAACTTATGCAAACTGTGAAGGCACATTCTTTGTCACTCTTTTTTCACAGCTGCCAGACATGGATCTCTTTGTGTGCTGTTAGAAGGGAAACAGAGTGCAAGTAGAACTTCTTTCCTCTCTGTAAGAGAAAAGGTTTCTCACTGACTAACAGGATTTCTCAGTCTGCACAAAATCCACACCGTCTTTTGAATGAGAAGGAAGTGTCATGCAGATAAATCACGTAGGCCAAAAACCAAATTAGCATATGGTGGCACAAAGCAATGAGTGGTTTTGACAAGAGTGCAATCACAACACATATTTCACACCTTTCTGTTCTTATCAGCCTGTCAGTTTGTGACCAAAGAATATAGAATCCTTCTGAAGCCAAAGGAGAATTAGCCAAGATTTGATTTGCGTTCAAGTTTTTTCTAGTGGGATTCTAGAGAAGTAAAATATTTCTAGCCACTTAATTAGTAGGAGGCCTAATATTTTTTCAGTTAGGAATAATGAGAAATGTATTGTTTCCATATAATCAATTAATTACTAGAAGATATTGGGCTTTTTCAAACCCTGTTTTATATTTATAAATGCATCAGTTTAATAAATAATTGTTAAAGAAACAGAACAGTGCTTTGTAATTTATTATTATAATGTACAGGCTACTAAAATTTAGAGCAGAAATGATGTAAGGGCATGACCCATGTCCTTTTGATACAAATATCAGCACTCCATAGACTTGAGTGGTACCAGAAGGGGATTTGGAGGTTGCTGACAAGATTTTGGAAATACCATCATTAAAATCTGAAAGCCGTCATGCAGGACAAATCAAGGTATGTGTGTAGATACATATTTTGGTGAGCAAGGAAGAAGGGAAGTTGCTCAAATCTTTGACTTTGGAGCGTCAATTAGGGAAAAAGAACCCCTTTTGTTTGACAAAGCAGTTTTATACCTTTTTGGTTAAGACTTACACAGCGTCTTTCCAGTTCTGGACAAAACATTTTTACATGGCTGGTGATGGCACAGCGTGGGGAGAATCAGAGCAGCCCCACACAGGTCTGCTTTGTGGCTGCAACAAAAGCTGGAGCAGTGGGTGCAGGATAAGGCAGAACATGAGGTGCTGCCCTGAGAGTAAACACTTTTCACAACCTGCCAATTATTTGTAGCCCAGGGAAGCAGAGCAGTCATTTCAGTAATTTCAAGAGGTTTGAGATGAGGTCACCTTTTGTAACTCAACCCTTTTAACTCCAAACACAATTTAATTCAAGTCAAGGAGCAGGGAAATAGAGTTACTAGTGATTTGCCATACAACCTGTATGATGTCTCTGCTCTTATTGTTTCAGCTAAGAGGATGGATAATACTCAAAGAAAATGAAAGTTTCTGTAAATCCTACATTTATCTTCTCCATGCAGGTAAGTATTAACAAGTAAAGTTATCTCTAAAATGATCTGCATCGTGCCTTTCTTTGCCTGCAAAAAATCCAGCTAAACCTGCACTAGATGCAATGGCACCCTTCCATTGCCTATGGCTTCAAAATTTGTTTATATTCTGTGGCATAACCATTCAGATGTTGTTCATTTTTAATGCTGTTTGATTACTTGTAATGAGCAATCATAGTAATAAAACAAGGATACATGAAACAACTAATGTCCATGCTAACCATAAACTCAGGCTATATCTGCACTATTTAGGTGAGAGCTTATTCCCATTTATTTGTTCCTGACACACTTGGATGCTTTTTGCAATGAACAGCACAACTCTGCAGTCCAGGATGACAGACTGGCCTCCAGGTTTGGCCCTTTTGTCTGACAGGAATGAAATCTGCTGGAACGCATCTGGCTTGTTTGTTAATAGAAGAGCTCCTAAAGCAGAGTTCTGTTACCAGCACCAAGTGGAGTGTGAAGAGGGAAAAGAGAAGGAGGTACAGGGAAGGATGTGTGAGCAGAGGACATGAAGGTGGCTTCAGGCTGTACCTGGTGTAGGTAATGGATAGTTCAAGGGAAAATTGATTTCAAGAGAAGACTGTCTGTGTGATACAGAGCATGAGCTAAGCAGGATCATGATGGGAATAAAAGACCAAGTTTTCCAGCCCAGAAGGCAAGCCTAAGGAAATGTGAAAGAGGCTGTCAGGATTCAAGTCTGTCTAATGAGCAATTGCTTTCCAGAACAAGGCTTGGAAAGCCTGTCAGAGAGGGAGCCTGGTGGCATTGGTCTCAAGAAGAAAAAACACAGCAGTGCTGCACCCAAGACAAGTGCCATCTCCTCTCACCATGGGATAATGAGGACAGTCTTTGCCATGGGCATGCACCTTAAGAGAGGGTTTTCAGCACTCGGAGGAATGAAGCAGCACAGGTTGGTGCAGGCATTGGAACTTCTCTCCATTGATTTCCACTTAACAGAATTTTTTTTTTCAAAGATTACACCTTTAGTATTGTTGAGCATATTTATTTTGCTGAAAATGAATTGGTGGTGAAATCTTGCTTCTCCAATTTTGCTTGGCAACCCAGAAACTCAAAAAAACCCCAGCTTTTGGTAGACTTTTCTTCATTCTTTTCTAGAAGTTCACTTGTACAGATAAAATTATGTACCCAGGCCATGGAGCATCCGTTCTATACAAAATGTAATTTTGCAGCATTCTCCTTGGTGATGTGGTTTCCCTGTAAAACATCTATTTCTGTGAGGGTGGGAAGTGTTGCCAGACAGGCTCTCATATTGTTATTGCCTTCTCTGGATACTTTATGATAATTTCTTATGTGACTGATGAAAGCAAATTGTTGCTATTCAATGTAATATTGTACAAAGAGGATATTACCTGCGATAGTGAGAAAGCTGTACTAGGCAATTTAAATTAAGCTGGAAGAGAAATCAATGCATATTTTCAACTTGGTCCCTCTGTTAGAAATTAACTATCATAATTATTCATATTTAAACTGCAGAGGCTTTTTTTTTTTTTTTTTCCCAGCCACTTAGCTGAGTGCACCTTAGTAGCCTCTATGACCTTACCTGCGTAGCCTTGCGAGCCAGGTTGTGTGGGATGGAATTTGGTCACATCTCCTCTGGCAAGAGTGGTTCTACTGCTGGGAAAGGGGGTCTTCCGGAGCCTCTTGTCCTCTCAGTGAAGCATAGAGAATGACTCTTCTGTTTGAGCTTTGGGGAGTTGTTTGAGTTTTTTGGGAGTTGGCACAAAGGGGGCTGGAAGGGCAGATAAAATCCCTGCTGTGTTCTGTTTGGGATGGGCATGAATCAGCACCAGCCTGACCTGCTGTGGGTGGCATGAGCCTCCCCTCACGCAGGAGGCCAAGTTCCCCACAGCATCATCTCTTTCCTTTCTCAGCCTGACCCGAACGTGAGGAGAGGCTGATTTGGGAGTTTGAGCACCTACCTTGGGCGTTTCGAGCCTGGGCTGGGGAGACACCTGTCAGTGGGGTGCAGCGCTGTGAGGGTGACAGCGATGTGAGGAGCAGCTCTGAGGGGCTCCCAGTGCAGTGGGAGCTTGGGGGCCCGAGCGCGGTGCGGGGCAGGTGTGTGAGGGTCTGTGAGGGCGGCAGCTCTGAGGGCTGTGAGGGGCAGTTGTGAAGGAGTCCTGACGCTGTGAGGAGCGCCTCCCAGCGCTGTGAGGGCTAGTGAGAGAGCGGCGCTGCTGTGAGGGGGTCCCAGCTCTGTGAGGGCCTGTGAGAGAGCGGCTGCTGTGAGGGGAGTCCCGGCGCTTTGAGGGGTGGCTCTCAGCGCTGTGAGGGCTAGTGACAGAGCGGCGCTGCTGTGAGGGGGGTGACAGCGCCGTGAGGGGCGGCGATCTGAGGGGCTCCCCGCGCGCTCCCCCCTCAGAGCAGCCGCCTCGCGCCCGTCCCGCGCCCCGCGCTCATTGGCTGCCGCCCCCACCCGCCGCGGCCGCGGGCGGCGCCGCCGCTCCAAGTTTGTGTCCGGGCGGAGGCGCCGCTGCCCTCGGGCTGCTCCCGGCCCTGAGCCCTCCCTTCTCCGCCGCCGCCCCGCGGCGTCCGGCACGACCGAGCGCCCGAGGGGCCATGGCAGGGCGCGGGCGGCGGCGCTGAGGCGGCGGAGGGTGCGGTGTCGGTCCCAGAGCGGGCGCCATGCGGTCCCTGAACATCACCCCGGAGCAGTTCGCGCAGCTCCTGCGGGACAACAACGTGACGCGGGAGCAGTTCATTGCTCTCTACGGGCTGCAGCCGCTGGTGTACATCCCGGAGCTGCCGGGGCGCACCAAGGTAGCCTTCGTCCTCATCTGCGTTCTCATCTTCGCCCTGGCGCTCTTCGGCAACTGCTTGGTGCTCTACGTGGTGACCCGCAGCAAAGCCATGAGGACGGTCACCAACATCTTCATCTGCTCCCTGGCGCTCAGCGACCTCTTCATCGCCTTCTTCTGCGTGCCCTTCACCATGCTGCAGAACATCTCCTCCAACTGGCTCGGCGGTGGGTGTCGGGGCCGGGCCGGGCGGTCCCGGGCCGGGCTGTGGGGAGGGGGCAGCGCCGCCGCCGAGACCGGCGGTCCCCGTCTCTGAGGGGGACCCTTCCCCTTCCCGCCCTCTGTGAGGGATGTCTTCTCCATCCCTCCTTCAGCCTATGTTCAAATAACCCAGTGCACTTTCCTGCTTGTTTTCCTTCAAAGTTGCGGTTCGTTGTGTGGAGCCTTGCCGTACTACTTTCTCTTTTTTGTTGTTGTTGTTTTTTCCTTTTCTCGCTGAGTAACGAAATCTGTCTGGCAGGTGAGGTATCAGTCTTTATGCAGCTTAAGTTCCTCTGACAGCTGTCAGCTCGGTGACAGTCCTCCTTAACCTTTTGTGGGGAAAAAGAATGCCCTTGAAGGAACAGGTGACTGGGAGAACGTGTAGAATTTATGCAGAAATAATGCATCCTTTAAAAATTTTTCTTAATTCTTTTTCTCTTGGGAGCTCTGTTGTATTCCTGTCTATGTATTCCTGGTTTTTGGCAAAGCTTCCCTGACAGTTAGAAAGAATGATTTTTTTTTTTTTTCCTTTTCTATGCATCCCAGTTCCAAAGTAGTAAAGAGCAAGCACAGAAAGGTGCAGTAGAATTGTATATGGTATTTATTTTCCTGGTTTTCTTTTCTTTAAACAGTGTTTGACAGTTATAAGTGGAAAAATAAAAGGGGTGGTTTTGCAGCAAGTAGCAGACAGCATCTTGTATAACCACAAATTGAAATATTTTTCAGAATATTTCAGAATGATCACTAGAGATGTTGATAAAGTGACACATTGGTGTTTCAATTTCCAAGGCTTATTGTGTTTCTGTTGTTCGGAGACAACAGTGAAGGTTGTCAGAACATGGAGATGTAATTCCAGAACTTCCCACAGACTGGAATGCTGAGTGGGGGTTGACAGGTCAGAGGAGACTTGGAGAACATGTGAGAAATGGGCTTTATTACAGAAACTTGAATGAGAAGTGATGAATCCAAAGCTCCTGGGGGTACTGATAGTAAGGACAGCTGTGCTATTATGAGCTGTTTTGGGGAAGATAACTAACCTTTGTGATTCTTCTTTCTCCTAAGGAAAGCTCTGATCTGTCAGCTTGACCAAATATCTGATCAGAAACAACTGAAGCCTCTGTGTGGGGTGAATTGCAGGAGATAGGGCATGGGCATGTGGAACAGCATGGGGAAAAGATTTGTCTTTGTTTACACTCTGTTACTGAGGGTGCCTGACAAAAATCTAGAAGTAGTGAATGTAAAAGCTCTAGCATAGTTGAAACAACTCTCTGCAGATATTCAGTATTTGGGCAGCTGAAGTACACTGTTTTCTGGGGATTACTGTGTTTTCTGCCTGCCCTCTTTGCTGGGCTAGGGCATTTACAGTGCAAGTGAATGCACAGGTCTTTTGTTCTGGTGAAATCATTACCTTGATTTGGGAGGACATAAAAAGAAACATCATGGATGGGTGTTAACCCTTTATTCTGGGGGATGGGGGGGGTGTTAAGTAAAATTGAGGAAAACAAATACATGAACTTATGGTATTCCAAGGGTGTCTGGTTCCTGGTGCTGACATGGTGAAGTGTGAGTGGTGATTAAAGTTGAACGGCAAATCAGAGCCTGCCAGTCCTGGAGGAGTCTTTTCCTTGCTGGCTTAGCTGCTTTAAAATGCCTTTTGTTTTTCATTTTGGAGTCTGAAAAAATCTTGTTCTCATCCACTGTAATGCAACTTCACAGAGTAGTGCAAGATCCAACTCTGTTATGAAAAAGGAGATTTGACTTGTCATGTATCCTTGGTGGACAAAGTGGTGCATCCTGAGACACCTGGTGCTAGAAACTGATCAGGGATTCTGAGCCTTTAGTCACTTTATATCTTGTTTTACTTTCATCACTAAAACAAGCATCTGTACTAGGTGACTGAACCAAGATGTGTATGTTTTGTACTTGTGTTTAATTTAGAACTGGTTCTTTATTTCCATGCTTGTATACGTGTGTTTGTGTTTCTTCCCCTTCTGAAACCCACAGAAGAATGGGAGAGGGGAGGAGAGGACTGCAAACACTGTAATGCAAACAGAAGATCAGCCACAGTTTCAGAGTAGCTGAAACTGTGACTTCTTCCATAGTATTTTTACTTACACGCTCTTAACTTCACCTGCAGTTAAAAATCTCAGTGTGCCTCACTTTGCCTGATGATCAAGCAGCATTAACACAGACCCTTTAACTCTTTATGGGTAACAACTGGAAGCAGCACCATATTGACTAAAAATAGATTTGAACTGGTCCTGCTTTTGCTTCTCTGATGTCTTTAAGAATCTGTGTATCTGTGTGAGTGTAGTAGTGACAGTGTATGACTTAATTTCCCAATTTAAACTTTGCAGCTGAAATGGCTGTGATTTCATGGGGAGCTTTGAATGAAAATCCGGCATACTCATCTCTCTGTAATTCAGAAGAAAATGAAGATTGTGGCTTTGT
This sequence comes from Serinus canaria, assembly GCF_022539315.1. Lineage (NCBI taxonomy): Eukaryota > Metazoa > Chordata > Aves > Passeriformes > Fringillidae > Serinus > Serinus canaria. The sequence goes on along the minus strand of NC_066317.1, from coordinate 4,300,955 downwards.
CATAAATGATCTCTGGGATTGTGTTTATTGATAAGAAGGATGAAATGGGAGCTCAAGGGGGAGTAAATGGATGCATACATTGTCTTGGTGCAAGCTGAAGCAGATGAGGACTTGCTCTCATATTGTCATAGGTGGGAGGCAGCAGTAGTGGTCCTGTCGTACTGATGACAGCACTATTAGAGATAAATTTGGGCTTTTGTCTCTGGGTCAAATATTACAAGAGTTGCTTTTTTTCCTGACACTGCTTGATTAGCTGAGCATTGTCTTTACAGAGCTGCCTGGGCCGACAGAAGAATTAAATTAATGTTGTCTAATAGAACAGTGCTGGGGAAAGATAAGGGCAAAACTTGAGCTTACAAGACAGCCAGCACAGTCCTACATTCTTGTGGATTTTGCATCTTGTCAGTTGGAATGTGTATTCTCAGGACAGGTGTCAGAGGGTGACTTTGCCTGTCACTTTGAGAAGAGTGAGTCATCTGAGATGTTTCTGAATACTGAGGTGCCCTCGTGTATCTTGTCTGTCCTCCAGCTGCCTCTCAGGAGAAAGGTTGATCTTCTGTATGTTGCTGTCACATCTGGTACCTCTTGATGTGACAGCTTCCTTTTCTCTAAAAGCTTGGTGAAAAACTGGCACCTTCTACTCAGCTGAACCTCTAAGGTGCTTTCTCTTATTTAGCACATGTTGTGTGACCAGCAGTGTGTTACCTTAGAACTTCCCTTAGGTGTGAGAATCCATAAACATTCCTCGCTGAGGGATGAGAACTAAATCTTGCATCTATACCAAGAACTGATGTAAAACAATGCATTGCCCAGGTATGCAACACCCTTAGGGGTATCATCTGTGTGATGATGACTGCCCCAAGTTACAAAATATGAGAGAAATCAACTTGCTTGCTTCAAGTGAGGTGGAGAGAGCTCATTACAAGCTGTGACAGTAATTCTAGTGCAAGGGCAAGATCAACAGCCTTTTACCAGAGGAAGGAGCAATTTAACATGTATCAGAGAATGGTTTCAGGCTTTTACTTTTGTAACCCTGATGAAAGAAGTGATGTTTGAAATGACTAAATCACAGTTCCAGGCACAGTGTCCGATAATGAAGGCATAATACGCTTACGGGAGTGTCATTTATAATTGCAGTCTCTGAATGTTATTGTTGGGAAAACTATTCACTGCTTGAATAATCAATGCAGTTTTGAGCAAGCAGTGCATAAGGAATACTTTTAGCCTCTTGAAAAAGAGAAGCAATTAGTTATTTTCATTCCCAATGTGCTGCAAATGATTTTCTTTCCCAGTTGAAAGTGGTCAGTTTTAGATGCTGCATGCTGTCCTGACTAATAATCCTTTGGAAGTGTTCTCTGAAAGCCTAACAGTGTGGAAACTTAAACATTTTGATAAAGGTATGAATTAAAACTGTTACCATTATTTAAATTATTCAGAAGAGTCAACACTTTTCTGTTCTGCCACCAGTGCAGAAATTAATGCAGTTGCAGTGATTTTGAGGTGATCCCAGCACTTTAGCCTTTAACCCAGCACTAGGAAAACCTATGGAGTGAGATTTTAATAACCTTGACTGAACCTCACTGAAGTGGACTTTTATTCTTTGTGTTTGTCTGTTAGTCATATCTCCAAACCATGTTCCAAACAGCCACATTTTTACCAGCTGGATTGTAACAGAGATTTAAGCTAGTACATTCTTTTAAGATCTTCTGTACTTTAAGTCTGAACACAAATATGAAAATTTGCTTGAAATGGTTTTAATGTATGTGCTTGACACAGCTGGCTTTTTGCCTCAGTCTTACTTTAATTCCACTGTATTTACTATGATGTAGTAGCATAATTAATTTTTTTTTCCTCAAAACTTACCATGTCTTCCTTATAATAAAATTTGGCACTTTTTTCTCAGTTTTTCTATAAGAGACTTTGAACAAACAGACACTTGAGAATGGGGCTGTATCAATTTCTTCTTGCTGCAGGTGAAGCCCGTTCTACACAAATGGATTAAATATTAAGTGAAATGTACATGCATTGTTCTGAAATAATTACCTTATTTCACAGTAAATTTCATTTTCTATCTGTAAAGGCCTGTTAATGTTTGTAATTTGAAAACATAAGTTACATAATTTAAAGTATTGAAAGATCTGGAGAAAGTCTCTAGTAATTATCTAAGCAGTTGGGCATGGCTGCAATAGATTTATAAATAAAACTGTGGGTTTAAAAACTAAGAAGAGGCTTGATGTGAAGAACACTCACTCTTCTTCCAAGTACAAAGACTCAGGATTAGATCCCATTCAAACACAGTAAGGATGGTGGATGGATCTCAGGTGTGTTGATGGCAGAATTCCATTGAAGTTGATGGCTGTTCAGTTGGCCCTGACATTTTAAACACAGTTTATTTCTTTCTCTTTTTCCTCTAAACAAATCTGTTTGAAATACTTCTGTGAAGGATGGTCAACTTCCTTGCTCAAGAGTCTCTTAGCCTTGATGGAGGTTTGAATTTCAAGGCACTTGAAGGTCTCATGCTTTCAGAAAATGGGAAGCATTGTGTAGTGAGTTACAATTCAGGACAAGCACCAGAGTCCTGAAGGGATATTATATTGTTAACAACAGTGACACCCAGGGACCCCGTGCATGGTGGCATCAGAAGCTTCAGGGAAGCTGAAGTTCTGTTCTATTTTTGCTTTTGGTACATAGATGTTTTTCGGCTAGCTTTTACCTATTATTCATTTGAAAATATCATAGTGTTTCTTGTTTATAAAAAAATTTTGTGGCTGTTTTGTTGTGGCCTCCAGGTCCCCAGAGTGTGTGCTGTGTGCCTCAGCACACAGTGTGTGTGTTTCTATTCCAGCCAACTCTGCCTAATGAAAAATATCCTTTTGCTTCCCTTTTCTGCAAGGGCTAATGTCACTTGTCCAGCTCAGTAGGCTCAGCCTGCAGGCATTATGTAGAATTTTGCTTTTAGCTACTTTTGTACAGCCTCAGTGCTTACTTTTTGTGTGTTTGTCTTCAAAAAGATGAGTTAGGGGTTTTTTTTGCAGCCTTTTCTCCTGGGAATTCAGCTCAAGGCATAGTGAGTGGTAGTCTGTGCTCTTTGACAGTGTGGTTGCTGGGAAGAAAATGAGAAGACATCTGAAAAAAAAAAAAAAAAACCAAAACAAAACAGTGGGCATCTGGGAATTTGATATTTCTCTCCCAATTTGGGGTGTTCCCTTTGTTCTTTGAATAGCTGGGCACCAGCTGGAAATTCCACCAGACTGATGGTGAAAGTTAGTCTCGTTTTCTTACTTGAGTAATAGTGATACTTGTTTACTTCCTAAGAATACCCTGGGATGCTGGGACTTTAGTGGAGGAGTAGTGCATTACAGGGAAATCCCTGTAAGGCAAGTATAGTTCAAGTGGATTTAAGTCTGGCCTTTTTCAAACTGTAAGAAATAGCCTATGGTGAAAGTTTGGGGTTTTTTTCAGTTTTGGTTTGTGTTTGTTTGCTTGTTTTCAGTTTTCCCCCAGCTTCAGCACTCAGAGTTGAACTCATTTCCTTAGTGAAACAGGAACTTAAGCATTTCATTAACAAGTTTGGCTCTTCTGTTTGTTATTAGTAGTAGCAGGAGTCCCTTCTAACTTAGTGAAGCAAAAATGTAAAACCAGCTCTTTGGTCACATTCACCATTTGCCATGTGCAGAGTAGGTAGGATTCGAGCTTGCTTTTGGTTTTATCTCACCACAGAAGTTTAAGCCCACTGTGTGAAGGATGTGAATTTGACAGAGGGAGTCTGGTTCTGTACTGGGTGTAGTGAGAAACTGATGAGATGCTGAATTAGTAAAATATTTGCTCTGTTTCATGAGACATTTCCTTAGGCATTACTGATGGCAAGAAAGGAGCAGGGGTAATTTTATTTTATAAATTGCAGTTGTTAAAAGATGTGAGGATGTCTTGTCTTGTTCTTCTTGATGCCCTAGAAAAGTACAAATTGGGTGAAAACCAGACATGCAGCCCAATGGATCCTCAGCCAGGCAGTTCCTATTGGCCATGCTAAAATTTCAGTCAAGGAACTTGAAATTGGGCTGCATGGTGTGTTTTCATTCTGGTTTAAGCCAGATCTGTGTGCACCTCCATTGTGTTGCTGGTGTTGAATATGTGCTTGAAGGGTGTGTGATTTCCACCCATTGTTGGTTGTCTTCTCCTTCCGTTTGTGGAGCCACAGAAAAAGGGATTTTGGGCAACTAGAATTGGCAAGACCAGTAGCCAAACCAGTTCCTTCTTGTAAACTGGAGTGGCTTTAGCCTGGCCTATCAAGCAGAAGTTTCCTTGTTCCCCTCATGGAAGGTAGGAAGAAGTTTTCAGAGTTTTCTGTTTGTTTTCTCTTTTCTGTGCTGTTACTGCTTAAGATGTCTGTAGCATCTTAAAGCTTGACTGAAAATTGGATGGGTACTTCTTAGGCTGTTTTGGGTTTATGGATTATAGCTGGGTAAGGTATAAATAAAGGTCTGGTAAGGATAATAACCCTGACTGTTGCTGAAATGAATAGCTGATACTAAACTGTAAGAGTGTAAGGGAACTCTGGACATAGAGACAGAGAAAATTATCTCAGGGTCAAAAAATGGGTAAAAGAGAGGTAGATTGGGAAGGGCATTAAGGTCAGATATTTTTTCAGAATTATTTATATGACTTTCTAAGATGGTTAGGACTTGAGAATGGGTAATGGAGAATGACTGATATGTTAAGAATTGAATATGGACTTTTGTTGCTGACACAGCTTTCCAAAGTTGGAGTTGCATAAACACAATAGGAATCTGTACAACGTAGAAAATGCAGGCAGGAAATTGCATTTGGTTTGGAAAGGAGCACTAACATAAATTGATAATCAGCAGAGAGGGAGACTTGGAGAACAGAAGGATGATGAAGAGATAGAATTTTTCCTTTTATGCCTCCTCCTCTATTTATCTCACTTGACAGGATGATGCATTAAATGCCTGAGCGTACAGATAGAGTGATACGTAAACAAGCTTAAGGAATGTGTTTGCAACAGCAGAAAAGGTAAACTTTTAGACAGGTAACACCCAGACCTTCATAAACTGCAGAGTAATCTGCCAAAATGAAAAATAATAAATGGCTCTGTGACTTGACATGTCTGAAAACGGATGATGGACGACTTGGTCAAAAGTGAAATAGGAGTGTCAGACTGGTAACAAAGCAAGTGAGTATGTCCTTAGAAATCTTGGCTTTGTAGATGTGTACAATAAAGAATGGCTGTGGAGAGCTGCATTTGACAAATGGCTTAAATAGGTGACTCAGCAGTTTAGATGTTGCAATAAATCTGACAGTCTTGGTCTGTTATTTTTAGTAATGGAGTCTAGTGTTCATAGCTGTTGCATGCATTACTTTCTGATTATTCCAGGTGCCTTCGCTTGCAAGATGGTTCCATTTGTTCAGTCCACTGCTATTGTAACTGAGATTCTTACAATGACTTGCATTGCTGTGGAAAGACACCAGGGAATTGTGCATCCACTGAAAATGAAGTGGCAGTACACCAATAAAAGAGCTTTCACCATGCTTGGTAAGATTTTAAGCATCTCCAGTAATTGTCTGTGAGAAATGATCTTCAGTGTGGATGGCATGGCATCCACAGAAGGCAGTGATATGACCAGTGATTCAGAGGCAGAGTTAATTGACCTTTATAAAATAGCTCAGGGATAGTGCCTACAAGTAAAGTGTTCACTAGCCAAAACTCTCACAAGGCTTGGCATCTGAAGTCAAAAATGTACTTAACAAAGATCAACCTTTAGCAGCCATTTCTTTTTTTTTTTTTTTTTTTTTTTTTCAAGAAAAGCTCAAAATGTGCAAGTGCTGCTTAAGAAATGTCACAGGGGAAATAACCCCTCCATTGTTACACAAAGAGGTTTATTTAATGCTCCTTATGCAGATTAAGTGCTTTTCCCTGTGGAATATCAATAAATGGAGGTAGTTTGAGAGACAGAAGGCTGATGTCAAAAGAGCACGCTGTTATTGATGTGAGTGTTTGACTGATGAATACTTCATAGAAAACTTTATTATTTGCTACAGTTTTCTACCTTGCCTGACTTTTCAAAGCTGTTGAACTGTTCATACCAAATTTTGCTTGTTGGACCAAGTATGAAAAAATGTGTTTGTTTACAGGCATAGTCTGGTTGCTGGCTCTCATTGTTGGGTCACCCATGTGGTACGTGCAACGGCTTGAGGTAGGTCACATGGGGATTTGCTTATTAAACTCAGTCCTTGCTGGATCTTCCTGTACCTTTAGGTGAAATTGAATCAACTCCTGTGAAATTAGAGGGAGGTAAGGGAAGTGGAGCTTTGGTTCTGTGTGCCAGCCTGGGAAGGGCTAAGGATTAGAGCTTGCCTGTACTATGGAAGAGGGAATACAAGCAGGGACTAGTCATGCCAACTCTCCCTAATTACATCAAAGAAGAGTAATTACATCTGTGACTTCCACTGTGGATTTCTTTTGCACTGGCACACAGGAATAGAGGGCTTAGATTGCTTTTTCAGGATGACCCAGTGCTCCCCAACATCCGGAAGAACTGTGCTTAGTTTAGAATTAATCAGCTCCTCATTATAGCTGATGAGTTACCACCCATGTTTGGAGGCAGAAGACTTGGCAGAATCTGCTGCTTATGAATCTGAATGTTAATAATTTTTTTTTGTTTGGTAAAGAGGCTAACATGTGAGGTTTCTCTACATCCATCTTTATTTGCAAAATGTGTAGCCAAGGTCTCCTCTGAAGTGCAAACCAGAGCATCTCCCTGCCTCCCTTTGTCAATTTGGATTGAACTCGATATTTGATTGGAAAAGTGCTTGAAAGAATTTTGACTCTGAAAAATCTGTTGAATTTTGGTTGTTCCATTAAGAGCAAGGAATATCTGAATGTGCTTGGGATTTGCACTTGGGATAAGCACCTTAGTGACTCATCTTCTTTGCATATGTTACAGGTTAAATATGACTTTCTATATGAAAAAGTGCATGTTTGTTGCTTGGAAGAATGGGCCAGTCCCATTTATCAGAAGATCTATACGACCTTTATTCTTGTTATACTCTTCCTTCTTCCACTGATGTTGATGCTTTTTTTGTACACTAAAATTGGCTATGAACTCTGGATTAAGAAACGAGTGGGAGATGCTTCAGTTCTTCAAACCATTCATGGGAGCGAAATGTCTAAAATATCAAGGTTTGTAAGTAAAATGCACTTGGAACTTTGACTTTTTGAAAGCTTTTTTCATGACTCTTTTATTCCTCCTGAAGGGAGTTGAAAATGCCTTGCAAGACGTGCTAATGTCATGCTGCAAAGTGCTCTGCTGTCCCAAAAAAGAGAAATAAAGAGCTAGATGTGTATGATGATGCATTTTTTTTTCTTTCCAAGGGGATTGTGTACTTCTGAGCTTTGCTTGAGGGTTTTATTTGAATCTGCAGCCATCAGAACACAGTCACAGATGTAACTTGAAGAGAGATATGTAACTGCCAGCCAGTTCCCAGTGATTCAGTGTGGAATTCTTGGTGCAATTTCAGGAAGAAGAAGCGAGCAATTGTTATGATGGTGACAGTGGTGTTTCTCTTTGCAGTCTGTTGGGCCCCTTTCCATGTGATTCACATGATGATGGAGTATGGTGAGTACCTGCCGTATCTCATAGAATAAACTCTGGGATTTGGGGTTTTTTTTTTTGTAATGGGACTTGAGATTGTGAAAAGATAATGATGCTACGGCATTCAGCTCTAGAATACCTTCTGATAGCCAAGGTTGATTTCTGCTTTAAGGAAAAAACAGGAATGTTAGAGGGGTGAGCATCTCTGTGTAGATTGTTTTTCTTACCATGTCTGTTACACTGCCCTCATTTGCTGAAAGATCAAAAGGGCTTGGCTGGAAGGTATAAGTTATTTCTGGGCATAAAACATCTTAAAGATTTTAATTATATTTAATTTAACTTAACTGTTTTGAGTTAGACTTACAATGAAATATTTATCCCTTTTATTGAGGTAGGCATATTGGAAATATAAATACCGGACATCACAGTGATGATATCCAATGAATCCAGCTGGTGTTTTTCAGTGCTTTTTGCTGAAAACTGGCTTGGAAATGCCCTCAATGCTTTTGTGTTGGCTTTTTTTGCTATTTGCCTTATTCTCTGGGGTCTTGCACTGTTCATCTCCCACCTCCTCCACGGATACTGGAGCAGCCTACGTGCAGGAACAAGAGGAAATTTTCAGTAGTTGTACTCTACTTGCTAAAGGCAGGAGCTGTTTCTTTGTCTTCTATCACAAAAACAATTGTAGCAGATAAATCAATAGTTCAGCCAGTCAGCTTTTTTGGCTCATAAATTTTCTTTCTTTTGATTCTGTTACTACCTGCCTACAAAGCAGGACTCTGTGATAGGTCTTGATTTTATCTTGTTGATGAAACTCAATTGCTAATGTTAAGAGCTTCCAGCATGGGTTTTTGTTGATTTTAAACAAAAACATCTAATGCCAAACTGGATATAAAGAGGCTAAGTAGTAAGCATTTATGACATTCTGTACTTACAGCATATTTCTCTTCTCCTCTCCAGGTAATTTTGAGAAGGAGTATGATGATGTGACAATCAAAATGATTTTTGCTATTGTCCAGATCATAGGATTCTTCAATTCTATTTGCAACCCTATTGTGTATGCTTTCATGAATGAGAACTTCAAGAAAAATTTTCTGTCTGCCCTCTGCTTCTGCATTGTGAAAGACAACACATCCCCAAGCAGGCAGCTTGGGAACTCAGGAATTACCATGAGGAGGCAAAAGCCAAGTGCATCTCAGAAAGATCCCATGGATTCAGATGAAGGCAGGAGGGAGGCATTCAGTGATGGCAACATCGAGGTCAAGTTCTGTGATCAGCCAGCTTCCAAAAGGAATTTGAAAAGGCACCTGGTCTTGTTCAGCTCTGAGCTTACTGTGCACTCTGCAGTAGGAAATGGACAGTAGCATCACAAGGGGTTTGGGAATGGAGAAGTCATTCTCTTTATCATCATTTCAATAAGCCATTTAAAAGAGTTTGCTGCTTTGCATGCTGAAATGAGGGGGAAAAATAATGTGTAGACTCTAATAATGTTGGGATAGTGGCTGAGAAAATGTAATATATATTTTATAATTATGAGGAGTGAGACATTGGAAAAGAACTTTACTGTGTGATTTCTAGGAGAAAATAATTTCTTTCTGACCTAATTTAGGGCTTGTTTGCCCTCTGCTTTAGGTAAACCAAACAACTGCTGCTTGCTCCATTTATTGTGTGTCTGGACTGTACCCAGCTGAATGCCAGAAGACAGGAACTATGGAGAGAATGTGCACCTTTTTGGGACAGCTTGGAAGTCTGACATGGGGATGACGTTGTAAGATCTACTTTCTGCAGCTTTGAGGACAAAGCAACTTCAGATCTGAGTGCAGGAAAGATGGAGGCTGAGATGCAATTCCATTTTAGAAAAAAGAAGGGGAATCTGAAAGAGTTATCCAGAACATGACTCTGAAGAGATTTAAGATTTAAACATCACACGCATGTTCAGATTTTGTTAACAGGAAGCATACTAATAATTAACAATGCATGCATAATTACTGTGCTGTTGTTTACAGGTTAATTCTTGGGTACCAATTTAAATGCCATTGTACTGCCCTGCAAACTGCATTCTTCTGCTGGAAATTGGAGAAGCTGGAAAACTGCTGTACAGGAGAGTGCAGATGCAGAAGGTGTGGTCTGTAAACACTGAATTGAACTTCCAGTCATGCTTGAACATGTGACTCTCAGGTTGAAAGGGTGGTGTTGCCATTTTCTGGAGGGTTATAGGGGCCTGATCCAGAGCCTGTTGGGACTTCACAGAAGACTTTCAGTGGAATACCATGGTCTTTTGACCAGGCACTTCTCTGAAGACATGTTTGTATTTTTGTCTGTTCATCATCTTCAAAGGAGATTAATTCCTGTCTGAAAACTTGGCCAGTGCTTTGTTACTTTAGGCTTCACAGTAAATTGTGGGGTTGATATCCACATAAATTATAAATGGTTTTGCTCTCAGTGGGCCAAACTGCAAAATTGCAAAGGTATGTTTGCAAGTGTAGGACTGGAGGAGAAGTGTGATCTGAACTGGTACACTGGGATCCCATAAATGAGGCCTTGAAATACAGAATGTGCCACTCCAGCTGAGGTTAGGTTGGGTCCTTTAACAGCCTGTAAAATGTCAGTGCTCTCTTCAGTCACCCCTTGCCTCACCTATGGGACCTTGGTGCTGCTTTGGCAGTCAATTTAAGGTTCTTTTACATTGCTACTTCACACTTCATTGTAAATGAAAACTTGGGGTAAAATATCCTTGTATAATTTGGACATAATCCTTCTCTGTCTACAGATTGCAATGGGTTTGTGACACTCTTTGTTTACATGTGTATTTTTATATTCTATATGATACAGACTCCTGTGCAATGACAGAAAGCTCCTGACTTGTCCTGAGGGCCAGGAATTAAGAGCTTAATGGGTTAGCATCATAGTTTTCCTCAGCAGATGTAAAGTTTAACTGCCTGATGGTGAGAACTATGTGTTTGGATAGAATCTGTGACTGAAAACTAATTTATTTTCAGCTATTTATTTATTTGCACTGATAATTTCAGTGGCAGATTTTAACAAGCTTTTAACCAGAACTTCCAAGTATCTTCTGTTTTTGTTTTGTCTTCCCTGCTTCTGTTGTCGTTGTGTCAATGAATAACTGCTGTAGTATTAATTTTATTTTCATTAAAGTTCCTTTATGGCTTTGTTGGTGCTGTTTTGCACTAGGGGATATCTACTGTAAACTTCACTTGGAGTCCCTCTTTGTTTAAAGATGGATGTGAGCTTATCTGTGCCTCTTTAGTGATTCAATTCCAGTCCTGTTACAGTTGCCAGCTGTTCCTGTAATCCTGAGAGCTGTGATTTAAAGAACTTTACAGAATAAGGTGAGAAAGAAGAAGAAAAGTCCATGTCTTGGTAGAAAAGAGGTGATAAATATTTCAGCATAGATGTATGGGGCTATGGTTAGATTAAATATAAACTAAAATATAAAAGACAGTTCTCATGCTGTTCTTAATGATAATTATATTATTTGTGCATTTTCGACAGAGCAGTTGTCTTGAAGCCAGGTAATCTTGTCCTGGCTGCAGGGAATAAAAGATCCATTATTGGCATGAGCACCACCAGGATTTTGCCCACTGTTTTTTAAATCTGTCAGAGCTTCAGCTTTGATTTAGCCAACAAAACCAGCTGTGCTGTTGAAGTGTGTCAGTTTTAGCCTGGTTTGCCTATCCCTTGCAGTGGCTTCTACCCTGTGTGTGGCTGTAACTGAGTGCTTCAAACCAGCAAAAGCCCAGCTGTCCCTCAGCCTGCCTGTGCTTATTTCCATCTTCCAGTAACAGAATTGCATGGTTCATCTGATCACAAAAATATTCCTGGCTAATGAATTTATCAGAGAACAGAAAAAATAACCACGCTCATTTCCATAAACTGACAATATTTATCAAAGCTGTCATGTTCTTTGAGGAAAAATGTTTCTTCAAGTTTTTTATTATCTTATTTACGAGTTAGTTATAATTTCTTTGATAAAATTAAAGAGAAACTTCTTTTATTCTCAGCTGTAAGGGACTAAGCCTTTAAGTTGCAGTGAGATGATGCCAGGGACTGACAGGCTGATGAAGACAGGAGCCTGAAAAGACACAATGAACCAAACAGAGACTCTGGAAATTGACTGGATGAGGAAAGAGTGTCAGATGTGTCAGCTTGTTCAACTGATACCAGAGTAGTAACAAGGAAAACAGTGAGTAGAAAGGAGTGAACCGTCTCAGTAATTGCAACAGTAGCAATTGAAAAAATAGCCAATATCAGCCTGCTCCAAGGAGTGACCAATTGCCAATGACTGCCAAAGCAGCAGAGATGTGTGATGTGCCTGCATCCAGGGAGTAAGCACATAAATTGTCAGCCTGGAGATGTGTTAGCCCTGTCTGTGTGCTGATGACAGGATTAGCTCATGTGCAGTGGTTGCATGTGCTGCTGGCAGAGACTTGGAGCATGGCAGAAGCCATTGAAACAAGTGATCCAGCAGAGTGAAAGGGACACCTGAGAGATCAGAGAGATATATTGCAGAGGAGACCTAGATTATTATTGCTCAGAAAAAAAAGAAATAATAACAAGGAATAAGTAGAGGAAAGGATTTAGTAGAGCTGTTGACTTGGAGAGATGGGAGAGGAAGATAATCATGACAAGCTAGGTTTTTATATCAATTAGGGTTGATCTGGGTGTTAGAAAAGTTGGGAGAGTTTAGGAACTGTGTATTCCTAAAAAGAGCAGTTCTCTGAACAGAACAGCATCTCAGTGCACAGGGCAAAAGGCTGGAAGCTGCCCTTCTGGTGCCTCTCCAGGTGGGAGTAGCAGAAGAGACCCGGATTTTCGCCAGCCTAAGGAGGAGACAGGTAAATGTGGATTTAATGCACACCGAAGAGGTTAGATTGTGTATATCCCTTCAGAAACACTGACATAACAATCTCTGTATTTCTGTCTATACTCCAAGTCCTGCTTCACCTCTTCAAACTAGCTTCCAGGAGTACTGCTGGATGTTCAAGCCATCATTAGTTTCCTCTCATGAGGCTGATGGATTATGAAGTAATTTTAAATGCTCTGGTGTGGTTTGAGATGAAGGGTCACATGCTGGTTTATTATGAGGGTTTAATCTCCCCCCAACTCCTCATCCACATGAGCACAACAAAACCTGCTCAGTCAAAAGCAGTAACACTTGGTTTCTTTGATTGCAAAAAATACAAACTCACAGCCCTACCAGTTAGGCTCACACAATGTTTGTTTTGCTACAAAAGTGCTGTAGCAAACCCTACAAGCCAGGGTTGTTTTTGAGAAGGTTTAAGGATATTTGTATATATTTAGGGCTTTCATAAAAGAAAAAATCTACTAGAGATACAAACAAACTTCTAAAAATTGCATCTCTGCCCTGTAGGGTGCTTAAAATGCCAGCCAAGACTTGAAAAGATGTCTTGCTGCCTGAAAAAGGTTGAATTTTGTCTCTCAGCCTCCTGTGGAGTAATACAAAGCTTTCTATGAAAAGCTCTTCTTTTCTTGCATTTTGCTTGTTTTTCCCCACAAAGTAGAAACTTCTGCTTATTTCTTATTCTTTGGTGAAATAATCATAAAACCTTTTCCCCAAACATAGTGTGGAATATATTCAGTTGATGATAGGGACAGTGTCCTAAAATGACATCTGCTTGCATTGAAAAGCTTTTTTACATTAGCACTTCTTAGATGAAAATGTCTTTATTTTTTTAACCTTCTGTTGAAATCTCTTGACAGCATTCTAGCTTTTATTTGCTCTTTCCAATGCCATCACTAATTTTTTCTAAGTTAATTTCAGCAGGGTTTCTCAGGACTCTCCTCAGGTGAATGTACTGTTCCCTTGAACATGGTCCTTTTTATCCTCTGTCTCTAATTTTTTCCATTTATTAAATTGTATGGTCTTAGACCATCTTCCCCCATGCTCCTGAGCAAAGCCTTAATTAATTGATTTAAAATTTATGGCACAGTCTCCATAAATCTCTTGTTACATCTTGGAAATTCATGAGAAAGCTTTCAGGCTTTTTCTGTGCTCTGGGATCTGATTTGTAAATCCATTTCATTTTCCCATCTGAAATAAGCATCGTTGCTATTTGCATTTATGCCACCTTGATAAATATTCTAATGTATGGACATGGAACTGCTGCAGGATCAGGGATAGTTCTCCTGTGGTATCACAGGTGCAATCTTTTAATTTCATATTCTGCCTCAACAGTGTGCTCAAGCAAAAATTAGTCAGGGTTGAACTGTATTTTCCAGTGTTGACAAATGAATCCTTCACTGACTTAATAAAGCAGAAGTGTACTTAGTTACAAATCCATCACACTAAAGGGGAAGAAGATTTCAAATGTTTAAAAAAAAAAAAAAAAATTCCTAAGTAATGTTTCTACTTGTAAAATAAAAAGATCAGCATCATTGAGATTTTTAAGCAATTTTCTTCCTGATTACTTTTTAAGGTGTCTTTCCCTATTGTCCAGACTCTGCTGTGTGGGGTGAGAAAGCTGCTGACTGGAGTGTGTGGGAAGAGGCTGAATTATAGTTCTCAATTTGTATCAGGGCTGCTCTGCTCTGCTTGTTGGCATCCCTGGCAACCTTCTGCTTGCATGGTGTCACTGAACTCTGCAGCCTGCTTTGCTTAAGATCCCTCTTTTCCCAACAACTAAACTTGGTTTTGTAGGAAGTTGAGCTTTGACTTCTGCTATTTGCCTTGCTCCATTTTTTATATAATTGATTTGTTTTACTTTTTCACTCTTTCCTTTTTTCCCCCCTTGTGCTTTCCCTGAAGCAAGTCCTTGTGATCTTATCTCTTTTATACAGATTAGAATAACCAGGTAATGAATTTTGAGACCAAAGGGAAGCAGTCCTGTGGTTCAGAATTTTTATTCCATCAAATCTGATTATCAGATGACAAAATGCTTTACCAGTCCTAATTTCAGGCACCCTTGAAAAGACCTTGCCCACTCTACTGGTTGCATTAGGCTTGCATGTGTATATTTTGTTTCTGAATTGACTTGATATATTGACATTTTATTTCTCAGGCTGCTTATTGGCATATTTCCATTTTAATATTTCTTTCTTTGACTTGACAGATTTCTAATTCCTAGGAAGTGGAGCTTCTCAGTAATGTGCCAGCTGCACTGGGCGAGTTGGGGGTTTTTTTTCTTTAAATAACAAGTATTGATGTCGGTATCTATTGTACAAATGACAGCTAAACTATGGCTTATAAAAAGGTCCAGTAACTTTGTTCTGGTAGTCTGACAACTCTCTGCAGTGTCTTTTGTGTGTGTGTGACAACAGAAATATAATGTTCTTCTGCTTCTTGCCTCTAACACATGGTTTCCATGGAAACATCAGCTAAACACCCAATTTAGCCATTAGTGAGTTCAGTCCATAACTGAAGAATCTTAAAAACCATGCAGCCTGAGAACAAACAGCTAGAAAATATTTAGTGTCTCCACTGGTAAAGCATAAAATACATCCTACTAAATATCATATTCCAGTTTGATCCTCGGGCAGACCTGAGTTGTGGAGGTGCATAAGTGTGGCAGAAGCTCGCTGGGGTGGCTGTGGCCTCGCTCGGGCTGCAGATGGCGCTGTCGCTGCACCTGAGAAGCTGAGCTCTTCCAGCCCTTCCCTAGGGAGCTGCTATCCTACAAGCGTTTGGAAACACGAATTCCGTGGTAAGACTTGGTGAGGGTTTGATAGAGTCCTTCTTTCCCTAGGATTAGAGAGGTATTGGGGTTTTTTTCCCTTTCTGAAGTAGTGCTTTGAAGAGCAGTTGGAGCTCATGAATGAACGAGGACTAATGATATAAACAACCCAGTCAAAATTGGTTTTGTTGTATCTCAGATGTTTATATTTTCATCCAGAAGTCATCCCTTTTGCAAACTTGTTTGCCAAAACATATAAATACCACTCTTAAGTCTCTCTTGTTTTTGAAGCTGAGCATTTGAAATACAAATTAGTGAATGGATCTACTAAAAAATAATGGAGAGCAAGGTTCTCAGAAATCCTTCAAACAAGTCATTTCCAGATTCCCCTGAGTCTACTAAAAGCCTGTAGCTGTAGGCATCCCCCTTCCCAAATCAGGGGATATATTGGAGGGAAGCCAAAGGGGACAGAAAAGAAGTCTTATCTATTAGCAATCAGGAGAATTCTCAGTTCCTAAATGGTGAACTTAAAAATATAAAGTGTCTCAAAAAATGATTTTTTGTTTTGTTTTGTTACAGTCTTCACAGATACTCATTTAAACATTTTATGCACACTGAAAAAACCCCTCTAATTTCTCAAAGGGAGTGGAAGAACTTTGCTGTTCAAGTTTAAAAAAGGCAGAAAATACCCTTGGGAAGGGAAACAAATTTAGCAGCCTGTCAAGATTACCTGTAAAATACAATTCTTGCCATAGTGATTTAGGGCTCCATAAGTCCTAGGACAAATTCTTAAGAATGTAAATGGAGGATAGGACTCCTAGCCATCCAAGGTAACACAAGCCATGAAAAAAAGAGGGAAGTCTTTACATAGTTTGCTCATGGGATGATATTTTTCAGTGAGATATTGATGTCTCTTCTGAAGAAGAATAAAGCCATTTTACTGATGGGGGGAGGAGCAGAGAAGTACATAGCCACAAAAATGATTTGTTTGCAAAGTAACCTGAACAGGCAAAGGAACTTTCTGAGTTTACAGTAATCAGCTCTTTTGAATAGAAATATTTGATAACCTTGTCAAACACTGGGCAAACACTGGCTTGCCTTTTTTTTTTTTTTTTGAATATATTCATGTTCTTTTATTAGCATGTGATATTTTCTTCTCCAGTGTAAACTTACAGAGTAGCCATGTTATTCCTTCCTGGTTTTTTAAAATATATTTTGGAGATCCCAGCTGCTTCTGGAACTTCATTCCTGGAAGATGTGCTGCAACTGTGTGTATGTCAGGCAATAATCAAGGTAAGTCCTTACACCTGGTGTACTTGGGGCATCTTGGAGCAGGTGAGTGCCTCTGTTCACCTGTGAGTAATTATGCCATCTTTTAAGGCTCCAAATCCTACTGGTTTTTTAGAGAGGAAAAATTAGACACAGCGTTGTAATTTCTGCCTGAGAGCTGCATCAGAGATAGTTTTCAAATGTTAAGCAACCCTTCTCTCAAGTGAGATCTGAGGGTTTTTTTCCAAGAAAGGGGAATACAGAGGGGTGGTAGAAGGGGGAATATGGTGGGTATATTCTTTTGAAATGCAGCCCAGTAGTTTTGAATTGATGCTGTATTCATGCAGTGTTCAGTAGAAAGGGCCTTAATGATAACTGTAAATGAGGAGCAGGCACATCATTATATCTGATAGCAGATTTTTGCAAGACATCTGTGCAGTTTTCAGGGTTAGGTGTGAAAGATGAGCATGGAGCTGTGAATGATGAAAACAAAATGAGACAAACCATCTTTCCTAGCATTAGCATGGAACTGAAGCACAGCTGACGGTTGATTTTATTTCTTTTTCTGCATTGGGGTGAATTTATTGAGGTAGTTCATTAAAAGTTGGTGCCTGAAGTTGTTTGCATTTCCCATTGATCTGTGTGTACTCGCTTCATTTACTGTTCAAATCATCGCCTTGCTGCTTACAGCGGAAAGGCCCCGCTGCACCAGGACGCTCCTGCTGAGCCATTAACTCCTTCTGATCCCGTTCCAGACATGTTTCCAAGGCAGGGGGAGCCAGGATAGCGAAGGGCGCTCGAGGAGCATTTTTGCTGATGCATCTCTAGTGACACCTTGTGGGATGTTTCACAGAATCGCCTACAGCTTTTTGGGTAAGGAAGAAACTGCAAGGTTTGTTGTGCAAAACGCTGCCCAAGTAGTGGGATACACTGAAAGTTCTGCACTCACCTATAATTAAAAATGAACTATACAGAGAATCTTTCTCATCTTGAAGTTGTCCTTCCTTAGTCCATTGAGGTGTTAAACCATTGCGGGTATACATGGAGATAGATTATATATATACATATCTATCTACTTCTAGATTATATTATCTAAAAATTAATTTTAACTTGTAGAAATAAACATATTCAGATTCAGTTTGGAGTGAAACAATGAGACATGGGAATGCTGCAAATCAGTTGCAGCTGGCATCATTTAGGTGGACTCAGTACACAGCTCGTTGTCCTGCCTGGTAAAGGTTTGATGTTCTGAAGAAAAACTGACCAGGAAAAAATATCCCAAACAATTAAAATTCTGTTCAAAACGGAATATTTAGATAACTTTATTTGGTATTTTATTGTCTAATAATTCATTTTTAGAACCTTCTGGTGATTTTCACCTATTGGTAAGATCTTTTTTTCCTATTGAGTGACACTGGGAAACTGTTTTGGCTGGATGTGTTGAAAGATTTCTTTCCTGTTGCTTGCTCCCATTTTGTGGAGATGGCCAAGTCTGGGGCTAACCAAAATCTTCTGTAGAGAATGTAAAATAAAATGGATGGATCTCTTGAATGTTCTTAAAGTTCTATGTTGGTTGCAGCTTCACCATCTGGCATTTCAAAATACCTTGCACTGGTCAGAAGATGAATCCCAGCTAACCCTGGGGGAACAGAGCAGGGTTGTGGGTTTTTTTTGTTTGGTTGGGTTTTTTTTTTTTTTTTTATTTTGTTTTTTGAGACAGACCATTTTTTTAGCAAAATTTGAATCAAATTGAAATAATTTGAACCAAATAAAAATTTGAATTTTTATTGCTGGACCTGTGGCTGTGGAGATTATAGCAGGTGAGATGGGAGATGTAGCAAGATAAATTACTACATGAAGAGAATTTGGGAAAGAAGACTTAGAAGAGATTTGAAAAAGATTTACTGCTTCTTATTTGCTCAGAAGAATATTTCTTCCTTCTGTGCATAAGTATAATGAATAGAAATTTAGCTTGATTCTTTACTGACTGAGAAGGGGGAATTGGAAACTTGTAGAAAATGCAGTGGGTTGGCTTCCAGCACAGCCCAGCTGGACTGGGGTTTGTTTGTTTGTTTGTGTTGTCTAAACACTCAGCCTTTCCTTCCCTTGCATGCCTGGTGCCTCTGGCTTTCTAGCCCTCCCTTAGCCATTGCAGGCTTCTGTGGAGTTGTGTGATTAGTCCTTTAGTTGATGCCCTTGGTTCCACTGAGAGTGTTCTTTGCTTCCTTGTCTTTTCCCTAGATGGAAGCACTGGGCCAGCTGAGCCTGAGAGAGGCAGAAAGGGCTCTCAAACACCTGAATCTATGAGTCAGTCCAGAGGCCCTCTTCTATTCAGAGACCTTCCACAAAACTCTGCTGTGAAAGAATAACAGCTTTACCAAGGGGTGAGTTTGAGCTCTAATTTATATAATAATTAATGATACACAAAGAAGTTAGGGGAGGCTTTGGCCAGGTCTTCTGTAGCTTCTGTGGAGAAATGAAGCTGTTTTACACCACTTATATTGCTTTCCTTTAAATTCATGTATATTGATACTTCCTCCTTGCTTCTTGCTTTCCATGCCTGGCACTTGAAAGTGAGATATTTGAATTGTGGCTCAGTTGTGTGGTGTTTTGTTTGCATGCAGATAGCCCAGGCTGAGGGACGAGGCAGAAGACAGATTGGTCTGCTGGTGTTGTCTCCAGTTTCCATCTCTCTGAAGTAAAGAATTAGAACTTGTGTAGCCAAACTTGTACAAAGCTGATACCTAAAGCAGCTCTTGTTGAGGGCTGAGTGCAGGAGGGCCATGAGGCTGGGCAGTTGTCATTCTCCCCTGGACTGAAGCAGACACAAGTTGTGACGTGGTGAGGTAGCACTGTGGTCCAGTGGCAGAACAACCCTGGGTTCAGGCTCTGCCTGCTGATCTTTCCCCCAAAACCTGATGCCCCTGCAAACTTCCTGGTGTGCCAGTGCTCTGAAAGCCTCAACCACTGGGCAGACACCCAGTTACTAAAAATCCTGATTGCTGGCATCTGTATTCAAGGCAGGAGACAGCCCCTTCCTATGAACAGCCCACGTAGTTTGCAGCCACTCTCCTGCCTTCACTGTGCAGGGGGGTTTATCTTTACTAGAAACAGTAGCTTGAAAGTGACCTTCATACTTACTGAAAGCAGCAGAGTGCTTGGCTGTGACTCATGGAAGGAGCCCAGGTATTGGGGAATGATAGCATTTCCCTCTGCTGCTTGGTCCAGCAGTTAAACCAAGCCTGGTTCTCTGTCAGGTACCACATTGAAGGTGATGTGTGTGCTGGCTCTGTCCCTGCCAGAATCCAGAATGAATCAAAAGCTCCAAAACCACTGCTGGCTGCTGAAAGCTGCTGTGTTGGGCTTCAGAGTGAAGCCTCATGCTCTGGTGTGTGTGTCATTTCAGTTTTAGGATTACAAATCCAGTTTGGATCGTGAGCCTCCAGCTGAAATAAAAGCCCTTATTTTTTTTTCCTGTAGTTGTATTGCCTCCTTGAGGGATCCTTGGGCTCCCTCTTTACTGAGATCTTTGATGATTTTTGCCTCCTGTGATGTTCACTGGTGCTATACTTCAGTAGGAAATCCCCTTTTTTTAAAAAAAAAAGCCTTGTGATGAGTCACTGCTGCTGTTTGCTTCAAACTGAAGGGGGTTCCAACTATGAAATTGTATTATTGCTAAAATAGAATCCTGTTCCATTGCGTAGGTAGCAGCTGAAAGCAGAGAAAAGTCTGGGGGAGTTGTAGGGTGAGCAAGCAGTGTTGCTGCTAATTTGTTTACTAGGGGTCTAATGGCAATTCCAGTAACAAGTAAGCAGCTTAGGAGTCTGGTAGAGCAAAACCCATCTCTAGCTGAAAAGCAGTTTTGTATCTCTGAAGCTGAGCATAAAGAAGCAAAAAAGAGCCCCAAACCATAATAGTTTGTGTGTTTCTAGCAAAGGATATTAAAATCCATTCAGCAAGAGGCATAGTTTGCTTTGAGCTTTTTTGTGTGTCTGTATATGTTCATTAGGGATTCAAAATTGAATTGCTTTAAGAATGATTCTTTTAGACGTGGAAGATTGCTTTCAATTTTGTTCCCTCATTAGAAATCTATCCTCATATCTATATTACTGTCGGTTTAGCCCTGCTGCTTTAAGCTGCAATGTTCTGAAACCATAGTCTATCACTTTCTTTCATCTGAAGTAACTGCTGCAGAACTCTGTCATGCTGGAGTTTTGACCAATTTCCAAATCCCTGTGTGTGCATAGAGGAGATGGAAATTGTAATTTGAGGCAGGCTTTGGTCCTGTCAAGGATGCAGGTAATCCAGGTCTACCCTCTGAATGCTGACTTTGCACCCTCTTTCAGCTCTGGATTTCCTTCCTTGTTTTGAGAGTTCACCTGAGAACTGTGGCAGGATACAGCAAAACAACCCCCCCAAATTACAAAAGGCACCGTTTAAAGGCATTTTGTATCAATGTGTTCAGCATTAAGGTTTTGAAGGTTGTAGTTAGTGAGCATTGAAAAGGACCACGAGGCTGCTGATGGCACCACAGTAACACTTGAATTTCAAGAGTCTCACTACTGGTTTTACAGCATATTGCTGGAAAGGAAATAAGTTAATAAAAGCCACAAAGATGTACAATTTCCCATAGCCTTTGACTAATGCTGTAAGACAGAGAGCAGTTTAAAAAACACCCTGAGCTGAAGGTGGGGGGATTTCCTTGGGAAGAGTACTTGGAAATGGCCTTGCTCTGAACCAGACTGGGAGACAGTCAGTTCCTAACTTCCTGACAGGAGTTCCAGTGCTGAATGGGAGGACACAGCTCCATCCCTCAACCCCCAAAATGCTTTTGGATTAGCATCTCTTCAAAGGTATTTCCTGCTGAAGATTCAGAATCCCATAGCAATGCTCTATGATGTCTGATTTGCTTGGCTGCATTCCTTTCAGGTAACAGGACAATATGTGAATATGCTTTTAGGAGTTTAGGTTGAACTAACCTTGAATGCTTGCAAGATTTACAAGTATTGATCTGTCAGACTCACAGGCACTCTGCTGTGGTTTAAGGCTTCCTTCTAAATAGGGTGCACAGAGAACTACAGAAGCTTAGAGTAAGGTCATGATTAATAGGTAGATAAATATCCCTCCATTATAAAACAATCCTCAGTGTTTAATGTTTTTCTTAGGTTATAATTGCTGGGGAAGTACATAAGGGAAGCAGAACTTTCTTTGCTACAACATTTCAGTGCTCCAATAACTTGTTTTTTCTTTTTTTTTCTTCCTAAAGGAAAATAGAAAAGAAAAAAAAACCACTTTATCTCCACTTCAGCAAATGGCTTTTCCTTACATAATTTATAAAAATTAATCATTTTAACAACTTTTTTTCTTTGCTGTTCAAAGAAGTTTTACATTTTTCTTGATTGTTCCCCAATGCCTATACACCGCCTCTGTCTATGTTTTATGAGTAAAATCTAAATAACACAAGGGTACATTTTCCATAAAATTAAGGTCATATGAGGTGGAAATAGCAGCCTAAGATCAGGAGTTCCTTCATTTTTATAGTCCTTTTGGTTGGTAACAGGAAACAGCTCTAAGGCTGTTGGCTTGTAGGATATATAGGAGTGTTTGCCTTTATGGATTTGTGTGTGTGTCTACAGGCTTATGTGATGGAGAGCTGCCTTAGGAATATTTGGATCTGGCTTCTAACAGCCAGGGAGCTCTCTCTTGTGTGGTTATTAGCTTTACCACACACTTGGAGAACAATATTGCAGAGTTGCAAGCAGATATTACTCTTGATTTCACAAAAAGGGAAAATTAGATTCATATGCTTCATTGGGGAGGTGGGGCAGACAACTTCTGCTTCAGTGCTATGGAGAATGCTGGTGCTTGTGGAAAGGTCACCAGATCCTGCAGAGAGGCTGGGGAAGAGGACGACTCTCATGTGAAATGTAGATGTGTCACATCTCCCCACCTTCCTCTCCTCCAAAGTGCCTTTCCTCCTGTCCACCAACAGCCAGGACACCTCCTCTGAGACAGCCTCACTTCTCTTTGCCCTTGGTCAGCTGCAAACCCAGGTAGAAGCATCTTTCTTTATTCAGCCACCTGTACTGAGGGCAAACAACACTATTTCTCACTGGGTACATCTGGGTTTTTTCCTTTCTTCCTTTTCTTCTTTTGGTTCTTTTTTCCTTTTGTTTTTGACCCAGACTTATGTTGTTGTCTATCACCTGATTTCATTCTCAGCCCTGTCTGTGCAGGTATTCACTGTTCTGGGTGAACATAGTAGCTCATTGCATTCCTTGCTGCTGAGACAAAAATCAGAGAGCAGAGAAACTTCATTTTTGTGGTAGATCAAGTTGTTGAGAAAATTCTGAGTCCTTTGGGACCTGTGTCTGATTTTATTTTTGTAGCTCAGCCAAGAAATAGCAAAAGGCAGGGAAGTATCTGCAACTTACAGGTTTGGCAGTCCCTGAATCTGGGTGAAAATGTTTGCTTCCTGCAAAAATACCATATCTCCATGTAGTAAAGGTCACTTTTCTGTCAAACCACTAAACATTGCTTTAAGATGTCATTGACGTAGAGAGTAGTAAATTTAGAGTAGCTCCAGGGCTGACTTTTCTCTCTTAGTAATTAGCAAGCAGGTGAAATTGTGTATGCATAGGGAAGAAATCTCTCAGATGTTGGTGCAGAAAGAGAAAATGCTTTCTTGGAGGATTTAGACACTGCTTAAAATTAGGTTTAATTCCAATTTGGACCAGAATTTAAACTCTGCAGTTCTTCAGTAAAAAATGTAGTGGTAGAGACCAGTGGTTGGGAAACCAGCTCAAGGTGGCCCTATTGCCAAGAAAAAAGTTTTGTAGTCAAACCTTCCTGACACGAAGCTGCACCCTTGAAGTTTGTGGGATTGACACATGTGATGGAAGGGATGTTCCCACAAACACAAAAAAGGGATGTTCCCATGATCCCACAAACTTCGTTCCTGCTGGAACCTGCTGCTGGCTTGTGTAAAGCCTGTTTTTTGATGTTTTGTCAACTTCATGAGCATCTTCAGGAAAATCCAGTGAAATAGCATGATATATTTGAGTAGAAGCAAAGAATTCATAGAATCATCATCTAATACCACATAAAGGAGCTGTGACATTTCCAATTTTTCCAAAAGGAAGTAAGATTTTGTTGTGGGTGGTCTTCTGTTCACAGCTAAGCAGTAAAACCCCACAGTGAGCAGGAACAAAATGGGTGGGAAGTGCCTTGACTTTTAATACATCTCAGGCAAAAGCTGTTTTAGTCCAAATTAAAATCAAAGCAGTTCACTAAAATTTAAGGTAGAGCTGGGCAGCAGCATCTCCCTCCCTCAGAAAGCCACTCCTGTGAGCACAAAAATATATTTTAATAGTGTATGAAGAGTGGATAAGAGAGAAGTTCACCTTAAATTGTTTAGTTTACCTCAAAAATTTAACAGCTGAACTGGTTGTCTCACTGCTGCTTCTTGATCTGGCGCATGTGAACCTGTTCAAGACATAGGTAACTGAAAAAGAGCAGCCAACCTACTTGTGAGTGAAGCAGAAGAGAGAATTTTAGCTTGAGAGAGCCCTGAGTGCGTGGGAGCAGTTCTCATTCGTGCACCAGAGAGAGGAGGACAGCTGCAGACAGCCAGGGAGAAAGGAAGGCTTGTGTGGAGGACAGCAGGCTGCCTGGTTCCAGAACAATCAGCAGAACAATCTCCTAACACCCTAAGTGTGGAATCAAAATGTCAACTTCATGCTAAATCTCAGAACATTCCTGAGCAGCAAATCTGTCTTAAGTTGCCTCGCCAGAATACTGGAGTCTCCAAGTGTTTTGAGCACTATTGGAATTGCTTTTTCTTTCCCCCCAGTCTTCTTTCTTCTTTGTAGGGCTCTTTTCTCTCCTGAATAATACTTAGATGTCAATTAAGCCCTTTACAAGTCACCAAGGATCTGGTACTTTAAGCTGTTGTCTTTGCATTATATTAAATTTTCTCTAGCTCATTTCCTTATTTTTCCCCTATGGGAAGCCCCTAAACAAGCAGTTCTTCAGTGGACAATAAAATAATTTGATTGGCAGCCATCCAACCTGGCCTTTTTCTAGATAAGTGGTTTGGGTATGCCTGAGATCCAATGAAATTTTTACTATTCAGTTTTGTGTGGTGTAGCCAAAGGGGTTTTCTTCTTCTGAATGGGGGCAGTGGGAAAGTCAGGTAAAAAGGTGATTTCTGCTGCACCCCCACAGTTTTCCACTGGAGGTTAAAAGAAAGGGTTCCCCCTTCAAATTTTCCATTGACTGCTTTTCTCTGCCTCCACCCAACACTTTGTTGTGCCTGCCTTGCTGTGCTGAAAATGTCAATACTTTCATATCACCAATGTTTACAGGAGGTAAAAAAGAAAACCCTCTAATTGTTTGAGTCAGGAGGGCTGTGAAGCTGCTGTTAACAGGAAAGGAAGGGCCCACATGTTCATCTCCTCTTCTCTGGAAGCAGGAAGGATGCTGTGCCCAGATGGAGCATCACATCCCTGCCTGTGCCTGCTTTGGGCATGGCTGGTGCTTGGAGTAGCCCAGCAGAACAGGAAATGTCCAGGCTCAGAAGGACTCCAGTTCAAATATTTGTGGTTTGCATTTTATTCAGGGGATGTTTCCCAGAATCAATTCTCACCTTTGGTCACTTCTTTCAGCTCATGGGATGGCGTAAGGCACCTGACCCTAAAGCCTTAACAGTCCTGGCTTTGCCTTGTCCTGCATGAGGAGGAAAGTGGCTATTCCTGGTGTCCCTGGCAGAAACCACAGTGGTTCTGTTGAACAGGTGATGGATAATAAACCCAGGAGCTGCACACATGCAGAATTTTAGTTTAGCCCCATCATGGTGGAGCTGTCAGATGCTGACAAAATCACAGCCATGCCCTGAACTATTTCCAGTCCCATTGCAATTAAGCATGTTGGTTGGTCCAGAGGTGAAAGCTGTGTTGAAGTGCAGTGAAAGCCAAAAACACAGAAGGCTAAATTCACTGTATTCTGTGTGAATGCATTGCTGAGTAATATTTAATGCTATTCCCTTCTTATTCAGTCATCCAGTGGGAAAAGCATTTTTCTTCAGAGGATTACCTCTTGGCTTTGATTCCTTTTGCTGCTTGGATTTGAGTATGTGTCACTCACCTCCCAACACTTTGCTACTGAGCCTTTTCTGGGTTTCAAACGTCCCCTGTCGAGGCTGTTCAGCTTTTTATAAATGCTTATGTAAAATTAAACAAGAGGTCAGGGCAAGAACAAGTGACTGATGTGGAGCTGAGTGTATAGGATGTTGTTCTGAGAAGTGGAAGATGTTGATGCTGTTGCATTTTTTTTAATTTATTTTAAGCAGGCAGCCAGTAAATCTGAGCTCTTGTTGGTAAATGTGTGAGCCATCAAACTGAAGTCATGAGTATTTTATCTGAGAAAGTGACAGTAAATGCTTCATATGGAGTGGAACACTATTGCAAAAGACTGGAGAAATCACCCTGCATCTCCAGTAGTTAAACAGGAGGTATAAACACAGTAAAACTCCCTTCAGGAAAAGGCAGGGGAAATAACTGGACCTTGGTTTCCTACATCCTGATCCTGGCCTGTTGTTTCCTCTCTTAGAATTGCAAATGCCTGCAGAATAGTTTTGTTTGAACAAACCTGCAGTGAATTGAACTTGAATTTGCAAATGACTGTTGGTGTGCATGTGAGGAGCTGAGTAAGTGCTTTGACAGAAAAAGCTGCACCCTGCTCTCCTGAGCAACTGAGACATTTCTGCTAGAAGGATGGGAATGCTCTCAGGGAGTTACATCACCAGTGTTACAGCAGGAGTCTCCTAAAAATCTCAGCAGGGTTTTTAGTCCTCGCTGCAGAGCTGCACAGGTTTTGTTGTCATCAAAACCGAAACTGATACACCAATCAGTCTTAGAGATGAGTGTTTTTCTGAGCTTGCCTATCGTGAATCTCTCACTTCTAGGTGACAGCACGATAATTTTTATCATCTGTGAAACTTGACTAATCGACTCCTGTGTGCAGTGGGCTCTAGCCTGGAATGAATGGTAGATTCTTGAAAATGCTGCATCACTTCTTGTCTGGTGAAGGGGAGACATTTCTGCAGCCTTTACCTCTGTAAGCACTCTTCCTCAGAATGAAAATCAGATATGATAGGGAGGTGTTTCTGGTCAGGGGCAGAGCTGAATGTCACTGCTGATGAGGAGACTGTAGCTGGTCAAACAGAGCACTGATTCTGTAAGGGAAACCTTTAGAATAAATTCTCAATAAAAATACATTCCTAGAAACGGCTCCCTGACCTATTTGCCCCTTACAGTAAATTCTTCTGCTTCTAGATTTGATATTTGTGTTCTATTCAGTTTGAGTTGATGCAGCTTTTCCACCGTGCCAGACCACCACTTTTCCCACAGAGCAGCTCTCGCGTGGGTGAAGCGTTGTGTCACTGTTCCGTGCTAATCTGGGGAATGAGAGGGAATCCTCTGTGGTCTCTTACAAGCAGTGCTTTCAAGTAGATCTGTGTGGGCTGTGTTTGAGAGAGATGAATGTGCACTCAGTGCTAGAATGACTTTAGGAAAGGGGTTTCCCTTAAGCCTGGGGTGTAGGTTAAACCTTGAGATATATATACACAGATACACTTATGCCTCCAAACCACTTAGTTCTCATTTGATTCAGGGAGCCTTACTTTGAGACTGAGATGTCCTAACCTGGCAGTGCAGAGACAGACACCTTCCCTAAATATGGTGAGTAACAGCTGCATTCATTGGAAATCTGTACAGGTAGGTCTCTTCCTAGCCTCAGAGTGAAGTCATGTGCCTCTTTTCCCTTCCCATCTACCAAAAAGACCTGAAATCCAAAACCTGGTGTTTTAAAAGTGTATTTTTTCCTAAGTGGCTTTGTAATTTCTTCCTACTCTTTATATAGAATGACTATAGGGATGTTCTATTTACTTTTCCTGAATAAAGTTAGACAATGAAGAGTACAGCAATAGTAAAGGTTATATTGCCATATATATTACTATGTTAAACAGGTATTATTTACCCCAATTATTTTGGGGTTAATTTACTGGTACAAAGATTCAGTGCACCTATACTGGGTTTGACCAAAATCCTTCTTTTTGAAAAAGGTTTCTGCTGAGAATTTGGCAAGTTTCATCTGTTTTGTGAAGTTTGGGATGTTCCCTGAGCTTCTGACTCTGCCTGGAGCAGGCACAGGATTCCCTTAGGCAGTTCAAGCATTAGGACATCTACTACAAATTATTTTCTATAGTCCACATAGCATTTGAGAATGGGCTAGGTGATATTTTCCTTACCTTGTGGCTGTAAATTGGTATTGAAGCTGCACCTCAGAAGTTTTGATGCATCCTAACCTTGAGTTAGGAATACTCGGAGCTGCAGTATTACAACTTCCTTTTCCCAGGTGGTGTTTGCTGCCAGAGGGCACACTCCTGTTTGTTCTGTGGCATCTGTAGGAGCTCTAGACTGTTCTACCTCCCTCCCAAAATGGAGCAGAAGTTCTCATCTTCCTTGGCTCAGTTCTGGATCCTCAGGACAATGTGATATGCTGCTGGCACAGTCCAAATTTCTGGCAGCAGCAGTACCACATGTCCAGAATGTGGGAGTGCTGGAATGTGTGGAAAGCAGCATGTGCTTCTGAGTTGTGTAGGACTGGTGTTCCTGCCAGTCAAGAAATGCCAATGATTTTTTGCTACTGGCTGGTTGGATTGTTCCTACCTTTCTGTGAGCTCTTCTTTGTTTCTTTCTCTTTTGTTCGTTTTGTGGTTTGTTGTGGGGTTTTGTTTGTTTGTTTGTTTGTTTGCTTGTTTGTTTTTGTCCTGGGATTTTGAAGTTTGTTTGGAGGGCATGAATCTTACATAGAACAGAGCTGCATTCCTCTTCTAAATCAACTCTTCTTGTCCTCTTGCTGTTAAACTTCCCTTCTTTTTGGTGCATTGCTTTTTGTAGCAAGGGCTGCCTCTGCCTTTTTTACGGACACGTGGCTCCTCTACCTGCAGCATTCTCCTTTCTGTTACTTTTTATATTCCACCCCCTTATACTGCACAGATTTGATTCCAAAGTCATGGATTTGATACTTCTTAACTTTTATCTCTTGCTTTGTATTGTACAAGCAAGTTTTGTCCTTTCCTGTCAGGACATCAGTTTCACTGCAGTGACATCTCTATGAAAAATTCTTCAGCAAAAGCCCCACATTTTGGGTGCTATCAATTAATATCATAGTTATTAATCTTGCTTTTATCCTGCAGCATTTTTCCTTTTCACTTCTGTATTTTATCTTTCTGAAAGCTTCCTATCCATGCTTTTGTAGTGAATAATAATAAAAAACCCATTTTTTTACTATATTATTTTCATTTGACATTTAACAAATAAGTAAGTACTTCCTTCCCATCTTGCCCACCTCCAAATAATTTGTTGAGCAAATTAAAGTTAGACCCAGATAATGAGAAAATAGCATTGAAACTATATTAATTGTTGAGGGCTTTGTTTTTTCAAAATATTATGTAGTTAAAAAAAAATAATTTGTATTGTATTAACAATTTGCTTCCACAGAAATTGTGTACAGTAAGTGTGCAAAAAGTATCATGGACTTTGTACCCAGACCTCTGTGCACTACTTGGCTCTAGCTGAACTGAACATTTGCCATGAAGACAAGATTTCTTCTAAATGTATTAAAAATGAGGAGTCTCATTTTGAACAGGAGAAGTACTGAGGGTGTTTTGAGGTAGGCTGTGTGTGACTTTGATGGCTTAGTGAGATGATCTTTGCAACTTCCTCTGGTCACTTCTTATGTGACTCTTTTGCATGTTGGAAGTGTGGTCATGATATTTTTGGCACTGAGCTCGTGTTTTGTGGCCTTTCAAATGAGTCTGTGTGCTTTAAACTCACTTGTGCAGGTGCCTGTGTGGAGTGGCTGACATGGTAAGCCAAATGTAAATGTGTAAAATGTAAAATGTGTGTCACCCAAGGCTGAGAACAGCTCTGGTGGCTTTTTGGTGGCATCTGTGTACTTGATTTCAACTTGAAGAAAGGATTTAAACTCATTGAGGAATCATCTTCTGACTTTTAGATCTTCTCAATTCTTCAGTCCAAAGATGCTTAGAAATTTGCTGATTGGCAAAAGGAAAAACATACCTGCAAATTGTTACTTGAACTGGAACTGAGACAAATCAATTGTTGTACTGATTTTGAATAAGGTCCTGTTGTTTAAAGCAGTGTTTTGCACTCACCACTGACATGAACTGGTGTGTCAAGAGGAGCATTTTCTCAAACCCAGTATGGGGGAGCACAGCCCACACTGTTTATGAAGTTGTGGATATCACAGCTCCATGGGAGGGCATCTGGGAATTAAGTTCTTTGCAGGGATTGCTGCTCAAAATCTGCTGTTACCTTAATAAAGGAGAATTGTACTTAACATGGAGATCAGCTCAAGGTATTCAGCATTAAATCTTCCTGCATCACACAGGGCAGGTACCAGTTTCATTTTGTCCAAATTCAATTAGGCAAGACAGAACTATCTACTCTACTATCTATCTACTCTAGGAAAATATCTACTCTTTATTTTTGACTAAAATCAAGTTTTGGATTTAAAATTTTGGTTAGAAACTGTCTTAAAATTTCAGCACTTTATCAGGAAATAGCAGGGGGAGGAGACAATTGGCGGATCTTGCTGTGTTTGTGGCTTTTTCTAGGCAACATTTGTGTGTATGAAGCTGCATTTTCAGCAAAGGGCAGACAGACATGCAGGGTAATGGCTGGCTCAGGTGCAGCTCTGAGAGCCAAACCTGAGAATATCTAGGTAGGGGGAGATGGTAGAAATGTTCTGTGTTTGATTTCTTCATCAAAAAAGTCTTGAAGGCTTTATTCCTGTTTTAGATTAGTTTCAGTGAGTGTTGCTTTAGGCTCTCTTTCATCAAATGCTCTTTTATGTCTCAGGTTGTTCTTCCATTTTGATCACATTTACTGTAATAATACATTTCTCCTTCCCACTCCTCCTACACCACAGCCACACACAAATAATGTGTAACCTGCTGGGTTGTTTATCAACAGCACTGGTGATGGTGATTGTTCCACTTTGTTTTGGAGCTATTTTGCAATCTGGGTAATGCTTAAAGGAGGCAAATTTACAGCTTCCCCAACAGAAAAATGTGTATTACTGGAAAGGTAACTTATGAGTGGGTTTATTCCTTTTGTGAATTTTGTCAGCATGTACTTTAATTTATTTGGCATATTGTTTCTTTTCTGTTCTCTCTACTGGGACAATGTCTGGTGATGGTGGTGATCTATAAAATTGACCCATGGAGTTGATCTAGGCAGGAAAACCAAATCAAACATCTCATTTTCCCTTTTCTGTGCTTTTAGTCTGGCTCATCTCTGGCATTTATTTTACATTGCATTCCTACAAAATATTGCTTTCGTACAAGTTAAATAAAAGTGAATTACTGGGCAAGTATGGGTAAAATGAGCAAGGGTTTTGAAACATCAGATGCTCTTGAGCTAGAACTAGACTTGGGGAAAGAAAAAGAGAATGGAGCAAGAGCAGTGCAGGATTTAACATTTACAATAAGGATGTTTGTGAAAAGCACTTTGGAAAATATTTGGAAACATCAGTGTGATGAGTGCCTCTCTGGTTGTAATCAATTTTACAGTTAAGATTTCATTAGGATTAGTGAGTCTCATTGTCCTTCTTGAACAATGTATTTTTTTTCATCCCCAAATGTGTTTTTTCTATGTGGGAAACTTGTTTTTAATGCAAATTAATACTCCAGCCAAACAAGTGCCTTTTTGACCTATTCTGGGTGTATCTACAAAATACTTAAGGCTTGGAGCCGTGATAAATTTGGTGGGTGAGCACCAAGGAAATTCTGCACACTTTTTAACAAACATTTCCAATTATTGCAAAACCCCATAAATCTGTGAGCAGGACTGATTCTGTTTTACTTCAGGGTGTTCCTGTTCTTAAAAGCCTTGACAGAAAGCAGAAAATTTATGCAATTCTGGGCAATCCTTACATGACCATTACAACCCTCTTTTTTACAGAGCCTTAATTCTTTGAAGTAGCTGAATTTTATCCATCTAGGCTTCAGTCTGCCAGATCTAATAAAAACCTACAGCATTACCCTGCATATTATGATTGTCAAAACTTCTGATTGTCCTAATAACAAACACTTGCACGGGGCACAAGGACTGGGTTGCGTCTCTTTGGTTCAGGTTCTCAAGTGGAGATTTGGATTTTAGCTGCAAAATCTGCATATGACTAAGAGTCAGGAGATCTGCACAACCTCCCCCACCCCAGCAGTGTGAGCAGCAGGGCTTCTGCAGAAATGCATGTTTGTGCTGCCTGGGTGTGCAGCTGGGCCATGCAGGGATGCGGGACTCGTCAGCTCTTAGCAGCTTTTTCTGTGTTTGCCTGGCTCAGTGGAGCAGGGACACAGGAAACCCAGAGTGCCCTCACTGCAGCCCCAGAGAGCTCCCCAGCAGGGCCCCCAAATCTGGCTCACACTGCAGAACCAGGAAAGAAAAGAACTGAATGAATATTTTTGTTCATTCACTACTGCTTTTCTCCTTTCCAGTTTTTTATTATGTTGCTTGCTTCTTACATGACTTTACCAACATGGGTGTCATATTTTCAGTAACATTTAACCTGCATCCTTTTCATGTGGGCTTCAATACTGTGCCCAGCTTTGCAAATACATCTGAAACTCTTGAAATGTCAAAGCTCAGTGGGACAAATTAGGGCTGGAGTAGCAGTCTGAATTCTGTGGTGTTCTGGGTCAGTGGTTTTTTTTTTTTTTTTTCATTCTGCTTCCTTTTAGTTGTTTTGCTTTTTGTTGTTGTTGTTTCAGTGACAGTGGAGTGTTCATTCCAGGTCAGTGTTTTTCAAATTTTATAGTTTTTAGTCAGGCAGATGCAGGCCAAGTTCAGGCACTCCAAAATAAGGCTTAATCCTCACTAGTCCCCCGTGTCTGCTGCTCCCATTGAAATCAATCAAATGCAGCTTTCCATACTTCAACGTGATTGTGTTATGATTAAACAGACACTCATAAAACTCAGACAAGCTGGAATCAAGTTTCACATGCAACTGAATTGACTTTTTTTTCCTTAATAGGATCCTTGTAATTAGTGATTACCAGATGCATTTAGAACGTGTGAAACGCCTGCAGGAATTGGAATTAAGAAGGCAGGGGGGATGCCAAACACCTCAGATCTTCTGATGGCAACCTTTCATTTTAAATTTCTGCCCTGCACATAGATGAAGCAGCATGGTTTCCATAAAATGTTCAGCTGTGGTTTCACATTAAGTTGATGTTACCAATAAGGAGAGTGACTTGTAATTGAAAACTGATTTGCTTATAAATAGCAGGTTTAGCTCTGGATGGCTCCCCTCTTCATTTCAGTGGTCACCTTCTTGTCCTTAGGATAGGTCTGATGAAACCTGGCAATTTTCAGTTCTAGCAATTACCGTAATGATGTTGTTTGATCTAAAGAGAAGAATAAGGCTTCTGGACTCCTTTTCTGATGAGCTAGAGGTGTCTGAGGAAACATCCCCAGGGCTGTCACCAGCCTGCAGCACAGGAGCAGAATGTTTCCTCTGGATGAGGTGATGTTGGCTCACTCTTTGTACAGGGTCTTCTTCCACTTGAGATGGAGAGGTGGTGCTTGCTTTTTTTCATGTTTGGAGTTCTAATTCAAAATCTCCAGTTTCAAGGGAGTATCTTAATGTGGACTGCTTACTGTTACCCTGTAGCAGCACTTTTCTCTGGGAGCTTGGTTTGGGATTTTTGATTTGTCTCTCTTCTCTTTGGAAATGCAGTGCTGGAGAGTAACTTGCCTGACCAGAGGGAAGCTTGTTAGGAGCTTGTAGAGTGCTTGAAAAACACACTCATTCTCAATAACTTACATGTGGCTCCTTTTCTCTCCAAGTGCTTTAGATCAGAGTCATTACTCAAATTCTCTTAATTTGGGGGCAGTTGTTTTATTGGGCACTTCCATGAAGCATAGGAATTTTTTGGACAGTGTGAGGACACGCTTGAATTCAAGAGTATGAAAAATAATTGATCCTTTTAGGATGATTAATAAAAGCCCTTTTTGCAACCCTTCTAATGTTCCTGCAACTGCTGGCAGCTTTGTTCCTTGGGTAGATTTTTGTCACAGCAGCCAGAGATTGTTATTGCTCCTGCCCTTGCAGAACTGTCCCTGACACAGTGGTAGACTTAACAGAGTTTGGTGCTGGGAAGGAGGAAGTAGATTCCTGGCTTGCTTGTCAACCATTTGTAGTTCATGAAGAATAAAATAGAAATACAAGACACTGTTACCTGTTCCCATTGTAATTGGTTACTTTACTTTTTCTTCTTAGATTGTTGATTTTTTTCCTTCCCCTTAAATGCTCTTTTTTTCTCCTTCCCTGTTCCCAATAGATTCACTGTGAGGAGCTCAAAATGAAGAAGAAAGGTGAAGAGGATTGCATGGAGCTGTGCCCCCATCAGTGTGTTGAGATGGAAAGGTACTGTGTTAATGTTACATGGAAAAACTCCTTTTTAAAATTTTTTTGGGCACCTGCAGTTTCACAAGGTACTGTTAGTCCTACTGCTGACACTGAGAGTATTAAGTGTGATGCAGTGAGTGTCCTCTGCCTTTCAGCTGAGGCTGCCTGGCAGCCACCACAGGCAAGGAGCTGATCTGACTTCAAGAGCTGGTTGTCCCCTGTCAGCTACTGTATATTACATTTCCTGGCTGCATTTCCAAATGGTTTTCATCTGCCTGTCCTGCTTGTGCTGTTAGATCACTGCAAATACCTCAGCTCTGTGTGGTAGACGCTGACTCCAGTGAATCATGGGCTTGTTTTCCTCCAAAGGCTCAGCCCAGCTGTGAGCCCAGCTGTGAGCCCAGCTCAGCAGGGCATGGGTGAAGCACCCCCATCCTGGCCCAGGCTGAAGCAGGAGGCACAATGGGCTGCTTGTGGTGATGCCTGATTTGAAAAGAGAGCAGTGGTGTCAAGTACCAGTTAGAAATGTCAGCTCTGTGCAATTGCACTGCATCAGAGTCACAGCTTTCCAGAGGAACGAGCGCATGGAAGACATGAACAGACTCGTGGGGCTCCAGCTGAATATGCAGGGCAAGCAGGCAATCCAGAAGGGGCCAAGGGAGGGACACCATTCCAAAAAGGCATGTACTGAGGCCAGCAAAGTGCCCTGACAGGGGCACAAGCTTTTCTAGGTGTTGATCTCCTCAGAAAAAGAGCGAGCACTTGAAAACATCTCTATTTGCCTCCCTTCGTGTCCTTTCAGCTTTCAGTTCTTTCAACACGTTCCTGCCACCTCCCCACAGCTTTCTGCATGTGTGCCTTTCAGTGGGGGAGTTCATCTGCTCAGGCAGCACGTGCTGCTTGGTGGCTCTGCTTGGCCAAGCTTTCCAACTGATTGATTTTCTGGGCAAAAAATCAATTCCCTTTCCCCTGGTGATCCACACGCAGCTACGTGAGGCCTTGGGGATGGGTCTGGGTGACAGTGCCCCATTTGCTGCCTCTCCAGGGAGGCAGCTGTCTGCAACTCACTCAGGGCTCATTTGAAGCCTGAGAAAGTTGGTGGAAAGAATTGAATTGGCTTTCCTGAGGTTTGAATGCAGCCCAAATGCTGTCCATCAGGAAGACAGTCAATGTCTTGGTAATATAACGAAGTGGAAGATCCAAGGGAAAGGGGGATGATGCTCTTTTCCTGATGTACAAGCTGTATAGAGCACAGGAGTGAGGGAGCAGCGTGGAAACTCCCCAAGGGACAGGAATATCCAAGCACAGAGGGAACAGCACCATGTGATAAGTAACATCATTTAATGCAGCACAACAGCCACGGTCCTCTTGCATGCAACAAATTTCCTGAGGGGAGCAGTCAAACACAGAGGCACTGGGTGCCTGTCTATCAGTAGCTTTCCTTCTCCTCACTGAGCTGAGATGGATTATAGGTGCTGCTTCACTTAATCACTGGGTCCCCTCTTTTGGTTTGTTTTTTTTTTTTTTGGCTTGTTTTCTGAGAAAACCAGATGTGTTTCCATTAAGAACATGCCCCCCTTTTGTTGTCATTGGTGTAATTCTTAAAATTAAGCAAAAGTATTAAGGAATAATTGTTTCTGCTCACATTAACAACACACAGCTTCTCCAGATGTGGCATTTGACAGCCCAACAGCTGCTGGCTATTAAATGTGCCTTAAAAGGCCCATTCCTTTGTCATAAAGGGAACAGAAGTGTAGGGACGTTTATGGGGTGAGAGGCAGATGTTTTGGCTACATCAGATTCGAGGGAAAATTTTAAGTGGTTTCTCTGCTATGGTCACAGTGCATGTTTTAACCCCTATCACACACCTTATGGAGCTCTCTTCTTGGCACTGGGCTGAGATTATTCCTAATGCCACACTGACCTGTGGGACATCTCACTCTGAAGACAGAGCAGTTCTGCCAGGTAGATCTCAGTTGGTGCTTGGCTGGCTTTCCAGCTATGCTTCTTGAAACACTGGATAAATTTTCGGGGCTGAAACTCAGGTTAAAATATTAGGCTAGAAACAATTTCAAATAATGTGTTGCTGCTTTTTTTTTCCCCCTAAACTCTCTTTTTAAGTATCTACTCTTAATCATCAAAGGCAGGTGTTCTTTTTGTGTTTGTCCCAGCACAGTATGTTTTATGCCCAATAAACTATTTTTTATGGTGGTACATGTGAGGTGGAACATGGAATGAGTGGAGCTCAATTTCAAAAGTTCTGGCTCAAATTTCCAAGCCTAGACTTTGAGTAGAGTGTTGAGTACTGGAATAGCACCACTGGTCCTTAGGGAGCTGCACCACTTTTTAACTATTCCATATCAGCTCAGAGTCTGCTGAACTTCTAAGAGCTTACAGGGCTGCAAAATTTTTTTTCAGTGACAAAAGTATTTTTGTTTTCTCGGCAAAATTTTGAACTTCCTATTGCTTACTGGACTGGAAATTCTTTGCTGTTTTTCAGTCTTAACTGGAGAAGATTTCAATATAAAAATCCTAATGTATTTGCATGAAAAAAATAAATCTAAGAGTTCTACAAAACTGAATTAAAAAGAGAGAAAAAGTTCTGCAAAATTACATGGAACATAAGAGAATAGGCTTGTTCTAGAGATAAACTGTCATTTTTAAGGAATTATATCCCTATTTTTATTCCTATTTTAAGTCTATTTCTAGAGCAAGTTAGATTAAATATTCTGTAACTCAATCTGATTCTCCCCCTTATTCTACAGGCCTTTTTCTGGTATGAAGTCTATTATCATAAATAAGGGAAATATTAGCTGAAACAATTTGTCTTGAAATTTGGCACATTTTAAATTTATCTGACTAGTTCTTTCTCCATAATTCAAATGCAGAAGTTTCTTTTTTTTCCATGAATTTACTTCCTAGGCTTAGCCAAACAAGAATCCTGCATCCCAAATGCCCACCCAAGGGGATGAAGCACATGTTTTACCATTAAGCTCTGGAATTGATTTCCCATCAAAATATGGCTCCATGGTGTTGGCGTCTGGCTGTAAATCCTGACTTAAAGCCTTTTTTCACAATTGTTTATGGTGTGTATTTGTGCTTTCAGCACCACAAGAGAATGACCCCAGCACACCAGCCTTGAAATTAATATTTAAAATAGAATTATATGGCTTTGGTATTAGTACTGTGCCACAAATGCCTCGGGACACCTTGTAGGTATGTCCATTGTTGCCCTGTAACTGCTACGAGCAAGGAATAATGCCAGGTTCCAGTAAAAAACAGG
The DNA here is from genome assembly GCF_022539315.1 of Serinus canaria. Classification (NCBI taxonomy): domain Eukaryota; kingdom Metazoa; phylum Chordata; class Aves; order Passeriformes; family Fringillidae; genus Serinus; species Serinus canaria. The sequence goes on along the minus strand of NC_066317.1, from coordinate 4,263,645 downwards.
GAGAGCCAAGAGATGCAAAACTGGGACTCTTAGGGACCTTCTACCTTCTTATTTGAGGGACTTCTGTTATTCAGCCTTCAATCTATGCTACTCAAACCCAAAGCATGGGGCAGGTCGTGTTCTCACTCTGCACTTTAAACTGGAATTGCTGTAAAAAGTATGCAATCATTTATGAAAAAACAATCATTATTACTTAGAGCATTACACTATTATAAATAATATCAGAAATTATAAATAGGTAGGCCAGTGGAGCCTCATAATTGAAGTGGTGCAAAGATGTACCATGGGGCAAGAAGTGGAAACCATTTTCAAGGCAGCAAGCTGAACAGGTGGGAGAAATGAAAATAGCTTTAGTGGAGTGCACAGTGAAATTCTGCATGGATATAATAACTTGAAAACCCGAGGGAATATGCCTAATTTTTTATTCTTGGAGGACATGGCTTTTCAGATCTGACATGGAAATTATGAGGAAGGTTGGGCTCTCTTCTTTCCCTGCAAGCTGCTAAAAGTTGTGCTGGGACACCAGCTTCCTTCAAGACATCTGTGCCTTCTGCTTCCATGTCAATATCTTAATTTTTCAAAAAAGGAAATTTTGCAACTAACTCAAAGTCTACAAAGAAGAGTTAACATTCTAATCTTTTATTGCCTCCTGCAGCAATCACAGCTTGCTAAGAGTTCTACATAACTTTTAGTAGCTTTTATAGGTTTTGTAGTTTTTATATCTTTGTATACTTTTAAAAGCTTAAGCTGATAGAAGAGTTATGCTTTGTCTTGTATAACCACAGAAAAATGCTTTGAGTATTTTCTGACAAATTTTAATTGTGCAGAGGTGTACCTGTGAAGTCCAGGAAACCAAAAGCAGTTTTGAAAACTGTTCTGTGCAGAATCTGAATGCTGTGTGCCCTCTAGAGCTCTCTGGGGGAAGCTCTGCTAGTCAGCTTTTCTTGGTCTGGGGTAACTCCTAATCAGGAGTCCCTTGATGTATTTGAGCACTCAGAGCATCTGTGTGCTCTGAAAATCCAGATTCTACATCAGATCTACACAGCAGATCTGAATGATGTTCTAGCTCACCATAAATGTATCCTTCTGATTATCCAGGTGGCTGATAATAAAGTACAGATAAATGCAGTAATAGTTCCTCAGTCTAAAAATGAAGTCACTTTCTGACTTTCATGATAGTCTTCAAACACAGAGGAGAAATTGGTTTGTAGAGATCTGAGCCTTTTGTAGTTCTCTTTCTTTTACCCAGGCACAGCTGGGTCCTGCTCTTGCCCAGGTAAGTCCAGAAAGAGGAATGTAGGGACAGACAAGGGTAGGAGCAGCCAGAGGTGATTATCATTTACAGCTACAACATCAAACTGTGGTGAGCAGAGGAATAAGCACTTCCTGGCTGAAAAAATATATTAAAAGCCAACCCCCCATGTTTATGGGGTATTTCTCAGCTTGGTTCATGCTCTGACCTCAGGAGGTTGTGGTCACGCATCTCCACTTGCAGTGGCTGAACCAGCAGCAGAGCTGAGTGCAGCCTTCCTGAGCATTTGCTGCTGCACTCCTGCCCCATTGCTGCTCATCTTTCACAGTCCCCAGGGCTGCACCCAGGCATTGCTCCTTTATTCTGAGCATTTTTTTCTTAGGCTTCGCTGCTTCATTTGGCTTAAAAGAGTTTGGAAGCACTGGCTACTCTGCCCGAGCTGGGGGAATAGGCTGTGCCGGCAGCTGGGGGTGGTGAATTGCAGCAGCGAGTGGCTGCTTCCGTGCTGTGGCTTTTCAGTTCTGAGCAGCCCCGGAGGCAGCGAGGGCTCTGCCCAGGGCATGTGCACCTCTGCTGCACAAAGCTGTCTCAGACAGCATCAGGAGCTGGAGTCCAAATGGGCTGGAGGTGCTGTTTTCCATGGAAGTGCACTTGAGAGTGCAGAGTGCTTGCTCTGCCTGCTGCTTGAGATACGGGAACCTCAGCAAAGAATGGCTTAGAAAAAGTGCCACTTGCCCTGGTTTATCCAGGATTTTGCAACATTTAGCCAGCCAGAGGAGGGCTGGATTTCTGTCGCGGGGTTGTTTCCTCTCTCAGTTTTCTCCTTGAGCTGCCCCGCGGTGCCCGTGCTGCTGCTGGGGCTCACCTGGCACCCACGCACAGCTGAGCCTTTGGAACCCCCCACCAACCCTCAGAGCTCCTGCACCACCGTGGGGCTCATGAAAACGTGCCTTGGGAAGGTCTTGCTTTTCATCCTCATGGCCATGAAAGTACAGCTTATCTAACTACCAGCAGCAAGTCAAAAAAAACCCCAAACAACCTAACTCTAGAATTTTATTAGCCTGTATTTGCTACTCTTGGTATTTTATTTCCTCTTGAAAATGATTTTGTATCCATGCTTAGTGAAAATACATTTCTGCTATGGTCTCTGTGTTTTAAATATGGAGCATTAAATGAATCATTCTGTGCTATCAGCATGAAATTCACCACACTTACTTACTGTTATGATTAAGAAAAATGGGTTTGTTTGTTGGGCAATTTTATCAATTTCACTTCAAGAGTTTCCTCAGAACCTGCGGTCCAGTCCCTGAGGATTGCCGGTCTAAACTTCAGGAAGTATAATTGACCAACTCCTACAGCTTTCAGTTTTTCTGATGATTCAAATATTTTCTCTTGAAATCAAGAAATAATCTTGCTATAACACATTGGTGATTTTTTTTTGGAGCCTTGCAGTTTGCTTTCTGGTCACGCATTAATTATATTTAAAATTGGTTTAAATTGTTTAGGCAATGATGTCTAAGCTTGCAAAAGAGATTAATCTTTCTTGATAACTTGTGTTGATCTAGGAGATTTAGGGGCTTGTGCTAGTTGTATCTCAGTTAATTATCTGGAAGTCACATTCCACCATGACAGTGTATCAGGTGAATCAGCCCTAGTTGCAAGTTTGTTCTGTGAATTTGGAACAAACCCTGATGTGCACCTAAGTCCTGCATGTCCTTAGCAGAGAGACTGAAAGAAAATAATTTTCCACAAAAAAAAAAAATTAAGTGTTCTCAACAGACCAATTTTTTTTACAAGATGTGAATGTTTTTAAAAAGAATTTTCAAGGGAAAAAAAATTTGAAAATGCATGTCAGGTGTCTGCTACGAAGTGTTAGAGAAAACAAAATGTGCCATTAAAAGACTTTGTGAACTTTGAGACTTTTGAACTCAAAAGGCTTTGAGCACCTAGTTTTGGAGTTCTAAACCCATTCAACTGTTCTGATTGCATTTTGCTGAAGCTGAATTTAAAACACTTGGAACTGTGAGTGAGTGAGGTTTAGGGCACATGGTGGTCTTCATATAATCCCCAAAAGTGTTGATTTGGATTTTGTAGGTGAAAAGTGGTCAAATTGATAAAGGCTTCTTGTGTAAGTATTTTAAATCAATGTCTGCCACAAAGCACATGGAGATTGTGTGTCACTGCCCTGGTGCTCTCTGCTTGTGTTACCAGGAAGGAAAGGAGCTGGAGCCTGGTGCAGGACCAGCTCTGTTCTCACATTCAGAAGAAAGCCTCAAATTCTGGTGTGAAGTTTAACATTGCTTTTTCTTCCCAAGCAGGTGTGAAAGTAAAGAGCTGGATGTTGAAATAAGGAACCTGATAGGGAAGAGCAACACTTTGGAGTCGTGTCATGAGCCCAAACCTCTTGCCCAAGAGAGGCTGAGCCCTCAGAGAACTTCGTGTTCCCTTAAGGTAATCACAGTGTGCTTTTGCAATGTTTATCTGCCAGGAAAGAACTTTCAGGGGATGTTCTCTGTGGGGCTTGACTATGCATGAAACTTTAGGATTTCTGAAATGATGCAATGAACTTGCTACACATTTTTTTTCCTGATATAGCTACACTCTGGTATGAGGAAGAGTGACTGAGAAGGTGCATTTTATAGAGCTTTCAAAGGTCAGCTAAACCCACTGGTTATTATCCTAAGTGTCAAACCCTGCAGCCAGATGTACCTTTTGGATAACACAGATCCTTAAAACACTCAAAACCCTCAAAACACTGTCATTTTTGATGCATTTGCAAGTTCTGATCTAGCTGGGAATGAGCAGAGGTGTGGGACACAAAGAGCTGTGCAAGTGTCAGAAAGGCTTTCAGATGAATAGGAAGAGAGGAGAAGGAAAACGATGATGATTCAAACCCACCCTTCTGTGGTATTGCAAACAGAAAATCGTAAGCCACCTGCTAAGGCAATTGTCTTTGCCTGCAGTGAAGCAGTGGTTAACAAGCCTGACAGAAACTTGTTCTGGGTTTCCCTCTCAGTTTCACTCCTCTCCCCTGAATTAGCGAGAATAGAAGGAATTTCCCCGTTTTCCACTAGCTAGGAACAGGAGGAGGGAGGGGAGGAGAGGAGAGGAGTGATTAAACCGTGAATGATCCACCTGCAAGGGATGGCGCTCCTACCTGTGTGACTCCAGGGGAGCGGGGATGGGGAAAGAGAGCTCTGGAGGCTGCACGCCGAGGCACGATGCAGGAAACTGGTGAGGAGGTAAAAGGGAGATGACTCTCTTCTACGAAATCCGAAATTACACACAGCTCCTTTCACATGCAAACCGCCGTGTCCAGAATGACTCATGACCTCGGGGCACGGAGTTGAGCCGAGCCTAAGGAGACGCCGCAGGGTCAGACCTGTGGGCTTAGAAACCAGTGGGGGAGAGAGAAGCCACAGGGAGGGATGGGGATTCCCGGAGCCGGGGGAGAAACGAGCGTGGCGAAGCATAAGTAAATGCAGAACCAAGCTGTGAAATTACAAGCCACAAATGATCCATGGAAATCCACATGTTAGCCTCTTTCCAGCAGAAGGAGACCCAGGAAAGGTTTTGGGGGATATGGGCAATGTGAGGAGGAAAGAGAAAGGATGTGGGGTCCAGCACCCCCTCAGAAAGGGACCTGGACCCTTTCTGAGGGGTGCTGCAATGCTTCACACAGGAGACTGTGGCAGTATTTCATCTGTAGTGCTCTTATGCTCTCTGCATTTATAGCCCTTCTTGCCTGTAAAGTGTGTGTGTGTGGTTTTCAGAGTTAAAAGAGGGACACTTCATGGTATTTCTGCACTAGACACATGCTGGCTGTTTTTTATTTATATTTCCAAGTCAGGCAGGTTTTCACTTGTCTGGGTATTGAGCTGGGCTTCAAGTGAGTGACAGCTTGTCAGTCCTGTTGAGCTTCAACAACCTCAGTGTAAGGTGCTAGGAGTACCTGTCTTGGATTGTGTGTTTTGGGAAAGGAGGTCATAGTTTTAACACCTAGTAAAATTTGTGAAGATTATGAAATAATGCTAAAAAAAACCCCACACCAGAAAATAACTGTTTGGGAAATTAAGCTGATTAGGACTTAAAAAGAGGGGCAAATGAAATGTTTAAGAGTTAGGAAAAAGTAAATAATGAAACAAAAGTGTACCCCTCCATATAGTGTCAGTTATTCATCAGGAAGTTATTTGTCAGAGACAGCAGGTCATTTTCATTCTGTAACTTTTGCTGGAGTGAGGAGTACAAATTGTACTCTGCAGAATGGCATTTCAGTCGGACCTTAAATCATATGAAGACTAATCTATAAGTGTTTGTAAACAAATTCTCCTTTTGCCAGGATTTTTTTTGCCATAAAAATTTATGAACTTCTCAGCACATCCTTCAGTCTATGATTCCTTCAGTTGCAGCTTGTCCTGATGCTGCATTCTCCATTCCAGGAAAGGGAATAGATTTGCATTTTTTAGATTTGCAAATTGTCATCCAATTATTTTCACATGGCACTTGGATTTTCATCAGCAGGCCTGAGTTGGCAAATGCTGAGGTACTTGGGAGGCCATGCCCTTATGGATCAAGGAAATCCTGAAGTAGATGCCTGTGCTCAAATATTTTGATTTACTCTGAAACCACGTCTTGCTCCAATTTGATCTGGTTCCCACCTATTAAGACACAAATTTGCATCTGCACCTATTTTTCTGTCAGAGGGAACATGTAACAGAGGAGCACAAAAGGCTGACACACTTACTGAAGGGAAAATCCCTTTTTAGCACACCTCTCTGGTGAGCCACAGGGGCCAGGTTGGAGCAGGAAGAGGCAGATTCTTTTTCTGGTTCCAGAGCCAATTTTATTCTTCAGCTAAAATCTCTCATTTTTTTACCATTTTACCACATGCCTCTGAATGGGAAAATGGATATTGTGGCAGACACTCCTGGCATAACAGCTTCAGCAATAAAGCCAAAACCAGAGCTCAACTGCATCATAAGCAAAGGGAAGGCTCCCCAAAAGCCACCAAATTTTAAGCCAAGTAATCTCAGAGTTCATCTAGCTTCTACAAGTCTGCAACTGAACAGTAAATTTTAAAAAAATTATAATAAAAGAAAATCCCCAACAAACCTCACAGGAGATGCATGGCCAGCTAGGAAAAAAAAAAAGACTTTGTCATTTTGTATGATTTTGTTATCATCAAGGAAAGCCTCACATTTGATTGCATCAGGCCTTTTAGTGATTCTTGGTTTCACTGCAGTTACTGAACAGACAGAATTTTCAGAAGTGAGAAATGGTTTTCATTATCTGAATTTGAGGGATATTTTGTAATACTGTGACACAAGTTGTTCCCAGAATTAAGATCCAGCATTCTAAAAATGAGAACTCTTATCATCTTGTGGTGCTGAGGCTTGTGAGAGGGTTCAGTGCTGGCCACAGCTCCAAGGCTCTGATTTTTCTCCCACTGCAAGCTTCCCAAAGATCTCTAAAAGGCCTTTATGCTCAGGAAGCTCAGGTCATGCTAGAATACAAACTAAAATATTTTTCATTTTTCAACAGGACATTCAAAGAAAACAAAACAACAATCTCAAAGCTGCTACTAGTAGAAATTACAGAGTATCATGGAAATAAAATTAATAAGAGGCTTCTAAGTTGTTCTATGCCACTTGGGAATTAACTTAGGAAGTGTGAGGGGCAGCAAATTTTCCCATTTACTTCCTGAGCAGTTTTTTCCATACTTGGCAGATTTTTAGGTTTGTGACTGCATTTACGGTCTGATTGACAACTGGAATTTTCCAAGCAATTTAAAACTGTGTGTTTTGCTCAATAGCTTCAGACCAAGTACAAATGCTTTAAAAGATTTGTGGGGCTTTTTGAATTCTGAAGCTTGATAGGTCTCAAAGTGTATGTCTTTGAAGGAGACAAAGACATACACTTTCTGTATTTCTCAGGTTTCTGCAGTGTTGTTGTACAACCAAGCTTTTTTTGATAGCAGTAAACACAAATGTCGTGTCTTTATCCCTATGATATCAATGAAAATGAATTTTGTCATCTCCTCTTTCTTTTTGGTGTAATGAACTTTTCACAGAGACAGGCAATGATTTTGCTTCATCCTCCCAGTTTTTGCTGGAATAATGCCACCACCTCTGAAGAGATGGAGTTTTTGTTCCTTACTCATTGGCATTTCTCCTGTTCATACAGATCTCAGACACACTCTTCTCTCTCCAATCTGTTTTTACATGCAAAACAGTTATCCCCATGGATGCTAAACTGGATGAGACAGGCACTGAAAAGTACTTCAGTCTTAGTTCTGTTCTGTCTAATTTTGTGTAAAATCATTCCCTTTAAGTGATCATTATTGCAGTCATGAAGAAATCACTAACAAAGGACTTGGTGTTCTGATGTCCAGGTAGCTTTCCAGGAAACTCCTCAGCCCTCCAGGAAACTGTTGTGACCTAAATTACAGAACCAGCCAAGGTCTCAACCTCATCCTCTCTTCAAAGTAATTTGAGCATTAATATCTTTCAAGTGGGAACTGTGATTCATGAGTGGGCTGAGCCCTGGGTTTGCTCCTCCGTCCCCACTGCAGGGACCGCTCAGCGCCTCACTCACCGCATCCCAGCCTGCTCTCACGAGGAAACCAGAAACTGGGGCTGCTGCACCTTGCAGGCCAGACCATAAAATGCAGCTGTTCAACCTGAGCTTTCTCCTAAAGTCAACGTGCTGCTGGGGTGGGAATGAGACTGCTGAGAGTGGGAGCTGGGCAAGGGACAGAGTCTGGGCTCGAGAGGCATCGCCCTCAAGAGCAGACGTGCGATGTGGAAAGTTGCTGATTGTATTTTGATTAATCAGATGCCCAGTGTTGGTGCAGTTCTGCACCATTTTATAGTCTTCAGTGCTGTACCTGATATGCTCAATATCTACTTTTGATCTAGGTACAGATGAAATTCTTCCACTTTCTTCATTAAAATACCCTTTGGTTTTGAACTTTTCTCTTGATACGCCACAAGTTTTCCTCTGCTCCATAAACCAGGAGAAAAATGGAATGAACCTCGGGGTAGCAGGACATATTTCTTATGCAAATATTATAAAATAGCTTTCTTCCAAAGTGGGGGTTGTATCTTGCAAAAGAGGAGTTGCTTAGTCGCACATTGTGAACCAGAGATCTGGAATGTGACTGAAAAATTTCAGCATTTCACAGGATTTCTTTACTTTCTCTAAATCTGTTTTTGGAAATTGAAAGAGGGGTTTCTATTATTCTATGTCAAATTTCACCGGCTAGCTTCCATTTCATTCCTTCAAAAGGAAATAAGCAACCTTTGCTGCCACTGAAAAAGCCATAGACCAGAGATCTTTGCATAATAAGGAGCAGAATTTTTCTTTTATGCCTCCCTCTGAAATCCATTATTATTCAGAATTCCAAGACTGAAGACGAGAACATTTTGCACTTTTCTGTTTCATTCTGACTTTGTATAGGAGATTTGTGGAAGCCTTTTCTTTGTTCATCTTTTCTGTGAGTTTCTCTTGGTAAGGCTGACATCTTCCTCCAAATGGGAAACTGAGGCACAGGTTTGGAGTATTGGGTACCTTTAAGTGCCCAAGTCTTGGGTGTCTTGAAGCTGGATCCCTGCTCAGGTAAGGCAAATGGCAGACGTGCAGATAAAAGATCTGTCATTCTTCATCTATGTGCAGCTTTTCTTTGGGGAAACAAATCAATTTTCCAGTGTTGGTTTTCCCCTAAACATCTTGGGGTTTTTGTATGGGGGTGCTCTTCCCTGTAGCTGTTAACTGACTTTGCTCTTGCTCCTTTAGAAGCATGACTCACTCATTTTTCTATACTGATAGTTCACTCTTAGTGTCAATAATTGTAATTACTGAAGTTCTTTTTTATAACTGGAAGCAAGGATAGAAAAGCCTGTCCACTTATTTACTGAAAAAGCAAATACCCTTCCTTCTCTTACATGCAACTTCCTCTCAGGGGGGAACTGGCCAGGCAATTGTGATTTCCATGCACACAAAGCTGAGAGCTGCCTTGCCTGGCACATTAGTCATAGGCATTGTGCTTCATCCATTCTGGGAAGCCCCAGCCAGGAAGGAGGAAAAGGTTAACATCAGAATTCCACCCCTACTTTCTGGACCGTGGCTGCTCCCACAGGCAGCAGTCCTGGATCTTTTGGGTCTGAGAGCAATTCTCCTGCTCCTTTAGCCAACATAAAATCTGTTTGATTGCTGTTCTTCCTCCAAAGAGCCACAGTGAAGGAAGCGCTCCAGGCCGGCTTGGATGCACCTGGGCAGGTGGGAGTGACATGGAAGCTCCAGCAGAACCATTGCAGGTAAGGGGCTGTGTTGGCTGTTCCCTGAAGTGTTTTCTGATTAACAGGAGCTGGTGTAGGTCACTTTGTAGATTGACATTTATGGACTGATCTTCGTGCTCTACTAGATTTTTCTGAGTTATTTAAACTGTGTAAGAGTGGAAGGAAATGTTAGAATTATTTTTGCAGATGGCATTCTTAGAAAGAAGCCCTTTCCTACTGGGGTTTTTTGCCCCCCAGAAGCTGCACAAAGGGTGCAAAGTGGCTCATTTGAGTGGCCCCACAACTTGTGTGAGCAGTATTTGGGCTAGTTGGTGCCAAGTGTATGTGTAGTTGTTAGATTTGTGAGTTGTCCTATTCACTTTATTACTATTCTTAAACATGCTCTTCAATATATGCCTAAGGCCCAGATGCTGAAAGCAATTCAGCATGGGAATAACTCCATTAGCTGCCAGGTATTGCTTCAGATACTCTAAATAAAACATGTCAGTGAGCTACAAGAAGAAGGATTAAGTGTTTTCTGGCTTGGATGTCAAGGGCTCCACATCAGAGTTCAGCAGGACTGGCCATGGGGCAAATATGTGGTTGGGATTTTTGCCTTTGAAAAGACACAGCAAAACTGTCCTTTGGTCTTCATTGGTATTCAGCATTAAATTCTGTATCTACAGAAAATTTATTCCAGACCTCAGAAGTGCTCACACCATTATTCTTGTTTTTCATACAGTGGTTGAGAATTTAGGGAGGGAAACAAAAATGCCTGAGCATGTGTCTGACCAAACCATGTTCTATTTTTATGAGGCTGTCTCTTTTTTTCCAGTACAGCTCTCTCTCGATTGCTAATAGATCACATGTTTGTTTTCATGATAATCCATGGAAACTTCTTGGAAATTATGATACAGAACACTGCCATTATAAAAGTGAGGGTCTAGCTGCTGCTGTCCTGCATGGGTAAAACTCCACACTTGGAAAAAATGGAACAATTGCAGTCTGGTCTAAATTTCTCCAAATGGCCTATTTGTTTTTTGTATGGCTTGCAAGCACTTACCAGGGGCAATCCTACTAATTATTCTAGTTCTTGTAAATGAGGGGAATTACTTCCACCCTCTCCAAGTCATGCTCAACTCTTGTGGCTTGTACTACTTGCTTGTATTGCCATCTGCAAGGTAATTAAAATCCTGTTCTGTGTTCTGTGTCTCAGATGGTACAAATAGATACAATTTTGGTTACTTCGGTGGCTGTTTGCATAATGCTTCAATTAAAACACAGCCTGAGTGCGTTTAAAGCAGATGTATGCTCCAGAATCAGCTGCCAGCAGGTGTGCAGGTGTTTAGATACAAATTTGGTGTAGCAAAATGTTTGTTTCAGTTTCTTTAAGTGCACCTGTCAGGGTGGATGGGAGCTTTACATGAGAATCTTGAAGAGAACAGGCCAGAAGCATTAATTTCTGAGCATTGCTTTTCTCCAGTCAAGGCACACATTACTGAGCAAAAAGAAGCCTTTATCATCCAATTCTCTGGAGCAACAGATCCTCACACTGGAAAGACAGAGACGAGAGGTAATCCTAAATATTCCCTTAAGCACGTGGTGCCTGATTGTACCATGCCTATGGATCTGGAAGAGCAGAGGTTTATTTAGTACAAAGGGCAGATCTTATTAATGACCACTATTGCTAAAGGCCAAGGAACAAAAAGCAGGGTTTGCTCTCAGGAGTATCCCAGTCAGTGGGGGTCTTCCATTCATTTGTTTGAAGTCAAAGACCTTTTTAATTGGATATATGTTCATGGAACTTGTAGAAAACTAGCAGGAAAGCCCTTGGCCGTTTGGGATTTGAAGCTTGGGATTTGTGCAGTGTTGCAGATGATCCACCTGTAGCTTGTTGTGTATTTGCATGTTTCCTGAGTGCTGCTTCCTGGATGTTCATGTGCTTTAACCGAAATACCAAAGCACTGGCAGATGGGCTGCAAGGCTTGCCAAACCTTCAACTTGCTTCTTCTGAAATAAATGAACTGGCCAGATGATGAGGAGGTTGGGAACACTCACTGACAGAGGATTAGAATGCCAGTCTGTTTTTGATTAACCGTAAATGTTGAAATAAGTGTTATTAACTGTGCCTTCCTGGTAATTACAGCTTTTGGAGGTGAACAAGCAATGGGATCATCAATTTAGAAGTATGAAACAGCTTTATGAAAAGCAGGTAACAATGCTGACAACTTCTGTTGCAATATGTGTGCCACCTGCTGACAGTTAAGTCTGTGTTTCAACACCAGCCAGCCGTAGCCATGGTAAATATCTTACTTTGTCTTGAGCTCATAAATTGAAAAACCTTCATCATATAAAAGTGAAGCCAATGTGTGTCAGTCTTCAGTAGGACAAACTAACCAGACAAGCAGGGTCTCCCTAAAACAGTGGGTCATGGTGGACATGATAGCAGAGATCTTCATACCCTCCACACTGTAGTGAAATTTGCTTGTAACTGAGAGCACAGTTAACTGAAAATCAGCCTGGCGTGCCCAGCCCCTGATGCACATCACCGCACTTAGGCTGGTTCTTGTCCCATCTCTTGTGAAGTCTGGGTAAATTCTCCAGGAAAATTGCCCTCTGTAAGCAGAGACTCTCAAAATGAATTAGAAAGAAATATTTTGGTTTCTGGTTTTTTTACATCCAAGATCCAATGACATAGCTTTTATTCCCTGCTTATGGCTGTGTGGTGTCATTGCTGCAGACATTGTCATCAGCTGCCTGGTGAAGTTCAGTGCCTACAGTTTTGTCTGTATTCCAGAACCCAGGTTGGTTCACTGACTGACACTTCTCATCTTCTGTTTCCTGCGATGAACAGGAAGTTTATAGAATGAATTCATATGCTTATCAGGAAAAATTTCTCTCCAATATTTTCCAGAAAGATTTGCTGAGATCTGAATCATTCCTTTTCTTTTTCCCCCAAAGAGAAGAGGAATCCAAATGGCTCTTCCTCATTTACTCTGGAACTGTTTTATGCCTCTGGCTCATCACCCTGAAGGTGCTGTGCCTCTCAGAATGCCCAGTGAGCCCCTCATGGTGTGTCACTTGCTTTTCAGCTGGCAGAGATGAAGGCAAGGCTGGACGTGTCGGAGAGGAGAGTGAGCGAGCTGGAGCAGGAGAGGCACTGGCAGCATCCAGAGCAGGAGAGGTGGCAAGTGCTGGGCAGGGAGAGGCTGCAGCAGGAAAAGGTAGGAGGGTGCCCTGTGGCACCCCTTGTGTGCTCTGGGCTGAGCTCTCTCTTGCCTTTCATCTTTCTCCCCTTGCGTGGGTTGTGCACAGCCCAGAGGTGAGACTGTGGCTCCTCAGTATCCTACCCAAGGCTGCTGAGCTGCCTCATCACAGAACTGTGTGTAGAGAAAGAGTCATTTCCATATGAGTGGCAGAGAGCACATCAGTGTGTGTGGGTGTGGGGGAGTCAAGAGCCAAGAGCAGGTTGATTTCTACTGCACAGATTTCCCTCCTCACAGTTCAGCTCAGGGTGAATTTCTTTGTGGAGGGAAATGCTGCAGTTATTTCAAATGGAAGAGGAACAGCAGTGCAGATGTTACACACAGTGCTTGGCAAGAAATACTCAAGGTGTGAATGCAGCTCCAGCCCCACCCAGGCTTTGGTCTTGACAGCACAGGCTCTCATACATGTGCAGCTGTCTCAGCTCCCTGCAAACATCAGTGACACTGTCAGTGCAGTAATCAGGGCTGCAAGTGTCTGGGCTGACCAGCTGCTCCAGAATGGTGTTCACCTCACCCTCAGAGTGGTTGGGCAGCTCTTTCAGGACTCCTTGGGCACTGGCTCTTGTGGTGGGCTTTTGCATCTCAATTTAGGTCCCTGAGCTGGATTCCCACCTCAGTAAAACCACCAGCCTGAATGATGGGAACCTACACAAACCTCTGTGCTCCATTTTAGGAACCCCACAGAGGGGTGCTTCCTCTTCTCATTCTGCTTCATGGTGTCATGTACTTCATGACCTCTGGTGAGAGCTTCTGGATGGTGATAATGGCTGAAGTTGGGTTTCTCTATTCACAGGGTAACCTGAAACAAGTTGCATCACTTCCAGGCTCAGATGAAATGCAAGTTAGCTGCTGCAGGAAAAGAAATGCAACCCCCTTAGCTTACATCTGCAAAAGCACAACATCCATCTTACTTGCTTATCAATTTGTTCCAGCTAAGCACATACTTGATTCCAAATCCATGGAGCAATTTACAGGTTTTAAGACAAACTATGTTATGTACTTGCTGAATCACTGCCTGTGTTTGCTCTGAGTGTTGATTCACTGTGAGACAGTCCATCTTTTTGTTCATGTTACTGCCTGCCTTTTAATGTAGGATACCTGGGAAAATAACTACCATTTTATAAAAATAAGGATGAGTAGTACACTTTCTATGATTTTTTTTTACTGCACACCTGAATAATGAACTAAATGACAATATAGTCCAATTTTTTTTTTTTTTTTTTTGGTGGGAGAAATTAACCAGCATTGAACTTTGGTCTTAAACCAGCAAATTTCTTGAAAGTTTCACATTCAGCCAGTAAGTGCTTGTCAGCTTGAGCTAGCTTCTGGATGAGTTCCTATACTTATTGCAGATACCCTGCTAGTCTTGCCTGGTTTTTGGAGAAAATGAACTGTCCCAGCTGACTTGGAGCACAGCAGAGTCAAACTTCCTCATGTACAAGCGAGATACTTAGGGGTGTTTTTCACTGGCTCAATTAGCACACAGTGATGAATTTCTGATGAGCCCAAATTGTGACTGGCTGCACAGAGATGAGCCTTTTACACAAAAAAAATCCATTCCTCTGGTGTGCTGTGCCTGTGATTGTTGGATCTCACTTTTTTATTTTCATAAAGCAGCTGCAGAAAATATTTGAAATACTTTTTTTTTTCTGTTTTCATCTTCAAATTTGTATGGCAATGGGTATGGCTGGGCCCTCCACTAACTTTACCCCTGGTCTTATCCTCTGAGTACATAAGAGAAATGCAGATCTGGGGTAACTGTGGATGTGATTTTGATCTGCTTGGCCTGCCAGCATTCCCATGCCTTTGTGCAACTGAAGAGAGCAGGGGTTTAGTCTGGTATGTTGTCTCTGTCTGATCCTATGGTGAGTGGTCAAAACAATTTCTACAGACTTTATCATATCTGGGTGTGCTAATGATCTGCCTCCCTGCTGCCTCCCTTCCCAACTGTGTTTGGGACAACAAAAATGCAGCACATCTGTCAGACAGAAGATTATTTGGAAAATTGTTCTTGAAAAATGCTTCCATCTGCATTTCTGCAGCATCTCTCTGTGGTTTTGCATCCCAGAAAGATACAGAGGTCCTTAGTGAAGCTCTCCATGAAATGAAGGAAGAGAACAGGCTCCTGAAGCAGAAGAATGCCTCAATGAGCAGGAGGAAGGAATACTATGAGAGTGAAATAAGTCGTCTCAACAAGGTAGGAGCAGGAGTGAGCTACTGATTCCTCCAACTCTGGGATCTCTGTTGTCACTGGCCTGCCAGATAGCAGCTTCTCAGTTCTGGGTGAAAAACCTGGTGGCAAACCCATGATCACCATTTGGGAGCTGGGGAAACGAGCAAGAGCTCACTTCAGCTCAGACCTGTGCATGCAGGGTCTCATTGCTTGGCAGGTAGCAGGGTTGCATTGCAAGGAGAAAAATTCAGAGAGTATTTGGCTTCTCCTGTGAAACCTCTCTACATGTCATGTCTAAGCCCCTTTTACATCCTCCCTCCTCAGAGCAAAGAGGAAATGGCACAAAGATGCTTCTGTATGCACCTAGTGAAGGACTGTGGTTGAAAAGAAAGGTCACGTAGCTTAAAAACTCATTTAACATGTGTTCTGTCTTTGAGAATGATGGCTTCTCTTCAGAAGACATGGCCCTGTCCTAGTGCTTAAATCCATATGCACACGTATTCCTACCTATAATATTGTGTGTATATATGTCTCACTGAGGAAATTGTCATTAAATAGCTACATGGAATTTTTTTTTAAACTGAGGGAAAGTAATAAATGTAATTTTATTTAATCAAAAGATCACATAAAGCAGTGGGTGTTTTCTAACAATTTTGTATTTAATGGTGAACCACAAACACTTCCTGAGGAAATGCATGGCAGTAACCATTGCTGTGTAACTTGAATAAGTGCTTTAATAAGCTAAAGGGCCATGATGTGCAAAAGTCAAGCCAAAAACATAATGCTGCCATAAGAAAAAGTCTGACAGAACCCATGATCTCTAGCTCTTTTTGAAATGCATTGACAGGACTTGCTCAAAGCTCCAGTCTAACTCTCATTCAATGCCTTGTTTGTCAAACAACTTATTTAAATGTTTATTTTGCTGTCTTATGATGTGGCTGCAATAAGACAGATGGGGTATATAGATCATTCTTTTAAATGAAACATCAATTTCATATATGCTTTCCCAACAGTAATTTTCTGATTTTCTGTCTGTTTGCATCCTTAAAATCTCATGTCATGAATACACATGAGACAGGAAGGGACCCCCTGTGCGCTTTTAACTTTAGTCCCCTGCTATTTGAGGTTCAGCTACTTGAAATTATTACAAATTCTCTGAAATCAAACAACTTTTTCTTCTTTTTATGTGAATGGATAAAGCAAGGTCTTGCAGTATTGTGTCCAAATGCAGTTTAAAAATAATCCTCTCCTTAGCATTAACTTTTTGAAGATTGATTTTTCCGGATTTTTTCTTTTTTTCCCCATCTGTAATTCTGAGTTGTAGAACCTCCTCAAAAACGTATTGAAGGGGGATTCAAAGGGGCACAAGAAGGGTTAATCAGCAATCAGGGTCTCTGTATTTTCACCCTCACCGTTTTAGGTTCAACCTTCTGAATATATTGGCATGGAACACCAACTTTGCCACTGTTTTAACCAGTTTCACTTCTGCACAATTCCTAGGGACAGCAACTCATCAGTTAAAAAGCTTTCCTTTTCTATGCTTCCATGGAAAGTGCTTGGTTTTCCTTGTGCTTTGGGTAATTAATACCAATCCTTGGATTACTTTGGATGCTGGTTCTTCTGCTTGGCCACTTCTTCCCTGTTTGCCTCTTCCCCCTCCAAATATCTTCCATCCTTCCTGCCTGAGTCTGGGAGCAAGGGAGGGCTGAGGATCATCAGCATGAATTCAACTTCTAAAAGGGATGAAGTCAGGGATTCCTATTTTAGGTGAGAGAGAAGGAAAAGAACTGAATGGTATTTGTGCTGGAGTAAAGAGAATAATATATAATTATAATGTGTAGTTATAGACAGAGAGATGTAGGGGTGACTTAATTATTCCAATCCAAGGGAGAGCTGTGTAGTACTGTAAAAATGAAGTCTGCAAAGAACTGTGGCAGAATTTAGTGTAAAACAGGTAAGAGTGGTACCAGTGTTGTGTGTATTCGTAACTCCCTCTAGTGACAAGCTATGGAGACGGCACGACTTCCTCTCAAACAGGAGGGTTTGCTTTGCTCCTCGTGAAGGAATTCCTACTTTTAGTGCAAAAAACGTTTCAGTCGGACTTTACTGTAGTAAAGTGGGTTTATATCCAGTGTATATAATTGAAACAACTAAAAGTGAAGGGGAAACCTCTTCCTAATAATTTCCAAGGATCTTTTTTTCTTTTTCATGTAGTGAATCTCTGTTTAGTAATTTTGCTGTTTGATGTTGCAGGCCCTTCTGGACACGTTGAAAAAGCAGCACCCACCTGTTGTAGGAACTCCTCCAGGGAAGGGTGACAGGAACAGCCTTGAGGAGATGAGAACCCAACTTGAAGTTCTTAAACAGCAGGTAAGAACAGCTCAAGTGAGCCTGGATGGATTTCACACAGCATAATTTTGCCTTCTCTCCCAGGGATTGTGCTTGGTAGTCTTGCTGTGTAGAGCTTCTGAAGGGAAGAGGCAGTTTAGCCACAGTCCCTTGGAATGATGTTTCCCCAGATGCTGTTATCACAGCAGAGTCCACACAGTGAAACTGAGTCCTGGCAAAGGACTGGAGCAAGGACTTGTGGAGGACTCAAAGCAGCAGAATGGCTCTCCTGACTCCTGGAGGTGTCCTGCCAGCTCTGTTAGGGGCTGGATGTCATCCAGAGGGAATGCTAAATTTCATTAATTACTGGTTGTGTTTTCTGATCCTTTTATCTTAGAAGTTGCCAGTGTAGAGAATTATCCAAAGATCCTAGTCTTGGAAAACTAGAGCGTTGGCACTGCAGTTTTTCTAAGTGTGAGTCAAACCATTTGCATTCATAACCTGCATCCCAAGGACTATAGATTTGTATTTATTTACTTTTTAATCTTTGTTCTGAGTAACTCAAATGCTTTGTGCACTGGTTTTCTTTCCATATGAAAGAATCTGTTTAAAAACAATATAGTTTTCAGATAATTTTAACACTTCAGGTCTGTTGTCCTGGATAGTGTCAGGGTTAACATTATTGACACACAAATGGATGTGATCAGAATGGGAATTTTATTCAATGGGAATAAAATACTTGTTTCTGTCACGTTTGACAGCAGAGCCAGATTTTGCTCTCTAATGTAATGTTTGCCACATGCTGGAGAACAAAATCCTGCACTTGATTGTACAGTAATGAGTTATTTCATTCTACACAATAAAATAGAGTAAACCAGTTTTTTTTCCAAAGTTCTCATGGGGTATCCATTTTATGAATGTGTTTTTCTAGTTGTATAAATCAGTACAGTGAGTCCAGACTTCCTTCTTCATGGAATGGAGCAGAAGGCTCTAACTGGATGGAGGAGGGACTCCTGGGACAAAGAGTGACGTGGCAGGGTCCCACAGGAGCTTGGCTGTCATCAGCCCATCCCTGGTCACAGCAGTGGAGATGAAGGCATTCATTCCTTGGGAGGTGTCCCCTCTTTCTCAGGGCAGCAGGATAAATGACAAAACTGTGCCAAAGAGGTTCCCTTGCAGCTCCAGCAGATTGTACAGCTGGGGAGTGGGAGGGAGGTGGGACAGCAGAGCAGGAATTGGGAGAGAAGAAATGAGGAAACACTGAGAAGCGTGTAGAAGGACAAGGGATGCAAGGATTTCTGCAAGTGACAGTTTTGTCTCTGCTTTGGAGGGTCAGGAAAAGATTTTATAGAGCCCTGTGCTAACCTTTTTCTTCCCCTGAGGTATGAACATTTTTCTAGTCCTTCTGTGAAGTCATAGCACTGCTTCCAGCAAAAAGAAAACTGGATCTCTCCCATGGGCAGGGCATGAGCCACAGCAAGCAAGTTTTTTGGGAAGAGACTGTCAGCAGGCTTTAGTGAGCAACCAAGAGGACATGAAAGGGCTTCTGAAAGTTCTGGTGGTGGTTCCCACCCAAACATGCCTTTGCTGTTTTTTGTCAGTAGAAGTGCCACCAACGTCCAGCTTCTCACCAGGTGGATGCCTGCCCCATTAGCTGAAGAATTAAGGCAGTCATCTTAACAGCAAATAATTTATGGATTTGTATTTTCTTTCCAAATCTGTGTGCTTGCTGCCTGTGTCTGGGGTGGTCAGATAGTTTCTTTAATGGGATGAAGCTCTGTGATTCCTGACCACATAAAAAAGAGCTAAGCCACTGCACCCTTCAGCATTTGAAAGGCAGCTTATTTTCTAGGAACAGGGTCAAACATCTGTATTTCCACTGGGAATTGTGTACATTCCATTCCACTTGGAATTGTGTACATTATGCTCCCCTCTGCCTCTACACTGGGCTGGGGAGGTTCTTCTCTGACTCCTTGCACCTGAGATATACAGGAGGGAGTTAAAAGTGCCCATAACTGAAGAGACAACCGAAAAAATGTTTGTAAAATGTTTGTCCTCCTACTGCTAATCCCTTAAAAAGATGGATACTAGTATTTGCTATCTCATTCATAATATTTGAAACTGGTATTTGCCAGTCAGCTTTTGGAGTGCAAGGTTGTACAAAAACCGGCCCTGGGGACTGTTTCAACTTTCAATTTCGGTTTCAACTTTGTATCAGACACAAAAAAAGACCAGGGAAACATTTGTTTGGAGGACTGTAGGGAGCAGGGATCCCCTTGGAATTCACCCTTCTGCTTGGGCAGTGTTTAGAAAGCAACCAAACCACAAAGTGGCCCTGCTGAAGCTCACACACTGTTGATGACGATTGCAGGTCCAAATATACGAGGAAGATTTCAGGAAGGAGAGATCTGACCGAGAGAGGCTTAATGAGGAGAAAGAAGCATTGCAGAAAATTAATGAGAGATTGCAATCTCAACTGAGTAAACTCAGCTCTCAGGTATGAGTCCAAAGAAAGCTTCTATTGCCAGCACATGTGTATTTTATTTTTTTTTTCTCACTTTCCACACAACTCAAGGCTTTCTGGCTTCCATTAATTGACATTGGATTTTATATGAGGTCACCACCTGGGATGAAATCATTCTGAAGTAATGCAGTAAGAAGATGAGAAACGATTAGAGAAGACTTCCAAAATAAGTAGATGAAGGGAGTACTTATTGCAAAAACTTTTCAAACCTATCTGAAAATGGAGGAGGGGGAGGGTAGACACAACCGAAAACAAGTTCAGAGGACTTTGATTGTTTCACTGGCACTTGATATAAGAGCTGTAAGATCAAACCAACTTTTGGAATAAAGAGCTTCTGTAGTTAATCCTGACCTCTGCAATTGAATTACAGACTGATGTTAATATCACTGAGGAAAAAAATGCTCTCCATACAAATTAGCTGAGCAGCCTCTGCAATAATTTTTTTCTTGCAACATTCTTTTTATCTCTTCAAAGTAGTGTCAGTAGGAAGCCATAGTAAAATCATGGCATGCAAAACTCAGAGCTTTCTCAATCCTCATTTAGGAATGACGAAATTCCGAGGTTTCCTGTCTTGACAAAATTGTGCAATGCTTTAAAAGAACGGCTGATTACCAAAATGCTCTGCGGTGATTTATTGTCCTCCCCAACATTGTTGTGACACACAAACTTCAGGATTGTCTTATTCTCAACCAAGCCATGAACCAGAGGTAGTAGGGTCTTGCTGAAGTGTCAGAGGCCAGGTGCTGCCCAGTGCACCAACAGTTCACACTGGAGATCTTCCAGTTTATCTCTTCCTGCCTCGGGATTTGATTAAAGAGAGCTTGTGGAGGATTTTAAAGATGAGAGCAAGCATATAAAATATTTATTAGTTTGTTTTCTTAAATCAAATTATTTAGTTG
This sequence comes from Serinus canaria, assembly GCF_022539315.1. NCBI lineage: Eukaryota > Metazoa > Chordata > Aves > Passeriformes > Fringillidae > Serinus > Serinus canaria. Next base: position 4,242,927 of record NC_066317.1, on the reverse strand, counting down.
TGACTCATAGAGTCACAGAATATTAATCATCTTTTACCCCTCCTTACTCTGTCCTTAGGCAAATTGCTGTTGACTCTACTGGAATGCAGAGGGCCTAAGAAAAGGCAGACCCAAATCTGAGGGAAACAACTTTGGTCCTATACCAGAATTATTTACTTATCTTGTCATGCAAGTGACTGTCCCTGTAGTTCTGCTTCAACTATTGAAAGCAACTGTGTGTAATGAAAGTACAGAATTGGTTTTGAATATAAAAGACACAGTAATGTGCTTGTCAAATCTTGGGATCAATATTTTCCTCACATAAAAGGTGTCAAGACTGTGGTGTGGCACAAGTCAGCTGTCTTAAATAATGTTTTTAATGATAAAGTAGTATGAAGGATCTAAGCAAGCAGCATTGCAACCCCCTTGTACCTGAATGGTCTGTTGGTCGTATTCCACTGCTAACGCATTTATTCTTGTTCTTATATTCTTGGCAGACAAATGACCTCCCAGTACAGCCTGAGAGGCCCAGTTACCCAGCTCCCCTCTTCCTCTCCCCATGTGTCAGTTATGGGGGCTGTGGGATGGTTCTTCACTGCCCGGCTCCTCGGGCACACCCGGCGCCTCGCAGGGCACAGCAGCAGCAGCAGGGCTCGGTAAGGTCCCCACCATCCCCTGTGTGTGACAGGGACACTGATTTCCTCACAGCATGGGGACCACAGGTGCTATCACCCTGCCATCCTCAACAGCAACTGAATCTGTGCTTTCCTAGTGTTTTGTTTAGTCCAGATCAAGATCGAATTCGCTTTGGCAAATACTTTTTATCTGTAGCAGCACTAAGAAGAAAAACAGGGTTCCTTTACATTTGTGTGTTAATTTAAAAAATAAGGCTGTCTCATTGGAGTCTTGCTGATTTCTTAGATGAATTTATTCCCATGACAGATATTCAGAGCTCTTTCTAGCTGTCTAATCACCCTACTTCAGAAGTGGGGATCTGCTCTGAGCCTTCAACATAAGATAATAAAAACCAAATCAGCAGAAGTGCAAGTTGTAGCTGAGTGTGGCTAACACAATGGAAAATGTGCCTTTTTTCCTGGAACACAACAGGGTCCTCATGTCTTCCTCAGCATGAAGAAGAATAGCTTTGCACTGGAGCAGGTTCTGTGAGTGGGAGTTATTTATTCCAAGGAAAATACTGCTTCAAAGAACATTTTTGATGTGCTTTGGGTTATCTAAGTGAGCTGGCTTGTTCCAATCTACTGAGAATGCATTTAAACATGGTGAATGTCATTTTAAATAGACAATATCTGATTCTGGCTATAAAGCTGTCACATATGGAAAGATGCTCATTATTTGAGAAATTATAGCTGCATTTTTGCAAAATGCATGTAAGGCTTTCGGGCTGTAGAAATCCAATGGAAAAGCTGTGGTCAGACAAGTCATTTCTGTGCTTCAGGAGTGTGCTTATCTGCCTATTTATCAAAGTTGGAAGTATTGCAGTATGTTTTTCCCTGCAATTTGGACACTGGCCCAGATTATTTTGGCTCCTCTCCCTGAACTTTCATCATCTGGGTTTCTAATTCTGTGAGGGATCACTGGGTTTACGGCTTTGTCATTCCTGCTGGAGCACCGGTGTCAGTCTCACTGGTTGCTTTGTAACTCCCAGTTTCATTCTGCCCCTTTTTTTTTCAATTCTTTGCCTATGGGAATTGCTGCTCTGAGCTTTGGGTACCTCCCTGAGCAATTTGTTAGCAATGAAGAAAGGTGTTAGAATTTAATGGGTGTCCTGATACATAATCCTGCATGTTTAGGCTGTGCTTTTGCTTTTTCCTTCTTTTTCTCTTCTTGCTTTTTTTCTTTCCTTTTTACACTCCAGTAGAAGTGTTTTGCTTAGTCTGATGTGAAATACACATCTTGTTCTTGAAATTAATTCAAGTTTGCAGGGTGCAGGTACATAAAAACAGAAGAATTGATCAGAACACATAAAATTCACGAGAAACTCAAAAAAGCAATGCAAATGAGTGTAATTTGAGCCATTGGTGGAAAAACTACCTGTGCTAAAAGCTTTGTATCAAAGTCTTTGTTTGCACACAAGCACAAAAAATTAGTGAATAATGTCTGTGACTGGTACAATTCAAGATGAAATGCAATAGCTCCTTTTTTTCCTGACAGTGTGTGAGAGTGATTACTGCTGTATAAGCATGAGTGACAGCAAAACATAAAAGTTAAATCTGTTTTCTCTATCTACAGCTTCACCCTGCCATCTTAATTCAGGCAAAACTTCTGTAGGAGTATATGAAATTTGTTCCCTGCAAATTGAAATCTGCAAGATTCCCCTTGGGGCTACTCAATGATTTTGTCAGAGTAATTTCTGCAAAACATGAATCATTTTTCCAGTGTAGCTAATTTGAAGCAGCAATTACCTAGACTTTGACAAGCTTGCATGGACTTACTTGTTCCAGACAGACAGCCTAACTCAGCTTCAGCTGAAATGGCTGGTTCCAAAGTTGTTTTCTCTAGTGGTAATTTGCTACTCATTTGCCACAGTGGGTGGTATAAACTATAACACACTATTTTTTCCAAGATTTCCCTGGACAAAACTGTGTCTGCATGGACATAACCTTCCCAGTCCTTCCTCTTAGGAGAAAGATGGGAATTTTCCCTATCCCACGGTGTTTGCAGGAAGTTATTTGATAATAACTAGTGCTGTAGAAACAGCAGTGCTAACCTGTGAGCCAAGGGAGGAGGGGAGAGAACTTTATTCCATGGCTCATTCCTGTCACACTGGAGCATTTTCCAGCTGCTACAGTTGCATTCAAATTGCAGCAGCTTCACCTGTTGGGTGGGCCGGGTTTCTCTGGGGTTCTTTGGCAGAGGGAGATGCCTGCTGGTATCTTCTGCTGCACTTGATTCCTTAGCCCTTTTCAAGTCTGGTTTGGTTCTCTTAATGTGTCATTGTGATTTGTGGGATCTAGAAAGGTTTACACAAGTTTTTCTAATGTCATAGGAAAGGAAGCAAGCTGGAAGACTGGTGGAAACAAACCTAAGTATAAGATTTTGTTTTAAACTGCTTTTGTATGGCTAATGAGAGGCTTCACAGCACAATTATGTTTTTATCATGTCACTGCTCTTTTGTTTGAAGTGCCTGTGAAGTCCATATTGCTGCAATAATGTTTTATTGTTCTGTGCAGCCAGACTATCAGTGGTATGTTCCTGACCAGCTTCCGCCAGATGTGCAGCACAAGGCAAATGGTAAGACAACAGCTGTACAGAGCGTGTATTGAATGTGCTTTTTTTTTCAAAAGGAGCCCTTTGAGGGATGTAGAGTAAACTTTCCTGTCTGTCTGTTGAGTGCTTGTGTGACAGCTTTGCCTGGGAGAGTCAAGGTTGGTGTGTGTGCACCACAGGTGATGTTTCTGAGGTAATGCCCTCTATGTTACAGCTTTGTTGCAATTCTTAAAATGTCTCTATTACACATTATGGGATCACACATTTGCCTCATTAAACACCTAGCAATAGTCCTAAAGAAAAGATGCCCTCAGAATTCTCCTTAGAGCTTCTGTTGCTCCAGCAAAGACCAAATTTAATGATGTGCCAAAATAGGGGGCCAGCAGGGGCAGTTGTAGGAGTCCTTGGTGACAAAGTGCAGGCTTCAGGATGTTGTTTCACATTAAGGACAGAATGCCCATTGCTGTTCCTGGTCTGTTCTGGTAGTTCAGGTGGCCTGAAAACAGAGCCATGGAAGTGAGCAGGGCTAAATACTTGCCAAAGGGTCAGTACAAACTATTTTTTGGAAATGGGGAGGAGTAATTAATATTTGTATCTGGATTGGAAATCATTCCTGGGTGTTTTGAAGTACTTGTTTCAGACCACTCAAAAGATGGACACCACAAGGAATCTCTTCTGGGTGGGAATCTGCCATCCCATGGTGCCAGTGGGTACCACATGGGATGGCAGGGACTGCTGAGTCCAGAAGCTGTTGTGTTACATCTGGAAGAAGAAGATGGCTCTAGAGGAACTGTTCCATTATTTGCTGTCATCCATGTTTGCCCAGAAGAGAGGGTAGAGTGGGAATGTAGCTCACCAAAATGGCTGATGGGCATCCCATAATTACACAGCAGCTCTTTGGAGAGTTCTGATGTGGTCACACACAGGGAAAGTAGTGCTGTGCCTGCACAACAGAGCAGGAGATTAATTTTACCATTCCTCCCACTCAAACTCCAAGTGATTTACTGCACCAGAGGATACAGGGAGGATGTTTATAACAGGGAATGAAACCAGTCCTGCCACCAACTGCAGCTGTGGTCCAGGGCAGTGCACTGGGGGGATCTGGAGAAGGAGAGCTCTTCTTCCACCTTGCTTGACTATGTCACTTGGTTTCCCTCTCCCTGAGAAAAACTACCTGAAAATCTGTGCTCTGTCTTTCTGTTTCTGTTCCTTGCCCAGAACATCCAAACACCTCCTTCTCAACAGGACAGGGATACTTGAGCTTTTCCCTTCCCTTTTTGCTCCAGCCCCTTTAAAGAGGATTTCTTAATAGTCCCATCATAGTGCAGCATTGGATGTCTGCTTTAACACCCTCTGGGCTCTTATTCTCTTTATCCTGGCTGCTGAAACAGATGATTTTGATCATTTACCCATTGATCACACAGAGGTCAAACCCCCACTCTTGAGTCACAGCCTGGCTTTATGTATTATATATAGTTGTCTGCATTAAATCTGCCTGTAAGTATTTTGGGAAAGGTTTCCAAGATAGAAGCTCCAAGAATATGTGATGAGCAAGAGTTCTTGATGTGCCCATTTCTTTGCTCTATTTTGTACGAGTGCTAATTACACTGGTGGGTCTAAATGAGCCAGTATGTGCAGGAGCATTCCTGATTCTCAGTTCTCATCCTTCATTTGCTCAGTAGATTATAAATGGACAGATAAATCTTCTCTCTGCTGAGCTAGGTCATCATCATAGGAAACAAATCAGCAGTGAAGCAACTTTAGGCATAAAACAGATTCCTTTAGGAATGCTATTTCAGTAGATTGATGTTCCTAGGGAAAACCTTTAAATTTCCCTTAACAAATTTTCCTTTGCTGGGCATTTTTTGTTAAGTAATAATTATGAAACACAGGTCACAGGTTCTAACTTCAGAGCTGAACACAGTGAAATGAGTTAGGAAGCTGATATTTTTGATAATATTTCATTTTAAAAGCCTGGTTTAGAGATATCTGAAATCTGTGAGAGTCTCATAATGTGACTGGGACTTCAAAGTGTATGTCACTAAGAAGAACTTATTCATTTTTTCTGTACTTTGTATAGAGGCACCTTCATTGTGTTTTCCTCCCCCTCCTGTGAGGGAGGAAGGTGCTTGCACTCAGGTACTTTGGCATTCAGCTTGGGTTCTGCAGGGCTCCTCCTGTAACCAGCTGCAATCTCACATTTTCTGCTTCTCCTGTCACCATATCTGTGCTTTTCTTCTGACTGACACTGTGCTCCTTAGCTGCTCCCATGGTAAGGGGAAGATGTCTCAAAGGACTGCTGCCCTTTTTAAGCCCTGTTTGTCTTTCTATTTTGTCTGAAAAACATTTTTTTTGCCCTCATCTATAAATATAGGATTATCTCTGAAGAATATTTTAAATGAAAATAAACCCCAACCCTTTGCTACAGATATTTGATGAATGCTGTTTGATGCTGTTTTCTAAAGTTTGCTCTCCAGACTGTCATTTTCCCCAGAGATGTATTTTGGGAGTTGGCAGGGGACCACTTATGCAATGTTGTCTCCAGCACTGAGCTCTCATGGTTGTGTGATGGTTTGGATCTGGCTCTTTTAGATTTGAGCCCTTTCTAATAAATTTGGAATAAATTCATCAGAAAACAGGAAAGGATGAGGAAAATAGGGTGGGCAAAATGAGAGGAAATAAAAACCCCAACCCTCAAAAAGCTGCTTAGGACCTCAGATAACTCATAGCCAAGTTCAGCTTGTCTTCCAAAAAAGCAAAGGTGTTTCCTTAAGGTCCCAATATATTTCCAAGAATAATCTTTCTTTCCCACCTCTGGACTGACCCCTCCCCAGGTACCTTGCTGGGCAGGAAATCTTAGTCCTAAAATGTGCTTAAGTTCTCCCAGCCTTGTCTTGTTGGACCAGCAGTGCTGCCTTAGGAGGAAATTTAGCTCCTAAGTCTCTCTGTGCTCTGTTACACTCCTGATGTCAGATTCTGACCTTTTTGTTCTTGGTTATGTTGTTCTGTTTGGTTTTTGTTGTTGATTTGGGTTGGGTTTGTTTTTTTTAATTTTTAAGGAGCAAGGCAAAAAGGTTTCCAGCAAATGTACTTAATGTCATTTTACTTGGCAGGCAGTATTGACTTCCTTCCTTTTTTAACTGTGCAAAATTGAAAAGACAGTTGTAAAAAAGAGCTTGATCTTGGAGATTTTCCCTGGACCCAGATATTTAATGCAAAATTCTCTGGAAAAAAGGTTTATTGCTCAAAAGCCTACTCGGGGCAAGAACCCTTTTGGATGCTGCAACTGCTGGCATGTCTTGGCTTTTTCATTTGCACAGTTGATCCTACTGCATTTCTTTCCTTGGCAGAAAGATTTAAGGACCCCAGTTACCCCTTCAGAACATCAGATATAACCAATGGGTTTCTCCAGCCTGAGCTGGATGTTTTTACCTTGGATCCAGTGATGCCAGGTGTGGGGAAAAGCCCAACTGGACCCTTTTGCTTCCCTCTCCAGGGGTAGCTCTGGTGGCTTGTGGCAGCAGCTGGTCACCTCCTCATCTTGGCAGGCTCAGGTAAAGTAGAGCTCCACCTGCACAGCCCTAAGGGTGCCCAGATGAGCACATGGATGGGCCTGCTTACTCCCATTAGAATCTCATCTCCTCTTCCTTTCCACAGTCTGCTGCTTCCCAGATTTTTGCCCTCGAGGCACCTAATTTGCTGCTAATGTTGTTATAATTACAGCTAATTGGAAGAAGAGGAGGGAGAAGTGTGGGGTTTGCCACTGAAAATAATGACATCTGTAGGGAGAGGGGGGGAAAATATGAAAAACTGAATAAAATGGATTTGTGGAGGTCTTCAGTAAAAACCAGACAGGAAAAAAAAAAAGTCAATTAATTGACATCTTAATTTTCCTGGAAAAAATCCCAGACCCCTAACATTTTTGGTATTAGCGTGTCCTCAGTGCATACATTACGTGAGAAATTATCAGTGCTTCCAAGCAGTCAAGACAGATTTAATTAGCAGCTTGCCATGCCCATTGGGAATGAAAATGGGATTATTTTCAGCATTTTTACTGCTACACTTGATTTCTGCTACTGCAAAAAGGCCATTAGCACACTTCTGATTCCTAACTCCAGAGCATGTGAAGTTAAAGTGCTTTTTAAAGTCAGCCTGAGCTGAAGATCACAGAATGTGTTGTAGTTCTTCAGAGTACCAGGCAGAAAATTCTCTTGGGGAGAGGAACAGGATATGTGATTTAAGCAGCTGCAGGATTTGATCATTTTATTTCTATGAGCCAACAGATCAGGATTCATCATTCCTGATGTTTTCTCTTTAAGTGAAACAGTGACTGCATTTGTGCTTGTGCTACTAGAGATGTGTCAGAGCATTTTTCCAAAACCTTTTCAAGCTTCAGGAAGCATGTGTTGCACCAGCAATGGCATCTTTCTTTTCTTCAATTTTGTTTTATTTTCCTAGCTTGAGTGACTTACTATCAAATACATTTTTGGACACAGACACCTGCTTAGCCACGGGTACTCATTATTCCCTCTGTCAGCTTTAGCTGCTCTCTTGGGTGCACCTAATGCCAGTGTACCCCTCTGAGCACTGCTCAATGCCAGCTGATCTTTTGGGAAGTCTGGAAAGATTTTACAGGGGTCTTGAAGCCATGAGACCCTACTGTTTGCTCTGTGTCAACCACCAGGATTAGAGGAAGGTTGAGGCAGAGACTCCTGGAGCACTCTTTGCTCTCCCCACTCTCTTTTGCTTCTTCACTCCTACTGCCCCTTGTACTGGTTTGATTACAGCCTTGTAATGAAGTGCAGTGCTGGCTTAGGGGGGGTGTGTGTGAAAGTGTTACAGAATGGAGGAAAATGACTCCTAAATGAGTTGGATTTCTCAATGTCCCAGTAATTCCCATTGGTTTTGCTTTTGCAGATTCCTCCCTGGAGAAGGGAGCCCATCACTGACAGCCTCCGGCCTGGAGAAGTGTAAACCAAAGGCTGCAAGGGACTCTTGCAACTCCATGATTCTGTTTTCTTCTGGGTTTTTTTTGCTGCTAGCTCCTTATCTCTTCAGTGCATGTGATTTATGTCTGGTAAAATCCCTGTGAGGACAATAGCAAAGCAGCTCATACAGGCTGGAGATCCTCAGGATCCAGTTAAATTCTGCTGGGAAGCGTTACTGCCCTTTGTTCTGAAGAGGCTGTTTGTGCTGCCTTGTGAGAATCTCTTAAAAACCCTGATGAGAAGAGATGCAGTTCTTGCTGAGGATTCAGACTGTCACATCTGGTTTGAATTCAAGAGCTTATAAGCCCAATAGTGGTCTGATTTTTTTTTGGTTTTTTTTGGTTGGTTTTTTTTTTTTTTTTTTTTTTTTTTTTTTTTTGTTTTTTTTTTGGTGGTTGTTGTTGTTTGGGAATGATGAGGGTTTTTATTTGATTCCAAGGAATGGTTTGTTGATTGATCACCTTGAATTCTGTCCTCTCCTTTTTGGTTGGTAAAAAGGAAATGTGCTTCACTGTTTAAACCCCTTGGTGTATTTGTGATCAGGGTACCACCCATGGCAGGCCAGCTGAAAGGTGCCCACTTCCCCTTTTGAGTCCAGGTAGATCTCCTTTTGTTTTGGCTCTCAAATTACATGTAAAACACAATCACATGGGTTTTTTTCTGTGTGTACTTATTTGTATTGCAGGAATCTCTGTAGAAATATTGAGTGGGTTTAACTTCTCGGTGAATATGGCTTTATATTTCCAAATTATTCTTGTAATGAATATCAACATTGTCATGTAACCTCTAACCAAGAATAAAACCTGGCTTTTTAAGTGAAATTGTATTTAGACAATAATTTTTTTCAGAAAATTTTGCTGGATGAGGGTCCAGCAAACATTACCTGATCATCTACAGGCAAGATTGTCTCTTCCCTTCAGGCTTTTAAGAAGGCTGCTGTTGACAAACAGGTATCCAAACCTGCTGGGACCCCACCTGAAAGGAGAATCAGATTTTTGCAGGACAGGAGATGTCCTGCCTGCTTTCCTGGTAGCTCAGGAGTATTTCATGTGGGTTTAAGTCCTGACACAAACAGTTTTTTGAGCTGTGCAAAGACAGAGTCATTGTCTACGGGACGTGTCATTTCTGCTTCTGGAACAGGTATTTCCATTCCTTTCAACATTCAAAGGCCTGTGCCTAGAAATAATAACCTTACAGCATTAAACATGTCCAGCATTTGATTCTGGGCTCAGTGGGGAACAGTCCATGGGAAAGGCTTCTTCTGCTTTCCCATTGTAGAGCAATGCTGCTTCTGCCAACAGGGATGAAAGAGCTGACATTGCTGACTTCGAGTTCCGACTCAGGAAGAGCAGGAGCAAAGCACTGAGCCAGGCAGCCTCCAGAGAGAGACTGCTTTTGGTGAACTATTGAAAATTAGAGTTTGACTGCAACCTTAACTCCACAATGGACTCCCGAGTCTCTGCTAGAGAGACGGGAGTTTTTATCTCGGCGTGAATTTGGGGCTGGCTCGCAGACCCCGCAGCAGCAGATAATGTAACAGCGCACAATATAACCCGCTCCTCCCGATGAGCCATTCGGCTAATAAGGGTGAGATCATGGAAAATGCTAATGCGCTGCCTTCGGAAAATCCAATTAGAATGGAACCTCCTTCAATGGGAGCTCCCAGCAGGTGACCAGCGCTGCGGGCAGAGCACCCCGCGCTGAAAGGCGCCGGGAATGCCCGGAACAGACGCGCTCTGTGCGCTCGGTGCGGGGGCGGCCGCCCCGCTCCATTCACCGCCGCTCTCCTCCCCAGCCCTCCGCCGAGCTTTGCGCCGGCCCTTCGAGGCTCTTCACTCATTATCTGACAGCGTTAGCCGGCCCCAAAGGACGAGTGAACGCGAGCTATTCACAGGGAGAAAATGGTGTTTGCAGGGCTATCTTTGTAGTCACGGGCTTTTAATGTTTGTCAGGCTTGGGCACAGGACTGTAAACTTTGGCTCACGCCAATCCTGATATTCCTGGTGTTGTACGATAGGGAGTTGGTGTCTTTTAAAATGCACGTGAAATGCCTGGAAGTTGCTTTTCTGCTTGATTTTCTTGGAATGAAGTGTGTTCCCCCAGTGCAGGTGCTGTCATCTGTCTGAATTAGCATTGCCAGGCTCAAACACCCCCGAAGGAAATGCTTTCTGCAGTGATCCAGACAACTCTTAGGGGGTGAGTTATTTTAGTTAAAATCAACCATAGTGTTCTTAACAGGGATTTTTCCTTCCTCGAGCTGTGCCAAAACTGGATATCAACACTCCCAGTTCTGCCTTAAAAACTTGGGGTCTTTGGGGAATTTTTGTCCCTTTCTTTTTTTTTTTTTTTTTCCCTGTGGAGAAAAATGTTTTGGTTTTATACCTAGTCTTATGAATTATAGCAAGAACACACCATCCATTAAAATATTTTCTTTTCAATAAAATGAATGGTGTAAAAGCAGAACTAGAAATGCATGGTGAACACTTTGGGTGAAATAATGCTCTTTTGCCCTTTGGCTCTGGGTCCTCACAGCCAAAGACTTGCACTTCATTATCTTCACATCATCCTCCCAGCCTCCTACCAGTCACTGCTTGGTCATGAGAGCAGTTCCTAGGTAATCAGGATTATGGTGTGCCCAACACTTCTGGTCTTCATGCCCTCTCTCTCTTTCAGTAGTCTAGAATGGAATGAGAAAAAGCAGGTGGTGTATGACTATGCAATTTGGCCAAGCAACCTCAGCTTCCCACTGTCATGGATGGGGAATGTACCCTGGAAATTGTACCTTGCCCATAGCACCCTGTGCTGAGCTGAGAGGGTAATTCTAATCAGATTCAAGTTCTCTCTCTCTTTTTTAAAAAGAGTAATCCTGAAGTCTAAGAATGGTTTCTGTGTTTTAACTGTTGTGAGAATGACAGAAGAATTTCTCTGATTTGTGCAGATGCAAGTTTAAAGGTCTGCAAGACACCACGGGGTGGGAAGCATTTTTCTGATTAATAAAACACTTTCCCCCCAGGAGACAGGATGGTGTTAATGCTGTGTTTTCACTTAGAGCAGCAACAGCCCTGCTTCCACCTGCCCTATAAAAGGACAGCACCCAGGTGCTTCCTGTCCAAGGGCTGCCTTGGTGAGAGCCCCAGGCCCAGGCTGGCCACGGGCTGGCAGTGCTGAGAGCAGGGCTGGGGCAGCCAGCCAGGGCACCCAGTGGGTTCCTCGAGGTCTTTGAGCAGTGCAGGGGTTGAGACCTCACAGCAGTGAGACTGTAGATTGCAGCAGTTTTGGTCTAATGGGAGATATCAGCCCAAGGAAGGGTCTGAGGCTCTTCCCAGGGCCAAGAGAAAGGATTTGGAGAAGGGAAGTCTCGTGGAGCAAAGCAGGATGTGTGCTGCTAATGTTTGTAGTACATGACACAACTGAGAGAGAAGTGACAGCTCTGGCAAATGGCAAACCTCCTCTGCTGGCCTTTTTATCACCTGGGTGGTTCCTTTCATTTAGGTGCTTGCTTTAGCTGGGAGAAGAGAGGGAGATGGTTTAATTTTCTTGGAGGAAGTTTTCCTGTTGTGCCTTCCTGTGTTCGGGCATCCCGTGTGTCAGCTGTTGGTCATGGTAATCCCAAATTAATCCATTTAAGACAAGGACATTACCCTGCAGGGCTGGCACATGCAGAGACTCTTTGCAAGTCATTCACCAAACCAGCTCTAGCTTTGATTAAATACAGCAGTCACTTAAAACTCTCACTTAAAGTTAGGCACAAAACACCAGCCAGATGATTTCCCTATGCTAAAAGTTAGGAAAAACTGCACTTGTCTGAAGGTTAAAGTGAGAGCTGGTCTTTTTGCAATTCCCATTCTTTTTCCCTCTTTCTCCTCGGTGCCAGATTTGCAGCCTGTCCTTTATAGTCATGCCCCAGCATGGAATCTGTAGAAATAATGTCAGCAGAAACAATCCTAATTATGGAATGGAGGGGATTAGCAATGATAGCAGTAAAACACAGTCATGGACACCAGGATATTTCAAAGAAAATTCTTTCTGTGTAAGTGACCTGTTCAGTCACTAAAGCAGCTTTGGAGGGGGCAGTCAATCTCCCCATATTTCCAGCTTTCTTTTAGGAAAGAAAAGCTTAACAGGAGAAAAGCTGATCTCTCCTGAACTGGAATCACAGTACTCTCTTATGTTGGCAGTAGCAAGAGAGGGATTAGTTAATTCCCTGTTAAAATTCCCCTGTGGTCAAGAATTAAGTGAGGGTGGGGATGCCAAAGAGGGGACTTGGAGCCTCCAGTGATGTGCTTGCTCCAGAAGGGAAGGGAACTCACTAAAATCAGGTTTGAGGCATGAATATTGCATTACAGTTAACTAAAAGCAGGCTTGACTCTGGCTTAGCAATGCCAACAAAATTGGTTGCTCACAGGGTTCCTAATCCTTAATAGAGATAATTAAAATTCAAAGAGTGTGTGTGATGTTGTTATCTCACTGCCCATGGCTTCTGAAGAGACATCTGACTTCCCTGAGGATTTGGGTGTGGTTGGGTCAGAGCACTGGAGCTGCTTTTCTCTTCCGGGGTGATAAATTAATAACACAGGACTTGGAAACACAGCTCAGAAAGAGCTGCAAAACCAGAAAACCCCCTCACCAAATCAAACCCACTGCATTTCAAGATACCTGTTGGGACAACTGGAAAAAAAATTAAAATCCTCAAGAAAAAAAAAAAAAAAAAAAAAAAGGCAATTAATCTCAATGTGCTGTTAATTTAATAGTATTCCCATGTGGAGTCTTAGTGCTACTGTCACAAGCTGGCCATAACTTCCTGCTGTTCCACAGATGCTTGTGACAGGCTCTGCTTTTCATGCTCCTTTTTTTTGCAGCCCTTCACTTTGGAGTCACAGCAGACCATCTATTTCTAATTTGTTTTCTTTTTTTTTTTGAGTCAAACAAGGTTTGCAGAAAGTTTCCTATTGGAAAAGAACTTAGGTGCTGCTGTACTGCCAGGATCTTTTTTCCAAATAATTGAGTTTTTACTAATAGGCATTTCCACTTTGATGAATGCAAACAGTCAAGCTATGGCATGCTGTGTGGCTTTCTGTATCTGAAAGCACAGATAAGAGATGTGGGAAATGCAAACAAAAAAAACTGAGTAGTACCAGGGAGGGGGAGGATATTACCAAGGAATATCCCTTATGAGTTCCTTGTTTGCTTTGTTCATATTCATTCAGCCTATTCTGCCCAAATTTGTTTAGTTTCTGTATGTAAACACCACTACTGTTCATGAGCAGTGTTTCATTTTGGTTTGGAACAGCTTCAGTTTATGACAAGCCTTCTGTCAGCCTTCCTTCTGGGAAGAAAAGGATGCAGGCATTGTCCCTCCATTTGTGGCACTGGCAGGGTGTGACACTGGCAGGGTGTTTCAGGACTCCTGAGCAGATGCCATTCACCTCAGCCAACTGCTCTCAGAAATACAACATTTCAGTTGCAGGCATCTAAATCCCCATTAAATTGGTCAGGCTACTTTAAGCTTTGACATATTAGCCCCTGAAATTGTGCAGGCATTCTGCCTCTGAAGTCCCCAGGGGGAGGGCTCTGCAGAGCCCAGACCGAGTCTGGCTTTGCTGAACTGCATGGATTTTCCTTGCTCTGTAGGAAAAACCTGTGTGGAAAACTCAGGCTCTTCCAGGTGGTCTAGGGCCTGATGTTTGTGCACAGCCTGTGCTCCTGTGTGCACTTGAATATTTCTATTTCTATTGCATACATAGGGAACAAGTGTTCACTTCTGAAGGTTTGTGTGTAAGAGCTAAATATGTCCCTACACGTGCTCTTCCCTCCAGGAGAGGAATCTCCAAGAGGTTTAGCAAGGTTGCTAAAGCTTTTACCCTGGCCACATAACAAGAGTGAGTGTCCCCAGAGCAGAGTGTTGTAGTGAGAGAAAATGAGGGTTTCTCTTCAGCCTGGAGTTCAGACTTCACCAGGCTCTGGTTTTTTCAAGTCTTCCCAGGCTGAGCAGTTTTGCCTGTGGTACTTGTTGGATGTGCTGCCCTCAGGGCTGGCAGAGCCCACTCCCTGCCACCCTGCTTGCTTTCTCAGTGCAGGCTTTATGTCTGTCCTCTGCTGAGGGAGAGGTTGTGTTTCCTTTGGGGTTTATTTACTCTTTTATAAGACTACTCCCAGTTTACTGCTAGAATTTAATTGGGCTCCAAAGCAGTCTCTCCTGCTCACAAAACTGGGCTGTTGCTCTGCTCCTGGTTTTCCTTTGGAAGTGAGGGGCCTCTGGAGCTAAACCACTGTCTCCTCCCTGCCTGCAGGCTGTGGAAAGGCTCCTGGTGCATCTCTGCAATGGGAATGGGCATGGACACCATGGACACCTTTCCTGTCCTCAGCCTCCTCCACCCAGCAGTGTGTGGGGTTTCACCAGGATGGGGAAGGTCAGTGCCCCCCCAGCAGAGCTGTGCTCACAGCTGAGAGTAAGGATTTGTCCAAAATGACATGATTTTAGTTCAGCCTGAAAAACCCTTCCTGGCAATCTAAACACTTCTCTTTTGCAGACAGAAAGTACAGCACCAAAACTGCCTTCCCCAAAGGCTCCCCAGGCCATTTCCTCACCTCACAGAGCTGGTTTCCTTCTGCAGGACACAAACTCTTCAGTACAGGGAACAGAAAACTTCGAGGAGCTCTGGGGAAGGGACCCAGGCAGGGCAGGTCTGTGCTTTTTGCCTGGTTTGCTACAGAGCAGAGCTTATGGAGCTGAGCTGGCCAGGGCTCTGCCAGGCCGTCCCAGAGACTTGGCATCACCTCTGAAATGGCAAATTTGATACAAAGCCAGCAGGTTCCAAGGCTGTTGGCTTCCTAGAGGTGGGCAGGTGGAAGACAGGGGAACCTTTTAGCTCAAGGCAATCTCAGTGTGTCCCCTGGGCTTGGTGGAGATCAGAGATTGCAAACAGGACCTCAGCCAGGTGGGACCTGTCCCCAGCTTCAGTGAGCCAGGGCCACCTGTTTGATCTCCATCCCTGCCTCTGCAGGGTGCAGGCTGGGGAGGTTTTTCTGAGGGGGAGAGGCAGGCCACAACCCCTAAATGTGGGATGTGTGTCACACCCTGACAGTGTTAGTGACACCACGTGCACGTTTGTGGGTGTAGAAGTAAAAATCTGGGTGTGTTCAGAAGATGGGATCCAACCTGGCCATTTTCATCAGTGGGAACTTTGAATAAGGGTGTCAGAACTGAGTCACTGCTGTACAGACTCCTCTCTGCCTTGGAGACCTTCAAGTTCTTCCAACAACTGCATGTGTGACTTTGCACTGGGCAGGATCTTCTTTGGCTCTAGAGGGTGCAAGCACCTAAATTGTGGGGCATTTGTAATCCAGATCCAAGGCAATCCAGAGGAAACCTGCAAAGCTGTCAATAAGGCAGGAGAATATTACAAATTAGTGCATGATAAAGGAGCTGATGGGCTGGCACCTGATCCCATCAATACATTGAAATGTCATTGCTGGTGCCAGGCTGAAGTGCTTTGATGCTGATCTTCCCTTGATTTGGCAGTGGGATTTTTGTGGACATGGCCATGATCATCATCTTGATGGCTAAACAGAGGAACCACTCTGCCCTCTCTGGAAAAGTGGGATGTATTAAGGAAGCCCCTGGTGCTAAAGCCATTTCTCTCTTTAGTGCTCCATCTTTGTTCTTAAGGTGGAGCAAACTGCCATTTGAAAACAAGTGTGCAGCATCTAACCCTGCCTTCAAACATTGTGATGGTGATGGGGAAAATTAGTGGCTTCTAAGAGGTGTGTTTCCTGTTTGGCTTTTGCCTGGTTTTAAAATGTGATTTCCTTTCCTTTTCTCCTTGCTGAGCCAGCCCTGGCAGATCTTAGAAAGGAGCCCTGGAAGACCCAGGGTTTTCTCAGCAACACTGGGGATATTGCCTTATTTTCTGGGACTTGTCCTTGGGGTAGATGTAACAGATTGTTGGGGTGTTTACAGGGAATAAATGCCAGCTCTGTGTGGAGAAGTGGGAGAAGAAACTGGGGCTGGAAAATATTTCATTGGCTTGTACAAAAAACCTTAAGGCTGGTGCTGAGAAAAATAATTATCTTTAAGCAAACAATTCCACTTGGAATAGTGACACCCCAAAAGCATTTCCAGCCTTCATTCAGGGGTGCTCTCTCCGTGCTCTCTGATTCAGTTGATTCCCTGTGTTCCTCCAGCTGGAGTTGTAAAAATGACAGGAAAGATTAATTAAATGTATCCCATCAATTCCTCCTTGGCCCTTTGGTAGTCTGCTCTTCTGTACAGATTTCTTGGTGTCTTGAGGCAAGCTGTCCCATGGGCTTTCTTGGGGACCACACACAGACACTCAGCTTCTTCTGGCATTTTTTCCTGCTAATTGCCCACCTTCTAATAAGCAGCTTCTCCAGAGTGGCAAACAACTCCCTTTGAATAGCTGGGATGTGCTCGCTACTGGGGAATGGCAAATCAATAGAAGTCTCTGTTGTGCCTTTTGCTCCTCCCAACGTGTGAGTGCTGTGAAAAAACACACCCACCAGTGGGGCTGGTGGCCTCCACATGCCCGTCTGAGGTTGTATCCCTATGAATCCTCTCCTGCCCAGTCTGGGGAGGCTCAGACCAGGAGCGAGCGCTTCCGAAGGCAAACTGGTTACGTGCGTTCCCACACGCCGTGCTCTTGAGGCAGAGACAAATCCCTGCAGTTACATAAGATCTTGGGCTTGAAGCTTTGCATAATTGTGTTCTCTATCATTTCCATCTCTTGTGTTTTTAAATTTTGCTTTCCTGGCCAATGCAATTTATTACAATAAACTTGTAATCTGCTGCATTGGGCTTTATCATCTCCTCACTTGAGACGGGAAGCAATTATAGATCTCTGGAGGAGATGTCCTACTTAGGCACAGCAAAATGTCTTTCACAGGACACCATGTTTCATAAGAGATGATTTGAAACTGTGATAACATCCTGGAGTGCAAACTTGGGAACTTTGTCCTTCCTGAGCTGTGCTGTCTCCCATCGATGAAGCTCTGTGCAGTAGCTGGGGGGCTGGGGCTGCTGTCCCTGCTTGTCACACCTGGCTCACTTTGCCATCTCAAAACAGTCACCCAGTGCCATCTGAGTTGCCACTGGGTAGCCAAAACATCTGCAGAAGTGTTTTTGGCAATGGGAGGTTTTGCCCTTCAGTACAGGGAGCTGTGACCAAACAGGACCCCCAGAGATGTCTCGGAGGGTGTTTGGTCCTTTCTTCAGGAGACTGAAGCAGCTTTGGTTTCCAAAGCAAGGCCAGCTCTGTGGCAAAGGGCTGATGCTGGCTCGTCGCTCTGAGTTCTCCTTGGAACTGTTGGTACCTCTGGGTTTGATCCCGAGGACAAAAATCAATCCCCTGAAGCAAATAATGAATTCCCATCCTGGGGCACGTGTATTTGGCCCCGGGGAGGGCTGGGTGAATACTCCGACTTTTTGGGAAAGCCCACCAGATGGAGCTCGTGTTTGAGGGATCAAGCTCCAGCGAGGAGCTTAGAAAATAGGACATAGACCTGTTTTTTATTGGATTGTTTCAGTAACAGGGGTGAGTTGAGCAAGCCTGACTTCCTAAGCTCTTGCTTGTAACAGGAAATGTTCAGTGCTAACGATGTGGAAAAAGGAAATGTTTTTGCAGCTAGAAGTGCTTGGAGCTTTCACTGATGTTTTAATTTTCTTGTCACTGTCTTATTTTGCAGAGCTGTTTTAGCACTCATTCCCTCAGATATATCTGTCCCTTAGTGTGCTTCTCATATTTAATTATAATAACTACACCCCTTGGTTACTAAATCCATGTAAAATCAAAGCAGTGGAAAACTTCCTTAGTGGTCTAAAAGGAAAAAAACCCAAACATTGGGGAGTGGAAAGGAAAAGTATTCAGCCTTAAATTTAGTTACCTAAAAGGCAGCTAATAAAACTTTGGAGTGTGGCAGAGAAAGCAGAATGAAGCACGTCTTAGTCTGCAAAGGTGTAATCCACGAATTCAGAGGTCCAGCGACACATCACTGCCCTGCTAATTTCGGTGTCGCCTCTCAGCCTTGTGCTTCAAAAGCTTTTAAACCCACATTTTTAGAAGCCCATTTGTTATTTCTGCAATCAAAGTGCTCCAGCAATAGATCAGGGAGCAGTGTAAACACTCTGGCTGTGAGGATGTGGTGCTTATCTTCAGCTCGGGCGGTGCAGAGCCCAGGGCTCCGGCCCCTGCCCCGTGCACAGCCCGAGGCTGCCGCGAGTCACGTCCTGCATGGAAACCACAGGCCATGGATGGCACTGATCTCACCTCCTGATGAGACAGACAAGCCCTTGCAGCACACTTCTGATCCCTGCCACCCATCCTGGTGGGACATCCTGGGGGTAAGGTGAAGCTGAGTTAGACATGCTTGCTATCAGATTTATTTTAAGCTCCTCCACCAACCAAAAAATGCGCTCATACTGAACAGGTTTTAATTTCAGCCAGCACCAAGTGGGGCCTCCTGCCTCGTGCCATGGCATTTCTCTCTTTGTGAGACAAAAACCAGTCAGATGAGCTTTTATTCTAAATCATATAGGGTGAGCTTGCCTTCAGGAATGCCTTTAGAAGAACCATTCTGCAGCTGGCCATCCCACTCTGTCACTGCCTGGAGCTCTCCTCTGCTGTGTGCATGTGAGTGCCAGCACACAAAACATCCCTGCTAATTGCTGAGTGCTGCTGGATGCACTTGGGTAGGAAAAAAGCAGCATATGTGCTTTAACAGAGCTGGATGTGTGCTCTGAGTGCTGGCTGTAGTTCTGCAGTGGCCAGATGTGGCACCATGCTTAATTTAACCTCTCTTTGTGTTGTTACAGCCTGTAGTGCAGACCTTGAAAATGGGCAATGTTGGAACCTGGGGCTCCCCAGAGGAAAAAGGTTTGTTCTCTCATTGCTCCCTGTCAGTAATGACAGAGAATCAAATCTTAGCTCTGCTGTGTTTCAGGTTCTCACAGTAATGGTACCACTGGTCAATGAGTGGTGATTTCCCTTTTCTCTTTCTTTCTCGGGGTTTTCTGTCTGTTCTGTAAATTGCATATTCTTTTTCCTGGGAATCCTGGGTGCCACTGGTTAAGCAGAAGGGAAGGAGCTGACGATGTCAAAGGCTGATCCTCACTTTGAAGGTGGAAGGAGAACTAGAGGAGGCTGATGCTGTGGATTTCTCAGTGGCCTGGGAGGAATTAGGACATTACAGATTTCCATTGTCTGTCCCGAGTAAAGGTGAATCCTCCTCAGTTTCCACCACATAAACCCAAAATCAGTTCTTCAAACCCATTCCAGTCTTCTAGGTTTTGCTGTCTTTTGCATTTCACAGGCAACCATTTATGGAGTCCTCAAACTGGCCCTAAAAATTGCAATTACTGCTCTTGCACCAAGTGAGCAGAAGAATATCCTATTTGCCTACACATGTGCAGAGCTGAAAGTAAGGGCATGTGAAGCATTTAATACAAAGAAAAATTTAAAAATTTAGCATTTAGTTTCAAGTGCCATTTTTGAACAGCTGATTCTTGTTGCTCCATTGTGTGAGTGTGTAAATTGTGCTGGGAAAAGAGTGACTTAAACCAACACTTTGCAGTGACATGTCTGAAACAATTCTTCTTTGAAGACAGGAATATAACAAGAACTCGGGTCTGGGCTGTGTCTGTGGGAACACCTTCACACAAGAATTAAAGGCTGTGTGTTCTAGATCAAAGTAGGCTATACTTCATAATAGCTCTAATTACCATACTAGTCATCTTTATTAAATTCATTTGTTTTAATTAAAAGAATAGATATTTGGCACCAGAGTTTACAGGGTCTGTTGGGCACTTGAGATTAAATCAATGGTTTGTTAATAATTTTATCTGGAAAGCAGATTAGATTATCTAAATTATGCAAAGTAGCATCATTTTTCTTTCTTGGTAGAATGAAGTTATGATTAAGAAATAATGCTTGGAGCATGAAAGCTCTGCTTGTCATTATTTTTCACATTCATATTTGTGATTTTAGAGTGAAGTTGTTCATCTTCACACTGGTTTTATAATATTATATCAGATTTGGCAAAATAAAACAAGTGCTCCAGTAGTGTTTAACAGCAGGTGTTTTCCAATGGTGATATGGAAAATCCAGTGCTGGATTCTTGATTCAATTGGACCATATTTTGGATTTGTATTGTATTTTTGTGCTGTTGGAGCAGTAAGTCTTGTTAATCAGTTCATAAAACAGTAGGATTAAAAAGATGCACTGAAGGTGTAAAACAGTCTGTGCCGGGAGAGTTTCCAGAGTAGCTTAATAAATAAAACATAATTGGATAAAATGGGCAAGTAATGAGTTGAAGGCAGCCCAAATGTGTCATTTCTCAGGGTCAGTGGCAATGCTTTAGCTTGCCCTGCAGCTGGGTGAAGCCTGGAGGTGTTGTGGTGCTGTACTAACAGGGCTGTGCTCTTGGGGTGCCTCGTTCCATGCTGCTCCCACAGCACTTCCAGGGACGCGGCACGAGCGCTGGGTTCAGTCGCGAGCGGCGCGCCAGCCACTGCACGTGCTTGGATTTCCCTCAGGAGAGAGGAAGGAAAATGCTTCTTATTAGGAAAAGAAGCCAGGGCTGGGGCTAGCAGGGAGCCAGCCATGAGTGCTGGGCTCCGTGCCTGGCTGTGCTCATGGGGCGGCAGCAGCACACAGGGGAAAGTGTTGGCTCAGGCTCTGCTCTGCCCGGCCCTGCAAGGCTGTCACTTCTGTCACAGGTCACTGCTTCAAGCAGCACCCACCTGCTCCCTTAAGGGCAGAAAAAACCCCTCTTCCTCAGATGATACCTGTAGGCAACATCAGTATTCCTACTGGAAGCAGGAGCATGATCTCCATGCTCACAGCATTCAGTTTTAGCCCTTCCTGGGCGCTGCTGCTGTCAGGTTCCACCCGGCCGCTCGTATGTGGCTCCTCTGGGGAAGGCAGTGGCAGCTCCCAAGCCAGAGGCTTCCAAGATGCCTCTGGAGGCCCCTGCTGTCCTGCCCATCCCTCTGCTGGGAGAGTGAGCTCTGTGTGCTGCTGCATAACTAAAACCCATCACAGCCTGGGTTATCGGGCAGCATCGATCGGTAAGGCTGGGTAAGCACCTCAGTTTATGGTATTAAAAAATAGCAGTACCCTTTCCCAAGTAATAAATGCTACTGATAACAGATCTTCAGATCTGACCCACAATGAGAACCATATAATTGGACAAAACAATTGTGTATACACAAAATTAAGCACACACGCAAGCACTCCCAGTGTCATCTGTCTTCCATACAAAATGCACGGCAGCGCCGGCTGCTAAAACTTGCAATGAATTATTTATATGATGAATTATCCTCTTTCTCCCCTCCTAGAATATCCAATTGCCCGTTTCCATTTTGGTTTGGGAAAGATTTATTATTCAGGGGTTTTTTCACTGGCTAGCTTATTAAACATTTCCTGCTCTTTTTCTCCATTGTACATAACAGGCATCTTGTTTCCTGGTAGCACCTATCCATCCACTCTAACGGGGCCTCCCAGCATGGGGAAACTGTGAGGAGCACAGCTCTTACCCAGACAGTTTACAGCCCTCCTTGGGATCCAATTAGAGACGTTCAAAATTTGGGATATTTATTTGCTCCCTGGAATCAAAGCTGTTTCAGCCCCCAAGGAAGTGATGCACGGCTGCAGACAGAGGTTGGGACTGCGTGTGGATGAATAATTTGGTTACTCGGCTCCCTGGAAGCTTCTGAGAGGGTGGGAGGAGAAGGTGAGTGCCCAGAGAGAAATCATTTAGAGATTTAGGCTCCTTTTGCCCCTTTAGTTTCTCAGTTTTGCCTCAAAGACCTAAGGAGCAGCATTTCACACTTGAGGACTTCTTGCCTTGGGTGTTGTACATGACCATGCCTATTCGTGTAAGTGATTGTGAATCATCTCTGGTTCCAGGGGGGAGTATTTCAATGCCAGTTTTCTGGGAGCTGGGATAGCAGCTGAGACTATCCCAGCCACTATTTAATGGATTTCAAAGCAATCACCTACACAAGAGAATTTTCTGGGTTTGGCTTTCATGGCTTGGTTTCTGTTTAGTAGGCTGCCCCAGCACCTCCCAGACTTCCCGTAGTTTCCAGCATCTAAATCCCAAGTCTGCTTCCTGTATCTGCATTGAATGTTTTTGTACCTTATAAATTTTGGGAGAGCTGAATCTCGTTGTGGAAGTGCTTTGACTGTGCCTCTGGCTGGGAGCCTCACTCTGTGCTGGGCTTTAAATCACGACAGAGATTTACAGCGGCGATAGAGGCGGAACTGCAGGCATCCAAACCAAGAGTTATCTGTGCAGAGGAGCTGGTGTGCACACACCCCTGCAAATAACATCCCAGGGATGTCACATTGCTTCCCCTGGAATCACACACAGCGATACCCCCTAAGAACAATAGCACTAAAGCTGTCCTGGGCTCCAAAATAATCGGTTTGCCTGCGTGTGAGGCGCACGGTCTCCAGAGCTCTTGGGCTGGGTAGCAATATTTTACCTCTAATGACCTCAAACCCGAGCCAGCCATCTTTGCAGGCTCTACAAAACCCGGTTGTGCCATGAATTGCACCCGGAGGTAGCTGCTGCCTTCACCTGAGCACATCCCTCCTGTCTGGCTCCCGCACTCTCCGAAGGCTTGGGGGGAGGCTCATCAGAATGTACCAGGTTTTCCTCACTAATTTCAGGTTTCTCATTTAGCTTCTCCCGTTTTTGGAGGATTGAATCTCTGCACCTTCTGCATCAGAAGAGGAGCAGGTGTAGTTTGCTGAGATTTTCTTATTGAGGTGTTGCGGTTGGAAGCAGACGATCCTCTAGGAAGGGAAGAAGTCGGGATGCTGTGTATTACCAGGTATTTTTTGGTTCCCCTTAAACATGGATAAATTTATCCTAAACTTTATCTTTCTCCCTTCCCTAAACTCCTTAAAGCCTATTGGAAAACGATGAATAGAGTTGTTAAATATGTACAAAAGTGGGATGTGAAAACAGAAGGATAACTGGATAGGGGCTCCCACAGGGCTTTTTTTCTTAATCCTGGGTTTTGTCTAGTGAACTTATATTTGTGAGCAGACCTTTGGGCAGAATGCTGGCTGGCTGGACCCTGCTGTTCTGTGAGTTGACGGAGTGGGAGGTAAGTGGCACTAACTAATGGCAATTAGCAGAGGTCTGGACAGCTGCGTGTCCCTGAAGGCATGAGCTCTTCTGGGGGTTGTGTCTTTACAGAGTGGAGCTGTTTGTCACCCTACATGTCACCCTACAGAATATGACAATTTGCATCCCTCCACTGAGGCTTTGCTGTCAGATTTGCTCAGCTGTCTTGCAAAGGGGGAAAAAAAAGAGGAGGGTTTACTTAATTTTTGCTCCCCAAATCTGTTGAAATAAGAGGGCAGGAATGATTAGCTTCTGGGAATTACCCATCAGCTGCTATCAGTAATAACTTGATTAATGCTTTTGTAGCACTTGACGTTTATATGACTGATGTGCCAGAAAGGAAACAAAAAGAGATGGGTTTGTTTTTAAATGGCAAAGGATAGTTTTTGTTTTTTCATTGCAGCTCTCGGGCAATAGTAAGAAAATTGTCCCTTGGCCCCCAAACCTGAAAGCTGCCTCTGACCAAAACGTGATGAGGGACAAGGTGAGAGGTTGAACATGTAGCTTCGAGACTTGTTTGCTCAGTTGCAGGAGGGTTTAGTAAATCCCATATCTCACGCATCCTTGACGGTCTCTCCCGCCTCCGTCGCTGTTGGGATGTTCCGCAGCGTTCCCGCAGCCCCGACCGATTCAAGCAGCGGCCGCGTGAAAGAGAGGAGCGGGAGCGCAGCGTCCTCCGGGCCCTCGTGTTCCCCCGTCCGGGCTTTGCTTTCGGGCAGGATCCGACCCTCCAAGATGGATGTTGAGTAGGCTCTTGCAGCGCAGCCGAGCGCGGCACAAAGCCGGGCGGCGCTGCCCCTGCGCGGCTCTGCCGGGGGCGGCGGGGCCGGCGGGCCGGGCCGGGCTCCCCGCGGTGCCGCGGGCTCCCCCCGGGCCCGCCCCCGCGGTGGCGGAGCGGTGGCGGGGCGGGGCGGCCGCGCCCGCGGGGCACCCCCTGCCCGCCCGCCCCGGCGGCAGCAGCGAGACGCGCCGGGCGCCGCCGCTCCGCGCCCCATCCGCCAAACTTTTGCCGGCGCTCGGCCGCCCCGCGGCTCCTCCCGGGAGGCGAAGCCGGAGCCGTGCCCTCGCCCCGGGCAGCGGCGGGTGCCCGGGGGGCTCCCGGCTTCTTTCCCCAGCTTTTTATTGTTTTTCCTCCTTTTTTTTTTTTTTTTTTTTTTTTTTTCTTCCCCGCGGGGAGGGGTGGGGAAGGGAAGGGGCTATAAAGCGCGAAGGGACGTGCGTGACACAGTCCCCACTGCAGCCCTTCTCCACCGGAGCGGGGGGCTAGGTCAACAGCCGCCCCCCTAAAAATCAACCCAAGCCTCCCCCGCCGCGGGAGGGACAGCACGGGACGGGACGGGACCGGACGCCGCAAGGTAAGGCACCGGCAGCGGGGCGGGGAGCGGGGCCGCCCGATCCGGTTGCCCCGGGGCGGGCGGGGGCCGCGGTGCCCCGACCCGGCTGCGGGACCCTCGGCCGGAGCGGGGCCGGGGCCGCGGCCACCCCGGCGCCATCCCTGCAGCCGCGGCTGCGGCGCTGAGCCCGCGTCCCGGCACCGCTCCGCCGCAGCTTATGCGGGATGCTGCCGGGAGAAACCGCGGCGCCCTCTCGGATCTCTCCCTCGCCTTCGAGGTTTGTTTTTTTCTCCCTGGCTTTGCCCTCTCGCAGCCCGCGGCGGCCGTGTGCCCCGCAGCCCGTGCGGCTGCGGGGAAGCCCGGCTCGTCCTCCGGCGCTGCCGTGGAACCGGGGTGTGCCAGGCAGGCAGCGGCTCCGGCTCCGCCAGCATCATACGTGCTTCTCGGGGGAAAAAAAAGTGGCTACCGAAAAATAAGGGGCTACCAAAAAAAAGCAGACAGAAAACTCTACGGTGGGATGTAAGTGTTGAGGTTTGCTACGTGCAGCCTTGGTTCTGTTTTTATTTCGACAGCGCAGAGACAATGGCTACAAAGCGCTGTTTAATCACTTGCAGATAGAACTTTTATGTATTTAAACCTTCGCAGTTAAAGGCTAGCGCTGGTTTTTGAAAAGCTGTGATTCTCTGAGCGTGTTTGTTCTGGATGAATTTAACACTTGAGCGGTAGCATGCCCTGGTTCCCCGGACGGGTTAGCGTGGTGCCAGGGATGACCGTGATCCTGCTTGTGCCATGCCGCCCGGGCCGCTCTGGAAATTATCCCGGTCGACACCGACGTGGACTAGGCAGCCTTTGGAAGGCTGGTTTCAGACAGCGGGTCCTGAAGCTTGCAGCTTCACTTGGATTTCCTCTCCCCACCAAAGCAGCTGGTTAGCATCTAGTTACAATGTTAATTAGAACAATTAAACTGTATCGCTGTTCTTGTGGCTCGACAGAGCTGCAGGAGGCGAGCTCAGAGGGGAGACAAGGTCCCTGCCATAAATCCCCGGACCTCTGTGTCCCAGCTGGCTGTTTGTGAGCAGCCCTAGATAGCAGGAGATGTTCAGTGGCACAAGTGTGGCACTGTCTCCACTGGAGCATCCCGCAGTCAGGCTGCTCTGGCAGCCCACCCAGCACTGAGGCTGGGCTCCCACCCATTTCACGCTTGGTCGAGACAGTGGAGTTGTGCCTGTAAAAGTGGAAGGGGCGAGAGCAATGTGAGGGTGAATTCCTCCCTGGGCAGTTGGCAGTGAGTGATTTATGGCATCGGTGACCCTGGGCAGGCACTGCTGGCTTGGCCATTACCTGGTTTCCATAAAAACAGCCCTTGGGTGCTGGACACCATCAACACCCTTGGCTGTGCCTTGAGGGAGAAGGGGGAAAAACTTTGTGTTTCTGCTCAGCTACTTTGAAAATTGCTGAATCTTAACTATTTTAGGAATGGTACTTCGGATTGCTTCTTGTCAGGAATGCCTCATCCTCCCGGCCGCGCTCTCCTGCCTCATAGCGAAATGTGTACCTGCAGGAGAGCTGCCCAGGTCAGCTTTCTAGTGCCACTGCAACTCTCTGAAGTGCTCAGAGCAACGTCTAGAATTTAAAACTTGCTGATATTTGAAGCAGAAGAGGACTTTTTAAAACACTGAGAGATTTTTATCTTCTAGTTTGACCATTAAGAACGTGGTGAGATATGCAGTAGTGGATCATGTGCGGGTGTATCCAGGGTCCTGTGGCGGTGTTTGACCCTATTGTGAGCACAGTGATATTTGTTCCTCCTGAGCTTTCTGTGTCAGCAGATAATGCTTCATAATTTTGTGAGAGGTTTATAATATGTCTGAAAAATCCCTTGTCACGTTTCCATGATGAGGACTGTGGGTGCATCCCACTCTCCTTATCTCCATGCGGCCCTGGATGGAAATCCTGTTGATTGCTGTACTGTGGAGGGGTGAGCATTGCAGCCCTGCCAGTGAAGTGACAAAATGTGCGTGTCCCACTCCTGAGTGGGGACATGCCAGGCTCTGCCAGCAGCTCCCTGCTACCAGCCACACCTGGCAGGCAGTGGCACCTGCGTGTGATGTGCCGCTGGCGTCATGGCCTAGGAGGTCACCTCATGCCCCAGCCACCCTGGGGAATGTCAGGATTTGGTTGTGAGATGAGAGGGAATTTGAGCACTGTGTGGGATGCTGATGCCACCGAGATGACTCTGGGCCCCTTTATTTAGTTGTGAGAAGTTTGTCAGCGAGGCGAGGCAGAGCTGTGTAGGATCGCCCCGCGCGCCTGTGTTGTTGTGGGTGAGCACTTCGGAAATGCTGAGGAAAAGCTCTGAGGTTTCCCCAATGTTTATAAATACAATCTGGTGCAAACTGTCAAGCAAGCTGTTCAAAATCACGTCACGCCTGCGCTGCCTTCCCCTCTCGGCTGAAATGCCTTCGCCGCTGCAGAGCCGGTGTTCGTGTGTCATTCGGAGCTCCCGCACGCAGCTCCGGCCCATCCGCGGGGCTTTCCCAGCACCCCTGTCCTCCTCCTGCGAGCCAGGCTGAGGATGCAGCGCTGTGGGCAGGCTCGGTGTTGTGGCTCCGTGTGCAGCTCTTTGGAGCCTGAGCATCCTTCAGCACTCCGAGAGCCCAGGCTGCCCCAAAGCAACCCAGTTCATAGACCAGAACTGCATGCAGGGGCAGCAAGGGCATCTTCGAGTCCCCTTGTCCTTCTTGGAAGGTTTGCCTACCTGAGATGTCCCCTAAAAATGAAGGCATAAACCCTTTCCTGAAAACTCCATCCAAGCAGTGGCTTTCTGCTCCATGCCATGCCTCAGCAGGGCTGGATGGAGGCTGTTGCTGGATGTTTCACTCTAAAGTGTGCCAGGGTCTTCTGCCTTAATATATAAAAAGATGAGATGTTTATTAAACTCAGACCCTGCTTTTTCTTCTACAATTTATGTCTCGAGAGGCTGGCGATAAACAGTTTATTAAAAAGAAATCCTGATTTATTTATGCGAAAGGTTGCATTTCAAGCTGGTACTAAATGGTTTTGTAGGAGACCACCTTTTATACTTCCCATGGCAGTTGAAAGGATTGCTAGAAAAACAATCCAGAATCTAAGTAGGTTTGGATAAAGGCAAGCCAGGACTGTACGTCAGGGTATGTGGTGCTTTTAAGCAGCGAGGCGGTGGATTTTACCACGGAACATCTGGGCACTGGCTTCAGTTACAGCACAGATTTTAGTGGGATAACAAGTCCTGCTTGGCTTCACGTTCATTTTGAAGTCACTAAACTTTATACGAATAATGAAACTGTAAGTCCATTACTTCACTGTTTGCAAGGGGCTGTTTCTGTCCCCCTTCGGGGTCTCGCATCTTTCTGGGGCTGGTTTTGTTTTGCTGCGCTAAGTGGGTATTTATCTTCTCAGTGCCTGGCTCGCTTTCGCTGGAGGCAGCTTTGCTAATTTGTAGCGATGGCCACTCCGGGCAGGGCGGGCGGGTTTCCATTCGCCCCCGCCGAACGCGCACGTTTTCTGCATTAGGGGCAGCCTCAGAAAGCGGCGAGTTTCTCCTTCCCGGCACTCGAAGGGGCTGAGGTTGGTAACCTGGAGGGCGATAGAGCACCTCGGGGCTACCAGCTCGGCCACTCGTGAGAGTTAAAGCAACGGGGGAGCGTTTGCTTTCTTTTGGTTTGTTTTCTTTTCTGTTCGGTTATAAAATGCAGAGGAGAGGAGTGGACTGGACTGAAGGAGGGAAGGGCCGCCTCTTTTACACAAGAAAACAAGTTTGCAAGCCCTTACAGAAGGGTGCACATACTGCTGCTAGAGCCCCAGCATCAGGGAGGATAACCCCAGCCAGTTTACAGGATCAAGGAATACGTGTTTGGAATATAAGTTCCATATGAACAGTGTATAGACAGGCCCTGAGACCGATGGTTACGTTGATCATGGAGCACCTGGTGTGACACTGAGTGATGGTGAGCTCTGCATTTTGGTCCAACTGACTGTATGGGCAGTAAACCAGAAGAAATCAGAATTACATCCAAGGAAGACTATCCCAGGTCAGACCAGTGAGAAGGGACTTAAGTACTGCTTGAGCTCTGCTAGCTCAGGAGTGGAGCAGTGAGTGAGCAAGCACTGCTTTAGGGGAAAGGCAGAGCGCAGAAACTGTTCTGTTTCACATCATGAGATGTACTTCTGCGGCAAAAATCCTCATTAGATCAAACAGGGATCGTTTCTGCCTGAGAAGACGACTCAAATAAGCTTATGGATGGATGGAAGGAGCTTTGAAGGCTGAGGAGATGTTATGTTTGAAAACTTTAACAAGATGTCATTAGGAGAGGAAGTATTTGCCCTTAGATTGGGAAACAGGTCAGGATAATAAATCCTAACTCCAGAAGAGTGTGCTTAAAGCTGCAAATACATTCAGATGGGAGAGAAAGACAGTAAGTATTAGAAGTTTGTTCTCTCAGAATTAATTTTCTCATTTGCTGCACGCAAGGACACCCACTGAACAGGAGAAGGATAAATGTTAATGCAGAGCTGTAACAGGAACCAGCTGAAAATCTCATGACTGCATGGATGGCTTTGATTGCTCCGCAGGGAGCACGTCAGTCATGTGGGACACATCAGAAACAGGCACTGTGTCATGTCACCTCACGTGTGAGGTAGCTGATAGTCCAGCTTCACCAAGACCCTGATGGGGGGCATTTTACAGGATGGGTTTTGAATGTCACTGGAGTGATCAGCAGCAGGAGCGGCCTGAGAAGCCAGCCCCACTGCACGAGAGCTTCACTAAACACAACCGTGCCTGAGCTACCAGAGGGGAGCAGCAGATCCTGCACAGAGCATCTCACCCTGGGCTCTGCCCTTGCACCCAGGCAGGTACTGTCAGCATTTCTCACCAATTTCTCAGGGCTGTTCAGGCTGGGTCTCAACTGGGACTGCTCTGGCTTCAGGGTAATTAAACTCAGGGGTTAGAGAGATGTTTGTTGCTGGTGTGACAGCTGAGATAGGGAGCAGTGGGTACTTGCTGCTAGCACCTGGAAAACTGAAAAGCAGAAGGCAATAATTTATCTCTCCTACCTCATTCCCTGCTCCACGGGTCCGGATATGAGTGCCCCTCCAGTGTGACCCTCGCACGCTCCCAAGGTGACACAGCACCGAGGCCGACACCTCCCCTGTGATTTACAGGGGAAAAGCATTGTTTGCCTAATTGAGTCCATTTCTTTTTTTTTTTTTTTTCCCCTCTATTATTTGAGAAAAGGCAACTTTGTTGAAACTTGATTAGGGGGTGAGAAAAATGATGCTTTTCATCTTTCTCACCTTTAACTTGCTCAGTATCAAGACAGAGCAGCACCAGACCAGCTGAGGCATCTCTGGTGGGATTGCAGGTTCCTCACACACATTTGCAGGGATGGTTGGACAGGGAAGATGTTTGTACAAAGCAGCCAGAATACTGTGAAGAAGTGAGTGCTCCCTCTCCTTCTCTCTGTCTCTCTCTACTTTGTTTAGGTGCAGCAGATTTAGTGCTAATTTGTTTTTAGTCAAACATTCTAAATGTGCTTCAGCATTCTGAAATCCAGAAACCTGGTGGAAATTTAGCAGTTTACAGATTGGGATTGTGATGGTGTGGGAAAGCCAAGTGTCTTGGAGCTGCCAGCTGGTCTCTGGATGTGAAGGAAAACCTCAGTGTGCAGCATTAACAGTTTCTAGTCCCTGTTCCTTCCCTTCCTTTGGCTACTAAATCTGTGTTTAATTCTCTGGGGGTTTTCTCTCTTGGGTAAGAATTACTTACTTGAGTATGATTTGTACGACTAATAGGATCTTATCCTTATTTGGGGAAGGCCCTAGGGGCTCTTTCAAACTGATTTTTCAGTAATGAGAAATAATGAATAAAAGTCTAATAGTCCTAGGGGGTATTAAAGTTACAATTTTGCAGGGAAGATTTAATATCAGTCGATTAAAACTTTTATAATCCTGTTAGAGTACAATAGTCAGAAAAAAAATAATAAGAGAGAAAATAAGTAGGTTTTAAGATCCTCTCACATCATGTGAACAAGTCTAAATTTAATGTTTGAATTAAGCAGGTATTTTAAAGTGAGTCTAAGACATCTCTTGCAAGTGTGTGATAGCAGGGTGGCAGGCTCAGGGAAAGAAATGTGCTATGTTAATTTATGGAGCACATTCTAATTCCCTCTCATCTAAGGAAAAGCAGTTGCAAGGTGTTTATGAGAAAATCCAGGCAATTAAAGCTTAACTAGAAAATGCAAAATTCATAGACCTCAGCACAGTGTGTTTGCAGTAGCCCAAAACATGCTCTGGCTCAGCCTGTTGCTCACAGGGTGCATGAGCATCCCCACTGAGCACTGTGGAGTCGCTGTGGGTCTGTTCACCCTGGGACTGGGCAGACCCCAGCTCGTGGCCCTTGGTGAAAGGTGTGGGAGCAGAGTGGGACCTGTGGGCATTGTCCCCATGGGCACAGCCCCCCCCACATGGCCAAGCCTCTGCTGAGATGCTTTGAAAGCACCAAGGAGCAGATACTGTTTTATGAATTTACAGCTTTTTGGGTTTAGCAATGCTCAGCAGTGTTGCTGGAATAACGCTTTGTCCTTTAGCAGCAGCTTTCATCCGAGACTGTTGTAGCCATTTCCAGTTGCTGGCAGAGGACACCCCCAGAAGGCAGTGCTGGATCCCACTCCAGAGCTCTCACCACTTCTTCCCCCTTTCTGAGTGCAGAAACTCCTCCCTTCTTGTCCCTTCTTTGCTGCTCTGTCAGCCGGGGATGTATGGTTGCCATAAGAGGGCTGGAGGTTTTGGGGCTGTTTGGATGTTCGCTCACCCATGACAGCCTGGCCTCCCTGCCCGCATGGGCTCCCTCCACTTTTGTTGGCAGCCAGCACATAAAGGGATAACCTTTCCCCTGCCAGCCTGCACAAATAAACACTGGCCCAGCAGCAAAGTGGAGCTGAAACCAACCCTTGCAATAATCTGATTTTTCAGACCCCTTACCACAGCTCTGCAGGTAACCCTGGCAGGTTTGAACATCTGGCGCCACATCCCTTTGGAGCACCCATCCCTTCTGCACTTGGGAAGGACTTTCCAGCTTGGAAATGCACAATTCCTCTGCTTAAAAAACAGAAAAGTGCTAGAAGGAAGACTGAAGACTGGCAGCTCCCAAATGTGCTCCTGTCCTGCTTTGGTGTGGTGGGCTGGGGGCTGGTGAGCTGTGGCTGGACTTGTGGGCTCTTCCAGCCTCTCCAGAGAGGTGAGAGTGTGTCAGCTCTGACCAAGAAAATCTCCATGGCTCTGCCTCACTGTCTCCCCATCATTTTGCCCTTTGGAGTCAAATCCTTGCCCTGTTACGTGGTTCTTAGCACTGGAGGGGTTGAGTGATGCTGGGTGAGCAGCTGGGGGAAGTTGGGATTTTCTCTGGAAGCAGTGGGAAATGTCAGGCACCATGGTGGGGACAGCAGGTAGCTATGTCGAGAAACTGGGAGGAGCTCATGCCCTCCAGTAACAACTTTCACTAATTTATTGAGCTAATTTCTCTAATTTATCTGTTGGAATCTGTGTCTTTTTGAAAGCAGGATGCCGGGGGAGTAAATACAAAATGTAGGCAGTGGGAGCATTCCTGCTCCCTCTCATACCTACCCATGTCCTGTCTGAGAGTGAGCATGCAGAAGAGGGAATTTGCTGAGTGACACCCAGAGCAGTGCCGAGGCTGGTTGTGCTCCCTGGATGTGGTTCATCCAGGATAAGCCATCCTGTGCTCTCAGCCATGGCAGCCCCTCAGGAACCAGTGCTAAGAAATGGTGTGTGCTGCTTCCTGGGAATGGTGGGGATCCGTGTGGGAGACAATATCCATGCTGGATCTTGGAGTCTTTGCTGCTGTGGCTGAGATCTGCCAGGTCTAACGCTAAGAGTTGCTGGTAGAAATATGTAAATATCAACAGCTTCAGCACTACATTTGATACTTTCCATTTTCAAACACTTGACAAATGTTTACATATTTTCAGCAGCCCTCTTCCAGCTAGGGAAAATGAGACACAGCATCTGTGAAATTACTCTGATATGCAACAAATCATTATGAGAGAGCACCTTGAGGGTTCCTTAAGGACTTGCAGGGCCTAAGGTTTCCTTTGCATACTTTTAAAGCTGAAGGCAGAAAATACTAAAACTGAATCCAGTTTTGGATAGTAAGTGCAATCAGAAAGATTTGCATCCTGATGGTAATTCAGGGATTTGAAATTCTGAGGGATCAGCTATAAATATAACATATATTACTGTGGTCACCAGTAATATGTAGTGGTCTCTACTCCCAAATAGGAGAAGTGGAAATGGTCTTAAGCTGTGCCAGAGGAGGGTTAGACTGGATATTAGAAAAAAACTTCTTCAGGAAAGGGCTGTCAAACATTAGAACAGGCTTTCCAGGGCAGTGGTGGAGTCACCATCCCTGGAGGAATCCAAAATATGTGTACTTGTGGCACTTGGGGACATGGGTTACCTGTGGCCTAGGCAGTGCTGGGTTAGTGACTGCACTCAATGGTCTTTTCCAACCTAAACAATTCTCAAAGGGGCCAAACTCTGAATTCAGTAGAAAAACTCATCATTCCTTTGGGGTCAGCACCACTGCAGGACCCCATTCTGGTGGCAGCACAGGGATGCAGTCTCTTCCCCAGGTATTGCAGACAAGCACTGTGCATTCTTACTGCTGCTGTTTTGCTCTGCTCTTCCAGCTTTCTGGAAAGCTGCTGCTCTTCCTCTGTGCCATGGCAGGTGAGATACCATCAGAGGTAATAAGGGCAGTGTGGTGACAGGGCAAAGGAGAATTCCTGAGTCACTGCTGTGGGTAAAGGTAGGGAAGTGAGTGGGAATAGCAATGCCATGGGCTGGCTGTGGTCTGTAACTGTGTGTATGTGTGTGGTGGTGTTCCTGATGCCGAGGGAAACTGCATGTCTGATGGAAGCTGTGGGAACCAGCCCCTCTGCACTTGACAGGTTTTCCAAGAAATATTCCTTTTATAAATCACCAACCAAAAACTAGAAGGGGAGAAGTGCATAAGGAATTCCAGTGTGCTCGTGGCACAGCTTTCCACAGAATGTGAGTGCTCAGTTTGTTGCTGGAGGTGCCGGAGCTCAGCTTCCCCTGCTCCTGCTCTGGGAGTCACTCTGCCTGTCCCTGCCTCTCCCACAGCTCCCTGCCCTGTGCCAGCTCCTCGTGTTCTCCCCTGGCCAGGAGCAGCTGCCATGCCAGCGGTATTCCCTAGGAATGGCTCAAGCAACTTTAACTCCTTTGGTAATTAATGAAGTTAATGACTCTGGGTTTGTGTTGTAGCACCTTTCCAAGCCTTCCTGCCCCCCCCCCAGTTTGAGGATGCAGCAGCAGGATGCAGATCCTGGTTGTGTTCCTGCTCTGTATCATGCCCTGACATTTCATCCCCGTCCCTGGAGGATTTTGGCGAGGGTGCTCACTCATAATGTCAGACTGAAGTATTCCAGAGGAACAGTGGGGAAACTCTGTAGCAAATACCAACACGCTGGTGTTGGTTGTAATTTGTAATTGTTCCTGTGTTCCTCCCCGCTAATCCCCTTGCTGAAATTCATTACAGAGAGAGAGCAACCTACACCCGGAGAGCTGTGCTGAAGGCGGAATGACTTGGCCAAGGAAAGTAGCTATTGTTTTATGATTAAAGGAAAGGATTATATTGGGATTTCCTTGAACAAGGAAAGTCTCTGCCCTACTTTTATTGCTTGTAACAAGGGGATAATAATTACTTTCCATTATAAAACACCCCCAGCGCTTGCGCTGAAAGATTTGTGGTAGAGCTGCGTGGCATGCAGGGCTGGTTATCTGAAATGGCCTGGAGTTGTGCAAACTGAGATTTCTCTGCCTTATTTCTCCTACTGGGGCTCAACCCCTGCTGAGAGTATGGAAAAAATTCCTCTACTCCGAGTTGGGTCAGACTCTCCAAGAGTGACATATTTTCCTCTGCAGGAGCTGGTACCAGTCACCTATCCCATGACGCCTGCCCTCTCCAGGAGTGCCATCCAGCCTCCTGGAGGTTTTGTGCGGGCTTGGGAGGATGAGCAGGGGCAGCAGCAGGGACCCAGCCGGTGCTGGAGTGGCCAGGGGAGGTAACATCTGTCCTGGGGGGAGGGCTGCCAGCTGGCTGCCGCCCCATTCTCCAGCACATCCCTGCTTCCCGTGCCGCTGCCACCCCCTCGCAAGGAGAGGCACGGAACAAGCTGAGCATTGTAACAGGGGCCGCCAGGGACGCGCTGTTTGTTTGGGTTTGACACTCGGCGCTGAGTCCCGTGGGCAGAGGTGGCTGTGAAAGACAGAAGTGCTGGTATGTGGTCTCTGATTGGAAAAAGGAGAACTATGAGGCATTTCCTTGAGCGTCCCAAATGGCACCTCCTGGCTCAGCTGGTTTTTGAAGCGTCCAGCTGCCACCAGCTCCAGGGTGACGATTTTGATGTGATCAGGGTTGAATCTGTTTCCACTAAATGTGGAAAAATAAATAAGTCTCAACTTAGAAAAAAAATAGTCCATGTAAAATTAGATTTTATTGATACCGTATCTCCCTGAGTATGTTTGCTTTTCAACATGTCTAATTTGAGACAGCTCTGCATTTTCTAATGACGCCCCTTTGGAGTTAACCTCTTCCCCAAGCTGTAGCTCCCTGCCACTGTTGTCCATTAAGATTTGGAAGAAATGTACCCCTATTTCTTCAAACCTTCCTACTTTTAAATGGTTGTATTTTTTCCCCTTAATGCCACAGTGATTTACTTGGCTAAAACAATAGTTTTCCCAGCAAAGGAAAATTGTGGGTTGAGTTGGAATTGCAAGAGGCGTTTGGTTAATCCACAGATTATTGACACGGTAGACCCTCCGTGCTTCAAAGGCACCATTATAGTCCATCATGTCCCAGCGTACTTAGGGAGCTTTAATCCATGGATTACAGGTCCCTAAGAGCTCCTGTCCTCCCACTTACAGCTGGTCCTGCCAACAGGAGCTGCAATGTCAAGCTGGCTGTGGAACCACACAAAAAATCGGTCTTTAAAATCCACGGAGACAGTGATACACCCTTGCATCCCTATTGGGGCAGCATTCCTTGTCTCAAGCCCCTGGAGAGGTGCCACAGCCCTGCCTGGTCTGTGTTTTTCCCCAGGCACCAGGCAGGACCAGACAACAAGTTTTCAAAAGCGATGCTTTAAAAAAAAAAAGGAACCACAAAAAAGTCCAAATGAAAAGCATACCAGGAGTTTTCCACATCCTTTAGGGAATAGTCAGCATTAAACAGCAGGCCTTCACTTTTCCCCTCTGGCCTCCCCCTAAGCAAACAAACTGAGCAGCTCATAGTAAATGCTTAAATTGAAAAGGCATTATTTTTCCTTGTTTGCACATTAAAAATAACTAATTGCATTACAATCGAATTTCTAAGTGCTTTTAAACTCCTCTGGTGCTCAGGTGATAACTGTGTGTGCTGAGGTGCATGTATTTGTGGCATATATCTCTGGAAATGGAGTGTATAATGGAAAAGCTCATGGCTTCTTTACTTGCAGCATTCCTATAATAAGTAAAAGAAGTCACACAGTGCCCTTTTATTTCCAAAGCTGGACTTAAATCACATTAATAAATCTGCACTTACCATGAGATGTAGCATGGGTAATGTAAACAGGAAAAAACCCCACCCCCAGCACCCCAGAGTTTAAAAATAGGATGTAAGGAGGAAAAAAAGTTAACCATCCATACAATAAAAAGAGAAGAAATGCAACACAAGAGCGCTGGGTCAGGCAGTGCCTTGAAATTATCCTCACTAAATTACAGTTGTGCTCTTCCCACTCTGTAATTTACGTGAAGGTTTGGTTGTTCCAGATGCATTTGCTCCAGGTAAACCCAGATCATTTTGTTTTGGTATTGTAAGTCCTTCACAGGTCTGGGTGACATTTGAGGAGTAAAGTGAATTATTTCCACAGATCAAGGAAGAGGACTGTGAACAGGTACCAGTGTTGCATGTGGTGAATCCAATATTTTGCTCCCTTTTTCCACAGCATAGGTGTGTTGGGTGAGTACCTGTGTTAAACAAATGCACAGCGAAGCCCAAACAGGAGGACACAACTGCTTGGATCCCCAAGAGCCAAACAAAACGGATTCTTGGTTTGCTGGGTGGGGTTTCTGTGGTGGGATGTAGGCAGGGAGCCTCTGATCCCTTACAGAGCGTACCCTGCACAGCCGTGTTTCAGTGCTGGAAAAAAGGCCAGCCAGAAAATACCACAGGCTTGAGCAGGGAAATCAAAAATGGGGTGATTTCATTTGTCCCCAAGGCCACCTGATTCTGGCTTGGGTTGAGGATGTGCCCACATCCTGCTGAGCCTGTGGGAAAACCCCAGGAGGTGCTGCCCCGCTCCAGCTAATTTGTCCCTCAGCTCAGGACCTGAGCTAGCTGTAAATCCCATTATCCTCTCCATTTCTGGTCCTAATTGCAGTTTACCCGGAGATTTGCAGATGGAAGTCTCAAAGCAGGAGAGAGGGCTGTGTAGGGCTTTTGTAGGTGGGGTTTTGGAAAGGTTGGGTAAAGAGATTATTAAAAAGATAAGACTTAATTGTAATTGTCATAAACCCCACGAGCTGACTTAATGATTATTTTCATCTATGCGCTTATAACTCAAGTTTATAAAATGTCATTTATAGAATTATTATTTTTACTTTGTGAAAGAAGGAAAAAGCCCCAAGCCTCTGGCAAGGTGGTAAATTTTGAAGCATTTAAAATCATGTATCGCCCTCTCCAATGTCCAGCATGTATTTTCATCTGTTGATCTTTTTAGGTAAATGCAGCTGGTTCATTAAGCAAACATCTCCTGAGGTGTGGCTCTTGCTCTGCAGTGTTTGTGTAGCCTGGGAGCTGCTCACCTGGGGACGGCACTGCCACATTCCAGGTTCAAACCCAAGGAAACCCTGGCCACCTGTCCTGGCATCCCTCAGCCTGCCCGGGTTCAGTGTCCTGGTGCCTGGCAGGCAAAACTGAGTGGCCTTGTCCCTTGGGAGCAGTCCTGCCTGTGAGGAGATGGCACCCTCTGGATGCTCCAAGCTCAGTCTGACTTGCCAGGTCAGTCAGCCAGCAGGACTCTTCCCTCTGGGTTTAAGGCTCAGTTGAGACAGTGTTTGGGGAAGAAGTGAAAGGTAAAGACGGGCCATTAGAGGGCACTTTTGCAGTCCTGGAGAAGGAAAACGGTGCTTATTATTTCACTCAGGACTGTTTATTTTGGCACTCTCTTAAATTCAGTGATAAACAGCAGGAAAATCCCTCCAGTCAGCAGGAATATATCAATAAAATATTGACTCAGAGTTTAAAAGAAAAGAAAACAAGACAAACTTGTAGAAAACGGAATAAAAGCCATTTAAGGAGGCGGCACAGCCTAGAGAACAAAAAATCACACAACGTATTTCATGTAATTTGTGTGGCTTAGCAGTGCAGTGCTTAGGCCTCAGCTTGTACCTGGCTTCTAAAAACAAATCCAAGGCAAGAAAATTGGTTTTTTGGGAGTTTCTGAGGGCTGGGTGGCAGAGCACGAATTCACGGACTCACATCTAGCAAGTGCATTTTCTGAGGGACTCTGTCAAAGTCACTGGTGAGCTTGCCCAGAAACAAACACGGGATGAATAAATGGGCTTTTTGCTTTGCTGTTGATGTTTTGCATGAGTAAACTACAGAGGGTTTAGTTTGAAACCCTGCCAAATCATAATGAGTGCACTGCAAAAACTAGAATCTGTTTATTAACTGGTGTGAAAGGGTGGTGTAACACTGACAGCACAGCTTCCAAAAACTGTGGGCCAGGTTTGGATGCCTCTTTGCTGTTGTCCTGCTTTTGGAAGTGTCATGCATGAAAACTGGGCCCATTTTAAGCCTCTGAGGTTAGATACCTGGAAATAAAAGCACTCAAAATTCTATCAATTTGTCAAAGAACAGAGATTATAAAAGTTTCCTTTTTCAGTAACAGTTGACAACTTTGCAAGGTATTTCATGTGTGGGACGGGCGGGGATATAGAACTAAATTTAATGTGTCTTTTTGGAGTTATTTTTAAGCTGAAATGCTTTTGCAATTAGATAAAGAAATTGCAGACAAATCTGTACCTTGTCACTGCTCTGTAGCTGTTAAGGGGGGCAGAAACACTGTTTATGGGAGTTTTTAAAGTGCATTAGCTAGTGAAATTATTTAAGAAGTGAAGCTTAGCCTATAATCAAAATGGTTTATTTTAGTAGAGGTTACACTGCACTGGACTGACTATGGGAATACACAGGATTGCAGTTTCAGGGGGGTTCATGTGGAGGACGCTGTCTGCAGAAAGCGTCAGAGCTTCTTACCTAACCAAATAATCTGCTGTAACTGTTGTGATTAAGTTGGAAGGAATTTCATCCCTGTTGGCCAACAATAATACTCGAAAAATCAATAAACAGTGTGATAGAGCACACGAAACTCATCGTGCTTTGTGTGAGAGGAGCTTTCTGCTGGCTTTGGTGACTCAAGCCAGCAAGTATTTTGACTCATGATCTTTGCTCCAAAAGGTCAAATGTCTTTAACTTTGCTGGTAAGTATCAACACTCCAGTCTGAATTTGAGGAACTATATCCCCTGTCATCAAAAGCTAACTCATGAGCTGTTTGGGATAGATTTTGACAAAGGCTGGGAAAGCTAAATCAGGATTTACCTGTAGTGTTGGGTAAAGCCCTGGACTCCTTTCCCTTCTGCAGGGCAGAGCACTGCAGTAACCTGTCATTAAACCATCCCAAATGATAACAGAGCACATGTTTGAGACTTAAAATTGCATCCTGTGGGGGTCCACATCACTCCTGGCTCATGGATACTGCTGAGTTTGCCATGAGTTTTCCCTGTCCCGTTGCTGATTTCAGTGGGAAAACAGAAAGATGAAGGAACTGAGCTGGACAGCAGGAGTTGGAGAAAACAGTAGAAAAGGGGGGAGGGAATGAGCTGATATCAGGGGAGAGCAGAGAGGAGGGATGAGTGGGGCGGCACCTGCATGTTGGTGGAAGAAATGATGAAATAACAATGCCAGAGGCAGAGGAAGCAAAATGAGGGTGAAAATAGCCCTCCACGGCCTTGCTGATGTCACCCAGCATGTGAGTGGCTGTGTTGAGCTGTCCTGAGAGCAGGACAGACAGAAGGGGAGCTGGAGGCAGCAGAGAAGAGGGATTTAGGAAGAGCAGTTTTAGTACGGCTTGGACTACAGTGTGCCACTTCTCAAGGAGCTTTATATTTGCTACTTTTGCATAAAATATTAGGGGTGGTGGGAAAAGGAACTATCTCAGTGACAGATTTGATCTTCAAGGTAAAAGGAAGAGTTTGCTATAAAATAGTAGTTGCTTCGCAGTGCAGTACCCAGAGCAGTGCACGACTGCACACTCAGCCAAGAGACAAGATAAGCTGTTCCTGGCAGCTCAGCTTTTAGCATGTTACTCCCCAAAATCAGTGCTAACACAGTTAAGGTAATGGCCTAAACTTTTTTTCTTTCGTTTTTGTCCTAATTAAAAATGGTTATAATTTAATAATTTAAACTTGATACATTTGTACCAGAAATGGGCAATTTCCCCTTTCACCCCCATCCCAGGTCCATTATAGATGAGATCATCTACAGTACAGAAAGGAGATTTCCAGGCTGTCCCACTGTATATGTTAGGGTAGACATTTCTGACCTAGTTCTAGACATAATAATGAAAGGCTGAGATTATGAATTATTATGCCTAATTTGTAAAGGATTCTGTGCTTTTGTGTTTTGCAATTCCCATCAGGCTCGAGGATTAAGCCCTGCTGAATTGCATGCTAATACCAATGTGCTTTGAATACGTGTGGGTTTGTATCACATGTTTTCCTAATTCGCTATTTTTGTCAAGAACAGTTTCACTGGAAATATTTACTTTCCAGAGGATTGTTGGAAGCCCAACCAAAGTCTCCTAGGGGAAGCAAAGCCAATGTACCCTCCATCTGCTCTGTGCTTACTCCCAAGGCCAGCGAGCTCCGTTTCTGCTGTGGCAAAACATCAAAGTGTAACTCACCAAAGCATGTGGAAGGCTTTTGCTCTTTGGTAGTGATTCCAGTTTGAAACCTGTGCCTGGGCTTGCTTCGGTTACTGCTCAGGATGGGCAAACCTTGGTGACGCCCGTTATCCAAGCGCTGTGACAGTGCGAGCTCGGTCCTTACAGCAAGTTTTCCTGGTGTTTGTGTGGCAGTGAAGGTACCTGCAAAACACAAAGTGCACGTGAGGTTGCTGTAGGTGTGCCCACGTTCCAGCACAGACGAGCTGCACGTGGTACCCCTCCTGAGGTGAGACCCCCTGTCGTTGCTGCAGGATGATCCTGCTGCGCTGCCCGCTGCTGCTCCTGCTGCTGCTGCTGCTGCCACTCCACTCCGGGCCCCAGAAGTTGCCCACCAGGGATGAGGAGCTCTTCCAGATGCAGATCCGGGACAAGGCGTTCTTCCATGACTCCTCAGTCATCCCCGACGGAGCCGAAATCAGCAGCTACCTCTTCCGAGACACCCCCAAAAGGTATTTCTGTCTGGCCCAAGTGTGGAAGCTGAACTTGGAAGACAGTAGCTCTGGTTTCTGGGTGCTTTGAGATACAAATTGGATCCCAAACAGAAAAATATAAATACCAGCGTTCTGTTTGGTGAAGTAAATATGTGAGCCTCCAGCCCAATCTGGCCTCCCCAGCTGAGGGTCTGTCCAATTTTTTTGATTTCTGAGATAAGCCCAGAGTTCCCCCAGACTGCAGAATTTCCCTGAAGTGGAGTCACTAACCACGTCTGGAGGCAATGGGAGCAGGAAGGAAATGAGAAACTACAGGCTTGACCCACCCCACTTGTCCCTCTTCATTGCTCCCCACTGTGCTTTAAAGAAGCAGCATTAGGCAGCCTGGTCTGAAATCCCCACTTCCCAAACTTCACCCTGTGGGTCAGAAAATACTGAGGCTTAGACTGGGGAAGAACTTGAGGCTCCAGAAAGTTTAGGGAAGAGCTGCATTGTGTCCTACCACATACCTCCTCCACCCTTCATTTGTGAGGAACATTTTACAATAGCTGGTGTGTGGTGCCTGGAGGGATGTGGGAGGGCCACTGGGTGTGTGTGTATCTCCATGTGCTTATCTGGATACAATGTCAAATGTGTGTCCTGCTTGGAAGAGCATCTCCCTAAGTTCCTGTTTCCCTCATTTATATCTCTGTGATTATTTGTATCTAGGTAGTATAGAGGTAGGAAGTAAAGCTGCTGGAGGGGAGGGCAGGAGGCCAGAAAGCCCTCTGCTCTGCCTTGACACAGAAGCGTGAGCCATGCTCCTTAGCTCTGGCCCACCAGCCTTTCCATACTCCCTCTGCCTGCTGGTAGCACTTTTGACTCTGGGGCCCCACCAAGACCATCCTTGATTGTGTCCAGTCACTCCCTGCCAGCTGGCTGCCATCAGGAGTTCCTGACATGTGGGCCTGTCAACCTCCCTCTAGGTATTTCTTCGTGGTTGAAGAGGACAACACTCCCTTAGCAGTGACAGTGACACCATGCGATGCCCCTCTGGAGTGGAAACTGAGTGTGCAGGAGCTCCCAGAGGAAGCCAGTGGGGAAGGATCAGGTAACAAACCACCAGCAACTTCCCCTGTCCCCTTCTCTGCTTTTCTCCTGGCTTTAAGGTTCCTCAAACACGAGTCTCACAGCAGGCCTGTCTTTATGATCTCCTGCTGTTTGACTCTTCCAGTGCAGGAGATTGACAACAGGTAGCAACATGAAAAGGAAAAGGACTACAAAGAAGTAAAAGCTGAGGTTACAGCTTTTACTCACAGGGTCTGGATGCTGCCAGAGCAAACTGTGTTTGCCCGGAGTGACTCATTTTGATGGGGGCTTTGCTGTGAGGTGTTTACTAAGATAAAACTGGAGAGACAGGGCTGGCATTGCAGCAGGGCTGAGCTCATCCCTTTGGAGGACTCATCTCCAGACACAGAGCTGTGTAGCTGCTGCTCAGGAGAGAAAAGGGCTGCCAAGCCTCTGACACATGTGATGACCTTTCCCATATGCCACATGGTATGGCAGACACACCTCTGGTCCCCAATGTGTTTAGCAACAAAATTTTAGTGTGACTAAGACGGCCAAAGCCAAGGGTCCATATCCAGGAACAGGCAGGTGAGCGAGTTTCCCCTCGAAAAATTCGCATGGCAACTCCAAGTGGGATCCCTGACACTCGAGTGGAAGGTGTTAGCTAACATTCATGAAATTCCATTAATGCTGGTCAGGTGGAATTTCTTTGTGTTTGGGTTTAACCGGAGTGCCAAACCAATTTTTCTTTCTGTTTTGATGGAAGTGTTGATCAATTACATCTTCCTCAGAAGACAAAACCTTCCTTTTCCATCTCACTTTGGTATTTTATGTAGCAAAATGCGCCTTTTAGAGTTCTGTTTTTTCACGTTTGCGGAGAGTGTCTGTACAAATGTTTTCTTTTGCTTGTATTCCAGGTGACCCCGAGCCCCTTGAGCAACAGAAACAGCAGATTACCAATGAGGAAGGCACAGAGCTCTTCTCCTACAAAGGCAATGACGTGGAGTACTTTGTGTCCTCTAGTTCCCCCTCTGGGCTGTACCAGCTGGATCTGCTGTCGACAGAGAAAGACACCCATTTTAAAGTGTATGCAACCACGACTCCAGAGTCAGACCAGCCTTATCCTGAGTTACCTTACGATCCCAGAATCGATGTCACCTCTCTGGGACGTACAACGGTGACCCTGGCATGGAAACCGAGCCCCACGGCCTCCTTACTGAGACAGCCCATCCAGTACTGCATCGTCATCAACAAAGAGCACAACTTCAAAAGCCTCTGTGCTGTCGAAGCCAAGCTCAGCTCTGACGACGCCTTCATGATGGCTCCAAAGCCAGGTCTGGATTTCAGTCCCTTTGACTTTGCCCATTTTGGCTTCCCTGCAGACAACAACTCTGGCAAAGAACGCGGTTTCCTAAAAGCGTCCAAGTTTGGGCGGCAAACGTCCCCAAAGCCAAGAGTTGACCTGCATAGAGTTTGTATTGGGAACAAGAACATCTTCACCGTGTCTGACCTGAAGCCAGACACACAGTACTACTTTGACATGTTTGCAGTGAACACCAACACCAACATGAGCACCGCCTATGTTGGCACCTTTGCCAGGACCAAGGAGGAGGCGAAGCAGAAAACAGTCGAGTTGAAGGACGGCAAAGTTACAGATGTGTTCATCAAAAGAAAGGGAGCCAAATTTCTACGTTTTGCCCCTGTTTCATCTCACCAAAAAGTCACCTTTTCTGTTCATTCCTGCCTGGATGCTGTTCAGATCCAAGTTAGGAGGGATGGAAAACTCCTCTTGTCTCAAAGCGTGGAGGGCGTGCGGCAGTTCCAGCTCCGGGGGAAAGCGAAAGCTAAGTACCTGATTAGGCTGAAGGGCAGCAAGAAAGGCGCTTCCATGCTGAAGATCCTGGCTACAACCAGGCCTAACAAGCAGTCCTTCCCTTCCCTTCCCGAAGACACACGGATCAAAGCCTTTGACAAGCTCCGCACGTGCTCCTCAGTCACCGTGGCGTGGCTGGGCACGCAGGAGAGGAACAAATTCTGCATCTACAAGAGGGAAGTGGATGACAATTACAACGAAGAGCAGAAGAAAAGAGAGCAGAACCAATGCTTGGGTCCAGACACGAGGAAGAAGTCGGAAAAGGTTCTGTGTAAATACTTCCACAGCCAGAACATCCAGAAGGCAGTGACCACAGAGACAATCAGAGGCCTGCAGCCTGGCAAGTCCTACCTGCTGGATGTTTACGTCATAG
Source organism: Serinus canaria (assembly GCF_022539315.1). NCBI lineage: Eukaryota > Metazoa > Chordata > Aves > Passeriformes > Fringillidae > Serinus > Serinus canaria. Next base: position 4,198,396 of record NC_066317.1, on the reverse strand, counting down.
GGCACGGCGGGCACTCGGTGAAATACCAGAGCAAACTGGTGAAAACCAGGAAGTTCTGTTAGTGCCCCTGGACAGAGGAACACAGGGAACTCCGGACTGAGCATTATTCTGCTTCCGAGTATATGGATTGACTACTTGCACAGCTGAGAAGTTGTGACCTGTATTTGTACTGTGTAGAGAAGATATCAACTTGTATATTTATGTTTACATAAGTCATTGGCTGGAGGAACTGAGGCTGGTGCTGTCTGGTAGCACCTGGCAGCAGTGCTATCATGTGTCCAGTGACCCACATGTGATGCTCAGTAGATGTCCAAGGTAGCAGAAAACCTCGGAGGAACTGGCACGCCTTTGCTTCCATATTGCATGAACTGCTTCTAAATTATTTTATACTTTAAGAGGCTGAGATACATCATTTGTTCACCTTGTTACTCACACACACGACTCACAGACGTATGCCCTTTCTCTCAGTGTAGATGGTAGGGTTTCTGTAAATTATTTTATAGAGTCTTGTTTTAAATGTTTATGTTTCTATGATTGTAAACTATTAAAATCTCCCCCAATAAAGTACAGATTTAAACTAAGTATTAACTGGGCTGCACATGAAGCAGTTTCAATGCTAATGTAAATTCTTACCTAGCTGATTTTCATGTTTAAATACTGTATGTATTTCATGTACAAAGTTGCCATAACGTTATATTCCTGTACATAAAATTAAAAAATATTAGATTATATATTATTGACTTTTTGTTGGTTTTTTTTTTTTTTTGACATTTTATGTGCACAGACGGGTGTGGGGACAGACGACACATGCTAAAGCTTGGACTGAATTTGGTTTTCCTTTTTCATCGTGGCTTGGAGTCTGAGTTAGAGGCCATGCAGATCTTTTGTATGGTCATTTGTTATTTTTTTGTTAGATTGTCATTGGAAGCATTTGCTTTCCGGATGCTGCTGAGTTTGACCACAGTAGTAATAAGCTGAAAAGATAGTATTTTCTCCATTGACAAGAATGTCAGTGCTACCAAAACCCCAGACTCTTTCATTTAATTTGCAGTTATTTCCATGGTGTAGATTTCTTTAAGGTATTATATTTCTAGATATCATATTTTCTAAACTGTCTTCTTTGTTTTTCCATGTCATCTCCATTGACTCAAAAGGCTGCAGAGAGCTGCTTAATAGAAAACACTCCTCAGAGAAGCAGCTGGGCCAGTCCCATTTCAAGCAGTGAAGGTAGGAGGGAAAGAGACCAAAATCCATATAAAGGCTGAAAGCAGGTTCCTCTTAGGCTGCTGTCAGGGAAAACCAGACTTGTCCATCCCTGCAGAGGTGAGCTCCAGTTTTCCTTGGCCCTGCAGTGTTGAGTTCCTGATGTTTTCCTTTCTGCTGCCCCCAGCACTGGTGGGTGTTGGGGGTTTTGTGGCTGCACAAGCTCCTGTGCCATTCCACATGCTGAGTTTTTTGTGATTCTCCCCCCAAAAAATTAGGTACCATATGAAGACTGATCAGAAGACACCTGCTCTGTTTAATGAAGCTATCCAGTAAATGGAATAATGGGAGTTCACATTTCTCTGGAGATCTCTGATTCCTTAAAGGAGCTCAGAAATACACACTTGCTGGATTACCATGCCAGGGTATGCAGGAGCAGTAGATCACTCCAGCTGGGAATCCTCAAGGACAGTTGTAGCAAGGTTAGATCACCAGTTGCCAGGGGGTACTTTCCCTGTATTTCACAGTCTGGAAAGCTACTGAATCCTTAAGCTAAAGACAATTTTTAAAAGCATTTCTCTCTATACTTCTGCCGCTTGTGTGGGGATCAGTACCCCTTCCACTGGCCTAGTGTGGTGTTTACTTCAAAACACATGTTTTACCACAATTCCAGCTCTGCTTCCTCCCTTTGGCCAGATTTCTCTGTTTGGATATTCACCCAGCTCACTTGGCTTTTCTGCCTGCTAACCCCTTATGTTTGCAGCATGTCACAAAATTTAAAAATTCCCCAAGTTGCGTGCAGCTTCTATTTCTGAACATGCTGTTTTCGAAGAAAAATGTCACAACAGTTGTATTTATTTCCCACTGGAATTCTTCTTTTCCTCAACAGCTAGCTCTATTTATTCTTCTGGATGAAACTGAGACCATACTAGTACCATATCTATTAATCATCACATTATTCAGGTCTTAATAGTCTAAGAGAGGCTGTTCTTTGAAGGATAGAGTTAAAATAAGGGCACTAAATATAAGTCAGCCTTAACTGAGAGGTGACTGAAGCAGGTGTTAAAGTAGAATAGGTCTCATCTGCCGGGAAAGCTCCAGAGTGAGTTTTTGTGAAAGCAGAGAGCCCATGGGTGCATGGGTGACATCAAAACATATATGAAAAGAATTTATAAATAATGTAATAAATGGATACCTGGTGTAAAAGGTCAAAAAACCCCAGTATATTATATATAGAAATATACATACAAATATACATGGTCTTTTTTAAGCACGAAGCTGGCAAGTTCATTAAAACAGAAACCTAAGCTGGGAAATAGAAGGTTAAATGGAGTTCAGTATTCATTCTGAAGGTATGTGTCCCTTTGGAAAAGAATGCCATGCTGGAATTTGCAGCTGAGGAACACACAGGGCTATAGGAAAGCAGCAGAGGTGGCTTACAGGGATGGCAGCCCCTCCTTAAGGATCATCCATTGCAGGACTGTAACAGAGAAATTCTTCTAGGTTTGTTTCATATCTGCTAAAGAGTCACTGAGCCATTGCAAACCACAGCAAGATAATCTTCAACACCTTCATCAGTCAAAAGGGGCTTACTTAGTTTTACTGCTGTACCCACTGGCAAATGTGGCAGCTGCCTTCCATGGTAAGCTTCAGGGAGCCCAAAATGGTCCATGAGTTACAGAACAAAAGGTTATGATGGTGGCGAAGCTGCAGAATAAATCCATCAGGGATACACACAAACATTTCAGGAACTCCACTTGTAGCAACAACAGATGGGTCTCAGAGCCATATTTCTTGGGGTTTTAAGTAGCAATTTTAGGACTGGTAACATAACAGGGGGAAGGCAAATCCTTATTTTGAATAGCAAACATTTACCTTGGCACAAAAAAATGCAATAGTTGTGGTTATTCCAAGTCCTTTGACTAGTTAGGGTTAGGGTTATCGTGTTTGGATACACTCAGTTAAATGGGATGTGAAAATGCATTTTATTTAATTCAGCACATAAGCCATGCTGGGGAACACTGTACCTGGAACCCTGAACTCTTCTACCTCTATTTGCCTGGAAACCTATTCAGAAACCCTTGTACTAGCAGAGATCAGCCCTCAGTTTTGTGGCAATACAAGAATCTGGTCTGACTGAAATTGTCCCAGTGCATAGCACAGCTGGTAATTCATGTTCTCAGTTCTGCAGCTATTCATTCAAATTCCCATTTTCCTTGATGTCCTCTTCCATTTGATAATATTTGCTATTGCTTGAGAGGTGTCCTGATATTCCAGTGATGTTAGGAGGCTAGAGGAATATGATTTTTTTTATTCTTGACTATTATACACTTTTTTTTTTTCTCTTACTTCTTGCTCCTGGTTTTCTTTCAAACACTTCTGTGTAGAAGGTGCAGGGGAATAAGATGCACAGTTTTGCCCAATAAACAAACTCAGAGCAATTTCTCTTCATCTTCTGGGTGGCAAGTAAAACCGATTGTGTTAAAAACCATGGGGCTGTGGCATATAAGCAAAGGCAACTGAGGCCATAGAAATCTGAGGAAAACCTTGCAAAAATGGCTTTCTGTGCTGGTTTTCCCTCTTACATGGACATTTTTTATGGCAATATGGGTGCAAAATGAAACTGCTCCAAAAAGGTGGCATTTTCCATCTGCTTTTACCGCACTTCCACTGATTTGAGCAGTGACATGAAGTGCAAGCCAATTCCCCAGGGAACCATCACCCAGAGCCCTGGAGGATGTAGTTGGGCTTCATTAGCAGCCCTACCACTGGGGCCAGGTGACCCTGTTTCCTTTAAGGAGCCTTTGCAGCAACTCTGAAGATGCCTTGCCTTCCCCTGCTGTAGGAGGATAGCAGTGTGTTCTTAGAGGTGAGTGGGTAAGTCTGTCTTTCCTTTTTTTTTCAAGTCTGTTTTTAAGTAAAAGGAGAATGCTCAGACCTTCGGAGGCTTTGTAGTTATGTTTTAACTCTGTTACTTGGTTTTGTGTTGTGATACTGGTGTTTCAGCCAGTTGTTTGTGAGGGGTTAGTAAGTGTGACACTATTAAAACACGTTTTTCCCTTTTTTTCTCTCTTTTTGTCTGAAAAGTGTGAAAAAATCTTGTTTTCTTGTATGAGGTCTCCTGAGCCTGCTAACCTTGTCCATAAGATGTTTAACTTAAGCTATGATGTCTTCAGAGAGCAAACAAAAGAAATCATTTTCCTGTTCTCTGAGTAAACAGTGAATAAATTTGTATTTATTTCTATCCCAAATGTGTGTAGATATTATAATGGCAAAGCTGCTGAAAGGCTGATAGAGAGGAAAGAATTAATTGCTGTTTTTTGAGGGTTTTATTGCTGTATTGACACACACTATGGATATGTCTTAATTCTGGGTTTGGATATTCATGTAGGGTAACACCTGCTAGAGGTAAGCAGTCACATGCTTAATTGTTTCCCTTGATTTAGAGAAATGTGTGTTTGTAGCAACAGGCTGTGAAAATGACTGTAAATTTCTGCTCCAATGCCTTAGCTTAAATAAATGCTGACAGGATTATTAAGTATTAATCTTATAATGCATACCTTGCAAAGAGACCTGAATTCTTGTTTAAATTGTGTTAAAATCCTTTTTCTAAGTCTAGCAAGTGTGGTAGTGAAGAGTTTGTCTGACTGTGTGAAATCTGGTTGTAAGGTGGGAGTAACACCACAAAGGGGACATAGTGCTGTACCTTGGTTTGCTTCTAGAATGGAAGGTAAGAAATTATCCTGCTAATTCTCAAAGTATAGGTTTTTTTGGCTGGAGGAGAAAAATCAGAGAGTCTGGATTATAAAATTATATGATTCTGATGCTCAGGGGTTTAATGTAATTCCTAATTAGTACTGATTTAACCTGTGCTATTCTGCACTCGGAATTGCACATTATTTCAGGTGAAAGAGGGATAGAGAACTAAACCTGAGATATTTTTGTGAAGTAAATTATTTTACCCCCCCCTTGATTTCTTTAACTGTTAAGTAGGAATGAGTGTGTTGTAAATATTGACTTCCCCACTCCCTGCCTTTTTGAGCCACTGTTTTTCAAATGTTGGATTTTCCTGTTGAGCTCCAGCAGCTGTTTCTAGCTGTGTAATTTAATCCCATATGTAGAGGAGAAGCTGAGCTTTTCACATCATTTCCATATTAAACCCTTTCCTCAGTAGCTCTGTGTTGGTGAGGAGAGCCTTTCTTTGGTTGTCTTCAGGGGCTCCATGGATTTCAGTGTCCCTTCAGAGTTTCAGTGAATCCATGAAAGGCTATGGCAGCAACTGACACAATTCAGGGATGGTTTAGTCTTCTAAATAAAGTGTTTAGACTGGTTTATAAACTTGTGGTATTAATCCTGTCAGGGAGACAAATTCTTACTTCATTTCATGCATTTGATGGTTCCAAAGCCTGCATTGGAAGAAGGCTTTTATCACTCCTCTGGAGTCCACATAACTGGCTATAATAATCATAATTCTCAGCCTGCCTAAACAGCCAGTGCTGATACCAGGCTGTGGGGAACACCCCCCTCCCCTCTTTTTTAGGCCCTTTCTTTAAAAGAGAACTGTTTATAAATGAAAGTTTAAGTGACCCAGTAACACTGATAGGTTTTGCACATGCAGCTAGTTATTCCTTCCCAGCACAATGTGTCTGACAACAAAAGGAACTTATCTATCTCAAAATAGGCACAAGTGAATAGTGAATGTACAGCTGGCATTGATCTTGCAGTCATTGTGTATTTTGGAAAGTCAGCTGACTGACAATTTGATTTCTGCCTGCTGTAGAGTTGAGGTACCCTTTGATGAACTCTGAGATAGATGTTTATTGTTCACTTTAGAAAGAGATCCTCTTTTCCTCTGAAGACTTCCCTTACTGATCCTATCTACAGCAAAGAAAACTGAAAAGGAGCAGGTGGAAGTGTTGTTACTTGAATATTTGCTGTTTATGGACATAAAATAGCATGGCTGTTAAAAAGGCTGTTACATCTCAAAGGCAGATAGCATGAGGGAGGGATGATGGTGGGAGGGTGTCTCAGGCAGTTAACTACGGTTCTTATTTTGCTCCTTAGTGGAATCAGGCCTTACCTCCTGTGTCCTGGGAAATGAGTTAATTCTTTGAGGACACAAAGCATGGGATGAGGGATGAGGATCCCTGCTGAGCACAGGCAAGGCTGTGGGCACTCTTGATGTTTTTCCTCCCATGCACCCATGCCCGTGCCAGCTGCAGTCCTGCCCCATCATTATCACTGTGCTCATTCTCCTGCATTTCCCATGGCACAACTGGGGACCTGAATGGGAAATAAACACAAATACATTTACTTCGAGTTGCTCGGCATGGTGTTATAATTAAAAGGCGGAGCCAACTCTCTCCATTTGTTCAATAGGGAGGCACTGTTCCTCCTCCTGGCTTTTGTTTTCCCAAGTATTGTCTCTTCATGGCCGCTCTCTCACAGACCACATGTTTTGTTTTTGTTTGGTGGGGGTTTTTTTGTTAGTGTTTGACACATTTAAGACTAATGGGCAGGTACACTGAGCTAATGCAGAGATTGTGCTGTTCTGGACGGCTGGTCTGGCCTGTGCTGAGAGCAGAGCAGCTGCAGACCTCCTGCAGATGTGGGCTGGACAGACAGTTGCTCATGAGTGATTCCATTATGTTTCCTCAGATCCCTCTTTGAGCCATGTTGGGCAACTGCTCCCAAGCTCTAATGGCTTCCTTATGTTCTCTCCCTCTCTTGTTCAAGCTGTGCAGCTGGCTGCCGGGGGGACAGCACGGTGACAAAGGCTGCTGCAGCACGCTTGGCAGGCAGATGCTGCCTGACAGGGCATGGACAATGCAGGGGCTCTGCTCCCTCCGTAATTGGTGGCTGCTGAGTGGGGTAATTGGGCTCATGCCCTCTCCAGAGCGGGTGGAACAGGCTAAAGGACATGGAGAAAAGGCTGCTTTGGTGGGAGCAGTGGGTTAAAGCAAGACACAACAGTTTCTGGATCCTGGGTAGTCATAGGTTCCCTGTTGGTACTGACAAAGGCCCTTTTCTCATTGTGTTTTGGAGCTGTTTGATCGCTGTCCTCTGGCCTTGCCCGAGAGGCATCACAGCTGATTGTATAATAGCTCAGTCTAGCGTTCAGGACAGGCTTTGTAGGAGGCTCTGCCCAGAGCTTTTGATCAGCAGCTCCTAGTTCAGATGGAGCACAGGAGAAGTGGAGGAAGACTGGAAAGTTATGATATCTTTTTTACCAGAAACTTGTGCTGCCTTTATTTCCAAGTGTGCAGGAACTGCTTCCAAGATCCTGGCTGTTTCTGAGCTCTGACTGTGTCCTGGTGCGCAGCTTGTGATGCTGGCACCCACTCACCCTTCTCTAAGAGGTAAAACTTGATAAAGCCACTACTTCTGTGCTGCACATAGCAGCCAAGCCTTTGTCAGCATAATTAAATGAAACACCAAAATACCTCTGTCATTAAAGAATACAAATCTTTGACAAGAACATTGAGGTAGGTCTGTCTAGAGCTCTTCCCTCTAAGAGCTTTTAAACTCAAACCTCATCCCATGCTTTGTGTCTCAGGTTTTCTTTGAACAAAGCCTACATCAGACAAACCTCTTGCAACAGAGATGAGAGAGAAAAGACAGACTAGACATGGGGAAGGGTTTATAAACAAATCCCCTGCTGCTCACTTTGTCCCTGCTTCCAGTCTTGCTTTCAGTCAGCTCTGTGGCTTTCTAGGCTAAAGCAGACTGCGAGCTCACTGTGGTCCCTAGGGAACTTTCCCCATTGTCACTGGGGCTGGTTTCTGGCTTTTCCTGCTGCTCTCAGCTATCTCCTAAGCCTGAGCTGTGTGCCTGTGTCTCCTTGATGTTTGCTTCCCCCCTCTTAAACACAACAAGTAGCTCACATATGAAGATACCACATCTTTCCCCCTGCAGAGGGGCCCACTTGGCTGTGTTGTCCCTTTTAAAAGAACATGATATACCAGGAGAAACAATTAAATTGGACACTCTGTCCTAGCCCCTAACCCAGTTATTTTTCTGGAAAAAGAAGGGTTTGTTGTGATAAATGTGAAATGTGCAATATAAATATTTAGCTACTGCTAACTTATCTGTTAATGTTTCCTGCTGCCTTTTCAAAGTTGTTTGTGCACTTCTTTGTATGATGGAAACATCATACAATACTGTTCTTTCCCTCTCAAAATAAAAACCATCTTTTTGAGTTCTCTTATAATGGAGAAAAAGAGCAGCTGCCCACACCTCCAGTTTGTGCAAGGTTAATAACTGAGTGATCTACTTGACTGCTTGTATTTCAGCTAGAATTTGTGCTTTCAGGTCCTTAGTTGGTTATTTTTGGTGGCCTGGGCTGCTTATTTCTGCCAGTTCAGGAGATGTACTTACAATGAAGAGTTTGGTTTAGTATTTGGTGTATTTTCTGCATGGGATGAATAATTCTGTTCCCATTTCCTGCTGTTGTAGACCTGTGTGGATGCAAATGTAGGGGCTTTGATTAAGAGGAAAGTTCTGATAGGTGGTGATCCCATGAGGAGTTTCTGAGAACTGTAACAAGCCTTCATCTGCTGAAGTGCATGAATGAATACGGTTCTTTTTCCCTGCTCCAGACTAAATCTTCCAAACAAGTTCAGAGAAGTGGCTATAGTGGAAACACCCCTCTGTAACTGAACCACCAGTGTAGTGAGAAGTTACACAAATCCATAACATCTTCCCAATCCCATGGCAGCAGAACAGCGAGACACTTCACAGGACAGGGAAAAACAATGATACTGAGGAGGAGGAACGGACATGAAAGAAACAAACAATAACAACAAGAATAGAGACACATTGTCATTAAATGAAAACATCTTAAACAATGACCTTTCTGACAAACCACAGAAATAGCAAACATGCAGCCTTTTTAATAACTGTTCCATACTGGAGTTTTGCACACATACCCCCTGGAAGCTTAATGCAATCCAAATGTCTGTCCCTTGGACAAGCTCTGGGGGTAAATGCTCTTTGATGCCTGAAGGAACAAGTGAAAGCTTGCAGGTTAGTAAAACCTGCAAAAAACCCATTCTCCTGACTATGCCTCTCTCCTTTTCAATGTGAATTTTTAACATTTGATGTTTCCTTCATCTTTTTCATGGTTTCTACAGGAGGGAAGTGAGGGGAGAGGGGGAAGGAGATTTTTAGTCAATGTTTTGTTATAAAAGGTATGCTTAGTGTCTATGCTAAAAATAACTTGTGTGGAATTTTAGTTAGCACTGATGTTGGGCTGCTGCAGCCCTCAGCAGCATCATACTGCATTTGAAATGGATAAATGTCTCCATTTATATGATAATGTGGGCTTTGGATGAGTTGTCCTGTAAGGCAAATACTACAAGCTGAAGGGATAGACAAAATGCCATATGGGATGATACCAAAATCAGTAGCTGTTCCTTCCTAGACCTCTCAAAACAGTAGATTTCTTATGAAGAAATTCAGATTTATTTTATTCAGATTTCTTTTTTTCTTTTTTTTTTTTTGGTGTATTGAAGCTTTTTAAATTTTAACTTCTTGCTAACAGCTTTCAATAGCGGGACCTATCAGATCCAATAACCATCTGGCTCTTAAATCAGGGACTTTAATCTCTCCTAACACTATCTATTAATAAATTTTCAAAAGCCAACTCAAGAGCATTAGAGATTAATTGTGTTCAACTAAACAGAGTTAAAATACATGTGATGGATGAATGTTCACCCATTTCTATTTAATATTTTTATATTGTTGTATCTCTTTCCTATGTCTTTTATCACAATTCAGTATTATTATAAATATTCTCCAATCTTCAGAATTTAATTAGGAGTAATGGTAATGCTCATAGCCTCCAAGTCTGTAGAGAGGTGACACAAAGGAAAATTGCACGACCGCCAATCTTATTTTATGGTGTTTTACCAGAATTAAAATGTTTTGTATGCAACCCAATAACTCTCATTGCAGTTTGTAAACTAAATGGAAGTAATGTAGTGTCAAGAACTATTGCACAAATAACGGAATTCAGCACCTCCAAAGTGCCAAAAAATGGTTTCTCTTTATATAAAAGGAAAAGGAAAAATGGAGACTCTGCTTCTGTTTTCTGCTGGGGGCTCTGTGTGTATAGATTTGCCTATGGGAGGACCAGGTAGGTGGTGGGTTCAAAAATTCACTGGTTAGACAGGCAGGATCCTACCAGAAACTGCACATGGATTGCTCTGCATGCACTGCTTCCTCCCCTGCCGGTTCTCCCAGGGCTCCCTTGGTGCTGTAAGGATAACCTTGCTCAGGCATGCATCAGGCACAAGCATGTCAGCTGTGATGTATCCTGTGACTCCATACAGATGAATGCTTTTCAACCCCAGGGACAGACCAGGGAAGTGTGTTAGGCTGCAGGTTGGGACAGACACGTTGTACAGGGACTAAGTGTGGCTGCTCTTGGAGTAGAGACAGGGCTTGGTCCAGACTTTCTGTGATGACTTATTACAGTTTGGGCAGACTTTCATATAATTTCCAAAAGGGCATGTTAATGTCTTGTACCTCTTGAAAGACACACTTTTAAATCAGATGCAGTTGCCCTGCACTTTCAGCCCGTTGCCTTGCTGCCTCATGAGAAAAGATGACTAACTCATTTATGCCAATCCTGAGCAGTAAGATCCTCAAATTTATGGTGCACCCAGTGTCCAGATGCCTCAGGGTGCCTGACATGCTATAACTTAAAACGTAACTTAAAAAAAAATCCCGTGTGATTGGACACAATGGAGCCAAGGGAGGAACAGAAACCCCATTGTGTGACAAAAGAACGGCGTCCCACAAACAATCTCCAACCCAAAGTGGCTGCAGCCCAGCCCAGGGGGGTGCCATTGTGCTCTCCGAAATGCCAGAGAGGAGCACTCACTGCAGCTCAGGGGAAGCATTTGGACAGGCAGGCTTGGCACGGGGAAAAGCAGAACCAGCTGCAGCTTCAGTCTGAGGAGCTGTGGGTTTTGTTAACCAAGGGTGAATACTTCAGAAAGGAAGTGGCAGGCATCTTACAGATGTCTTTTATAGCTGTTGCTGCTCTTCAAAAAGCCTGCTTTTCAGAGTACACTTACACTCTTATTAATCTAATGATTGGTCTGTGCATATAGACACAAACATTCTTCCATGGGTCCTACTCTGATTTCAGATACTTACAGAACTCCTTGTGACTTTAATCTGCTCTCAAAATCAACTTCTGCCCCAAAGTGCAGGTGTACCAAGGATTTGAATCAGCTGCTGCTCTTAGTGAACAGTGAAGGTAGCTGCTACCAGGGGGACATGGGAGATCCTCTCCCCAATTACTTCAGTCTCCAGACAGCTCTGCTTTGTGAAGCTGAGTAGACCTGTAAAGTTTAAATAGAAGGCTCTGTCTGAAAGAGGGAACTTATTTGAATCATGCTATTGTTGCTTGTAAGCAAAGACACATTTCTAATTTTTGTCTTTATTTAGAAAACATAATAATGAAAGGAATAAAGAAAAATCATAATCCTGCCTTTAATCCTCCGATTGCTTTCAAAACTGAGTAATTTCACTATGAAGTATTTGTAAGAACACAACCTTTGAAATAGCTATTTGTTTTCTTCATTTTTGCTTTATTGTTTGTTTTTCTAAGTACTACATAAATAAATTTACAGTTGATCCTTGCAGACCTTGGCAATAACATCCAAAAATCATTTGAGCCAGAGTCATCATACTTGATGATTCTTATATTTTTTTTAGAGTCTAGTCTGACATATTGATGTTTGCTACAGAGCTGCTGAGTGCCCCTGGTGTCAGATGGAATATAATGAGGATGAGAGGTTTTAAATGGAAGCATTCAACAGAAAAGCCTTTTTCAAACACTCATCCTGCACAGTTTAATGAGAACTTAATTCCTGACAAATGTTGGTGGTTTGAAATTTTTTTTTTTTTTTTTTTTTTTTGTTTTGTTTTGGTTGGTTTTTGTTAGGCTCAGTTCATTCTAAACGTGCATGTGGTGCCCCTGATTATGCAAGCCTTTAAGCTTTATAAAGCAGCTCATGCCCAAAAGTATTATTGAATCTGGTTCTGCTGAGGCCTCTAGGTGGAAAACTCCCAGATTTGTTTAAAATTTTCTTAATCAGAAAAGAATATGTATTTGTATTAATATTTCACTTTCTCAGAACAGAACATGTATTTGGATGGAGTGGAGCAAAGACTCATAGAGCAATTAAAGTGTCTGTCCTCTATGCCTGTGTTAAAGCAGTAAGAATTTCCCATTCTTCCAGAGGAATTTCTTACAGCACTGGGAAGGAAGTCTTTTCTGGGGGAAAATGTTGTTAAATGAGAAAGTGGCTTCAGTGGAGGGCAGGTAGGCAGGAGAGTGAGAACCAAGGGAAGCACTAAGGTGTGTTCTGCAGAGCTGTTGACCATTTTTAAGTCAGTAGCTCTCACTTTGGTGTGTGCTATTCCCTCTCAGGACATGGATGCCAAATTACATGGTGTGTTGATTTCAGCTGTTCTAAAAATAACTAAAACCAGCAAAGAAATATAAATCCAAAAACATTACAAACAATATCCCAGTTCCCAGATCCCTGATGTCAGTGGGAATTCCCCTTGCATTTCACATCTACTGTGTCCAGCCCTAATGGTTTGGCCTTTTGTAGGCCTTAAAGCAAACTGTTCTCTTCTGGGACTAGGTTTCCTGAGCAGGAGAATTAAGTTGCTCCAGCTCACAGTGCAGGAAGAAATGAGCACATCTGTAGTGTGGAGAACTGGGGATTTAAGCCCTCCATTGGTGGGTCAGGCACAGCTGAATACTGAAAGAAAAGAAAGTAGTGGACACTCACCCTGTTTGAAAGAGAGTGACTCAAATGCTGTTCTTCTGAGAAAGGGAAGAAGACAGTGAGATCAAAGTGCTTAAAAATTGCGTGAAAGATGATCTGAGACAAGTCTCTGAGCAAAGGACAGGACAGGTAGTGAAAATGTGTGCTCAGAATGGCAAAATGAATTTTCCATAGCTGGCAGTTTTGAGAAATACCTTCTGTGTCGATGTAGCCATTCTCCAAGGATTTAAAAACATTCTGTCAAGCAGCTTAATGATACTTCATGTAGTGGAGATTCATGGAGAAGTGAAAATAGGAATATCCAACAGCACCTGGCAGACATGAAAGGCAGAGGTCAGTCATGAGAGTCGTCATCCATCTGCTAAAATAATATCACCAAACCACTGTGAGTTCATAGTAGTCAGCTGTCTTCCTGCTACAGGAAAACCCAACGTGGTGTTCCAGCTTCATGTCCTGGTGAGGAATGGTGGAAAAATACTTCACAGCATTAAAGCTCTTTCAAGCTTTTAGAAAGAACTTGTTCTATGGTTGGACTGCCAAACATGATGAGTTAAATGGCTGGCACAGAGCAGGTACTGAAAGGGAGCCTAATTTCCATGTTTTTTTCAGCAAATAAAAATGGAGAGCGCAGCGTGGGAATTAGCTTGGTGATGAGCCTCGTGATCTGTGAAGATCCCTCTCATGATTAGGTAGCAAGTAGAAGAGGAAACAGGCAAGTTTAAGGCTGATTGCTCCCAGAAGGAGCACAGGATCAGCTCCAGAGCAGGCTGTAACGGGAATTGGGAAGGTATAACCTTTATGCACCAGGGCATGTATGGGAATGGTTAGGGCTGAAGGAAGTAGCTCACCAGGGAGAGGCTGGATCTAGGAAGTCACTTTCCATTAATGAAGGAAAGGCTGAGTCCATCCTGAAGGGGCTGACAGGAAAAACAAGGGGGGTGACATCAATTAGGGAAGTCACTCTCAAGCTGAAATAAGATATTCCTGAGCTGAGGAAGCCACTTCTGGGATGTGTAAGGATGTGGCCCAGTTCATGTGCTACTGCATGAAGTGTTTCTGTCACTTACTGTCTCTGAAGAAATTAATGGAGATGGTTTACACTAAATGTTTTAAAGTAAGCATTTTTAACCATTCTCTACTTGCTTTTTAGACTTCTTTCCTATATCACTCATGTGAAGTTTTCATGTGAGATTGCAAAAAAAAAAAAAAAATCTACTACAGTCCTGTTATATTGTGCTCCTTTTATGAAACCTGAATTGCTAGCTTAATCTCCTACTTACTCAAAATTTTGTCTTTTTTTAAATTTTTTTTTTACCCTAGTTTCAAAACCTCTCAACTAAAGTGGACACTTAATATGCCATCAGTTGGGGAATGTAAGTACAAGTGCATGTATGAATTTTAGTATATTCAAAGGGGAGGGAGAAAAAATTTAATTCAGAAATCCTGGCAGCAACTAGTAGGACTTCAAATATCTAAGAGAGATATCTTGACAGCAACTACTCTGTGCATGTAAGCAAAGAATGAGAAAGTTTAAAACTAATCTTATAATTTACAGCTTTTCATGACCTTGAATATCACAACACAAAGATTCTGTGTTAGTTTACAGAAAACCCAAAAAGCCAACAGTGCAGTGATTAGAAGAGGGATTTTGGTAGGGAAATAATTTGTTCGTTGCAATGTTTGCTGAATTTAAAAAGCTTCAAAGGAATCACTGTAGGAAAAAAAACCCCCACAACTCACCACAGGAAAAAAAAAAAAGGGTAATCTTTAAAAATAGCTCTGAAAGGAATTTTGCTCAGCAAATCAAAGTGCATTAGGGAAAGAATAACTTAAGCTTTTCAGAGCACCAAAAAACAGACAAAACAAACACTGTTAGAACTGGAAAAGACCCCAAGACAATGAGTAGATGGGACTTTTTGTCATATTTTAAACAGGCACATTTAATTGTTTCAGAAAGTAGATTGTTTTAAATGAAAGAGATGGAGTTTTGAGTGGGTAGTTTCTCATACGGTTTAAGTTGACTCCATGTCAACACAATTTGTTCCAGGTACTTCAGAGTCCCTGTGCCTGGTGATTACTGGTGGCAAGAGTGCCACTGTCCCCAAAGCAGGGCAGGCTCCAAAGGTGTACACAGCTCCTACCAAGCTCAGGTAGTTTTGTTGTTGTTTTTTTTTTTTAAGTGGACCTCTGTACAACTGAGGAAAGGAAAAAAACTCCAACCCTGAGTGTCCTTTATTCCTCTTCCCATCTTTCACTCAGATTCTGCCTTGAGGCGAGCTGGAACCTTTCCCTCCTGAAAACTTTCAGTGCAAAATGAGTCAGTGCAAATCCTGTTTCCATTCTGGTCCAGGCACTGCAGTAGGGAAGGTCTGGGAAGTCACCATGAAAAAAGAACAAGAGTCCCAAATGCAGTTCAGGACTTTGTACCTAGGCAGGGAAAGGGGCTTGGCAAATTCCAGGGAAATACCTGCCTGAAACCTTTGCATTCCTGGTCAAAGCTATGTGTTATCTGCACGCCTGAAACGTGCAGGTACACATGAGCTAAGAACAGTCTGACAATACTGTACACGTCCTGCATGTGAGGTACAATTCCAGATAACACAAAGATTTGCTTTTAAAGAGCTGCTCCTGATCCTACCAGGTTAAGAGGAAGTGGATGGGGTTGGAGAGGAGATCCATAGATTCAGGAAGGAAGTTTTCAAAACACATCTGCAAGCCTGGTTAAACTGCAGTGCAGAAATGTTTTGTGGACCAGCTCAAACTGGGAAGGAGGAGCCATTATCATAACACCATGCCTCAGGGGTGTCAGCTGCCAGAATCTAATTCTGGCATTGCTAGGGATGCTGCAAAAGTTAATATTTTAATACTGCTCCATGCAAGGAACTCTTGAAAGGGCTAAAAGCCATTAGCCTCAGATTTCAGTCCAGCTGCCTGCAGAGCAGGAGGAGGGAGGATAGAAATGTCAAGTCCCTGAAAAGTTTTAGAGATGATACTACACCATCAAAACAAGGGATTAGCAGTGAAAAGCCACCCTTTTTTCTCGGAGAACACATTTTCCTACCAAGCTGCTGGATGCTTCAGGGGCTGGCATGTTTGCTTCTGGCATCTTGAAGAGCTTTTGTTTGTTAGAATGTGACATATTAAGTATGACACTTAATTAGCTGTTCCTCGAGTAGAGGGCCCAACATACCGTGCCTCCGCTACGGTGTTGCAACAACCAGTACTGTAACTCCAGAAAAATCTCTTGCAATTATTTTGTTTGTCACCACAGGTGGATTCCTGCCATGGAATTTCATGTGGGGCACGGCAGCTTTCATGAATCCCTAAGAGACTCCATCTGAAAATACCTTGCTCCTTTTCCAAGGAAGTTATGGACAACGTGAATTTTGACAATGTAAGGCTCCAAATCTGAAGGCTGCTGGATTCCCTTGTGTTTCTCCTTGGTGCAACATAGAAACAGAGGGGTCAACATGTTGAGTTTCTTTGTGCTGCACTGCAAGTGAGTCACAGCTGTAAGGTTAATGGCTGATTAAATGAGAAAAAAAAAAAAAAAAAAAGGGTATTTTGCTACAAGTGGACGGGACAGGCAGTTGGGAATTTGTGATCAATGTCAAACCACCAATACACCATGAAAGGAAAGACTGGTGACAGTTTTGTCCAGTGCTACAGCATTTTTCTTCCTAATCTGCTTAGACAGAATAAGACACAGGTAATGGCATTCCATATTGGAATACTAATGGCTGAAATTTACAAAGTTAAACAGTTGTTCTTGTGTACTGAAAGAGCTTAAAACCAAGACACAAATGCATCCAAACTATAATATTACCTTTACCTTCCCACAGAAGAAACCTTTTAAGGTTCAAAATGAAGGCCTCCCAGTAGATTTTTTTTCTTTTCTGAAGAGAAAAATACTGAGGCCTTTCTAAAGTGTAAAATGATTTTAGAATATTCATGACCTTTGGAAAAGGTCAGAGACAGGGAGAACTATGCCAGTAATATCTGATATATATTAAGAAAGACTGGCATCCAATCAAGGAAGTGTTCTGGTCTCCAGAAATATGAAGTATGTTCAATTATGCATGGGGAAGCTTTAGAGCTAAATGTTAATTAAAAGAATAGTTAAGTTTTGCTCTTAGTCATAAAACTGAAGCAACTGCCCCAGGCAACTTATTTCCTCTCAGTTCAATTTATTTGTTTTTGAGATGGTAGAATTCTTACTTATGGAGATTTAGGTGCTCCATTTCTATTACTAAATTAGTAGCCAGTGTCCAGGCTATCAGTGAAGGTGTGAAATCTGTGGGTCTGTTGTATTTTCATTCCTAAAATCATTCTTTCAACCATGTTGTTGGAGCCTTTCCTCCTTTTTTCTTGTCAAATTAAGGGCCTCATGAAATTTATTACAGCATTTGCTCATATACTGAATATCATGCAGTATTATATAAATTTCTCTGTATATACATGTGTGTTGGTGGAAATATACATCACCTTTGTAAAGATTTTTTTTCTTATAAGGCTTTATGACAGCTAAAGTATGACACTGCAGATGCTAAGTACAAAAAGCCATGGTGTGCAAATAGATCATGGAACAAAAAATAGCCAGAGAATCACGTTCATGAATCATGTTCAGCTAGACCTGATTTTTTTAAATTTAATTTTTACCTTAATATCCACCTATGGATGGGCAGGAATCCAAGTGGTCCAAAACACTTTCATGACGATTTGTTCCCTGGCATGTGGTAGCTAAAATTCAGGACATTTGTTTCATTCCCTCCAGACGACACCGACACAGAACTTTTCTAACACTTTGCTGGAAAACTATGAGCTTTTAATATTTAACTTGTACTGTTTATACATCTGTTAACGTAAAAAGAGGTAGAGAGAAAAGAGGTTGTTACGCCCCAGCGGTTTAATTATTATCATTAGCAGCACAATTTTAAAATAAGTCTATAAATAGCTTTTTTTCCCTTTTTCTTCCTTTTCTTTCTGTTTGCCGCACATGCCTTCATACTTATTTTTAATTCCTTAATCAGATATGATTACCAATCCCTTTTCCAGCTTCAGATCCCTTTTCTAGCTACACCACCAGTTCAGTTTAGAGAGCAACAATGAGTGTGGCGTGACTGAAAATCCCAAAAATCCCCAAGAAAGCTATTCCGCTTTCTGGAAGGTCAATGTATTGTATATTGTGCATATGTATGCACATATATGCACACTGTGCATAAATATAACGTGGATTTATAATGTATATTGTAGTTTTGTGAAAGAGTACTGGTGTGATGCTAGCAACCTGTGGAAGTCGAACTTTTCCTCCCTGTTCGACTACACTGTGTGTGGTTTTAGTCAGAAAACCATGCTTTTGCTGGGTATGCCTTAAGAATATACAGAATGTTTGTTTATTTTTCAGACAAAAAGCGTCACGTTTGCGCGTTCGCAAGGATGCCCAATTTCAGCCTTTAGATCGGCGCTTCCTCACAACCACCCCCCGAAAGCGAAGGATTACTTGGTTTCGGAGCGAAGCTGCTCTCACACATCGCTGGAACACGAAAATAAGAGGCGGCACGAACGCGGGCCGGGCACGAAGCCGTACCGTCCCCTCACGGCCCCGCCGTCCCCTCACGGCGCCGCCGCTGCCCCGCCGGGCGCGCGCGCCCCCTGCGGCCGCCCCGCCCCGCCCCGCCGCGCGCGCTGGCCCCTCCCCTCAGGAGCCGGGGGAGCCCCCGCATCCAGCCCCTCTTCCTGCCCCCTCCCCCGGACTCCCGCTCGCCGCTCCCGGTGGGATGGAAGTCCCCCCGTAAGCCTCCTCCTTCTCCCCGGTAGCAGGCGGCGGGCCCCGAGTTCGGTGCAAAAATGCTGGGCATGTACGTGCCGGATAGGTTCGCCCTGAAGTCGTCCCGGGTGCAGGACGGGATGGGGCTCTACACGGCCCGCAGAGTGAAGAAGGTGGGTGATGGCGGGGGAACGGCCTGGCCCGGCCCGGCGGGGAGCGGCTGCCACGTATCGCCGGGGAGTTGGGCGGCTCTCCCGCCCCTCTGCCCCGCTCCAAGTTCGCCTGAGCCGCGCTGTGCCCGCCCGGGCTCCCTCTGCTCACGGGAGGCACCGCCCGCCCGCTCCCCCCTCACGGTACAAGGAGCCTCCCGGGGCGCTGCCGCCTCGGGCGGGAAGGGGCGCGGGGGCCGGCGGAGGGTTTGCTCTGAGGAGTTTTATTTTCCCCATTTTGTGATTTATTTATTTATTTTACTTTTTTTTAAAAAAAAAAAAAAACAAAAAACCAAAAAAACTTGGTTTGTGCGTCTGGCACAGTTTTGAGGGCAGAGCTGCCCCGGGCGGGACCGCCTCCGTGAGGGTCCGCGCTCTGAGGGCGGGGGGGCCGCCCGGAGTTCTCGGGCTCCCGTCACCTCCCTCACGGCTCTCCGGGCTCGGCTCGACCGTGGTTTAATTCCTTTTTTCGGCGTAATAAAGCCGGGCCCCTGAACGATGTCATTCAGCTGAACCGAGTCTCGTACTCCAACCAGGTGATGCCTCTTCTCACTTCATAATTGAAAGTATCTTGGTCATGTGAAATTCCGGCTGAGATTGTCCAGGTGGCTTGTTAGGACACATAAAGGCATACCAAAACTATGAACCCGTCATTAGTATAGATTTTTCTGTGTTTTGTACGTTTCGCCTTCCATCTTTGTCCTCGTTTTGGCTCTGATTTTTTTTCCTAATTTTTCACTGGTTTCATCAACAGGACTTAGACACGATGGGGTGGAGGTCTCACATTTTTAAGGTGTCCCTGAGTGTTAAGGGGACCGGGAGGGAACAATTTTATTTCGTTTGGTTTAATTCTTTAAAACTTTTTTACTGAGATTCTGAAGTTTCATCCGAGAATTTTGTGGGTTCACACAGCAAGGAAGGTTGTACACTATTACCATTTGTTAATCTCTGGAAGTTTCACTCTATTTCATTCTGAAATAGAATGAAATAGAGTGAAACTCATGAGAATCAGTATCTACAATTCAGATCTTCCGTCCTTTACACTGTTGACAACTGAACCATTAGAGCTGTTTTGTGGGACAAATACAGCGTTTTCCTGCCTGAATAATTCCACCTTACTTAGGGACTTCATACAGGTAAAGTGTGGGAGGTCAGAGCTGTGCAAACACCTTGAAAAAGTGTTGCAAGTGCGGTGTGTACTTCATGTGGACTGCAGAAGGCAAAGGCAGAGGTAGCTGCAGTAGGATCTGTTTGTATTAGGAGTGTCTGGTGACAGTGTTTGTCACAGACCTGTCCTTTGGCTCTGAGTCCTCTGTGCTGGTAGCACAGAGAGCTGTGGTGTGCAAAGCCCTGCTCTGAAGAACAGGTAGAGGAACCAACTGTTGAGTTGCTCTGTGATTTGTTAAAACATACTCCTAAAATTTGTTGGGGACCTAAGTCCTGTGTTCTCTGCTGGGAGAAGGGTGGGCGTGTAAATAACACAGGTGGTACACTGGACACAGCCAGACTCCATGTTACTCTTTTCCATGGAAAGAAAATTCACACCTGAATTGCTCTTAACTTGTTCCCCTGTCTGGTAATGAGGCAGAAGTACCACACTTTGTGGCTGTGATTAACAGTAGCTTATAGCTGTTAAATTAATTCCATGGAGTTTTGGGATTGGGAGGAGGTGTTGAATGTGACACTTTATTGTGAAGTAAGACCTAAGTTGCTGAGTATTAAATACTGCACTGTTTTCTCTCTGTTGCTGTCACACAATTGCAGTTGTCTGAACTGAAAGTAAAAAAAAAAAAAAAAAATTGGATGATCTTATAATCAGAAATTGCAGTACCAGCTCTCCAAGTGTTGTGGAGGCCTCTGAAAATTCTGCTGTTAGCAAAGTTTTGGTAATAATACATGCTGAACTGCTGTGCCTACAATCTGCTTGTGTACCTTCAGGCATGGGGGGCTTTCAGGATTTTGTTTGTAATCATAAAAGGTACAAACTTTTTGTTTTGTTGCCTTAACAAAGCTGTGATTCCCGTGTACCTTCTGTTTCCATGAGCTGGCCTCAGGCTGCAGAGCACCCACATCATGAGGCTCTCAGTGTAATCATCTTAGAGCCATTGCATTTCTCAGCGTTGTCTGCAACTGGAAGATTAGTCACTGCTGCTTTTTTGAAAGCAACTGTTGAAAATAGCTTTTTCAGCGCTGGAAAATTGTGCTTTTCTATACTGAATCATTTCTCTGCCTTCAGTCTGTGTTGTATGCCTCGCTTTTATTGAGCAGAGGGGAAGTTGAAGTCTTGAGTGTGTTTTTGATTAATGTATGTTGGCATATAACAACATGTTTATTAACCAGAAATTATGTGCGTGTGTATATATTTATTATATATATATATATATATATATATATATATATATATTAGGAAAATGGTCTGCAAGGCTAAAAAAATAATTGCACTTATCCCCATGGACCAAGACATCAGGTTTTGGTTACCCCTCAGATTTGAGAAGCCATAAAAAGTGCTTAGAAATCTGCATCACCTGCAGCTTTTGTTATGTTTACTCTGTGTTCAGAGGCGGACATGTTGCTTTTGCCATTGCTCTGAGCTTCCAGAAGGTCTTGAATACTTGAATATTGCAGTAGAGATTTCCTGGTTTGGAGTACTGAGGTGGGTGGGCATGGTGTGTGGTGGTTGCTGTTCTGAGCTGTTGTTGTGCTTTGGCGATGGGTGAAATTAACACTGTGGGTGCTGTGCACATACAGCTGTATTTGCCTATTTCCACCTTCCTTGCCCATGAGGTAAGAGAAGGAAGAAATTTCAGCCTAAGTATTAAATCCCAGGATTTTAAAAACTGGCAGGGGAGGAGCTCTGACCTTATTTATCAGCAGAATGATGAAGGGTGGTGTGGAAATCGATGAGAGGTAAGGCTATGAAGCCCTAGAGTGCCAGTTTTTACTGTCACTGCCCCTGTCTGGCTCCTTTGTTGCTCCGGGCTCCAGTTGCTGACTTCTGCTGTTCTTGTGTTTTTACCTTCTGCTTTGCTGTTCCTTATAGTAAAATGTTCTTTGTGCACATTTAAAAACTTGTCCCTCCGATCTGTTGCCTCATTCTGCCATGTCAGTTTCCTTTTCCTTTGTTTATTACCACTTCAGGTTTAATTTTAAATACAAGTTGTTTGTTTTTCTAAAAAATTTGATTTCCTGTTTCCAAGAGGAACAGACCTGGATGTTTTCCATTCCACTTTTTTCTCTTTACCTGTACGCAGTCTGTAAAAACTAAGCAAGAAGGAAAGCATGTAGCAGGTTATTGCTGGGAATATGGAATGAGCCGGGAGGAAGTGATAAGTGGACAAGATCAATACTATTTTTAAAACCAAAACACTGTTGTTTTTAAAAGAAACACCAAAGTTGCTGTTCAATATACACTTAAAATCTCTAATGCTTGAAAATATAAGTGCTTTTGGATCTGAATGCTACCTGAAGGAGCGCAGCATCCTACTTTGCAGGTTTTAGGGCCTGTCCCTGCAAATAGGGACAAGATGGTGTGTGTGGGGGGAAGTTGGGCCTGTGGAAGAAGAAAGTCCTATTTAATTATTTTGTCCTGCTGCTCCTGTGACGTCTGTGCAGGAAAAAACCCCTGATGCCAAATACTTTTGGAAGAACATATCAATGGATGCTTTCACAGCGGGTGTTATGACTAGCAGGTGGTAGAACATTTTAATTTTGTTTATGAAAGCTCAAATTAATTCTTAAGCACGTGCATGCTCCCTTACAATTTTAAACAAATCTCTCTGTATGATCAAGCCCTCGGTTATTCAGTATTTTGATTTGTGGCACTTCAAAAAGTACTGATGCAAATAATCTCACAAATAAATCTAATGTAAACTCGGCACTTGCCAAGTTCTTTGTTTTAATTGGATGCCTGTTGCAAGGTGCTTCCTGAAAATTTTGTAAAAAGTGTAAGAAATCTGACTTGTAAATTTCAGCCTTATTTAAAATAAAGAAAAATCCTGCTTCCCAAAGGAGAAATAAGCGTGCAGAAGGTAGATATGGTTTTATGAGGTTCTTCAAAGTATGAGAAGAATGGGAATGAGCTTTAAGTTGAACCCTCAAGGATGTGCACCTTCTTGGCAATAAAGTAGGATAATAAAAGAAAACTCTCCTTTCCTGTTTGAGGCTAAAAATTACTCCTCTGCTGGAGTTTGGTGATTGTCTTCCCTTTTTCTTTTTTCCCCCCTACTGATTCTTTTTCTTTTATAATTTTTCCTTAGGGTGAAAAGTTTGGCCCCTTTGCAGGGGAGAAGCGAATGCCGCAGGAACTGGATGAGAACACAGACTGCAGGCTCATGTGGGAAGTGAGTAAAGTGACTTCATTGGACCTTGCACCAAGTGTTCTCAGAATTAAGTTTTACTGTAACAATTCCTTTCTATTTTGTGTCATAGCTTAAAGATCCTGTAGTGAGATTTAGTATTTTTAAATTACGCTGCCTGGGTGGAGGAAGATTGACTTCTTTAAAGCTAAAGAAAAAGCAAATGATGATTTCTAATCAATGAAGTGTGAAAAAACATCAAGTCAAGCCAAATACAAATATAATAACACTGTGAAAAATCATTCAAACATGTGAAAATAATTTAAAAAATAATTTGAATTGGGAGGCAGATTGTAAGTTACAGAGATACTGATTTATGCTGATCAACAGGTACCAGCTTATGGCTTCCTTCTGCTATAATATGAAACATTTCCCAGTGTGGCACTTGTGTTGCAACTTGGCAAACTACATGAGCGAAATTTTAAAATATTACCAGTTTTTAATGCAATGAGTAGGTGTGAGGTCTTTAGCAAAATAGAAGCCTGGTGCTGTGGGCAGGCAGTTTGCTGTGAAACAGCAGTTTATGCACTAGTTCTTGTAATTAGGTACATAACCCATCCTAGCTCCTGTTGTACCTGTGTGTGCCTGAAGTAAAATCTGAGTTCACCACTTGAGGAAATGACACTGACTGAAAAATACTGGCAGTAACATCATTTCCAACTTGTTAAAAATGCATTCTTTCTGGTGCCCCTGTTCTGTCTTTGTAATCTTTATTTACTGCTGTAATTCTTTGACCAGAATTTATTTTTTCTTTTTTTTTTCTCCTCAGCCAAGCGATTTCTATTGAATGCACATTTAGTCCTCTTTTACACTGAGGAGAGGATTAATTTCTTACTTTACCTTTCTTTGGTTAGAGGTGGAAAGACTGTTACTGCATGGTATGAAAAAAACTTACATTTGACATCTGACTTAAAGCACTATCAGTGCATTTACCACAAAATACATGTTTATTTGAAAAATCTCTGGCATTAACATCACTGAGCAGCTTATGAAGAGAGCAGAGTATTGATGTAGCCTTAGCAGAGCTACAGATAGATTCCATACACTAGAAAGATGACTGAGAGAATGTTACAAGTCCATCTCTTTTAACCCAAACTCAGTATAAATATTGTGAGTGGTGAAATATTTCTAGGTGAGTGCTAACTCCAGCCTGTGGGGCTCTCTTTTCTCCCTTGCTTTTGTCTCTTCCAACCTAGATGTTTGCCCCAAATGCCCTTTCCCAGAGAAGAGGTGTGGGCAATTTGTTCCCATTTCCCTTTTGGGTTATGTGCTCAGAGGAACCAGTTTCATGCTCTTTGTTCCCAGCAGAAACCAGAGCAATACAGTGTGCTTTTATTACAGGTGTTTGCTGAGTGCAGTACATGTTAATGTGCCCTGGCTCACTTGGCCCTTCCTGATGTGTCTGCAGGTTGTTTTAAATCAGTAAAATGCTTGTGCTAGAACAAGGTTTTCAGAAAAGACAGTGGGTGGATTACAGCAATGAGAAGTCCTGTAGGTTTGCTGGAAAGCTTTATGATTTTTCAGATTCCTCATTGCTCATACTTAAATAGATTTATCTGTTTCTGCACGACAGGGAAGAAAAGGCAAAGACATTTATTTATTGGTGACACTAATGTGACCCCGTTGACAGCAAATCAGAAAATGATGTTTTTATGAGCTGTTTTAAAATAATTTCATAATATCTTACTGTAACCTAGTTTTGAGAGCCTTGAAAAGATTCCTGCATACCAAATTTTATGACTTCCTGAATGTTTTAACCCAAGTTGTTCATGTTTACTGAAGTTGATCTGAACGTGAGCTTTATAATATAATTTAAATCATGCTGGGAGTAGTCTGAAGTTGAAAATTGAGACCAGGAATGCAGAAAGTAAGATTTGAACAGCCCAAGTAGATGGTTATTCCAGAGCCTGTGGGAGGCACGCACAGAAACTGGCCAAGTTTGTGTGTAGTCAGCTGTACCAAAGATATTAAAAATAATTAATTTGAAGGCCATTGGCGGGAGGCACACTAAAGCCTGACTTCACAGTCTGATGGCAGTCAAAAAAAAAGTGTTCTCCGAGAGAACACCTTCAGAAAGAAGTCTCAAGCAGTAGAAGCTTTTTCTAAGTCAAGGAAGAACATGGGCATTAGTGCAACATGTCTCTCCTTGGCATGGATGCCTGGGATCCAGGCTTCTATTTTATGGAATATTTTGCTGTGAGGAAGTTTGCCACATGCATTCCTAGTTGTGCAGAGTAGTGCTCTGTGATGTGGTCTGTTTTGATCAAACCATTCCTTTTTCTCCGAGACCAGCATTGTGAGTTGGCATCTTTAAGGCATCATGTTGAGACGGAATTGCACGCATTGTGTTTCTTTTGGTCTCAGGGAAAACGTGGCACCCAGAACATTTATTGAGCCCAGTGGTTTTGTTCAGTAAAATTCTGAAGATGTTAGAGTTTTTATTTAAATTTAATATAGCAGAATGCTATTACTCTGTCTGTAGCATGCATAGTTGTGAAGAAATCAAAGGTTTATACTTGCTCATTCAACAGATTCCTGGGAAGTTGAACATTCCAGCAGGCGGGAAGCATCCTTGATCTTGCTGTTATCTTTGTAAAGAGCTACAGGCTGAAATGTTTCATTTATGAGTGGTGTGAAAGGAAAAAATACCCCTCAAACAAGCCTGTGATAACCATTTAGTTAAGAGTGATAATAAAAAGCCGAGAAAATGTCCAAGTGGCTTTGCGCTTTCCCTTTCTTTCTGTTAAGAAAACACCTCAGTGTTATCCCCCAGCTCTCTAATTGTGCTGGTGAAGGACACAACTTGTTACTGGTGATGAATTGAGAGTTTTGTTCTTACACCTTGATTAAACACTTCTTTGTGTGTATTAGTAAACTTGGCGTAGCAGATTTGAGCTGTATTTGCTGGAGAAGCAAGTGCTTAAAGACAAGCAGGAAATAATCTTCAGGTTAGAAGTTCACAGACGTTTTTGCTCTGGAGGCTCAGATGTGCCTTTGTGAAGGGAAGATATCAGTTCATTTATGTACGTTCAGTTCCTTTTCTTCATTATCCTTAACCAAGGAAGGGAAATTTATTTCACTCCTACTGGATTGTGGCAGGCATATACTTCTGGTGATGACTTTGGCAAATGTTGAAACAGGGAGCGCTGGAAAGATTTGGTCCTTCTTCAAATACTCTGACATACCATGAAGAAATGTTGGTCAGGGTTGGATGGAACATAATACGCCATGTAATGCTGAATGTTACATATTTCAGGTTGGGTTTCTGTCTATCTGCCAGGATCATGTTTTCTTCATTGTTACACTAAAACCAAAGAGATCAGAAGACAATCTTTCAATGGAAGCCAATGTTTGTGTTTATTTATATAAGAAAATGAAATGAACTTACATTTCTGCTGCTTAACTTGCATCACTTTTGCTGTGGCAGTTGTTTTCAGTTAAATAAGCCTGCCTGAAAACTAGTGAAGGCAACAGAAAATCTGCTATTGGCTGCAGCCAGCTTCAGATCAGAGCTGTGATGTTTAGGATTGAGGTATAAGAAGTCAAGCACATTAAGCTTGGTGTGTTTTGGTGGCTTTCTTATTTTTTTGTTTTTTTTCTTCTTTCTTTGATATCTTGCCTATAAAATGTGCTTCTGGCATGGGAAGGCTCTTACACACAAGGCATTAAGTCAAATGATGTCCAGTGACTCGTGATGAAATAAATCTTAATTTGATGAATTCATGATGAAATAAATCTTAATTTGATTGAATGTGTTTGCTGTCAAGGTGAATATAATACTATAAATCTAATTCTAAACAATATAGTCTTTAATTTTTCTGTGTGTAGACTACCTTCCCAGTGATTGTTCCTCAAATACTGTTTACATTGAAAACTATTTGCTTTTAAATGTTTTTGGCTGAATCTTTGTTTAATTTTCAGAAATGCTTTTGTTTTTCTCATTTCTTAAATGATCTGGGCTTTTACACAAATCAGAAATTGGAGCACTATCTCAGCTGCAAGTCTACGTCCCAGAATTTCAATTTCAGTAAATTCTTCTCAAATGGGATAGATAGATGCCCAGAGTAGTTACTAACGTTATGATCAACTCTGTTAAAACTTGCTTTAGTCATCTTTATCCATGTTAAATGTATGACTTTGTATTAATTTTAGGACCTTTGGAGCAGGCCCATTACTGATCTTTTGGTTTGGGTGATGAGAAGGATCTACTGCTGGAAGTAGCTGAGAGTGTTCACCTCCCATCTTCAGTTATGGGATGTGTTTAGGTTGCTGGAAAGCACGTGCTGCTAGGCTGAGGTGTTTGTATTGCAGCCTCAACTTGCTGTAGAAGATCACACACAGGAGAGAGGGAGATTTGGGTATCATTCCAGGGAAAGGGAAGTTCAACCCTACTCCTGAAAGCTCCACACTTTGCAGGAGTCTAGGAGTGAGCTTCCTGTACCCTCCTGTCCCTGGCAGGGTCAGATAATGTCATGCACCAGAAGGAGCTTCATTACCATGGAAAACTTGCTGTGTGTTTTGGCTGAAGGAAAATGTCACATGCTGTCTCTGTCCCAGACTTCTTACTGAGCAAGCAGATCAGTGGTGCTGCCTCAGGTTTCTTTTGCTGGAGTTATTTTAAATATCTCCACAAAGTTAAAATGTGAGTTTCTACTCTGCAGTGAGCTCTGTGAGGGTCTGAACTCAGGATGCAGAAGTATTGCATCTAGCTGTTTTATGGCATCTAGCTGTTTTATGCTACAGCAATAAAGATAGTATTTTCAGCTAATCCAAAAAGAAGCAGTGCAGAAACCAGTACTTTTCTCTACATGATTGTTTGATGAACATGGATTTTTTGATTTAGAAATGTCTAGGAAATTGTTTCCAGAAAGCGGCTTAGGTATTATTTAGGCCCATGTAGGGCTTCATATGGGGAGCTTATACATTGACCAAGGGCGCATCTTTTCCTGAACTCTTCTGTTCCTGAATTCTTCTGGTGCTTGTTAATGTGGCATCTTTCAAATTGTCCTGATTGGCTTTGAGGTGGACCCTCACCCTGTGTGGTGACAGTGAATGTCACGTGTGAGAGTGAATGTCATGTGTTTCATCTTACGTTGAAGGCATTTGACTGAGTTGGTTCAGTGACACTTATGTGTGGATTCTCAGGAAGATAGTTTTTGAGCATCTCAGTTTGAGGTACATAATGTGGATATGTGTATGCGTTTTGGGTGTTGGTTTTAAGTGCTAGGTTTGGGATCCACTGCCATCAGTTCATTTAGGAACCTTCTGTTCATGCAAGCAGCAAAGGACTGGTTCATGTCACCAGTCTAGTCCACACAAAGTGAAATGGTTTTGCACTTTTTCTTGACTTCTCATGCTCACATCTGTATATTCAATGCAGCATTATTTCTTTATGAGGTGAAAAAAGCAGTGGAAAATACAGAATGTTTTTAAGGGATTTATCGTATTCCTTTATCAATGGTTTCCTTATGTGTTAAAGCTCTGCTTCGTGTTTGGCATCTCTCTGTGGATTGGCAGAGACTCTGGAAGCATAACTGAGATGACTGTATCACTGAAGCAAATATAAATTATATAATTTAAGGATCAAGCCAATAAAGAAAAATTGATGAAAAGTTAGATAGCGTAATGTATAGTTTTTATAATAGGACTTGGATTGCTTCTCATTCCAGCTGAAAATCTGATGGAAGCCTTTATAGGATCTACACGGTGGGCTCCTGCAACTTGTGCTTTGGTAGCTAAAGCACATAGCCTCTGTAGAGCTGGGTGATTATTACAATATCCCAGAATAGTTTGGGTTGGAAAGCACCCTAAAGACCATCCAGCTCCAGCCCCCCTGCCAGGGGAAGGGATGCCACTCATTAGATCAGGTTGCTCAGGGCCCCATCCCATCTGGCCTTGAACACTCCAGGGTTGGGACACCAGGGCCTCTCTGGGAAACCATTAGTGCTTAGTGTCAGATAATATTGTTTCCAGATGCATTTCAATGTGTAGGTTTGACACTTTTCACTGTGGTTAATCCATGTGTTGGAAAGTAAGAGCTTTTAAAGTTTGAATGTTGGCACCTTTTCGTGATGTGTCCTTTTTCCTTCAGAACAGCAGTAATGAGTTTTGAAGATCCTTATTTGTTTGCAGAACTACAGTAATTCTTTTTTTTTTGCTTAATCTGAGAACAACATGCTGTCACCAGCTATTATTGTAATGGAATACAGTTTTTGTCTTTTTAATGATACCCTAAATGTTTAGGTAATTGAAGCAGTCATACTGAAGAAATATGATATTGCATTCTATTAGAAACAAGTATAGCAAGAATGTGAGCAATTTATATACAAAGCCACGAAGACAATCTAATTTTGATCTTACATAGCCAAATTCCCTAGCTCTTAGGAAATACCTGCCCTGGATACTTCTTGTTGACAGATGGAAAATAAAATCCATTCATTATATAAATAAATCACATAGAATAATTGTGTGGCTGTATGACCTTTTTGCATGGCTCTCTGTTGTCTGGATCAGTGGAGATTCCAGTGATCTATTGTTTAAAGTGAAACAAACAGGTTTTTTTGGCAGTGACAGATGTATTTTTGCAGCAGTATGTCTTTGTGTTTTGAGGGGGAAGAATGACTTAGTTAATATTAAGTTTTTATTTCTATTATCTTCCTTTTTTCACCATAAGCTGGAATTCTGTCAAAATTGTAGAAATCATATGAATGATGTGGATCTGTAATGGTAGCCAGAAGGTCTAGATATGGAGATGAATGTATCTTATATGCCCAATTCTTTTTTCAAAGTGTTTTTTTCAGTGATTGGAAAAGGCTGGACATATTTGGTTTTTTAATTTTAATTTTGCTTGGGATTTTTTTTTTTTTTTTGAATGCTTCAGGTTCGTGGGAGCAAAGGCGAGGTCCTTTATATCCTGGATGCCAGCAACCCACGCCATTCGAACTGGCTGCGCTTTGTCCATGAGGCTCCATCCCAGGAACAGAAGAACCTGGCAGCCATCCAGGTAGATTTGGTGGATTCCTATCATTTGCTTCCTGTTACTGATTTACTAATTTGATTTCCTCTTTGGCCTTCATGTCTTGTAATAAAATTGCAAGATCTGAAGAGAATAGTGAACTGCTTCTTTTTCTGCCTTTGTTTTTAGAAGAGAACTCTTCTGCTTAAGGTAATACCATAAATAAGAGTGGTAAAGACCAGAAAGACCAGAAAAGTCCTTGGAATCTGATGCTATTTGAAAGGTTTAAGGATTATAATTATTTAGAGACCTGTGTGAGTTTCATGCCGAACTTGGGTATGGGCTTAGTTGTGTGTAAAGCAGAATCATGCATTTTACATTATTGTTCAATAAAATCAGTAGTATCATATAATATAGATAACATATTATATAGTTAATTATGAAAGTGTGGCAAGCTTGAAAGGAGGCATGGTGCTGAAAATATTTAAGTAGAAAACGGAAAATTGAACAGTCTTACTTGTCTGGTAGGATGATCATAGCCTGAGGATAAATTAATAAAAAAAGTTAATTTTCTTGTCTTTGCTGTTGATCTGAATGTATCCAGCTTATTTTTTCATTTTTATAGTTGTCATTTGCAGCACTCTCTGGTAATGAGTTCCACTGCTTTAATTATGTTGAAATATGCTTCTGTTTTTCTTCTAGACACTCCTTAATTTCACTTGATTTCCTAATACTGGTATAACAGTGAATAGTTACTTTATTTTTCTCTGCCATCTTTGATTTTATAGAATTCTCTTACGTCGTTTCACTCTTATTTGACAGCTCTTCTCTCAAGCTGGAGAGTCTTCCTCTGTTTAATTGCTCATTTTTGGAAGTGTTCTGTGACTTTACAGGATACAACAGAGACAGGGATACCTTTCCAGTTCCAGCTGTTGTTCTTTTGGAGATTATTAAAGAAATTAGCTATCTGCTTTTTTTTTTTTTTTTTTGACAGCTCAGTTTCACAGTAAATTAAATTCCACTCCCACATAAATAAGAATTACATGACTCTGTGCATTTTTTTTCTCAAAATGTATACTTTACAAAATGTTGTTTCAGGCCAACCTAAGGTATTTGCTGATGTAATCCAAACTGGAAAGCAATCAGGAAAAGGAGAATTACTTATTAGCATTTCTTAAAATGACTGTTCTGCTTTTTCATCATGAGATGACTTTCTTCCCCCAGGATTAGCCTGTGTGTCCCTGACAAAAGAATTATAGTTTATTTTAAGGCCAGACAAAAAAAAATTGGTTTTTCTATGCCAAGAAATCAGAAGTTGGGTTCTGATGAAATTTGTTGTCCTCCTTATGGTAGCAGACATGAGCGGCTCTCATACAGGAGGTGTGATTAGCACCTCATCAGTGCACAGTCATTGCTAGCAAAGGCAAAGTAAGGCTCACAAGAGAGAGCAGTGGGAACAATTCATGTTCATGATTATCTTTCCAGTAAATGACCTGAACTTCTGAATAGAAGTTTTAATGGAATATCCAGTGCATGCCAGTGGGTTTCTTTAGAAGGAAAACAAATAAAAGTTTGCTAAACTATCTCACAGAGTTTTTTAGGACTTTAAAGCCTATCCTAATACACAGTATTCAGATGGAAAAATATTCTAGCCTTCATTGGGAGCTATTACTAAAAACTGGAGTATGGAGAAATGCCAAAATTGCTGTAGTAGTTTAGCCTTGTGTTCTGTTCAGTGTCACATTTGTGTCTCAGAGATTTTCTGCCTCTCCATGCAATGTAACACCGTAGGAATAGATCAGGAGAAAGAGCTGAGGCTTCTGGATCTTGTGTGTGTGTGGTTCAGGTGCTGTATTTTAAATGAGGTATAATCTGAATTCTGGGCTGTGTGTGGGGGTATGGGAAATCATCTCCATGCATTTCCTCCATTGCAGTTTCTGCCCTCAGACATTGCCTGTGTTGGTTTTACCTCTGCCAAACTTGACATCCTGGAGCTGCAGGGAAGGACTGGGAAAGGCAGTGTGCTTGTTTAGAGAAGTAGCCAGAGAGAACTGGCAGAACAGGTAGGCTGAAGAGCTGGTTTGCTGGCAAGGAATCAGATACAGAGGGAAATCAGGTAACTCTGAGGGCACAGAGGCCAAGTGGGTAAGGATTAGGAAGGCTGGGTTGGAGCCAGCTGTTCATGCTCTGAAGGGTGGAAAAGCCCTACACTCCCTCAGGTAACACAAGACTGTGCTGCTTCTTCCTCCTGTGTTCTAAACTTTCAGGAGTGATGACATAAGTGTTTTATGCTTTTGGATCAAAGTGTGATGGGCTGTCAGTGATCCAGTGTTCCCTCTTACAAAGCAGATATGAAGCTGTGCAACTGTATGGAAAAGCCAAGAGTCTGCATCGAGGAGGTACCTGTAGTGGGCCAAAAAGGAGATGGCAAGGGCTGTTGGGACTGGAAAATTGTATTTGCTGAGCAGGTCTGTGTGGCTTATAGTGTAAAAGATGACAGTGAAGGCAGAGGTGAGAAAAACATAATTGAACAATAAACCAGGAATAACAGGAAGGGAGGTTGTGGTGCCACCATGATGAGCAAGCGCTTTTAGTTTTCTCCCAAGGACCATTGTGGTCTGCTGCAGATGAGTGGTAGGAAAACAGCCCAGAAAACATGGGCAGGTGGAATGGCTGCGGATGTGTTCTTAGAAACAGGGGGGTTATTAAATAATTTAATAGACTGTTTACTGTGTCTGCACGCACGTAGATTAATGTGATTCATGCAGGTGCTGCTGGTGGGGGAGAGATGTAAATTCTTCTGTGGTTTCTGGAGAGCTTCCATTGCTTTCACTCAAAATGCTGCCTTCAGGAGCTACTACAGCTAGTGGGTATATCTTGATTAATTAGTGCTCTGAATACCTGGCTGTTAGCATTTGTTTGGATGGAAAAGCCAAACAAATTAACCTTGGAAAAGAAATGAGTTTAGATTGGGCTGGCACCAAAGCTAATTTCTTTCTAATGCAAATGTGACCCAGAGCACTCAAACACTGACAGCTCCTAGTACTTGGGGCTTTATTTTTGCTTGGAATACATGACTTTCTCCTTTTTTCTTTTTATTTCCAAATTCTCAAAATCTTTAATTTTTTAAATTCTTTCCATTATTATTTGTGGTAATCCAATAATAGAGATGTGCTTCCCTTCATGAGGTTGCCTTCCTTTTAATGTAAGGCTGTCCTAAACAGTGATGTATTAGAGATTTACCCCAATGGTTTTATCCTGTCTGTGTGGAGACTGAGTGTAGAAAGACCTTCTACTTTTCCTCACGTCAAAAGGATTTGTTTTGACTTTAGACTGTACTAAATTAAAGGTTTCTGCAACTTGACAGAGACATATGGAACCCAGCAGCTTGTAGATGTGTACAGAGGTTAGGTTGGTGTGCTGATAGATATCTGGACTGCAGAATAGATCTTGAGAAAAAAAGAAATCATAATTTTTTTTTTTGTTTTCCAATGCTGCTGTTGAGATAAGGACAGAGAAGTGGGGCATCCTTGAAAGTAGCAGCTCTTTCCAGTCTACTGAATTAAGTAGGCTTCACTCCTGTGTGACAGTATCTTGTGTAAAATATAACAGACCTTCTGCAGCTCAGAGAGTGCTGCATCCCTGTTGACAGTTTGAATTAATCTTAGTGTATTACAAAAATTAGAAATCATTATCTTGTTCTTGCTCAAGGAAGCTTGTTACAAAATGTATGGCTAGATGCAGGGCGAAGAAGCTTCAGTTAACTTTTCTGGGTGTTACTCAGATAAGATTTAAGATTTATGACAGAGCAGGGAGTCTTCATTGCATAGAAATGAGTCTCCTTCAGGGCTTTGGGCAGTACCTAAAGCAGGTGGTTCACATATAGAAAGAAAAAAAGGTATCTCTATCTCACAGAGTATCAGTTTAGGGGACAGTTGTACAGATTCCTCCCCACACCCCATAGTGCTAGCCTTGCTAACTCTAATTAAGTATTGTCAAAGCCCAAAGTTGTTAGCTTCTGTAGCT
The DNA here is from genome assembly GCF_022539315.1 of Serinus canaria. Taxonomy (NCBI): domain Eukaryota; kingdom Metazoa; phylum Chordata; class Aves; order Passeriformes; family Fringillidae; genus Serinus; species Serinus canaria. The sequence goes on along the minus strand of NC_066317.1, from coordinate 4,164,068 downwards.
ATTTGGAAGCTTGTCCGGGCATTATCAAGAAGCTTTTGGAGCTTATCGTTACGTAGTTTGTGCTGTCGTGCAGAATGGGGCTGGATCCTTTGGCCTTTTGTGGATCCACACTGATTTAAACCAGCTCAGGGTTTAAAGTGCATTTTCCAGATGTGCCTGCTAGTTTGATAGTGAAGATAACTTACCGGGGTGAAAGCCCATTGGAGAAGGCTGGGAATCTTGAGGAGAGGGAGAAAGAGAAAATAACACTATGTAAACATGCTGCTGAAAGCTGTGATAGAATTCCTGCAGTCAGCTGGGGAGAGAGATAAAGCTGTGCTGGTTATCTAAATTTTGCTGGTTTTCTAATCCTCAAATATTTCATTTTCAAACCCTGAAGTTCTTGTCAAGTGGAGTGTGGCAGGAAAGGACTTCAATGCCATCTCCACCTTGGTCTAAGCTACAGGGAATAATGGAAAAGCCTCACAGGTGAGGCAGGGGAATATTCCCAAAATAGCAGAATACAAATGCATCCTATCCATGCAGCCACAGTGGGAAAGAAGGCTTTAGCAAGGCTGTTGTAGAATTGTGCTTCCTGAGTAGTGGAGCCAACCCTTCCATGGTTTAGGGATAATATTAGTGTAGGGTCTCATACTTGTCCAGATTTTTGTTTTTCTGGACATAATTGTTTATTGCCTTTACTTCCTGTTTGCAACAGGAGGGGGAAAATATTTTCTATCTGGCTGTGGAAGATATTGAAACAGACACAGAACTTCTGATTGGGTACTTGGACAGTGACATGGAAGAAGAGGAGGAGGAGGAGGAAGAAGTAACTGTTATTCAGGAAGATGAAGACAGTGGCAGCAATAAAGAAGTTCAGCCAGCTGGTGAAAAAACTGCAGGTGAGCAATATGTAAAATATAGGGTAACTTTGGAGCTTGAAAGTGAAGAAGATGGTGTGATGAAGATGTGATGATGAAAGTGAAGAAGTGAAGTGATGAAGAAAGTGAGCATTAACTGTATAGGACTGGGGAACTGGAAGGTCCCTGGGGTTGAATGTGAGTTCTTGCATTATTTTTATCTCTTTTTTTTGGGGTTGGAGTTGAACTTCTTTGTCTTATAAGGAGCAGCAAGTCTTGTGTATTACTGAGTGAATGAGTGAGCCTGGATTTCTTAAATAGTAACCATTAATTTTTGAACTGAAGACAGAATTTGTTTCACCTGACACACAAGCTTGTGAATGTTGTGCTTTTGCTCCAAGAGGAGTAATTTCTTTCTTACTAAGGGGGGAGAGAAATAAACCTTCCCATCGAGCTATTCAGCCAATCCTAAAGTGTGTAGGAAAAGGAAGGTGAGCTGAACTGTCTGGGGAATTCTCAGCGTCTTTATCAAAGATGAAGATGAATTCATAGATGACTTAATTGCACTGAGGTTCTGATTGAGTTGAATGACTGATTTGGGCCAACAGTGTAAGTCACACCCATCTTAACACTTTCCATCCATTTTCAGTAATGCTGATGGTAATCCACTTGAGATAGGCTGTCTGTAATCCCTTCAGTGACACTGTTTTCTGTGAGTTTCCTGCCACCCTTTTGCACAATCTGTTTCTGGCAGAGAGTCTCTCTGAATGTAACCAAAAAACCTGGGACCTACTCCTTTACATTGGTTTTGCTTCCAATCATGCAGATCCCCTCACCTGTAAACAGGACCATGCATGCCCAAACTGTGAATCCAGTTTTGCCAGCCAGGAGATCCTAGCTGAGCATCTGCAGACTTTGCACCAAAAACCCAGTGAGGAAAAGGAATTTAAGTGCCGAAATTGTGGAAAGAAATTCCCTGTTAAACAAGCTCTACAAAGACAGTGAGTAGAAACAGGAGTGTTTTTCAGGGATCATTTAAATCAATTTCATTCAATCTTTTGTTTCTCTTGACCTAATCACAAGCTAGGCTTTAATTTTTATGCATCTGTATTTATACCCTTACCCTCTGCTTTAAACTTTTAATGTCTTAATTTCTCGTATTTGTTGTAGAATTCAATGGGAATTGGAAAAATATTGACATTTTTTTGTGTGTTAAAGTCAGACACTGGAGACCAGAGCAACAGTTTGGTGCAGCATTATTGGTCTCCATCAGTGAATATTCAGTAGTTTAGGAGGTGTAATTTTCAAGCTGTGGATGCTGGTACAGAATTAAAGTAAGATTTAAGGAAAATAAAAGGAAAACCAGTGCTTTATGCTTGCTTAATTAAATATTTGCATGATGGAGAAACAAAAATAGAAACATGAAAAGATGGGAGATTTAAGAACATGTCTTTGTTGTCCTTGAGAGTATAAATATGCAGGTTTGTCACTAAAGTCATATATCTTAGAATTATGCTTCTGCACAAAAACATAACTGGTTTTCTTTTGTTGTTTATATATGGATTTTCTTACAATTAGATATATAGTATATTTTATACTAAAATATATACTATATTTTCTTATAGTTAGATATATACAGTTAGATAGATATATTACTTTTTGTTATACATTTAATTACAGATTATTAACCTACTTTTTGCAAAGCTATATATAATTTACAGCTACTGCAAGCATGTGTGAGTTGTAGAATGTTTGCCTTACTTTTTTTTTTCCCCTTTTTTTGTCTCTTAGTGTCCTTCAGTGCACAGAGAATATCAGCCCAGGAGACTCCTCAAGAAGTTTCCAGTGCTCTGTTTGCAATACTGCCTTCAGCTCGGAATCGAGGTTTTGTGTCCGAGTTACAGGACTGCTGTCATGTCCTTGCTGGCCTCCCTTTGCATGTTAGCTTTCCAAAAGCTTGGTAGTGTTTGGGAATCCTAACAGGGCAAGGACTCAAATGCTTTCATTCCTCTCTGCTGTAAGTAATGCATGAGGTGGCCTTGGAACTCTGCAGTGCAGCATGTGTTCAGCTCTGAGTACTTGCTACAGCTCTGGTTTCTGGAGACACTGCCTAATGTGGGTTCTTCTTTTTTTTTTCCCTCTCTTTGTTATCCCATGTAGCTATGAGCAGCACAAGGAGGCGTGCAGAGGGGATGCCAGGTTCATATGCAAGGCAGATAGCTGTGGGAAGAGGTTCAAGAGCAAGGATGCCCTGAAAAAACACAAAGAAAATGTTCACAGTGGTAAGAAAGAGTTTAATGTTCCTTCAGAAAAAATCCCCTTTGACATGTTCCTGGCCTTAAATTTGCAAATCAGAGTAAACATTGTCTTTGATTTCTTTTTTAATGGATTCATTTGTATCAAATAGAAAATTAAGAAATAACTTAATTGCAAGAGTTACTGTTCCTCCTCCCCCCCAGGAGAAATTACTGTAGGCCACATGAATCATTAGTCTCCTGCAGAAAATGTAATAGGAATCTTGAGAAGTTTAAACTAGGCAAAGAGTAGATGAAGCAAAATCCTTCAGGAGTGAGGAAAATCACCTACTGGCACAAACTGTTACAGGAAATGGTGAGTTCCTGATTATTTGGCATTTTCAGGACACAATAGGATGTCTTTTCTTTGCCTAATCAAATGATTAAGCTTGACGAGGGTTTCATAAAATCCTGTAGCTTCCGTTGTGCAGGAAGCCAGACCAGACTATCTACTGGTCCTCTTAGGCCCTAGTGTTTTCTTATCTGTGTGCTGTGAGTAGTTTTCATTTAAACATCACTCTGTTCTCATGGAAGGGCAAAACACTGCTCTCAGGTCCACAGCACAGATCCCAATTCTGGCATTCTGCACTCTGTGTGTCCCCTCTCTGTGTCGAAGGAATACCATTATGTGTGTGGACAACAGAATTCCAGAGTGGACAGAAAACAGTCTTCAGTTGATGGTGACAGCACTGAGATGCTTTTTAGGATTTTCAGTCTCTTTCTGCTGCCAAACACTTGCAGTGTAGAGACACCTTTTTGTAATATCCTTACAAAAATTATCTCCTTTTTTTGGTATCAGTAATCATTTTTTTCATCTGTGAACACTGTTATGTTTAAGCTTAGTTTTTGTCAGTTATGTAGTGGTATATCAATTCCACATTGAAGGACTAAGTGTATTCCAGTGTTATGTGTCTATTTGTGTATGTAAATACTTGTTTTAAGTTTTATAAGTTTTTACTGTTATGTTTCTGCTATTCAGTGTAGTATGGATGTCTGGTAGCTGGTGTTTTACCTAAGCTAGGAACTATCTTGCATGGGCATCATAAATTATAAACAAAGAATTAGGTTGATGGTGGCTTTGTGGGGTACTAAAAAGAATCTCTAAAGGTAAGTAATAGATAACTCAGTTAAGTGATCTGTGACTTCTTAAAGCAACTGTGAAAAGGGAAGGAAAATGTCTGGTAGCTGACCTGTAGCTTGTTTTGTAATTTGCATTTTAGAAAAGATTTGAATTCATGATCTGGTGCTAATATGATTGCCCTGTTTCATTCAGCTAAAGACCATTAATGATATTTTATATAGTGGGATGCTTAATGCTTTCTAAATAAACAAAAATGGGAAATGGTTTTGACTTAATTTTGAGATAATTTTTGTCACTGCTGCACTAACTCCTGTTTTGATTTCTGGGTGAAATGAACTGTTCAGTTGCCCAGTGAGCTGTTCTCAGTTGTGAACTGTGCTCTTCATGTGGGATTGGTGGTGTATGATAACATCTATTTGAAAGTTTTTTTTCTTTATTGTTCTGGTTTTCTTAATTTACATTCCACCAGCGACTGGTTTGTTGGACACCCACAGAGAACTCCTGATAGGGAGCACTTTGAAGATGGGATACAAATGTAAAAATCTTATGTCAGTCAAATGACCTGTGAAATGTCACGGGCTCAGTGGAAATATTTAGGTTCTTTCTTAGCACTTCCTCTTTAAGATGTTGGTGGTATTTTGTTTCTGTTTCAGGAAATTCTAGGAAGAAGCTGATGTGTTCAGTGTGCAATAAGAAATGTTCCTCAGCAGCAAATCTCCAGGAGCATCGAAAGGTCAGTGAGATGAAGGCTGACTCACAGCAGGCACTGACTTCCCTGAGATGTGAGGCTGTGCTGCTCACGTCACTTGAAAGCTGCTGTAATGCAAACCTTTGGGTGATCTCTTTCATGCTTACAAAGCCAACCTGGTTTAGTGTGGGTATTTACTTTTGTAGTCACACTTGCTCAAGCCAAATACCTCCTAAAGTTTTCATGTATCTCCTAGCAAATGCTAATATGTTACTCCAGCATTAAGTCACACTTCCCTGCTGTTCTTCAGCGTTCTTAAAGTGTGTTATGTCACCATGGCATACATACAGACCATAAAATAGGTACATGAGCCTTCAGTTTTTCTACAAAACACAGTAATTTTCTTACTGCTTTTTGAAATACCACTTAGAGGAGTTACTTCTATGGTAGTTATGCAGTAGTAAAAAAAAATTCTTCCTCAACCCCAAATTTGAATGTCTTTTTTTTATGCACATAATCTTTATAACCAGAAGAGGAGGGGTTAACAGTTGGAAAAGCATCTATTGGAAATAAGGGTGTTCATGTAGAAATACAGATGGACCATGAATATGAGATTCTGAATCCATTATACCCAGAGGAAGTCCCTGCAAGATTAATTTGATAAATCACTAAAACCCAAGAGAATCTGTTTTTAAAAAAAGCTGCATTGTACTGTTTATCAGATTAACTGTAAGTCTTTAATAATACCCTGGTTATAACCTGAATCCATCGAGGATATAAATGATACCAATTAAAATCTGTTGTTGCAAAGGAAATGGTGGGGCCCCTCCTTTTTATTTGTTTTTTTTCCTTGCTTGTGTTAGTATGCCCTGCACTTCTGGTCTAATTGGGCTATATTTTGTTATGGTGGTGTTCCTTGCCACATGTTATTACAAGTTTTACACATTGGCACAGGTCTTGCACATCAGGCCTTTAAAATGCAAAATGTTCTGGTTAGAGTGTCCATTTTCTTAAATGTTTGTTGTGTTTCAGTAGTTGTAATTCTGGGCAGACGTTGTGACACACAAGTTTCTCAAATATGGTTGATGTTATCAGTTGGGCACTTACCTTAAGAATCACCATGAAGATTTTACGCATAAAACTTTCTTTGCTCTTCTTGATTGGATTTTCTTTTAAAACATCTAGAAAATGGCTGTTCCAGGCTTACACACCTATATCAGATAGTGAAGGAGATTGCACATAGTAGTACTCACCCTGTTTGTTTGCTTGAATTAATTTCTTTATGTAGGAAGTGGGGCAGGATCATCAGCATTGGCAAAAACATTTGTACAGGCAATAAGACCAGTATGAAAATAATAGGTAAAATCAGAAGAAAAAGACAGATTTCCCCCCCCTCCACCCATTTCAATGTTAAGAAGTAAAAGTGGAGAATAAAAAGGTAAAATATAACAGAAAACAAGCCCAAACAACAGAAAAAATCTCACAAAGACAGAGAAAGGAGGTAAAGAGGGCAGCTGTAGGGGATTGATGCATGTTTACTTTCTGAAGACATGGTCATTCACATCTGTAGCTTTCATGTCAAATTTAAACTCAGTTTTAGCTTCATGTGTCTTGTGCCTTAACTGTCTGACTGTATTCTGATACTGAGTTCTGATGTTTGAGTAAAATGCAAAGTTCAGTCACTCAACAGTGATAATAATGAGGAGGAAAGTGAGGGGACTCTTCATCTTAGTGAAGCAGATTCCTGCTAAATGATTCCTTTCAATATAAGGATCTCATGTTTTGGATTTGAATTATTCACAGGAAGTCATATTTCAAGGTGAGTAGGTACATGTGAGTAGCACAGGCTGCCAGGCCTCTCCACTGATGGTCCACTCTAATGGAAAGGGGAGAAACACTCAAACAAATCTCAAGGTTGCTGGTTTCTTTTCCCAGTCAGACTTGATAGTGCTGCACTTCCAGTGTTTGTAGGTGGGCTGGGGGAGTCTCTCTCTTCCTGGCTCTACAGGACTGAGCTTCTGACTCTTAATGTAAGCACATGTGTTCATGGTAAAGCAGCTCATCCTTCGTTTAAGAAAGAAGATTAAGGACACCTTGGAGCGTAGGGCAATCAGGCTTTTTTGGATTTAGAATTGCAGGTTTTGTGTGTTACTGGTAAGACTGGTTTGTGCTGGTGCCTTTCTGGATTTCTCAGCAGATTTCTTACATGGACCTGGTACAGTTCCATTCAGTTGTACTGCTGTCTGCCAAGGGACCAGCCAAGGTAGATCCTGTAGGCCCACAGTTTGTGCTGGTTGGGAGTGGGGCTGCAGGTGAGCCCCATCCCTAATGGGCTACAGCTGTGCAGGACAGGTGAGCAGCATTGAAGGTAACGAGCCAAGCCGTGGAGTGCCCAGGTGCACTGACCAATCACCCAAGGTAACAGAGGGCACACAGGTGCAGTGCATCAGCATGAGGGGTATAAAAGGTTGTACTGAAAATCAATAAAGTGCTTGAAGCCTTCTTTGGCATTAGTTGGACCTCCACCATCAAGATCCTACTTTGGTCAGAGTTTGAGAGTGTGTATGAAGAGCCCTTGAGTCTCTCAACTTTTTAAACTTTGTAGAGTTGGACTTCCTACAAAATTGGCGTGAGTAGAGTCACACTTAAGAATCTTCTTTGCCTTTCAACCCCTGACCCCCTTTTTTTACCAGTTCCAAGCATCTCTTTTGCTTTAATTTCTGACCTTTTTGTTTAACACTGAACAGCGTTTTATTTTACTGGGCAGTCATTATTTTTTATTTACCAGTCAACTGCCTCCTGTTTTTCCAGCATTTATACCTAAATGCTGTAATATGCTGTGGTGTTGAAAAAACTGTAGTTTGAGGCAATGCTGCCCCTCCACTGTCTGGCGTCTAAAAGCTTTTAAGAGAAACAGTCAAGCAAGGGTGTGATAGTACTTGTTTTTTCAAATTCTGGTAGAAGCTATGAAGTGGTTTCTGTGTTATTTTTACATGTGTCTCAACTAGAAGAAAATGTCCTTACAACTTAGTCTCCATTTGGTTTTTTAATGCTTTCCTAATAATGATATTTTAAATGGATCTGGTAGATAGAAACACAGGTTATACAAACTTTCAGTATAGTGGCAATGATGATTTTTTGTTGGCAGTTAAGAATTTTTACGTTTTGGGAGATGATGTTTTTCAGCAAGGGACAAACAAGGGTGAACTCACAGAATATTCTGGAGTATTAGTATAGTTACTGGCTAATAGTTTGCTCCATTACGTTGAAGAATTTATATCTGTGTAAAAGGTATGGTCTTGTTTTAGACACACATTTAATTATCATAAAACGTTTTGCAGATCCATGAGATCTTTGAGTGTCAAGAGTGTGACAAGAAATTCATTTCGGCGAACCAGCTGAAGCGCCATATGATAACTCATTCAGGTAATGTAGAGAAATGCACAGAGCCCTGGGTGTGTGCATATGTATTTCGTGTATGTGGAGTTTTACCTGGATTAGCTTCTTATGGAAGGCTTAATGAAATCTGTTATCTAAGTTGGGCAAATCAATGTCAGGTTCCAAGGAAACTGTCTGAGGCAGCCTTTCCAAGCCTTCCAAAATTCCAAGTGACCTGGTGTAGTCTTCTTCCTACTGCTGCTTTGTCTCAAGCTGTTTTGTCCTGCTAGCTAGGCTAAATGAGGTCAGTGAGCTGGCGTGGGGCGAAAGGTTGCTACATGGCTTGGAGAGGAGGTGAAAAAACAGTGCCTGAGGTTTTCTGCTGAGGAGAAGAGGCTGTCAGTGATCTGTGCTACACACTGTGTTTTCCTATTTATCTGTGTGTGTGTTAATGGGTTCATATCTCTGGTCAGAGGAGAGCAGCTCATGGGCCGCCCTATCCACAGAACACCCACAAAGGTTCCCTTGTGCCATCACGAGTCCACTGTGAGCAGGGAGTGTCCCATCTTTGTGTTTGGCAGTGTGGCACGAGGTGGCTCTGCCAGGATATCTGGTCACTGCAAATCCAGCATTTTCTGTGTCCCTCACCAGTGATTAGAAACATCAAGCAACACAATGGAAACACAAACATTGTTCTGTCAAATGCATTAGCATTTAAACAAATGCAGATTTTTACAGCTGCACAGGCTTAGAGTTGAACTGTTTTCTTGGTATCAGTCCACAGCAAAAGCTCATTTCTCTTAACATAATCTGTATCTCAGAGGCTCCTGGCTTTCTTTTGACACTTTTGGATGAGCATTAGTTCAGTTAAGTTGCAGTCACTAGTTGAAGCATAAAGGCTTTTTGCGTAGGAACTTTTGGGTTTGGAAGCTAATATGTATATTGTTAATTAAGTTTTAAAACATTTAAACTGTCATGGCCTCTTTCACATATGTAATCTGGAAACACAGTTTTCCTCTTTGAAGTCATTCTCTTTTGATTTAAGCTAATTAATCAGAGTTTAGTTTTAGCAATGAGTATTGCAAAGAATGTGCCAATTTCTTGAGATACACCATGGCTCATCTTTTGTGAAGTGACTTAACTGTCTAACATAAAGGGCATTAGGTGTCTTTCTAATTGGTTTAATCTTAATTGGGTTGACTTAATTGCAAAAATCTCTCTGAGGAGATGACTGTCTCTGCCTTTCATCTTCTCCCCCTGTATAAACAGGAGATTAAATGTCCCCCACTCATTTTCTGCAGAAAAACGCCCCTACACCTGCGAGGTTTGCAATAAGTCCTTCAAACGACTTGATCAAGTGACTGCACACAAAATAATACACAGTGAAGATAAACCTTATAAATGCAAGCTTTGTGGAAAGGGATTTGCCCACAGAAATGTTTACAAGAATCACAAGAAGGTAAAGCACTCTGCTGTTGTTGTTTACAGGTCTGCCAGCCTCAGATTTGCAGATTTTTTTTTTTCTTTTAAGTGGTTCATCGTTAAGCTCTGCCATGCTTATAAACATGGGATTAAAGTATTGAAGAATGTAGTTTTAGTGTTCTTTATTATATCCAAAATTTCAAAAGGCTGAACCAGTTCTAGTAAACAAAAAAGTTAAATAAGGAGAAGTAAAGCACGGTTGCTTGGTTAAAAGCATCAAATCCCATTTTGACTTTTTTTGTTTTGTTTTTATTTTTTGCTTTGTTTTGGTTGTGGTTTTTTGTGGTTTTTTTTTTTTTTTTGTTTTTTTGTTTTTTTTTTTTGTTTTTTTTTTTTAAGTGCTAGGTTACCAAGTTATTGTCACTGATTTAAAGATGTCTTCAAATAATTTTTTTTTAGACTGTAATTGAATAAAACTATGTGTAGTCCTCTTGCAGTCATTGTTGGACTTAGCAGCAGATGCTTTCAAATTGCACTAAATTTGAACTCGGTGCAGGGTTCACATATTTAAACAATATCAGAAGAAATGTTACCTGAAAAATAGACTCACAAAGGGATGTTCTGAGTGTGTTGAAGTTCAAATCTGCTTGGCCTAATTTCTGTAATGCCTGTCATTAGTTTTAACCTGGGCTTACATTTCTAATGGCAAGGCTCTATCCAGGACTGCTGTTTCAGAATTACAAGGCTTTAAAAAAAAAAAAAAAGGAAAAACCCCCCATCCCTGATATAGCCATACCTCCAAGCCTTTCACAGTGTGGCTCAGGTTATATTCCATCTGGGAATTTGGCACAGGATCTTTGCACCATCTCTTGCACTTGCAGCCATAAATCATGTAAGAGCAATAATAATGCCTCTCACAGGATGAAATGGTGATGACTGTCTAAAACAAGAAAGCATGCAGCAGCCTGCTGAAGGACAAGATTATCTCCCATTCATTATATTTTATGGTCTAGACTTAAAGGAAATTGGACAGAACCTTGCAGATTGGATATATTCTAAGAAAAATGTATAAAATATTACCTAGAAAGATAGCTCTGTATTTTGAATGAATACTTTTTACATGTTTCCTGATGTTAGCTAGCCATTGATGACTGGTAGGGAGTTTGGGTTGAAAATGGACTTCAGGATTAAGTATGAAGGAGTAAACACTTTGACCCAATTCTGTGTTTAAAGCAGCAGTACCACCAGCATAAACAAGGATTAAGAGGTTCCACTTAATGGAAAAAATATTAAAATTTAGACAGCTTTAGTAGGTACCAAATTTTGATGGAATCCCTTAAAGCATTTTGGAATGCTGGTTTCCTGGACCTGTTTGCACCTAGTACTGGCTGTAAATCAAGTCTGCTCTATATTGAGAGAAACTTGTTCCTGTGTTACCCAAACAGCTGTGGCTGTTCACCCATCCACTTGTAGGTCTCTAAATTCACTTGCTGAGTGAGGAGGCGAACAGGAGAGACAGGAGACTGACATGGATGGCCTGAATTGCTTTTTTAGACACACTTCTCTCCATTGAGGAAACAACAGGAGAGGTAGCAGAGGGGAGGCTGGATGTGTGTGCACAAAAGCCAGTTGTACCATACAACTCAAGGATGTGGTGGTTTGGAAGGCTAAAATAGTTCAGAGTGCCCTGATTTTGGGAAGGCTGTGCCTAGGGGGAGAGGACAGTGGTTCTCTTGCTTGTTCACAGGAATGCTGATTCAGGAACTGTGTAAATGTAAAACTTTATTGTGTATTATACTTTGGTGCATTTCTTCAGCTTATGTTTCTAATGATTTTTAGATGTGTGTTTCTTGTAAGATGTCTTCCTAGGTTTATTTTCTTTTGGAGGAGGAGATTTGAATTCTAAATAATTTCAGGGTCCATTTCTGAGTTTCAGGATTAGGTTACTGGGCTAGTAGCGGGGAGCATAGGTACCTGTGGTAGGAATGATGGGTATAGGAGTTAAAACCACTTAAATCAACAGCATTTAATAGAAAACATACCTTTAAATTTGACAGCAACATGCTTAAAAAACCTTTGGATTTTGCTGCAGGCTTGCATCCTTTTTATATATAAGTGAATTCTTGATTCGTGTTTTAGATGGAGACTTGTTGCTTTTGTTTCTGTAGTTCCTCTATGTGTGTGTATGGGGGGGGTTTAACTTGATTTCATGTTGGAAGTCTCAGAATAAAAATGGCTCCCACAACATGTGTTTTTAAACGTCTTTCAGATGTGCATGTCTGTTGGGTCATTTCAAAAGTGCAGAAGGAGATTAGTTCCTCATTTTAGAGGATTTCACTGGGAGATACAGTGGAGTTGCCAAGAACCTATCTGCTCTGTTCAATGGAGCACTGGGATGTGAACCTTAACTTAGCACTTGTTATGCTCTTTGAGCTGCACATGTGAGGCAGGAACTGTGGTACCTCTGTGATATGCTGCTCCTGCAAACAGGTGCTGCACTGCTCTGCGTAGGTGCATGTGCAAGCTGGCTTTGCCACTTCCTTGGAGGTATCCAGGCTGGGAAGTGTTCTGGGGTATGGAACCAGCTCAGATGTCCTCTGCAAAAGCTCAGGCTGTGACTTGAATGATCTTAAATGATGTGACTTAAATACAGTTCCATTTCTGTGACAAGGCAAGAGAGGGGTATCTGACATGAGGAGGCAAAAAGGGATTGTGCTGCAGATGAAAGTAGTCACCTTTCTTGCAGGTTAGACTGGATGAGGGTGCATGTTCTGAGCCATGTAATGCAGATTACCTCCATACAGGAGATGTTTTTGCTCCATCTGCTCCTTTGTTGCTATGTACAGAGGATGAGTTCAGAGAACAAAATATGAGGACATGACAGTCGGCAGAAATAGGTCATCAGACGCAGGATTTTAAAGGGTTTATGGCTAATCCAGGGTTGTTTGGTCCTTGGGAGCATAATGATTTGAAACAACTGTATTCCATCAGTTTATCTGTTGGGAATAAGTAGCCTTGGGCTGGGCTTAAGCCTCCACAGATGCTGTGGTAGGAAAGGCTGCCATGAAATGCTGCATAAGAGCCCATCCTCAGTTGCTGGGATGATCTGTGTACCCTTGCATGTGGGTATGCCTAGGTAGGTGATTTTCTTGGTAGGGAAGTTAAGACGTGCAGATCAATCTGTGTATTTTGATCAAAAGGTGAGGAAAGTATAAAGGAGATGCTAAGGAGGAGTTCTGTACAAATCACTGCTCTTCAGAACTGTCACTCACGTGGTGAGTGTTCCAAACCAGGGCATTTTTTAAAAAGCAGCATGACTTTTGCGCTCGTGAAAGGTGCCAGATTGACAGCTCTGGAGACTGAACCCTTCTATTTATCCACAGAACAGGTACAGCACAGGCAGCAGCACTGCAAGCTTCCCCACAGTGTCTCGTCCATGTGTCCCAAGCCTGTTCTGGAGGAACCCCCTGTTGAGGTGAGAAGGCAGTTCAGTCTCTTCATGTCCTGTCAATCCTTGGCCTCACTGCCAGGGGGGCTGAGCAGGGTGTCAGCTAATGCCAGCTGTGGTGGGAACCTGCTGGAGAGTCCGGGCTGGAACATGCAGCAGATTCAAGGAACATGAGATATATTCCACATGTGTGATGGGTCGTCCAGCAGCCTTTTTGCTTTCAGTGACTTAGGCTGAGGTCAAGGAATTGATTTTGAGGCCTCCCTATACCGTTGCAGGACATTCAGGTTTTCGTGCTGTGTGTGAGAGGACATTGGTGTTAAAATCAAACTGGGTTCAAGGCTGTCAGCCACCCGCTCAAAAATTTTGCTGTCTCCCCAGAGTCCCCTTTTTTCCCCCAGTTGAAGGGGTAGAATAACATTTGCATGGATTCTGGATAGCATAAAGAGATTGTATAAATATGTACTATGCTAATATTTGCCCCTGGTCTACCAGGTTAACTCATTTGCCTAATTTCCTGCATATTATAAAGCACTCACTGTCCATCCCCTTTTCCTCTGGGCACTTCAGTTGTAATAAGGTCCTTGTGAGCTAATAAAGTATTTGGATGCTGATGCTTTAAAAACCTGCTTTCCTTTGCAAAAAATAGTAGGAAATTGGGTAGATAGTAAATTAATCAGTACAACTTATTATCTACAGTGGGACAGCTGTTAAAAACACTAGGAAACAGGGAAAGTGCTTTGGAATTTATAAAAGTAAAATAAAGCTGGATGTTTCCCAAGATTCTTTTCTTCAGAAAAGAAATTTCCTTCATCATCTCTGTGGTCTAGGAGATTCATCCAAGCTTAGCCTTTTATTTATTCATAGCTTTGAGGCTGTTTTTCGGCTACAATGAATTTTTCTACAGCCAACAAAAATCTCGGTACTGTTGCTTCCATGGCTTTGATTTTTTTTCCTGGTGTTTCTTGTTTTTTGGTATTTTTTTAAATAAAAGAAGCTATTTCTATATATAAAAGTAGTCTCATGATTTGAGGAATTTTCTTTGCCAAATTTTAGTTGTCATCTTGAAAATCAGATTGGTTTTCCCTTAAAACTTTAATGAAAAGAAAGAGGTTTGTATGCGATCAACTTCAAAGGATTTATTCATATTAATAAATATTCCAGGCCAGTGTTAGTGCAGCTGAGCTTGTAGTTTTTTTCCTCTGGTTATTCTGTGTTTTTGTTTCTGTTTATGTTCACACCTCATGTGACACTTGTGAGGATCAAGATGGCACAGTTACTGAGTAGCTGCTGTGCTGGCTTTCAGGATCCTGAATAAAGGCAGAATGATTATTTTAATTCCTTGTCCCCTGGTGCTTGCAATTGTGATATCCCCTCCTGAGTCCCATCTAGAAAATGAACTGTGGTTACTGCAATGATGGATTTTCATGAGCCTTTCCTCTGACACGTTGTCTTTCATCCACAGACCCATTCTGAAGAGAGACCTTTCCAGTGTGAGGAATGCAAAGCCCTGTTCCGAACCCCCTTCTCTCTACAAAGACATCTGTTAATCCATAACAGTAAGGGCAAAGTCAGAGGAAAAACAGCTTTCTCCTTTCTCATATGTGACTGACAAAAACAAACGCGTGGCATCTTGCTGCAAAGTACAACTTGCTGTGTTAAATGAGTGCTAAGATTCAACTCTGTACTCAGGGAGTTAAAAAATTCAGAGCCAAATTCATACCTTGCCTTCAGATGCACTTAAATGCAAGTTGAAATATGCTGTAGAAAATCCAGCAATTATTTGAGGTCTGATGGCAAGAAATTTACTTCTGCATTAGGTGTGATAGTGTTACCTCCATTTTAAGAAAGGACAAATGGAAAAAGAGATAAGTTGGTGACTTGCTCAGCTTTTGTAGGTAATCCAGTTTAGAGCTTGAGGCTGAGATTGTCTCTCCTGTGCCAGCCCACGCTCATGTTTGCTGCCTCTGGCACAGAACTGGAGCTGCTCAGAGAAATACTGTGGCCATTTTCGCTCATGAGTAACTTTTCTTGGCATTCTGTCCTTTTTTTTTTAGTTGACTGTGTTATGATTTATTTTTGGTGGAAGTTTCTCCATCTTTAATACTTGCAGAGCCCTAGACTATCATTCAACCCTTTGAAAATCAGCAGTTTAGATTTTAGAAAATGCTCAAGATCTAAAATCCTTGTAGCTTGGAAGAGAGTAATTTGTTTGGGGGAATATTCACACTGGCATTACTAAGAAAACCACAAATCTTTCCTTTTTTTAATCCTGCATAACAGTGTTTCTGTTAGACAAATTATTGGATTGGCAAGTTCAGTTTGTTCTTTTTTTATTATCTTTCAAGGCTTCTGCAATTTTTTAAAGTGTTGGATGTGATAAATCTTTTTTCCAACATTAAATGTTAAAAATGGTGGAGGAAAATGTTATAAACCTGTTCAGTAATATGTAATGTGTATTCAAATGAACAAGCATTTGCAGAATATCCAAAATATGTAGTTCACAGTGTGCAGAATTGTAGGTTTTCCTGAAGGTTTCTCTAAAAATGTGCTGTGACTTTTTTTCTAAGAGGGTGGTAGTTGAGGAAGATATGTTTTTCTCTTTGTTAGGTGAGAGGACCTTCAAGTGTGATCACTGTGATGCCACTTTCAAAAGAAAGGACACTTTAAATGTTCATATTCAAGTTGTACATGATGGACATAAGAAATACAAGTGTGACCTGTGTGACAAAGCTTTTGTGACACCCTCAGTCCTGAAGAGCCATAAGAAAGTGAGTAGAATCAACTGATCATTTCTTGTGTGTCCTTAAGGTTGTCATTCAGTGGAGAATCCCCAAAGCTGCTTCTGCCTTTCTGGCTTTTCAGTAGATGGTCCTTGCCCTTAAATGCTGATTGCAGTAGTGGGGTTATTGGTACACATCTGAATCTACAGCTGGTGCTCATGTATAAATTGTGTGAGTGCTCCAGCATCATGTGTGTGGTAGGATGGGCCTGGCTGCACCGCTCCTTTCCACCAAACTCTGCCATGGGGTTGGGGCAAACTTTAGGACGACGCTTGCTCACTAGTTTGCCTGAGCTAAGATTGATGTTACGGGGAAGAAATGCAAAGACAATAATTGAATCAAGAAAAAGCAGCTGAGAACAGTTAGTTAAGGTGTTGCCACCTAATTCAGATTGTGAGAATTTGTTTAAAAACGTCATGTATGTATTACTTTCAATTTAGTATGTGCTTCATACATATGTGTAACATCAGAATTGCTTCTGCTGTGTGCCTCTGTCAGGCCAGGACTGGCTGTGTTGTAGTTTTACTGTATTGTTCCCAGAAGTCCTTTTGGTATTTGGGTGTTTGGAATGAATTGCTGTCTGTCTGGTATATCCCAATATTGCTGGTAGAGATACAAATGATCTCCAAATAACTGTATCCTAATCAAGAGGAGTGTAGCATTCATATCTTTCATGTCAGGGAATGAAAACAGTGCAAGACCATCCAGTACTGAAATGAGATCTTGTTTACTCTAGCTTCAGCTGCAGCATAAAATGTACTATGTGAGAGAGGTTTTTTATGATGTAATGAAGAATTTTGTGTCATTATGGTGTCTTTTCATCAACATAAGGATTCATTTCCCTGTCTGAAGAGGGTCATGTGCTAGCTGGAAACCAAAATAGTCAGCTGCTCAAATAATTGAATGTGTTATCTTTCCTGTCTCATTTAAATTAACACTTCTAAATGAAGTCATCAGAAATTCTCCACTAAAAGAACAGGCACAGTTATAAAGAAAAGTAATTCAAGAGACTGATAGATCTTCAGTTCAGAGTTGTGTGTTTGAAAGTGCAGTGTGAAAAATGACGGTGACCTTGTGTGTAATTGATTTCAGGGTGATCTTGCCGTTGACCACACAGGTTGGATGGGAGAGTCTGTAATATTTTTTTTTTCTATTTTGAAATAATTCTTATATCACTGAGGCCCTCCAGCCTTAAAAGCTTGATTTCAAAAGACAAACTCAGTGATTCAGTGCTGCTGATAGTTACAATGTTCTTTTTGTGATCAATTCTTTAACACCTAGAGCTAACTAGAATCCTTGCCTGGTGTGAGAGTAAAATGCATAATAGAGGCAATAGCAGTCAGTGTCAATACAATTAAATATTCCATATTTCACTTTTTTATTTAATGCTGAACAGTCATTCTTGTCTTTCAACCTCCCCATGTAGACTCACACAGGAGAAAAAGAGAAGATTTGCCCGTATTGTGGACAGAAGTTTGCAAGCAATGGAACACTGAGAGTTCATATTCGAAGCCATACAGGTATTTATTATGATGAACAGAGAGGATTTTCTAAATCTGTAACAAGATATCTCTATGTCCACAATTTATCTATCTACAAACAGGCAAATTTACAGGTAGGCTTAACACAACAGCACCTTTGTCAGACGTTTTACCTGCTTAATGTGTAAAAACTGTTGTCAGGTTTCATTTTGCAGGTTTACAGTTTGATTCAAATAAATGGCATCAGGCAGCTGAAAGAGGTTTCTTTGTGATAATTTGTTTACAACATAAAATGATGCAGATTTGCCTTTGGCATGACATTTTCATACCTCTGTGTAACCAAGTTTGGCTTGCAGGGAGATGGCTTTAATTTCTGTGTGCTGTTGATGTTACCCCTCAGTTTGCATGGAGCAGAAAGCTGCAGTTTTTCAAGCTCATCGTGCAGATGGCTCTTGGGGAAACGCTCTGGAGATGTCCAAGTAAAAATGCTTTTCACATTACCTGTTAGATTTCAGCTCTCTCAAGCAGGCTTTTCTAAATTTAGGAGTTGGGCTAATGTGAGTTTTGTGAAACCACACACCAGGGACCTCTAACCTCGAGTATAGAGCCCTGCAAAATTTGTAACCTCTGCTATAGGAGGCTGTGACATTTTGAACTTACTTGAAGCAGAAAGGCACAGAAGATTTCTAGTACCTTTGTAAATTAAGTGCAGGGGGAGAAACTGCCTTGCCAAGAGATGATACAGGTTGGAATTATGGCAGTATGGACTGTGGAAACAATTTATGACTGAATAATGGTGCAGGAGGGAAACTTTCAAGGCCTCCTTTTTTTACCTAAGAAGCTAGAAGCAGTCATTGTACAGTTACTAATTTAGGAAAAATGCCTTGCTAAACCTGAGAAATAAACTCTGATTTGTTCCTCTTCCAGTCTTGCTGCTGGTCCCGTGTCTATTACATTTTTGGTGCTTTGCATCCTTTACTGTGAGAATTAACCAAAATAGATGTTTATGGTTATTTTTGTCACTCTGTTACGATTTCTGGCCAGTTTTTGATTATCCTGATGAATAATGAGGGGGGAGGTTGCTTCTAAGTTATGACTTTAGGTTTAAAAAGAATATTTTTATTACATGGCAAAATGCCTAATGTAGGGTTGAGTGAGAAAATTCTCACTCATGCCATGATTGGATTTTTGTTGCAAATCAGGAGAGATGGTTTTGTTTGGGGTTGCACCTGAAGGCTTCAGCCAGGTTGTTCTTGGTCATAACACAAGCACGCTGATCACGAGAGGAAATTGTTGTCCAATGTTCAGTGAGCCTGAGGGAACATGGCTTTCTGAGGAATACCTTGCATCATTCCTAAAAACATAAGGGGAGATGCTGAAGGAAATCCAGGTCATCGGCAAACAGGGTAAAAAAAAAGCTGAGCACTTAAGTTCCCTACAATGTGAAAAGCCTTGACAACTTTTCAGGGAATTTCTGAGTAGTAAGAAATTTTCAGTTCATCAAATAGAGGAGCCACAAACTTTCTTTATTTGGGGATGAATGTTTGGTTTCTAAATGTTTCAGTGATTGGTATTGGTATCTGTTAAATCTGTTGAATTTGAATTAATCATTTCAAAAGGATGCCATCCTTTTTTTCTTTGGTCAGACTTCAAAGTATCCCTTTTCATTCTAAGCTAGAAGTGAAACAAGCAGCCACTGTTTTCAGGAGATGATTCATCCTTTTGAATAAGCCTTGAGCTTTTGGTGCAACTAAGCAGTCCACCATAAATGTAAATATTGCAAAGACCACTTGTCTTAGTGATTACAGGTGATGAGGTTTGAGGTCTGTGTCCAGATATTTGTATTATCCCATTTTCTTTCTGTGGTCAGCTAGACTTTGTTTTATTGTCTAATTTGTGGGAGAGGTTTTGTTTAGTGTTTATGAAACAAATTCAGGTAGAGGTTATTTTAAAGAGAGTTGTATATCACTTTTTCTGCTCTTTATGTCTATGAAGTTATTCTTTACAAAAGCTGAGGTTCTAGGGTACCTCTCTGGTTCTGCTTTGGAATGGTATTTTTGATACACTTAACAATCCATGTACACAAAGGGAAGCTCAGTGGGGTTTTGTCTTTTATTTAATATGCAGCATGTGCTCTTAAATGTTGTTCCACCCAGACATGCGTGCTTCCCATATAAGCAATTTTCTTCCCTCTTCTGTGTTAGAATAAGACTCTGTAAATGAGCCCAAACAGCACTTGGCCTTTTGCAGCAACTGAGCTGGTTTGGGGTGAGTGAACATGTCTGCATGTGCATGTACAGAGGGAAGGGGGTGATGTTTGCCTCTGAACCTGGAGTGTTGCTCTGTAATTCATCATCTGGGTTTCAGCCTTGGCATGACACAGACAGCGCTCTGCAGGTCAGCTGAAACACTAGAGCACATTCTCCCTCTCCTGTATCCTGTTGGTTTATGACTTCTTAGGGTCACAGGGAGCTGGGGTTAATTCAGCAAAAGAATCCTTTGACTGTGATATAAATTCCTTGGCTTGTTCATAAATTGTAAAAGAAATCCTATGGTCTGCTCCATGGGCTGGAAACCCGGGGGCTGGGAGGTTAATTGCTTCCCTGAAGTTTTAAGCAACTTTCAGTGTTAGCAGTTCCTGGCTGCAGTTTGTGCAGCTTCTCAGTTGCCTTGTGCATATCTGTTTAAAGGTGTTAATTGCTGTGGGGTGTGCGTGTGGATTTGTGTGTGCTTGTGTGATCTGGGTATAAACACACACACATTTTATCTGTCTGCTGTTTATACTGTTGCTTTCCTGATTAGTTTTGTCCTAATCCCTTCCATCCTTGGGATGTAGCACATCAAGCTGAGTAGCAGTGAAAGATGTTCTGAAGTGGTTTATATTTGCAGGTAAATTTCTTTTAGAGTTAGGAGAATTAAGGGACTTAACTGTAATTCTGTCCTTTCTTTCCCTACTGATACATAATGACTGATGAGGAACAACTGATAACCATAAACGTTTTCCAGAAAATGATATGCAAGTATAGGTTACAGTATAACCTTATTTTGCTTTTACCATCACAGTTAGTCCAAGTCCTGATGGTAAGCCAGTAAGATAACTTACATCTGTCCTAAATGTTCTCTGAATAGATGAGTTTTTCAATTGTATGTCATTTGAAAGCCATAACTTATTGTGTCTTTCTTACATGCCCTGCTAGGTGCAAAAAGCAGGTTTGTTTTGTAAGCATGACTTGAGAAGGTTCTTTGAAAATTGACTTCCATGTGCATGAGTAAAAGATAACACTGAGAGATTACATTAAAACAGCAAAAAGCATTTGGACCACAGACTTCTTTATCCTTTGTGCTAACACAATATTTTTCAGTTTGTGTAAGAAGAGATTGTTTTATAAGCTTTCAAAGGTATCTAACTTGAGTTGCTGATTCCTTTCTTGAAGTGCCTCCTGCACTGAGAGCCTGATGTTGTGCACCTAATTTTGCCATTGTAGTCCCATGTCTACAACTTAACTAAGCTTTTGAGCATATTTACAATCCTGCTTAGTCCCAACTAAATAAATCTCTAAGTTCAAATTTTGCACTTCTAAGACAAAATTTCTGTGCAAGTAAAATATTAGTAGTGGAGTTGTAATAATAAAGATCTTTGGTTTTTAACAGTAGTTCAGTCATCTCTGAACACAGAAGACTTCAAAGCAGTTGAAAGAAGTAATGAGTTCAAGTATGGGATAAATTTTATTTATTATGGTGTAAAATGTATCACCAAAGGTTTAATAGCTAAACAAGCAACTGTTTGTTCATGAACATAATAATGTACAGCCAGGATCCTCATTCCTGCAGATCTTCTGCTAAATTACCTTACAGTTAATTTAGATTTTTTTACATAGGAAAAAAGATAAAAGGCGAGCTTGAAGGAACTTCCTCTCATATGCCAATGAAGTATGTGAAAGAATGTATCTGTATCTAGTCAGTGAACAGCTTGCAAATGTCTACAGATAGGTTTTTTTCTATTAATAACTTATAAATGATCCCTCTTTTATCTACCCAGTTTTAAAAGGAGCCTGCAGAAGGCCTCAGAGGTAGGGATTCTGCATTTCTAAACCTTTCAGTTTATACATCATTGTCTTGCTCATCTCCAGACAACAGCTAAATCTTCAAAAATACCTGTTAAGTTTCATGCAGCTGTCAGCTTCTTGTTGTCTGTACCCATGAATGAGGAAATTTTCTTTGGAGGGTAGATTATTTGAATGAGACATCTTTAGATCAAATGAGTTTATGATGGATTAATACTGTTCTTTAAAAGACTTAGTTGACCGTTGGGTTCACTGAAGTAATAGATGTTACATTTTCCATTCATAGAGAAATGTTTAATTCCACTGATAGCTGCAAAGAATGGAACTGGTTTGTTCTTTAAAGTTGTCTCTGTTTTTTATTTATTACTTAAGATTACTTACAATCTTGATAGCACTGTAGAACTGATGAGAGGCTGTAAGTAAGTAATAACAGAAGTTCATGCTTTACTGCATGGATTCAGATAGTCTTCTTATTTTGTAGGGTTTTTTACAAGTCTTCATGATTCATTTAGTGGCAAATAGCTAATATCTTAATTATGTCATGATAATTTTGATGGACCACATAGGGCAAACATTTTATTGGTCTTAACTAGAAATAATCTGAATTCTTTGAATAAACCCCAAACTTTGCAGGAAACAAAACACCTCAGCTGTGAAAATGCCACTTCTATACTTCAAAAATTAAAGCATGACTCAATACTTGGAGAAATATAAGTAATAGAAAAAAAAGTATTTCAAGCCTTCTGGTTTTCCCTTACTTTGATATAATAGGATTTGAGGTTTTTTCCTTATTAAATATGTGACTATTTTTAGTGGATGGGAAATGCACGTTGTTGATTTAAGAGAAACCAATTGTAGTTCTCCCTGGTGCCTGGAAAATGAGTGTTGGAGTTTGGTTAGAAAGCATTCACAGATACACAAACTTAGAGTTATTCATCATCAGTGAGGAAACAAACCACCTGAAAAAACAGAGGCATTTAATCTCTTGTCTTCAGAGTCTGCCAGATTTGAATGTTGGTTAAAATGAAGTAAGCAATGTCTCTAATTGCCCCATACCTGAGGAGTGTTTCTCAGAGCACAGGACTGTTCTCAGAGCAGTCAGACCTATCCCTTTCCTTATCTGGCCCACAATGAGTATAAAATTACCTGTGCTTTTGGTGTTTCTGGGTCTTGTCTCAGCTGATGTCCTCAAGTATTTTATCTTCCAGATCACAAAGTTACTTAGCTCTTGGCATGAGAGAGCTGTTCCTGTGTGGGGACTTCTGTACCTTCTCAAGTGCTAAATTTTGAGTGTTTAGTGGCTAAAAATGAGGCAGGCCAGAATTTTGCACAGGCCAGATCACTTTTTATTGCCTAGTCTGGATTCAGACTTCTCCAGATGTCATAAGGAAATCAGCTCACTGTTGCAGTTGGCCAAGCTTCTTGATTACTCTTCCGTTCTTTTCCCTCCCTGGAATCCCTGGTCAAAATGACAGAAATGCCTGAGAGATGCAGGGTATTGAATGCTTTTGAAGATGCTCCTCAGGATGTAGAAAATTGCTACCTCTAAATGAGAGGAAGTTCATTATTTGAAAGAGGTGTTGGTTTTCTCACAGGACTGGAACACCAAAATGGTGAAATGTACTGAATATTTTCTTGACTTGTGAATTTTTAATCTTTCCTCAGTGATTAGTTTCCTGGCATTTTCTAATTGAAATTCTGTTGGAATCACTGGGTTCACTGAATTCCTGTTTAATTTAATTTTGATTCCTAATGAAGTCCCCTTCCATGTGGGAGAAATTCAGATTTGTTTATTTTAGGTTTATTTGTGTTTGTGTGTACATATTTGCATAGTGCATTAACTGAATAATGTTCAGTTAAGGACACAGAGTTTTTAATTGAATGGGGACACCGTTTAAGGGCAAGAGCAGCTGAGGATAAATGTGTGAAGCTGTCAGGTGCCCTCTCTGAGCAGTGTTCTAAAGCAGATGTCACAGATTATAATTCTGTTACATCCGTTAACCTTTTGCCCATCCTTACTTGCTGTTGAATGCTGTCATCACCCCAGATTATCTCTGACTAAGAAAGCCCCCTTGAAATTCCCATTCTGGGCTGCCCTGTGGATCATCTGGTAAGGAGTGTTAAATGTGGGATCCAGATGGCCTCCAAATTCCTCCCTAGGTGAACTCTGCTCATTCTATTGCAGTTGGGCAATGGTAGAGGCTCCCTTCTAACCCTCTCTCCTACCCCAGGCTTGAGTTAGGATTTTAAATAGGATTATTGTTTGCTATAAATGTTCTGAAAGCTGATATTTTTAAATAATGCACATATATATATTTACACAAAAAAAAATAACAATTTTTTTTATTTAAGAAACAATCTTCTAATCCTAAAAAAATAATAGTTCACCATCTGAAAGGGAGCCTATCTAGAATATAGGAAATGGTCTGTGGAACAGTCTGAGGGACCACATTGCTGTAATTATATTTGTTCTTTTTTATAAAGAAAACTGAAGAGAGGAATTCCTTGAGGCTGCATATGCTGCGCATGATCTGATGTTCAGTGCAGTTTTTTGTAGGTCTTGTTCTGATGTTCATGAGTGCTGACCAAAATCATTGATGTTGAATACCCCAACAGAGCAGAGATGTATTAAAAAGTGTATGAAAAACCCCACCTTGATAATTTTGCTGCATAATTCAAATTCTTCATTCCTTAACTGAGCAGTTGAGTTCCAGTAAAGACAGCAAGCCAGGGAATGCTGCTTGAAGGCTAACATGAATACCTGAGCATTGTGTTTGTGTGTATTTGTGTCTAAGCAAGCGACAGGGGAGCAGGGACAGTAAACAGGACTGCAAATTTCACAGATGAAATAGAATTAATGCCTGGGTATGGTTTGAAAGAGCAGTGAGACCATTTCTTTGGTTTGCTGGGCTCTTCAGATTAGGACTATTTCCCAGATGGATGTTTCCTTTTTCATTTTTTTCATTGGATGGCAGTGCATTTCTCACCTGTAAAGTACATACTTGCTTAATCTTATTTGAGGTCATTGTTCTGAAGTAATCACTAACACTGGTTCTTCTAATCAGGTTTCCACCTAACTTGAGAAACAGCTTTATTTTTGTGGCTCAGCTGACTACAGGGAATGCCAAATACAGTGTGAAAACAGCAATGCATATGACCAGTTTGATTAACTGTCTCAAAGTCCTTATTAAATGTCTAGCTGTAGCCACTGAAATTTTGAAATCTTCAAAAACTAATGTGCATATGGATTTGCTTCTTAATTGTTTTGTATCCGAGTTTGTGAGATCTGTGTGCTAAACTCAGTGTAAATCCTGCCATAGAGTACCTCTGATTGCAGATATCTCATGGGAAGCTGTCCTGAATCCAACTGGAATGGGAGAATCTGGTATTTAACTTCTTAAGCTACATTAAAGTCCACTAGGTATTGTGATCTCAAGCTAGAGATGGAGGGGAGGAAAAAAGATGTCCATTCTGTCATGACGTGGTTTCAGATCAAAATCCCATATGTTTTTCAATCATGGAATTGTTTTTCATAATCCTTGTATTAAGGTTAAATTTATTTTTATTATGTTAAAAGCTCTGAGTTTTTGTTCATACAAAATCTGGAAGTAGAATGTCTAGACTTTGAATTATGCTAAATCCACTGCAATTTATCCCAGGATTATTTATTTGGGGTTATTTGTACAGAAGTGCCATTACTGTGTTGAGCAGTTTGTTCTGGAACAGCAGGGACGTGACAGCTGTAACTCGGGTGAACTTACACATTTCTTACATTTGACTTGCTTCACTGTTCTGTTATTTTAATGAAAGCAGTAGTTTTGTTTAGAAAACAGATTTTAAAAACACCCAAACCTAAAAATACTTCTGTGTTTTATACATATAACTATATATAAAAATGTGTTTATATAAAAATGTGGAGTGCAAATGTCATAGCTGTTAGTTGGCATTGACTTTACCTAAAGTGCACCCCCTCTTGTTCTGGTGTTACCACAAATTGACACCATCTCACAAATGTTTTTCTAGCAGCAAATCCAAGAAGAAATTGTAATTTATCTAGGGGAAATCTTTCTTTCACTTTGATTCCTAGTGACTCCTTCTTGTGAAGACAAAAGAAATAGAGGTTCGTGACTTGCCAGGTATTTGATTTACTTTTCTTAGTAACTTTTGCTCCTAAACTCCTTGTTAGAGATCCATTCATTTTCTGATCAGAGGAGTTTTGCATCTGGAAATCTCCACAATTTTTTGTGCACAACCCGAAGTTTATTACTGGAATGTTTATAATGGGGTTTTGGTAGTCCTTCTCTGGCTGTAGGTGGATCTGAAAGCCCTGATGGATAATGTCACTTTCCCAGCAGCTTGCATCACGTGGCCCTTGCTCTGTAGTTTGTCTCAGTGACAATTCTAAACTTTGTGCAAGCACAAGCTCCTCTCCTTTGTGGACACTGGCAGTAGTTTTCTATAAAATGTTGCACTTCAGCAAGCCTTCACATGTGGGAGGAATATTTCTAGCATTCATTCTTTCAAATCTGTCTTTTCCTTTGTTGCCATCTTATTCCATCTGCTTATAACAGGATAAGAGGAAGTTAAACTGTTCCTGTTTATCTTACAGGACTTAGAGTGGGACAGAGTGTGTAAGACTTCTCTTGGGGAACACCTGCTTCCCAATAGTCTCCTTGAATATGGAATCATTCTGATGAGAAACTCACTGGTAGCATGAATAACATTTGCCTAGGCTGGCTCAGAAGCAAGGAAGGAAGTTGTTTTTTACCAGAGATAGAGAAGGTAATATGTAGAGTTGTAATAATCTTGCCAGATCTGCTGTCCACAAGATCAGATATTTAATGTAAGTTAGTTAGCTGGGCTCCTGAGACAGTAAATAGCAAAAAAAAAAATGCATTGTCAGAGAGCAGTTTATTCAGTTCTGAGACAGACAGCAGAGGCCCTTTCCAGAGAGCAGTTAGTAAGAAATGAAACTAAGAAACTTGCTGGTACAGATGTATTTTAAGTGGTCCATTGTTAATTTTGTAAAATCTTACAAAATTGAGGTGGCAGAAAAGTTATAAGTTTAAAAGATGTTTATCAGGTAGATGCTTGTGTAAGCACTAGGGTGCTTGAATAAATTCTAAGCAAGCAAGCTCCAAAGGTGAAAGAAAATAACAAAAAATAAGAGCAACAGTGAAATTACTTAGGAACATCTTTTAAGTAGGTTTTACTGGAAATTTTTTGACACAAGTGCATGAGAAATTGATATAATTTAGAAAAACAAGATGGTTCCTAGTTTGAGTTTCAGGTCAGAGCTGGCAGTCTGTGTTAGGCAGTAAACTTGATTTTTGGAGCAGTGGAGATTTTTGACAGGGGATGGTTTATAACAGCAGCTCCAAGCCCGACTTCTTCAGGTGTGACACGTTGATGTGGAGTCATTGTTGCCCTCTGCTGGCATCTGCTGAAAGCTCCTGAGGCTTTCCTCATCAAGCACCGTGGTGTCCGTGGTTGATTTCAGAGGGACACTGTTAATCTGTTTCAGACAAACTCAAGCCCATCCTTTGAAGGCAAAAGTCTTTCTCTTTAAAGAGACATGAGGGTGGGGGAGAGAGGGAGGAGGGTACAACTCCTACCTGTCATCGCTCATCTGCTTACAAACTGCTGAAAGCTTTAAATTCTCCATTCAAAAGCCCCCAGACATAAAAATGTCAGCTGAATTAATTCAATATTTGAGTACTGACAACTGTTGGAGTGTTTGAATTTCAGGGGCATGAATTGAAGGCATCGAGGGTCATGAGAGAGAGGATCATATATCAAACTGCTCAGTGAAAATACAGCTCTAACACAGAGGTTGTTGTCATCGTCCTAAAAAGAACCCCAAAACCCCAATTCACACAGTTGAGCTTTCTGAGAGATGACAGAACACAAGAGAGAAAAATATTTGTGTTTACAAGTGCCTCGCTGGCCAGTCTTGTGCTTCTGTCATTCACAGTTACCTATACAGAAGTAAAAGACAAAATAACAAAATAATCTGTCTACAAAATAGGGGAGGGTGGCCATCCTATTCCCTAAATAATCATCTCACCTTAGGTGCCCTTGAACCTACACAATGTGTGAAAATGGAGATTTCATGTCCAGCGGTGCCTCTTTGTCAATATTTTTGGGATATCAGAGAAGTAGTCTTGTTTGGGTTTTTTTAAACTGTGAAATGGAGTCAATCTTGCTTGCCTATTTTAGAAGATGGAGTGTGAGTGTTAGTAAGTGCTTGAATTTGGTCTGTGTTAAATCTATGCATGCAGAAATATCTTTCTGAGCAGAAAGCTGTGCATTGACTTTTATAAAACAGGCTTTGCTTAACTTGTGACAAACCTTTATTTGAAAAGAAACCTTCAGCATTATGGTTGTGTAGAACAAAACCAATTTTGTTAACAGAAAATTTTCTATCATTTTTTTCTACTGTGTTTTGTAGTGGAAACAGCCTGATCTTTGCTTTTAAAGTGATGTATACAGGAACAGGAGGCAGTGCACTCAGATTCCACTGCATTGCCTTAAGAGTTAAAAATTGAAGTACATTTCTTCCAAATGATGGTGCTCAGAGGCTCTTTGCTGTTTGTCTCTGAACAGCTCAGTATCCACATTACACTAATGTGAGTTTGGGAAAATCAATGCCAAATGACACCGGTGTAATGGAGCATTAAACAAATACCTTTCAGATATGGGATGCTGCAAGGAGATGCTCACATTGTTCTGCTTCTACTTCAGTCATAAATTGGGGCAGAGATATTGCAGAAACTTGTGATTAACCAGCTTCTACCACAGATCCAGCATTATAAAAGAGTGGATTTTATATTCCATTGAGATTCTGACACCCAGAGGCCTCTAATGATGACCAGATGTGAAATAGAAAAAATATTTGGGAGCAGTTAATGCCTAACCATAAAAGTGACCATGTGTAAATCACTGTAGAATGTGGTTTGAGCAAGGGCATTAGGTGTTTTCTTTTTGGTTTTACTTCCCCCAAGGCTGTCTGTGTGTATTCATATATTGTAGTGTAAAATCAGTCAGCAAAGAGGAATATTTTGATCCAGCACTCTATCCCACTCAGGCAGGATTATTTGTAATTTTTCTAAAGTTGAAATCTGCTCTTTGAAGAGAAAAGCAGTTCAGTTTGACAAAGAGCTGTGCTGCAAGGCCTTCATCCTCTGAGGGCACATTTCTGGGTCCTGATACTTCTCTTGTTCCCAGGTGAGCGTCCTTACCAGTGTCCCTACTGTGACAAAGCTTTCAGCAAGAACGACGGCTTGAAGATGCACATTCGCACCCACACCAGGGTAAGTCCCACACAAGGAGGAGCTTTTATGCTTGCTTGAGGATTGTCTGGGACTCGTGTGCTGAAAAGTAATTAATTGCTGTTTGTGTAGAGATTAGGCTCTGCCAACCAAGGTATTTTATGCCTATCAAAATAAGAGGCAAAGATACAAGTCATTAACTTGCAAATTCTAATTAGAGCTCCATTACCTTCTATTTTTTCTGTGTTTGATTTCTTTTATGTTGAAATAATAGCTGTACTAACCTCTTCATTTAACCCATGGTTATTTATAGATATAAATTAATGCTGTTTACTGAGTAAACAGCTCTGTAAAGGCTTCACTGTGACTGAAACTTCAATATGCAGTGCTTTGATTCTTACTGTGCCTGGAAAGTCCAGTCACTGTGAGCTTTTCTTGAGGCTGTACTTTATTAACTGATGACAATTTTTATATAACTTTATTTAACTGGGAACTCTTACAGCTCATAGAGATCAGTGCAGCCTTGAGGCCAAACCAAGAAAATTCTGCATCTACTGGGAAATAGGAAAGGTGACATTTAACTTAGTAGTCTCCATATGCAAGTGGACCCACAGAATTGCTTTCTAAATAAGTAAAATTAAAAACTGTTTAAATTTCTGCTGTTCTGTGTGGGTTTTGATCATATTGACTCTGAGGTCCTAGATAAAGTTGTAGCTTTTGTACCCCAAACTATGCAAGTAATGAGTAGTTTGTGCAATACTCTTGGTAGTTCATTGGGAGCAGGCTGGTCTCATTTTGTTAGTTGTTTCTCCTTTTTTCCTAGCTGTTAAATCACTTTAAGAAGTGCTATAAATTCTTTTCTGTTGTTCTTGTCCCCTCTTAACTGTGTTTGCACCAGGAGAAATTTCATGACCCATCTAAGTTCTGCTTGACTGAGGGGTAAACAAGCTCTGAAACAGTGCCAAATCCAGGTTTTTTTCCTGATTTTTCATACAGTTTGAGTAAAAACAACAAACACTCCCCAGCCTCTGTAGAAGAAAAACAGAGGAAAAATAATATTATTAGGCTTTTAGAGTCTACAGTGATTTACACCAAGTGATGTTTTCTTCTAAACATTTTTTGGCTGATAGGAAAGGGAGGAGTTAGGAAAATAAATTTTAAGGAGTGGATATTTCTTTTTAATATATGTAGACACTGTAATTAGTCAGGCTTTAGACATAATAAAATTTGTTTTAAAATGTCGCAGGAAATGCTCTACTGTGCCATGGAGGCCAAATACCATCCTTAGATGTACGAAGAGCTCAGTGCACACCAAATGTGATCTAAGTTTTTCCATACTTGAGATGTGTTGATCATCTACATCTCAAAGGTCACATTTCAGGTTTTTTATTTTGGTGTGTGGAGGTGCTCAGAAGACTGGTGGTCATCCCCACAGGTATGCTGTAGGATTAAAATGTGCAGGCCAAACATGGTTTTTTAGACTTGATTGGATTTTGGGGTTTTTTTATGGTAATGCTGCTCTTATCCCAAAACTTGACAGTGAGGCTCATTCATATTGGATTGCCATTACATGTTCATTTATCTCCATGTAAATATTTCTTTTTACTTTGAAGTAACAGCAATCAGTTGCTGCTAAAAAGCAGCAACATTTAATAGTAATTTGAAATTGAAGTCTGTTGCTATAATCTTGCATGTCCCAACTTCCCCTCTTCCTCCCAGTTCACCTTATTTAATATTTAAGTAGAACTGGACAGCTGAAAAATCAAAGGAGGTCTTAGTAGGAGGAGGAAAAAAAAATGGGCTAAAATTATTAATAAAAACAAGAGAAGAGAAAACAAAGTTTACTACTGACTTTCATGGACTTTCAAGCCAGAAGAAGGAATTATGGCTGAGTCTGTTCTGCAGAACATGATCCATGAAGTACTAAAAGATAATAAGCTATTGTTATTTTATTGTTCAGGTGAGTAAATATTAGTGCAGGTACAAGGGAATAAATATGTATTTTAGCTGATGTGGAAGAACGGACTGGTGAAGGGAATTGGAAAGGGAAGGAAAGGAAATGTGGGAGCAACAATACTGAGGTAAGCGGGGAAGACACCATTTGTGTCTTGGCAAGAATGTAAAGATTTATTTAATCTTAGTAGTAGATTGATGCTTGTCAGGAATTCAGAGTACAAGAACCAAACCAACCCCCCTTCAGCAGAGAAAACAGCTGCTGAGCTGTTCAGGTGTGTCTTTCCTCAAGTGAGGGCTCGTGATCTGAATCCTGGCTCTGAAGGAGATGTATTCTAACTGCACCATGTAGGGACTTCTCCAGGGAAGAAGGAAACCTGTGCAGAAAGAGTTTGAGACCCCTGAGCACAATGCTAATGCACTAGGATTTGTTCTGTGTTCCTAGGCTGTTTAAACAAAGATGAACTAAAGATTAGGAAATAAAAAATGCGCTGTGTTTGCCAAAGGTTTGGGTCCTTCTGTCAGTTCTAAGAACAAGAAAAACCAGGAAGTCACACTTGAAATTTCTCTTTTCAATCATCCCCTGGTTTGATTTTTCAAAATGGTGTAAGGTTGTTGGTTTTTCCTTTTTTTACCCTTTCCTACATGTATCTTTTATTTGGCATTTATTCTTGCATGCAAGATGGTTATTGAAAGAAAAAATAGCAAGATTTATAAATCCTGAAGGTATTTTTGTGTCAGTTCAGCCTAGCAATGTGGAAATAAACATAACCATAATATGCTTCTGCAGTGATAGAATATTTTTTATTCATAAATATCTTGAAAACAAGAATCTGGTCTTTTGGCCAGAAAGTTTGTGAAGTGGCTTAAAATACTGTGACATTCACCAAAGACAGTAGAGATTAAATCTCAGTGTACTTTACCAGTGGACTTAAATGCCAGACCTGATGCTGGGGATCAAGGAAGGCTGCTGGAAAAATCATTGTAGAAAGTTGATTAAGGTCTGGCAGCTGCTAAAGTGAGCACAGCCTGGGTGGCCAAAGGTGTCAGCTCCAGCTCTGGAGTAAACAGAGAAGGTAAGGCCAAACCCCTGCTGGCCAGGGCAGGGGAGAAAACACCACCCACCTGATATTAAAATGTCACCTGAGCACTGATTTGTTTCTATGAAAGTAAATGTGTTTGCTTTATGGTTTGATGGGTTTGAGGTTTTTTTTCCCTTAAGGAGAAATGTAGCAGCCTAGGAAAACATAAATGAGGAACTTAATGAAGTTGTTGATGAAATGAGTTTACAGGCCATATCAGCTTTGAGGGAGTTACATGCACATTTCCAACCCTCACACTGTGGAGCTCTTTTCAGCTCTTTCCTAAGGCTTTTTTCGGTGCCTGAGTTAACATGAAAATGTTTAAGCTTAAACATGTGGAAAAATTATTCTGTGTTGCAGAAATAGAATTGCTAATGCTTGGAAATATGGCTACTGATAGGTGCCCAGAGTTGTTGTCATGTTGAATTGATGTTTTCATTACTTCTGTGAATGCTGATTTTATTACAGTTGGATTCAGTGATGAAAAACAGAAAGAGTTGAAGCTATTTGAAAATGGCTTTTCATGACTTGATTTGAATGTTTCATATTTACATATAACAGATATATTTAATTTTTATAACTTCTTTAAAAATCTGAGCTCCAGTGGGTGGAAGCTGCCAACCTCTGCTTAAATTAGCTCCATTTTTGAGGTAATATAAAAATTAGAGACGTTTCAGTGTATAATTTTTGTTTCATGCATAAGTGCCTACTATTTTAAAACACATTAATATTTAAATAGGTCTAAACCACACTATGTGTTGAAATTAACCAACCTTGAGAAAATTTCGAGTTTTATTTATGGATTTCATGGGAATAGGGATAAATCATGGTGAGTATAGAAGTGAGGCAGTCTCCTGTAGAGGACTCTTGCAGACAGTGTTTTGTTCCCTGAACAAGAGGTCCCGAGTTAAACAGTCTTTCCATTTGTAATTTTACACTGCCCCCTCTTTTTTAACCCAAGGAGTATTAAAATAGTCATAAATGAGAAATAATGCAAGGACAATATTGACATAATTTCACTTCTCCTGTGTTTCTCACGTAATATTTGAACCTAAAGTTTGAGAAAGTGTTGTATGTTTTAGAAGCACCATAAAATACTATTGTCAAAAAAAAAAAATTCTTCGTGTACTAAATATAGACTTTTGGGCACATGGCAGTGAGTAATGAAACAATATGGTGTGTTGACTGAATTTGGAGGGGTCTTTCCATCTTGGATTTTATCTGTATTTGCCTGTTGGTGAGATAGGGGTGAGTTCTGAAACATCTGCCTGAGGATGATGGCTTTGCCAGGGCTGTGGTTTCCTTGCTTCTGGAATCTGTGTTTGCACATAGAATGGGAAAGGTTTGAATCCCACTGCACCAATATTTTCACACTTTTTTATGTAATGTTGATTGATGATCATGTCTTCCTCATAGAGTGAAAATGTACTTTTTCTATATTGATACTGTTATTTTCCAGGAGCAGGTGAACATCTATAGATTTTTCATCAATTAATGAAGGCTTAATATTTAATTAAGGCTTAATATTATAAGTTTCAAATCCCTACTATTTCTGTAGAGTTGTAAATTCTCATCAGCCTTTGTCTTCTAGTGTCAATGTTATGTTTGTAATTTAAGTAGGCCTCTGTCTCTGGGTCAGCCACTTGCTGTAACCTGCAGAAACTTTCTTGTTCTAAGAGAGCATCTTGTTACTTCTTGATTTTTTTTCGCAGTTAGATACAAAACTGGAGTCCGTTAATGGGGGCTCTCTGTGATTTTAAGTGTAAGCAGATTTCCTGCATTTTCAGGTTGGCAAAGCTGAAAGGATTTCCAGATTTCTCTTGGAGAGTAACAAGCTCCTGGTAGCTGCAGACATGACTGGTGTATTTTAATGTTATCTGTCTGGTCATGTTTGTTCATTCTAGGCCACATTTTTCGATTTGCCTGATGTTTTTTCAAAACAGTTTTTTTATTAATCCTCTGTTCAGGTGACAGTGCAAGCATATAAGTCATATTCAGTAACAGTAATACTGTTATTTTCAACATTTTCACATAAAGCACCTTTTGAAAGCAAATAATGTTACTGTATCAGTACCTTATGAATAGACATTTTAAGATTTTTCTGTGAGCAAAGGAAGGCTTTGTTTTTAAATAATGGAGAGAAAAGGATTATGTATTTTAATTTTTTTTTGTGTCCTGTAGCATCACCATTATTCCCATCAGTCAGTTTTCATGTTCATGTCACAAGTGTAAATATTTCCATGTAATACAAGACCTGATAAGCTTTTCCTTTTTTCTCTGAACTTCTCTCAAGCTTCAGTTTTCAGCATGTTGAAAATACAGACCCATCAAGTTGGTAGTTGTGTTCTTAAGTCTTATTTTAATCTTGAGATATA
Organism: Serinus canaria; assembly: GCF_022539315.1. Lineage (NCBI taxonomy): Eukaryota > Metazoa > Chordata > Aves > Passeriformes > Fringillidae > Serinus > Serinus canaria. The sequence continues at coordinate 4,129,909 of NC_066317.1, read as the reverse complement.
TTTATTTGGTAATAATAATAATGTTTAAATTATGTTTGTCTTGCTGTTACTGTTGAGCTGATGAAATAGTTCTAAATTCATATTTAGAAAGCAAGTTGGGGAGACTCCTACCAAAGTCATTCATGTTTCACCTGTGTAACCAATATTAGCAGGTTTACAGAGCACAAGTGCTAACCTAGTGTACATAATATATTTCTATTTCTTAAGGGACTTACAGGCAACTGCAGCAGCAGCTAGCAGTTCAGATATTCTACATTTGAGTAATTCCATCTGTTGTGCTTGCAGGGCACTCTGTGCACACTTTGTGTCAAGCTGTTGAAGGTGCACCAAATGTCCTTGAGATTTGTCAGATTCTGAGTGAGATCTTTCTAATGCAAAGCACAACTTGCTCAGAATTCAGGGTGTGATTTGTGATTCAGCCATCCACAGACACAGGAGTGTGTACTACAGGCCCTGTTTTATTTGATGTGGTTTTAAAAATGTTTATTTTCTCTCAGTTTTGATGGTGAAAACCACCAGAGGCGGGAGCTTTTAGGTCAGCATGTGTCGGTCTTAGAGCACCAGAGTACCATTGGGCTCTGCTTGGCCTTTCCTTTTCTGAGGCAGGAAGGTTGTAAATCCTGATCTACATATTTCTGTTCATACCTGGCATGCTTAAAACTGAGATATTAAATCACTGCAGTATCAGCCATATCCTGTCTCTCTCGCTCTCCCTGCTCCCTTCCTCATTTAGATGGTTAATAAAAGAAAACACATGTAACCCTTCCACTTGGCTGCCACCACAGCCATGGCCTGGCAGATGCTTCTTCAGCAGAGGGCAGATTTATAGTACCAGCACTTGCTAACTCCTCTGAAGTCAGATTTGGATCATCTTCCCAATGAGCTCCTGTTTTGTTGATAGTTAGCAGGTTTTTCCCTTTTCTTCATGTTTTAAATTTGTCCAGCTTTTTTCTCATCTCAGTGTTGGCCCCTTTTGTCCTTTGGTGGTGGCATTAGCTTTTTCAGACCTGTTGCCATGGTTTTTATCATTTTTTTTCCTCTGCTCACATTTAAAGCAGTGATGATTATGCCAAGCAAATATCACATTTTCCATGTTGCAAGTGTTGCCTTCTTTAACCATTGTGCAATGGAAATTTGACATGAGGGGGAGAAGGAGCAGAGAGAAAAGGAAAAGCACAGAATGTTTTATTTTGAAGAAATTGATCTGAGAAGATGATGTTTTCTTCAAAATCAACAACAAAAAAAGTCTCTTTCTCTGGAGATAGACTGAGGGCCAGGTTTTGCTCTGGACAGCACTACTGGTTTTCCTGAAACAGACACAGATGCGAATGGAGGGCAGCTTCACTCAGGAGAGAGGAGGCTGGTGTGAATCAGTCATGTCTGCTGAAGTCACTGGAATATACAGATGGAAGGGATCTAAAATTAGATCAAAGACAGCTTTGGATGTATTTCATGCACTACAGATGTGAATTTCAATACGAGTGCCAAGGGGATGTTAGATACACCATTTTTTGCCACAGAGAATAATAGAAATGTGGAATATGAACAGCCAAACATAACCTGGGGGAAGATAATACAGCTCAGGTTTGTGACTCCAGCTTCCCAGAGTCTAAAATGGCTCTTTGTCCAAAATGGAATCCCGAAATCCATTTATGGAATGATTGACCTGGTCGTTATCAAGTCAATTCTTCAGATAGCTGAAGACCAAGATAATAAAAAGGGAGCCAGTCCACCTGGTGCAGTTTGCAGTAGTGAATGCTTTTGTAGGTGTTTAAGATGTGCACATCGTATACTTCACTTTGCACTTTCTGGGGAGCAGCCTCCACACAGGCTGCTTTTGGAGAACTCACTGAAATGTGGTTTGTGTTAACCACAATGCAAAACCAATTAAGGGGTTGTTGCAGAAACCTGCTTTTCACATGGCTTATTTGTACATTTCCCTTAAAAATGCAGTCCCTGCTCCATGAAGTCTTTAGTCAGGTCAGCAAAGCTCCCTGTGACATGAACTTTTTGGTCTGGATGATTTTTTTTTTTTTTTCTTTTCACAGATCAATTCAGATCTTTTTTAGGTAATTTGTTATGTTTTGCTGTCTACTGAAGAGTCATGGCAATAACACTGCCTTTTCAAGGAAACTTGGTGGGAGGAGACTACAAAATTAGAGAACCCCTTCTTTGCCCCACTGAGGTCTCTGGACCTGCCTTAAAGAGAGAGACTGGAACATAGCCAGCACTAATTTATTGTGCACCTTGTTAAGTGTATGGTGAATGCTGGTGAATCCTGGCAGGATTCAGCAATGTATGGAGACCTGATGGTAGGAATTCAATAACCAGACCCCTTATTCTCTTTGCTACTTTAATGCCTGAGTTGTTCCACCCCACTTATCTGTGGATCCCACATCATCTCCCCAAAGAGCTTGATTAGTGCCTATTATTTGTTAATTCATAGATCTAGCTGCTTTTTTGCCGATTGATTTATAGTCATTGCTTTCAATTTAATTTAGTAAAAAGCATTTACTTTTCTTAAAATACCTTTCTTCAGAACTTAAGCAGTACAGAATTAGAGACCACAGAAAAAAGCAGAATGAGAGTGATGGAAGTCTAATTGGTGCAAAAATAAGGGTGCCTCTAGAACATGAAAATTTTTATGAGGCCGTGTGCACTGCCATAATGCTAATTCTTGCATTTAATTGATTTATTGTTGATTTCTATACAGTTTTTCTGTAACTTTAGTGGAATCAAGGAAGAATTACACCTATAAAAATTGCTAGATGAAGGAAGAACATCAAAGAAAAAAATATTTGCATAATTGGGTTTCCTTATTTATCTCTAATTATTTGTTTCATGTCAGTGAGATTGCAGCTTTTCTAACATGTTTTACAGTAGCTGCTAACCAATAGTTCTAATAAAAATACAGATGGTTTGGTTGCCATCTGCACTTCTTTTGAGATTCTGCAATGATTATGTGATTAACCTTCTGTCACCACTTTTCAAAGTAAGTTTTTCTGCTACCACAGGCTTTTCTTGTACCTCCTTTTCCTCCCCTTACCTCTTCCCCTGGCTTGAAACCTCCAAACAAACTCGAAGTTTTTGTGGATAATCTTACTTGTCTGTGTTCTTTAAGCATTTTTGGGGGAATAAAGGAAAGCACATTGGAGTTTTATGTTTCTGTACCTTTCACGTGACAAAAAGCAGGCTCCCCAAATGGCCGGGTTTAAAAGACTGGAACGGATAATTAATTCATAAGTGGGTGCTGAAGTGGAAACTGTCAGGCCACAGCTTTCCCAGCTTTCACCTAATCATTTGAAAGTCATTTTCTGTTGTTTTCACTGACTGTAATACCTTGGAGAGAAAATAAAACTTGCACCATCCAGCATGGAATTCCACTCTAATGGCCTGGGCTCTGTGTTGACTCACTTTCACTCGCTGTTGTCATTGCGCGCAGGAAAAGCCGTACCAGTGCTCGGAGTGTAACAAGGCTTTCAGTCAGAAGCGAGGCTTGGACGAGCACATGAGGACCCACACCGGGGAGAAGCCCTTCCAGTGTGATGTGAGTTCCTCTTCTCCTTTCCCTTTGTGTTCTCAGCCTCGGTGCAGCAGCAGGATTTAATTGCAGGGATATTGTGGCCTTGCACTTACTGCTTGTGGCATGGTTACACTTCACATGGGCTTGGATTGCCCAAGGAATGCAAGGCCGTTCAGGGAATTTCATGTACCTTCTTTGCTTGCCAAGAGCCACGCACACCCGTTCATTTTATGGTTTTGGATCCCATAAGAGTTATTTTCACCATTAGTAATCAATTTGGATGTTACCATTTACAAGTTCATGCTGCTTGGAGTCCTGTATGAATTGTATGACAGGTTAATAGTTGGAGATTAGCTTGTGTAGGAAAAGGGATTTAATTTATTACATGGAATCTCATGCTTCTGATGTTGAATGACACAAATATGAATTCAGAGTTGCCTGGTTCTGCTGAAATCTGGTCTGATATTTTCAACATCTGCTCACAGCCTCTTGTTGCTCAGTGAGGGAATCTGGGATGCTGTGCACGCTCGCAGGGCTGAAATGCAGCGTATCCTGTGACAGTTCATAGATCACTGTCAGGTACCCTTCAAGCAGCCTGCCCCCCTTACATGCAACATCTCGCAGCTTTTGGGAAGTAGATGGGAAGGCTGAGTGTGCAGAAACTGTCAGGGAATAATGTCTTCCAGAACTATCAAATGCCAAAATTGTTGCTCAAGGATTTAGAGGGAGGCGTCAGAATGGGCATAGAATTAGTGTAGGTGTTTTGTTTTGTGATACTGCCTCTTCATGAGGCAGTCAAAGGGGAGTGCCAGCTCTCAATTATATCCTAGATGGCTCAGTCTGAGCAGCTGTAAATTTACTCAGAAATTTGTATAATTAGATGCAAAATTAGAATAACAGCTTGGCAGGAGAGTTTTAAGGGTCTGTTAACCGTTCTGGTTTTTAATGAATTATCTGATGTCATTTCATTGAGAATAAAATATATTAATTTCATGAAAAAGTTCAACTAAGATATTTTGCTGACGTCTACAAGTTAGGAGATTTGCTGTATTCTTTTGGGATCATCTCAGCCTGGCTCTGGATAGTACCTTGAGGATTTCTCTAACTCCAAATTGTTGTCAATAACTTTTTCAGCTTTCAGATTCTTACACTGTTTATCAGTTCTTGGCCAGCTTGCAGTGTAAATGCAGTTTTTCCCACACTGTGGATCCAAGGTTCACTGCTATTGGATTCAGAGTGTGCTTTTGCAGACTGACTTGGTATGGTGATTATATTTTATTATTTTTCCTTGCTTTAATTAGCAATAGGAGCTGGATGAAAGCATACTTCGCTCTTTCAGCTTTTACTTCAGTTTTCCTCATGAATCAAGTAGAGCTTCCCAAACCATAGCATTTCTAGAAGCAGCTGTAATCTGTGTCTGGTCCTAGTCCTTCATTTGAGAATTCTTCAGAGTGTACCTTCAGGTATTGGTGATATTTTTTGTACTTCAGGTTTCTACCTTTTTTCACCAAAATCAGTCTTCAGAAGGAGCTTTTTGCTGGCTGCACGCTGCCAGAGGCTGCTGATCTTTTGGGGTTTGGACATAACAGCAGTTGCCTCCACTGTTCATTCCTGCATGCTCCAGTCACCCAGGTGCCCACCACGGTCTGTTGCCTAATGCACACTTGGAGAGGGTTAAAATTGGTGTTTTCAATCATTTCTCCTTATTTCACCTGGGCTCCTGTTCCCCACATGCTAGGGACACAGTAAATGTCACCCAGAGCAGCCCATTCCTCCTGGGCTGTCTTGCAAATTGCATGATTCCAGATGTTTATGTAGAAGTTACAGGCAAAGCAGTCGCAGACAATTACAGAAAAACATCCCTATGGGGGACATTTATTGTGAGCTACCCAATACTAAATTTCCTTTTTTACATTTTATGATTTTCACCTACAATTTTTTTTTCTGCTCAAGATAGCTTTAGATGCTCTCATTATTTTTTCATGTAATGACTTGAATGGTAATTTATGACAAAAACTTCCACAAGTTCTTATCTCTGGAATACCACATACCAATTCTTTTAGTCTATATTTTTGCTTTAAGTAATTTTTTTTTTCCAGAGGCAGGAATAAAAATCATGTCTTCTCTTCCTGTCTCACTCTCCTCTCTCTCAGGCACATGGAACAGTCATTACAGTGCAGGATTGGGTTACATGTGAAACTAATCCTTGTACTCTGTTTGAGGAAGGTGCTACAGTTTATTTATGCGTCTATTCTTATGTGTCTTATCAGTCAGCAAAGCATTTTCAGACCTTAATGTCTCAAAGCTCTCACATCCCACGGATCATAGTGGAAATTGAATATTCCCATTTTAAGATGGCAATTCAATACATGTCACCTAGAAAAGTTAAAATAACTGAAATATGGAAATAGAAATGCAATTTTTCATAGAAAATTAGATGTCTGTCCTCTCCAGACCAGCCTGTTTTTTACTGGAAGGCCAATTGAAATTCAGTTTCTCAGAGACAATAGATTATTTTTAGGAGGCAGAAAGGTCAAGTACTGCCTGTCCTGGTTTCTTTCCAATACAGTATTTCCTTCTACTCTGCCTCTGGTTGACCTTACACTTGATTTCAAATGTCAGTCTTTCCATCCTCCCTACCTGACCAAAACTTTGATCATTTTGAATTATGAGCATCAATTAGAGCTCTAGTGCACATTATCAAGAGAGATTGTAAATCTGTAAAACATCAGTCTTGCTTACAAAATTGATATACAAATCAAACTGTTAAAGAACATCCCCAAAACTTTTCTGCATAAGAACAGTATAGGATGTGCCATACTTTTAATAACCCTGTGCATTTCATGTGTTTTTTGAAGAGGGAAGGTAGCACAACATGTTAGAGCCTTGGAGGAACAGAAGGACACATTATATTGGTCACACGAGCAGAATAAATGAAATAAATGTACTTTGAGGCTGTGTTATAAGCCGTTGATTTTAGAAATGTGTGTAAGATACACAGAACACACACACACATCTTGTCTGTGTGTATGTCCCTGATTGGCCTCCTGGCTCTCAAGAAACATGGAGTATTTACAAGTGTGTGACACTTCCAGCACACTGGGATTTGTGGCTGTGATTAGATAAATGTTATGGGTTCCCTTTGTGTGCTCTGTGAAGGGGAAACAGAAACCTGGCTTTGCCAAAAGCAGTGCTCAGAGCTGACCAGTGGGTGCTGTGATTGAGGTTCACTGTCAGTAACGAAGGGGTGGCTGTTACTTGGGTCTCAAAGAGGTTTATTCAGAGATTATTCACTGGGGGAAAGCTGGAGAGCTGCTGTATGAAGGTCTTCAGCATTACGTTATGTCAGAAAGTCAAAAATGTTCTAGTGCAGCAGCACACAGTGTGGGGAGAAATTATTTTGGGTACAAATCTTGCCTCTGGCCATGGCCATTTTATGGTCATTTACTGGTTTAGCCTTAATTGGCATAAAATCCATATGCTGGAGGTTGAGATGATCTTGGATGGTCAGCTCTTGTGGTTTTAAAAGGAATAAGTCATCATTCAGCATTTGCAGTAGTTGGGTGCCAGTATAAATTTAAAGCTTTGTTTTTCTCCAGAAGGATTGTCCTGGGTTCCTTGAGTTTTTTCTGCGTGAAAGAGATGTTGTCTGGAATGAACATGGAATTTTAAGAGTGCAAGCCTATGGATGTTCATTCTTGTTTAATTATATGACTCTTGTCTATTTCATTTGTCAAATCAGCAGCTGCTTCCTTTTCTTTTTTTCTTCATTTCCCTGTCAAATTTGTGCTAGAATATTTCCTTGCACAATAAGTAAGTGTGACAGTGTAACTGCGCAGTTGTTGAGTTGGTGTCCTGCCTTAACTTTTAATTCTAACTTTTCTTTGCTGAACTTGTTCTTTTAACCTTTTGTGTTTTTCATTTTAACTTCAGTACAGGAGTTTTATAAAGGAATGGCTTTAGTATGGGCAGAGTCCCTCATGCCTCTGTCCATCTCTTCAAATGGCAGAATGAACTGGACTGCTTGGAGTACAGTGGAGGAAGGAGAGGAGCACACCAGATAATAATGCAAAGGAATTGCACCTTCTTTTACCAGATGTCTGCCATTTTCTTGGCCAGGTAGAGAGAGGCTAAAACAACGAGGTTTTCTTTACATTAGTAGTTAATCTTTCTTGCAATCTTCAGAAACTGTTCATTCTCACTCCTCCCTCCTTGCAACTGAGCAGTTGAAACTGATTCTTTTGGAAGCTGCAGGTGTCATTCTAGAGGTCAGGAAGGAAATATGTCATTTGAACTGATGTTTGCTCATGTTGTTTTGTCACAATTTTTGCTGCATCCCAGACAGAACAATAGCTTTAAAAAAACCCTGAACAAAGCACCACGATGTTACCAGGACATCTCAATGTGTTGGTATTTTGAAGATAGAGCCTTTTTTAGACAGACAGCATCCTTGTGCTTGTGGTACCATTCCTAATATACAGCATAAAATAATGCCAGGCAGAGTAAAAATCTTTCAGGCGCTCTCTGAAGGAATTTTTCTTCCAATGACCAGCTCATTTATGAAGTACTGCAGGTATGTGTGGCTGTGGCCTCAGTGATGTAACCTTAGGAGTGTTGCACATGCTTGAAATTGTAACACTTGGTTTGTCTTTGTCTCATGTTCACTGCCTCAGGTTTGTGACCTGTCCTTCAGCCTGAAGAAGATGCTGATCCGACACAAGCTGACTCACAACCCCAACCGCCCCATGGCAGAGTGCCAGCTCTGCCACAAGAAGTTTACAAGGAATGACTACCTCAAAGTGCACATGGAAAATGTCCATGGAGAAACTGACAGCTAAATACAGGCTCAGTGAGAAGGGTGGATCCAAAGTGGTGCACTTCTATGTGTACAAACTCCAGACTTCCCACCTGGCCAGTAAGCATAGTCAGGAGAAGCAACTGTAATGCCTTCACATGTTATTTTTCCCGATTTTGTTGTAAATATGTTAGTAGGAAAAAAAAAAAAACCAAACCAAAACACATTCTGATGTAAAACAGCTTGAAAATAAAAAAGAAAATAAGATAGAAGAACTTGGGAAAAAATTTCTCCTCATTTAAACAAAGAAACTTTAAGCAAACTTTTCTTTGTTAATGACATCCTTAGAAACTTAGATATTAGTAGCAGTGCCTGGAAATCCTGGACACTTGCAACCAAACTCTTGGTTGTCTGCAACTGTATTTCTGTATCTAACCTACAAGGCTCCATTAAAATTATTTAATTGGAAACCACACAGAATTTGTCATTCTGATTGACTGCTGATTGTATCCAGACTTGCTTTATTCATATCATAATTCTGCATTTTGTTGTAACACAATTTTGTCTCATTTTATTTGCAGCTTTCTCATTACTGTATGAAACTCATTAACTTGAATTGATTCTTGAAATGCCAAAGTGTGTGGGTAGAGAGCTGTGGAAATCTGTCAGCATTCAGTATTCCTGTTTGAGATTGAGGAGGATTTATTTCATCTGGTTACACGAAACAAGACTGGAGCGAAAATTTTGAGCAATTTAGTTTCAAGTACTATATTCATACTCATCACTGTGGCTGGCAAGGCAAGTGGAAAGACATGTGAACAGGGTGGCTTGAGCAGCTAGAATTGTTGAGTTTACATGTGTTTGCTTTCCTGGTGAATAGCTGGTTCCCACAGTGTTTCTTCCTGCTGAATCAGATGCCCTGGATTTCTTCATATCACTTAAATACTTTTTCCTTTCTTTTTTTCTTAGTACTGTTCATGAGCACTGGGAAAAATACTGCTTTGAAACCAAGTAGCAATCAAATTCTTCATGTTATCAGAGTGAGTTGTTTGCTGCAGAAGACTCTTAAAAAGAGTTCCCACAGGCCCTCTTGTACAGCCAGATAACCAATAAATTCTTATCTACAAGGACAGTAAAACTGTAACTTCAGAGGGTGATTGCATGTGGAATTCCTGAGTTATCAGCAATTAATATTAAGGCTCTGGCTTTAGCAAACTGTTCAGATTCATTTTGGGACTGTCATTGTTTTGCAAAATGAACTATACATGTGTATAGAGTTCTTGCAGATTTTGGAGAAGTGTAATTATAAAAAATTCTTTCATTTGTGGCCACCTCCTATGTGTAAAAGCATCTTAAGCCTTCATGCCCTATTTGCTTCCTGAGAGGTAAGAGAAACTTGGAGACTTTGACAGTTCCATTCCACGAATCATTTTTTTCACATAAATTAAATATATTCTAAGTGTCAAAGACAAATGTAGTTGAAATAAGCATTGCAAAGTTGAGTAAAGAATATTTCCTCATTTGTAGAGAATTTGTTACAATTTATAAAAACAGTTTATTTCTAGAATCAGAAAACTTTAAGTTATTGGTAGCTGCTATAAAAAAGAATCTAATTTTAAGTGTTAGATAGCAAAAGCAACCAGTATCATATACTGAGTTGTGTGATAATTTTTTAGCTATGTATTCTTAAGTGTCTCCAAGGAGAATTAGATTGGTCACTTTTTTGACATGCGTGGGGTTACTTTTTTGTTGTTGTTGTTTGCCTTTTTGACATCAGCAAAAAAAAAAAAAAAAAACCCAAAAAAACACCCACAAACCAAAAAACCAAAAGTGAAGGTGTTCGAAGGAATTCTTGAGGGACAAGTCTGTTAAAATACAAAGAAGAAAATCCTTTAGGGAAAAAAAGAGGATTATTTAACATATTTACATGTTTTGCATAGGATTTTTTCTAGAAATCTGTACTGCCAAGTTGCTCCATGTTTAAGGTTTGCCTGCTTTTAAGAAGAATTTCTAGTTGTGGAAGTCATGAAGTAGAGAGGAGAACGTCCTGTTTCTTAACTATTATTTCTAGGTAAGCTACAATATATAAGGATTAATCTTGCTGTATTATCAGCAACAGCAGTTCAGCAGCTGAAGCTTTGATCTTGTTAATAGTGTCAACAGAACAAGGGATTGACAGGATCAATGAGGGATTTCAAACCTTCCTGGCAAACACAAGAAGCAGGTGCTGGAGGTTGAAGCCCAGCTCCAGGTGAGCATCTTTTCTATCTTGTCCTCCAGGAACTTCCCCTTTGGGATAAAATGGCTGCAGACCTGAACTGCTAGAGAGCCAGCACCTGGCTTGGCAGCTCCAAGGTCTTGCCACAGCAAGGGCTGCCCTGTTCTTTCTATAGGGGTCTGAATTTCTCCCAGTCAGAGGTAATATGTTTCCCATTACTGGATTCATGAACTGTGTAATTGATTTTATATGCAAGGCAGACTTAGCAGTATGCTGCATATTTTTATTTGATTGTAGCTTTCTTAAAGAAAAAAAAAGGACCAAATCAAAACAAAGAGAAAGGGGGAAAAAAAAGCAAACCTGCAAACCCTTCTTCTTTGAGTAAAAATTTCTCTTGGCAGTGTCCCACTTGATATTACCTGGAAAAAATAAAGAATGTTTCCTTCACTTGATTTTGAGAAGTGATAAAGTGAAACCTGTTGCTCTAAAGGTAATTGTATGTTTGTTTGTTAATCATCATTTGTTAAAATACTGACTTTTCCTTAGGGAGTGGTGCCTTGCAGAATAATATGAAAATATAGAGATAGTCTTGTAGTCCCTGCAGTTTTAGATGGCTGTGACTTTTTTCCCCACGTTCTGTAATTTTGTGCAGATACTGTTCCATTTGTTCTCCTAGTTTTCAATTACCATTGGCCCCTCTTGGAGAGGGCTCCATTTCTGATGTTGGGAGTAGCAGCACTCTCACTAGTTCCTTTTGTTTTTCATTCTGATCAGCTGTGTGGCCTCAAGGTGATACAAATCATTAAGATGATAAATATCTTTTAACTTTCTAATGTTAGATCTCTGGTCTGTCTGTATGACTCTGAAGGATTTAATGCATTCTTTAATTTGAACTATCAAGTCCTAAATAGAAATCAGATAAAGGAGGGGATAGTGTAAGTTAACCTCTGCTGGGCATTTTGTGTTGCTTTAGGTTGCAGCCTTTAGTGCTCAAAGTGCCTTATTTGTGTGAATAGGTGTCAGTGCTTTTATTCTTCCAAGACACCTGACTCTGTGTTTATTTTAATTTTTCAGTTTAAAAGGAAGCGTAACAGTCCCTGTAAAGCACCACTTTGAGCAGAGGAGCTCAGTGTGCTGCTGTCAGGGTGGTCAGGGTACAGTAAAATGTTTTCAGTTCAGTTACTTACTGCACTGAAGTGTTGGGATTTTCTTCACAGTGAGATTTGGAATCTGCTTATTCGGGTTTTTTAGGCAAGTATGAGCTCAGAAGTTGTGTTCTTCATTATGAATTCTGGCAGCTCTATGTTCTGTGGTACCTCAAGAACAAGGGAGAAATTTAAGTCACAGTTGAGGAGTTGTCGCAAATAGAATTTTCTTGACCTGGAAAATTATTAATTGTACATTTCAATCTGAGATAGCCAGTCTTTTATTGAATAGCACTGCCTATTTAGTCCCTCTTATCTCCTGTCCCCTTCTCTTGTAAGCTGTTCCTGACTCTGTGCAATGCTGTGGGCAGGGGCAGAGAGAGCTCAGTGTTTGCAAAGTGTTGGCTGCTCACTTTCCCTGAGCCCTGTTTGTTGTACTCAAGTAGCAGCAGTGTCATGGAGTTTGCTAACATCAGCAGCAGAGGGCTCAGAGCTGGCCATGATAGCCAAGCTGTCATCACCCTCCAGTGATGAGGGAAATGAGGGGGAAACACCTGCCTGTGTCACAAGTGCAGGAGAGACTTGATGGTCCATTTGTCTCCATGGACTCCAGCTGAGGTAGGCAGGAAAATATTCCTGGATCTCCATCACTGTGCTGTACCTGGGCCTGGTACATCAGAAAAATAAATCTAGGTAGTGAGATGGAGAAAGAAAAAACAAAGCCACTTAATGTTTGACTCCTGGTATTACTGTGTAAAACCACGAGGTCTTTCCAACAACTATCTCAAGGAAACCTGGATTTAAGAATTATTGTTCAATTTAAGAAAGGGAAAAATAGTAAGAGTTGCCACCTAGGTTTTTGAAATGGTGTGATCCCACAAGGCTTTCACCGAAAGTGTTATATAGGTCAGATATATAAAAGCCTAGAATGGGAAGGTGAGATCACAGTTTCATAGGGCTCTGGAAGTCTGACTGTGTATGTGCTCCTGGAAATTAGTCTAAATTGTGGCATTTGACTCCATTGTCTTGGTTTTCCCTAACAGGATGTCCTGATAACCAGGAACTTGGTTTTGTAAAATTATAACCAATGTCCCAGTTAAAATTTGATACTTTGTTCAAAAAAATTTAGAGCAACAATGAGACAAAATTGCAATCTCTTATTTTAGAGTTATGTTTGTTGTGTATAAATTTCCCGGAAGACATCGTGCATCACAAACAGATATGATCAGCTGTACTTCAAAAATCATTGGCCATGTGTTCATAACCTTTATCTTTTAAATCTCTGAAGCTATGGAAGTGTCTCAGCATGTTTGTACAGCAGCAACATCAGGTAGATGTAGCACATAGTGAACTGGGAATAACTGGTTGTCAATTTTCTATTTCCATTTGTTGCATGGTGAAGCAGCCTGTTCTTGGCTAAACAGTAATTGAAGAGATGTTGTTTTCATTTCAGTTTTTCTCTGAGAAGGGCATTCAGCAAAAAGGAACCAATAATAAAAGTTGTTTTGGGTTTGTGGATTCAGGGGGTTTTTAGGTTATCCTTCTACAGGGAAAAGAGTATAAGCCCTTAAATCCACAAGTTCATTTCCAGTTACCAGCTGTTCAAACAAAACTGGGAGGAAGTGCTACAACAGGTAAGGTTGCTGCTGGAGGAGAAACCTCCACTGCAGCATTATCCAGGTTTGGTACTAATTGTTGTGGTCATTTACTACTAATGTTGTGATCATTCTCCGTGTCATGCCTCAGACTTTAAAATATTCTTTAACAAACTTGATCTGCCAAATACAAGGTAGATCATAAATCCACTTAGCAGGACAAGAAGCATCAAAGTTGTTTCACAAAATGACATCTTGTTCTAAATGTTTTAAAGCATTTGAGTCCTTTTGTCTGGCGTGTTCTGACTGTTTCACGTAGGTCAGTTATACTGTGATAAAACTTGGAGGGTTTGGTCACTACATTACCTTCTGCATCTGTGTGCAATTTGTTCAGTTTCGTAGTAGGTAAAGGGGGAATTAGATCTGCTGAGATGAAGTAATAAAAGCCCTTTTGAGCATGGAAGAAAAAAATTGTGGTTACAGATCTCACTTTATTTTCTTCCTTTTTCACTTATAACAAAATTATTAAAACCTTAGAATAATAAAACTGTGGATGAAAATAGCTATTTAATCAGATTCTGTCTAGAAAATGCAAGAGGAGGATGAATTATTAAATTAAGAGTACACTAATCTTTACAAGCTGCATACTTTTTCTGTGTTTATGGGAATTTGCTGTTTCAACTTGGGCAGGTTGCTGCCTTTCCTTCTGGTATTGAGCACAGATTGTAACTCAGTCTTGCCTGGTGACACTGACAGGTTATGCAGAGGGCATTTTCTACTGCTTGGCTTTTGCAGAAGGAGAAGGTTGTATTACTGGGTTATTCTGGGCAGAGGATGCCAAGGCCTGAACTTTCCTATCCTTCCTTGTGAACAGCCTTGGACCATGTAAATACACCTTCTTAAACTCTCTTAAATCTCTTGCTATATTTTTGTTTGCTAAATTCACTCTGTATGTCTGAGAGAAAATCCTGCAGTTTTGAGTAACTTGACCCAAAAGTTTTCCTCAGATGAGTGCAGTGGAAAGTTTCCTTTGCAGTAGGGGCAGTTGCTGGTAAGCTAAGCAGGTGAGGTTATCCCTTTCTAAACCATTTCCTCAGCTATGTCCAAAATACTTGTGTGGGATGACAGGGCTGGGCTTAGCTCTTCAATATAGAAAAAGACTCTGAGATCATTTTTGTTGGAACTACAATTGAGGCCACGTGTACTAAACCCAACCTTCTGTAAATTCTTCTGCCCACACCTTTGCAGTGCAGCAAAAGTGGCTGGAATCAGTGATTCTTCTCCTTGCTTTGATACTTTTCATTAGCCTAGCAATTATAGTAAGGGTTGAATGTGGCTGTAGAATTCAGATGAGAATTGGAGTAGAAAAATCTGTGAAATCAATTATTTGGTCTTTGTTTGCTTGTTTGTTTGTTTTCCTTGTTCTAAATATCAGTCTGTAGAAAGCCACTACAAAACTGGACATGACTCAGCCCATCACTGTAGAGGTGGCAAATGGGGTTAAAATTCAGCTGTTTTCAGTCAGACAGATTGCTGATTGGTATGCAAGTTTAATGATTTATTTTTAAACTTAAACAATTAATAGTTTATAAGAAGTAAAAGAAAAAAACCAAAACCACATGCTTTTCCCTGGTATAAATTAGTGCATTTGCTTTGTACCAGAATGGTACCTTCCTGCTGTATAGTTCAGTGGCACTAGGAATTATTTATCCCTTCAGCTGCAATTGTCTAATTCATCTTTTTTTGAATTGACAAGTCATACAAAGAATCATTCTACTTAGATTTCAGGCTAAAGCTACCAGCCATGTGATTGCTCATTGTGGATGGTGGACAAAGTTAGATTTTCCGAGTTGTATTAAATGTTACAAGGGAAGATTTTTCCAGAAACAGAAAATTAGTAGACAGTTTTGGAGCCCTTAGTTGTGATCATAAATTGCTACTCTTGAGCATAATACTGATTGAGTGTCAGGTGAATAAATTTATTAAACTTAAGAAAGCCCAACCACATCTGTGTTCCCTAGCAGACGTATTTCATAATTGCTGTTAACTTCCCTTGTGAATATAAAAATCCAGTCAGAAGCTAATCCTGTAATTACAAATTTCCTGTGATTAGCTGTGTTGTTTCCTAAATTAGAATCTGGCAAGGTCTGCTCAGGATATGGGCTACTGTCATGTTGTCCATGTTAGCCACAGTTCACCTCTCTGTCAGTAGAGGATAAACATGTAAATGTTTTGCTTCAAAAGGTATTTTCAGAAATATAAAAACAACTTCTGAATGCGCTTACTCTGAAAGAATCTGGAGCTGCATATTTGCTGTGCACTCAAAGTGGCTGTGGCATTTGCATTTGCTTTTTCTGAAAGCAGATTCTGGCTGGATAAAGTGCTTTCACCATCTCTTTTTCTGCTTGGTGTTCCTCATGCCATGTTTTGAGAAGCCCCAGACATAAAGAACAATATTTTCTAGAAACCAAGCAAAATAGGTCACAGATGAATCCTTGGGTCTGGGTTTCATTTCAGACTTACCTTAGGTGAATCCACAGCTGCTGTAGATTTTGGCAATACATCTTCTGAGAAAATGAAGAATGTTTTCTTGTTCTCATCTTGTACTTGCTTAACTTTGCTTTGGGAAGTTGATTTATGATCATGTAGGAAGAAGAAATCACTACAGTAAATACATGTGCCAGAGTGTGGTTATGGAGTTCACTGTTTACAGCAGGCACAAGCAGTATATTAAACAATGTATTTGTGTATTATACATGTGTAGCATGTATGCACATACACAGATCAAACCATGTACACTGTAAGGGAAGAGTTGCTGTGAATGTGAATTAATTTTTAATAATGACTGAAGAAGGCAAATTATGTGGTCATTATAATTATCTGTGGAGCCAAAGCTGGCTTCAGAACAAATGAAGAATTGCCTAAACCTGGTTAATAGGATTCATCTTTTCAGCATATGGCAAGGTTATGCTTTTAAGTAAAGGCAATCAGTAGTCTAAATGCATTATTAATAAAACTCCCCCTATTAAATGGTGAAATTCTTCTTAAACCACAGAACCAAGACAAACCCAACCACACATTTCAGAACACTAGGCTGGGTTTTGAGGCTTCTTTTGATCTGCTGTCTTTGTTTGTCTTCAGTTTACCTCTGTGTCTGCCCTCTTGTGGATTTTAAATGCATTAAATACTATAGATATAAATTGCCCAGGTTTTAAGACAACAGGTCTTTGTGACGATCTGATGATAGTTTGCATTATCTAGAATAGAAAAGGGTGTATGGGTTCTAGGATTCTTCTGTATTTCTTCTGAATGCATTATTTGACTAAAAGAATTGTTCTGCCTACTCTCTGCTTTAGGAAGTTCATTTCTTCTGTTTTTCAACCATATTTGTCAAGCATTTGTTGTCATTTCTCACCCCCTACTGTCACACAATTGCTCTTCAAATCTGTCTCAGGGAACCATGAATGGAAAGATAATGACAAGGCATACAAAATACCACTGATACTGTCAAAGCTTTGGGAGCTTCTTCTAATGTCATAAGGTAGACAGGCAAGAGCCTTCTACAACATTACACTTTTCCAACCCCACCTATAATTTCTATCTAAAATATTGCTGTGTTGGCAGTAGTAGTAAATTGCTTTCAAGTTAGAGGCCAAGGATCACTCCTGTTCTGAATGCATCCAAGAGGATTAGTGTAGGTGAGCCTTCAAGGTAGAATATAATAAATAATGCAGAATGTTGTTAATGTTTTGAAGCCAATGCAGCTTTGAATTTTGCTACGGGAATAGGAGGTGGTGCTTGCTGTTCATGGTGGGCAACAGAGAAACTCAGCTATGTAAAATCAATGACCTATCAGGCAGTATCATTGTGTCAACACAAAATATTTTAGAGAGCCTCTGAGATTATATCTTATGAAGGATAACAACCAAAGGACAAGAAAGGAGAAATGTACACTATGGGGCCAAAGTCAGGAATTGAAAAGTGAGCTCTTTAGCAGAAATTGGAAATAGTTGCTGGTTTCTCACTGTCCAAGGTGCTGATGGCACCTGAGAGACAGAGACAAGCTTTGCACCACGAAGGTGGGAACCTGCCTTCTGGGACCAGGAAATCCCAGATCAGGGGCAGATCTCACAGGCAGGTTTTGTTCTGTTCTGCACAATGCATGGGATGAGGAGCTGTCAGAGCCTGTCCTGCTGGTAGTGCTGATACTCTCATAGCCACCATGCAGTCATGGTTACAGCCATCACAGAAGCATGGCCAGCTGTATTTTGGCATGGATGTTCCCCTTTATTAACATTGTTCCTCTGTGCTTACATTGAATACTTTGTGTGATGTTCCGGAATGTTTTTTTTCCATTTAATTTTGAGAAAGTAGTAAAACTATTCAAAGTGTGTGAAAATTCATTTCTGGATGGTTACTGAGCTTTAGTGTGCCATATGCTCCCTCACACAGACCTGGTTTGTAATCTCTGTGATTTTGTTGTTTTCTCTGTGTTTACTTTGGTGTTGCAGAATTGCAGTAGAGGCTTTAGAGGTCACTTTGGTGAAGGTGGTGCTGTTACAAATGGTGCAACAACAGATAGAAACTGAGAGAGATAAAGGCATTGAAGTAAATTTATGCAATTTCTTTGGCAGAGATCACATAGGCCACAGCTCCTGGACCCAGGAAGATGCTGTTGTCATGCTGTGACACGTATTTAAATAAAGTTTCAAATCACATCCATCTCTAACACATGAAAATGATCACATAAATGATAAATGGTATTTTAAAAATTAATTCTTTGTTATAGTTACAACCATAAGTGTGTGTATGTTACCCAATACTGTCCTGCTGTTCTGTGCTCTAGTATGTGTGGGGAATTATTTATTCCCTACCTAGCACATACATGTGTGTATGTGTTTGCTAAGACTTCAAGGAAATATTTAAGTGCATGTTAGGCTTCTGTGAAAATCCATAGAATGTACATGATTTTTAGAAAATAAGGCAGAGGCATTCAAATGCCTTGGTACATAGGAAAGTAAGGATGTAAGAAGTTTAAAGCTGTTTTTGATGTCCTTGCTAAGTAACAACTTACTTTATAAGTATCTTGGGGGGTTTTGTAAAGCACTATTTATTCTGAATTAGTGATAAAAACTTCTCCACATATTTTAATACTGACAATAAATTCCCTTCTTCTGCCAACATGACATTCTCATTTTGCTGAAGAAACATAGCCTGTTGCTGTTTTTTGCATCTCAGCTTTCATTTCTACTAAATCTTTCAGTCACTTCTCTTTACATCTCTGTTTTCAGCACATTTAGGTAATCTGTAGGGTTTTAAGTTGTTTTAGCTTGGGTCCTTTGTGAGACATTAATACAGCCTTGACAAGGTCCGTGGTGTGGAACGTTCTGGTCTCCAGCATCAGCAAGAACAGATGGGGGAGCAGAGCCGTGTCTGACGTAAGGCACGCAAAAATGCGGAGCTCGCCAATTAATCACTGCACGCTGCTGACAAATAAGTGACAGTAATTGATGCAGCCCTTTGAGAGACAATCTGGAACTACTGCAGCCTGGGAAAGCTCATTCATTTCTTTTCCTTTCCTGAGTTGGTGGTGAATAACTGCCCTTCCTTAATTGCTGCCCAGTGTTGCTTTATAGGGTGACAGTGTCAGTGACAAGCCAGGAAGTCAGAGTCTCGTTGGAGCGTTATCTGGCTAAGTCTTGTCTGTGTTCTGCTTCTGCAACTATTGATGTTTTCTTTTCACTGTATTGGCTGCCAAAGGGCTTATGCACATACACCTCAAGTGCATTTGAGTACTTAGAGGCGTTCTGTTAGGTTTTCTCCTTGACAGTCTCACTGTCAAAATGTTTTCATTATTTATGTTACACTCTTAGGCTGGAGTGTCAGGGTTTCTAAGATGCCCAGTAGATTCCAGTAATAAAATCTGTGTGCTCTGACTAGATCTGATTTGCACTCTGTGCTTTGTTTTAGGTGAATTTATCTGACTTAGAGGAAAGCCAGAAAATCTTATGGCTGTAAGAAAATGTGTAACTGTTTTAACAGGCAGTGTGCCAGACCAAGGCAACATATATTGAAACCACTGTCTGCTGCTAAGGTCCTGCTTGCAGAGTATTCCTTTTCTTGACAGCAGGGCGGGAAGTCCAGGCTCAGTCCAGAACACCAGAACAAAGAGAGATTTTTGCTGAATTTTCTTTCCAGTAGGCAGTGGCTGCTTCCATCCCATTGAGCAAACTTTTCTTCCAGAACAATTGCCTGCCTCGGTTATTATTGGAGTGAGGCCAAAATATTTCACTTTGGTGCAATAATATTGTTACAGCAAAAAGAGCTGCTGAGCAGAACCTGCTAGGACTGTCATATTTGTGGGTACGGCCACCTCCCACCCGGTTGTGATTTAGATCTGCTGCCATTTCCTTGTAATTATCAGACTGGCTCAGGTAGTCTCACATCCCTGTTACTCCTGAAGAAGTCCTCTGACTGTTTCCTTGTCTTTCTCACCTCTCCACTGCTGCAGAAGAACAGGTGTCGCCATCTGAGAAAAGGAGGAGATGGATTGCTCCCACCTCCTGGACTGGAGAACTGAAGCACAAGGCAGTTAATTGCCCTGTATGCCAGTAATCCAAACATTGGCATCTTGCATGGAGTGAAGCAGGAACTGCAGAAACTTAGGGTCTCTGTGAGGCAAGCTGGTTACATCTGATTTGCCCAAACCTCTGGAGTGATTCAGTGTCAGAGCAGAATAGATAACTAAGTGTGGAAATGAGGAGGAAAAGAGAGAAGAGCTGCTAATGGATCCTGTATTTCCTTTCACTGGAATCCCTTGCAGTGGCTCTGGCAATTTAGATCTTCCTAGCCAAGAACTGCACTTCCTCTGTGGTCAAATGACAAGATTTTTTTCATACTTTCATTTAGCGATATTTGTTTTCTGAACACAAATTTGCCTCTTTTGAGGAGGCTGAATTGTTTCCTCACAGCATTCTTGTTGCAGTGCTGATGCTGGAATAACTGGTGAGGGTGTGCTAGCAGCAGACTGAAAGAATGTTATTGTTCTCTAGCAGGAATAGTTAAAATGTGGGGCTTTGCAGGGTAGGGTGCATAAACTGAGGAGAGGATAGCTCAGAGTCTAGGTGTATGGCAAATGAGATGGAGAATGGGCTGTCATTCTGCATATCATATATGAACTACTTTAATCTAAGTTGAGGTGGTTTTTTCATGCGAAATAGAGGAAAATGGAATTTTAGCCATTGCAAAAGTCCTGGCAAATGTCAAAAGTGTTTTCTTGGAATATTTTACCATTGTGTTCTCAATTCTACCGAATCTTTTATTTTAGTAGAATTTTTGGAGTACATTAGGTATGATATGAAGTCTGTTTTCCCTCTTAGCTTTTTTTCCCTCTTTGCCTTTTCCCTGCAGGTTATTGTTCCATGTCACCTTCTCAACCCTTCCTTTCCTGTTCATCTTTTTCTGTGTTTAGATCTTTCTCCAAGAAATCTGGAAAGATGCATCCATCTACTTGCAGAACAACAAATGTGCAAAGTGAGTGGTGTATTCCCTGCTGATTTCACAATTTGAACCAATATTTTTCCCGGTGTTTCTGCAGTCTTTCTCCATAGGGACCTGCCAGATCTTGATCCCTGCTCAAACTCTCATAGCAGTGGCTGTGCACTGCTATGGATTTCTAGGATAAAATGGGACCTAGTAAAATGCATCTGCAAGTGGTAGAAGCAGGAATGGGGGTTTTTTGTAACATAAGTAATTATGCAGAGTTCAGGATCCCTAGAAAAGCTGTGTTCTGGTATGCAATGTAGCTGTTACTATCACCTGCAGTAAAATATACCTATTTTTACTGAGCTGCTCAGTTAGAAGGTGTTTTTGTCACTTTTTTCTAATCTTTTCAGAATAGAATCTATTCAGAGCTGTCTGAATAGAGGGCAACCAGCATTGTTAGGTTCATTCAGAAGAGCACTTGAGACTGGCTGCTTGTAATTGTGTCCAAGCAGGAACTGAGACAATAAATACCAGGATACTTGGTTCCTTACTACACTTGTAGTTATCCAGTATTTCAGTATTTCCAAAAGAAGGAGCCAAATGAGACCCACAAGTGTTGGTGAGAGAAGGAGCATTGTCTTGAATGAGGAGGTGTCCTATCCCTCTGGAACTGCTTCCCTGCTGCCCACTTTACCCAGCCAAGAGGAGCCCACTGTGGGGCAATCTCTGTGGAAAATTCATTGAAGGTTAGCAAGGTTGTGTTTTCTTTGTAGCTGTTTTCTTAAAAAAAAAAAACAACCAAATGCGTCTTAATTGCTTATTACTGATACTTTATTGATTCTGTCTTGTGCTGGATTTTCCCTAAAGCATCTCCAGTTTGCATTAATGGTGTTTGTCTGGATCTTGGAATCTGCACGTAAGAGGGGGGCATTGGGTGGATTTTTATGCATCTTTTTCTGTTTGGTCAAGTTAGTACGTAAGTTGTAATAGAAAAAACTAGTCTGAAAACCCTGTTTTCAGCCTGGAATAGTGTTTGGGTGTTACATGTGTTATCAGCATTTTCTTGCTAGTTCATACCTAAAACTGTGATTCCGCATAAATATGTGATTTTTTTTTTTTTCTTAATATGATAATAGTTCTTTACTGTGCTAAAAGATTTTCATTTGGGAAAATTTATTTGCTGAGAGATTTGTGAAATGAAACCTCACTGGCCCATTGAAAACGTTGCTCTAAGAATTACAGTTTTATTTGATGTGTGCGCTGCCGTCTTCTGCTTGTTCTTTCTCACAGCCTGGGGTGCTAAGTCACTTTCTAGTGTAACTAGTTAGTTACTCCAAACCAGTGAGCTTACATTTAGATAAATAGTTAAGAGAAATGAAGGCAAATACTATTTCTACTTTGTGGTTGATAAATGACAACTGAAATAATGAACTGGCCTGGCTGTGCTCTGAAGTCTGTGGCAAAGTTAGAATTTGAAACCCTTCTAAGTCAGCTGTTAGATCAGACTCTTTGACTGGGAAGAGTTTCAGCTGCGCAAAATGGGGTTTTTTATATGGAGTAGTTTGAATGTCACCTAACAAACCAAGTTCTCTTCTTGTTTTGACATGAACAACTGAGATTTCCTCTTTTGCTGGCAGACTTCATTAACTGTGTGGCTTTTTTAATCACCAGGCACTCACCCAAAATAGCCGGTACATTGTTGGAGTGTCCTGAGTGGTAGGAAGCATGACCTGCTCTCTGATACTGGGCCATCCAAAAGAATGTAGTAAATTTTAATGTGATTGTAACTTGGCCAGCATTTACATAAAAGACAACAATGATCTTCTTGTTATGGAGATCATTAATGAAACATCAGCACTGGTCTGCAAATGTGCTACCATGTTGTGATCCAGCTGAAAAAACAGCCTTGTGTAACTTGAGTACGTTGCATAACACAGGAAGAGGAAAAACAAACTAAATTTCCAATGGTTGTTTACATTTTAACTAGATCCCAGTGAAAAGTCTACAGTGAGTGGCTTTTTGAGTAATTTGACTTATGTGTCCTCTGAAGGAATATCTGAGAGGCTGAATGTGTTCTGTTCAGGGCTGGTATTTGTGGTTGCATTTCTCAGTGTGTTAATCTGATGTTAGAAATCCAAAGGCTGAGTTCCACATAAGTCATGTGATGCCATTTGTGTTTGTGAGTGGAGAAGGGGATGAGTGCTCTGCTCTGGGGCTTGTGGGTGATTCAAAATCCATCTTCCTTGTGCAGTCAGGCATGTAAGTTGGAAATTTGCTTACCAATTGGTATCTGGAAAGATGAAAGCAGTAAGTCACATCTTGTGATAGCCAAACTCATTCCAGTAAACAAATGGGAACATAATCATTTACAGAACTTGCTTGATACTTTTTATCTAACTGTAGTTTCAATGCCAGTACATTCAAGACAAACTCCTTTGCCTTCAGTGGTGTTCTTCAGTTTTATCTCACTGTAGAAAGGCAAAAGTTGCAAAACTCAGCAAGATTTCAGGAGCACGCAGCCAGTCAGGAAACTCTGCAGCTATTTCTTGGAAGTTCTGCCATTTTCAAGTGTTTAATTCCCCTGAGGATTGTGAGTGATTTGATCAAAATCTGAAATGTTTGGTAACTGTTTTAAAAGTCCTCTACTCTTTTTAAACTGAGATTTCTTGAGGAAGTTTATCTTGTTAGAAAGTTTTTGGAGGAAATTGCATCCAGGTAAAAATTGAATGTAGAAAACTGAACCACAAAATAGAACTCTTAGCTCTTGCTGTGGATGGTGTGCACACTAACATATTCATGGAGTTCAATAGACTTATGTTGACTTTTTCTTAGCAGGAGATCTGTTTCTGTGACCCAGCAGAAGGGACACAGACATTGCTGACCCAAAAAAGATTGCTCAGCATCACTCAGCAGATTGATATTGCCCTACATGTGAATTATTGATGGATGGAACAGCCACACTATGATTTGTATTTCATGTTGTTAGCTGAAGAGGAAGGGAGGGTGCTGTGCTGGCTTGTTTCAGTAAAAACTGTGCAGGTGGAAGCTTTAAATTTCTTACGAACTGAACAGAATTGCTGGGCACACACTCATTACAGTTTCTTGTGTTATCATTAAAATTAATGGCCCTATCATCTTCACTGGAGATGTTCTTTAGTTTGGTGACCCTTCAGTAGGTGAGGGAGAGGGGCAGAGGATCTGAATCCTTTCAGACACGGCTTGGCCGGGGCTATTTTGTGCCAGCAGGACCTCAGGGTAGATGGTGAGAAAGCCCTTGACAATGGATGTAACTGCTGTATATCACAGGGCTAAAGCAACACTCTGAGCCTACAATATCTGCTCAAATAAACTATGTAGCATTAAATTTGCACTAAGTATTGTGGCTTATTTGATCAATAGAGCTCTCCAGTCTCTCCCATCCCTGTCCCCCAAGCCACAGATGCAGCAGTGGCTTTTCAATTGACTGAGGACACCACATAATTAATGGTTGCCTGGAGATTATTATTTGGATTTGGTTTAACTTGGGATCTGGCAATGTTTTTGTAATTATTTTTTCCTTTATTTTATTTTCCCCATATGAGAATAATCTGCTTTTGATATATATTGTTACCCTTAGATTTAAAATATGTGACAATATGCAAACTGTATTTCAAGTGGTGCAGCACTGGCCAGGTTCCAGCCTGGGTTAGATTTATAGGATAACAGTATATTGTATTGTTTTGTGTCAGATTCTTGGATGGACATGACACTTAGTTAATTTTCACACCACCACCACCCATCTTTCTATATATAAAACAAATGTTACAAAACTCAGCAAATAGGTGAAAGCTGCATGCTTCTTTTAAAGGGCTGATTGTTTCAGGGAAGATACTTGATCTAGAGATTTGCTGAGGTTGACCCTGAGTGTGTGTGTTCCATTTTCTTATTTGTCTTCTACATTTCAGTAAAGCCTGGAGGTCCTTGGCAGCTGAGCTAAGGGCTGTACACACATAATAAGACAAGTGGTCTTCTCTGCAGTTCAAGAAGAGAGAAGCAAGAGCTGGAAACCAAGAAAAATTGTATAAAGCACAGCCTGTGCTCAGTGAAGGTATATTTTCTGGTGTTTTTTTTTTTAACTTTTATAGCATACACATTATATGGACTGAGCTTTGCCCTCTGGTTGTCCTATTTTGTAGGGCAAGGGCCTGAAATAAAAAAGTTGGTTACAGTTTGCGATATGCCACTCTGAGGAGAAAGAAAAAGGGAGGCAGGGTGCATCACTTCCTTTAAAGTGTGTTTCGTGGTTGCCTATCCCTGGAAAAGCTGATTTTATAGCCCAAGCTTCTGAATCCCAAAGTGGCAAAGGAAGGACCCCTGGGTTTCTTTATGAGCCTCTGTTTCTGACCTTACAGTAAAGACTGTCTTAACAATCGGGACAATTTTCAGGTTCAAGAGAGGCATTGGTTTTCTTCTGCACTTTGTGTTTTGCTTGGTTTTTGTCTGCTCCTCAGTTCATTCTCCTTGGAGTTTTCTGTTTCCAAATCTGTTTCCAAACAATAACACAAAATATTAAATGATTGCTACAGTGGGAAGTAACACATCAGACATTTAAAACAAAAAAGGCAGCATGGTTTGTTTATCCTCTAATTAAAGGTAGATTTTACTTTAAAATACAAAAAAATCTTGTTTGCAGACTGCTAAATACCCTAAATCCTGAATTTCAGTGGGAATACTTTGTAAACAGTGATGATCTAGAACTCTGAATAATTTACTGTGGCTACTAGATTCTGTGATCTGTCAAAGCCACGCTGCAGTAATTGAAGCTGAAGCTGCTCAGCCACTGGAACTGCATAAGACAATAGGGGTTAATGTATTTCAACAGAGAAGAAGGGTTTGATCAAAGTTCCCTGCATTATCAGAAGTAATTCCCTCTTGTAAGAGGAGGCTTCCTGCTGATACACATGTTTTTAACAGATACCAAAGCCTATTTGCTATTATTTTTGCAGGAGGATGTACTTCTGTTCAACAGCCCATCCTTTAGTAGAAGTAAGTTCAAAGAAATGTCGAGCAAATGTCGCTAATCCTTTTGAATTAGCGGTGCAAGTTCATGAGGTCACTTGTTACAGTGAGGTAATACACAGAAAACCTCTAACAACTGAACATGTGTTGCATGTAAAGCCAGAAGCAAAGAGAACTGGAACCCTGACATGAGATTGAGCAGCGTGTAGTCTGCATCCACATCAAAGCTCTCACATGCCTTCCGCCCAGACAAGGACGTGGAGCTGGTAATGTCTCTCTTTTTCTGGCTGTAGCCTCAAACATCAGGCTCTTGGAATCAACATACTCAACTTGAGCCTCTGAAAGTGGGTCCAGACTTGAGGAGATTTAGCATTAATGGCACCATTGCAAATAACTGGATGTTGTTTACTTACTTTATCAGATTTATTGATTTACTTCCTTTATCGGATTTATTACATTTGTGCATGTGGTGGTAGGCATTTAATGAAATCATGTTTGGAATACCATTCACAATTTTTCTGGTTTTTTCCTCCTGAATGGTATCAGGGGTTGCATGCAGGAATTCTGATGCCATTTGCAGTTATTTTAAAATGCACAAAGTCATTCTACATTACTTAAAACTACTAGAGATCAGCATGCTGAGTTTGTCATCTTTTCTCTTGAAGAAAGCAGACTGCCTACCCATTGAGCCTTGCTGCTTGATGACATTGATGACATTCACCCCTCTACATTTGCTGCTTAGGTTTCTTTATAGGCCTGCACTCAAAAGATAGGACAAAAGTAACTGGAAAAGGGGTGCAAAGATCTCTAAGTTTGCTCTGGCTTGGAGCAGCCATAATGTGCTACTCAGTGCTGTGTAGATAAACTAGCACTGATCCCTGGAGCATCAAAGCCCAGCTCTTGGCCTGAGTTCGCAATCCCACTGCTCAGACCTTACACTTGGAAAGGGCTGTGCAGTTTTAACTGCTGTGGTTTTCAGGTTTGAAGGTAATTCAGTGCATCATCACTTTGGGTGTTTGCTTTGGAGTCCAATCAGGAACATAAATCCCTCTGGGATTTCCTTGGAGGGGGGACAAAACATTATCCTCTCCCCGAAGTGAAATGAGATTCCATTGACTGTCGGATAGCTCCCGTTGTCTGAGCGCCAGTGCAGCGCGGAACGACTGATTCATTGCTCGCCTGTAACTGTTTTATACTGCTGCAAAATGAGTGTAAAACTCATGGCTTACACTGGGAGGTGTTTAATTGCACCTCACTGCTGGATTTATGGCTCTGTCTAGGTTCCTGAGTTTAGTGGAGCTTCCACTGCAAAGCAGCAATGGAAAACTTTTGGGAATTTATGGCATATAGACATGTAATGCCTGTTTTCTTAGATGCAACTGGCAGTTTAACTGAGGACCTTTGTACAACGTTGTTTGCAATTTGATTTATTTTTACTATCAGCCATGGTGAGCTCTTAGAAAATCATTCTGAACTAACTGAGGACGTAAGTCTCGATATCTTCAAGACATTAGAGTTGTTCTCTGTCCTTGGAAGGAGCAAAGAGAGAGATTCTTTGTGTTCACTGGAATGACTTTTTTCCAAGTGCAGGAAGAGCACAGTGCCTCCAAAATGGCTGAGCATTGCTGTACACAGAACATGTGTTAGGAGAGCAGAGCATCAGCTGCCCCTAAGTACATCAGCTGGAATTAGCTGGCTGTGGAGTCAGTAAGATTAAAATTCAGAGGCAGATGCCAGCATTGGCATAGGATGATTTCTGGTCTTGGAGCCTTCATGCAAAGTGCACAATATTCCTCCCCTCTAATCAGAAGCAGATCTTCTCCACCCAGCTGTCTTCTTTACTCTTGCACATTCTTCCATGAGTAGTGTGGGCCAGGCAGTAAAAACTTCATTTCCCATAATATCTTGAAGGAAATCTGTGGGATTATCACCACCTGTTACCACTGTGCTGCACTCAGATGCTGCTCCACGCTGCAAAGTGAGGTATAAAGTAAATGCAAATGTGAATGACAATAGGAGGAGCACATGCCTGGGAAGGAGAGCCTTGCTGATGGGATTGCTTTTGCCTCAGGATCCCTGTTTGGATGTTTCAGGATTCTGCACTTCAGTCCGTATTCTGTATCTGTTTTTCTCCTTCATCTCTTTGTACCTGCTCCCATTGTTCCCATAACAAAAACCAGCCAGCAAAGAAGATGAATTGCTTGTAACAGACCCGATGCTGCAGGCCCTGATACTGGCCAGTCGTGCTCTGTGGGTGGGATTTGGTTTCCTGAGCATTTATCCCTGCTGTGCTTTGGAAGATGCCCCAGGACAACTCACTTGGGCCAGCATTTGCCCAGAAGGGCAGGAGGTCCTGGCTCATTTGTCAGCCTCATGGAGACAAGGAGACATGGCCTGGGGCAGCCGAAATGCCACTGCACCTCCCTGTTTACACAACTGAGTGCTGCCCACAGCGAGCCCTTGCACTCTGTGCAAAGGTTGAGAGAAAGTTTCCTGATGAGGTTTGTTTTTGGGCAGAAAATTGAGGTTTTATTTATTCCTCTGTGTGATACGTGCCTTTGCTGCAGGCAGAATTCCCAATTCAAACTTGGTTGTTCAGCTCACAGCACGAACACAGCCTGCCAGAGGGAAAGAAACGTTTTCCAAGCAATTCCACAGCAGCAGCAGCAGCTTACACCAGTGACTCCCGTGCTCTGTTGTACATTATCACCACTTAGGAAGCCTTGCTTTTCTAATGGAATATTGTGCTGTTTGGAGGATGGTTTCCACTGTTTGTGTGAATCCTACTTTTTTTGCCAGAAAAAAAATGAAAATAGGAAAAATTAGCAGAAAAACAGGCAATAGCAGGAATGTTTGTCTTTCTGTCATAATGCTAAATTCTTATAATCCGATTTCATCTGCAGATTTAATAATTGTGTCTTCCTTGGTGATCTGAGAGCAAGTAATGAGAAGGTAAAGAAGACTTGAATGTTTTCAGACCAAAGAGAATATATTCCTGGAAGAATATGGATTAAAGTGCTGTTGTGGCTCCTTTTTGTTCTGTACACTGCCTTGTGCAGTCTTTGTGGAGGGCACATAAGGATTTATTTAGAGATGCTGCCCTCACTCCTGTGATCATCTCCATATGGGGCAGAGGTCGGTCTCTCTATGATTTTTGCTGGGTGGGGGTCTTAATTTGGAAAAGACCTGGCTAACAGACTGCTTATATGTTTCTGATCTTTCTTAATGTGAATCTGGTGACTTGTGCTTCCCTCCTGTTGCTAAGGAGGGGATTTTCACAAGTGCTCTGTTGGCCATAGCCTGTTCCAATGAAGGACATCAGGGAGACTCTCCTGGGTGTAATGGAGGTTGAGGTTGGGTCATTATAATAATAATTGGGTCTTTTTAAAATTGTTATTGTTGGTAATTTTGTAGACAGCATGTGGAACAGTTGAAATGAAATCCGTGGTGCACAGGCAGCCTGTCAGGAGCTGCTAAGGACATGTGTGTGCAGGAATTCCACATGGAGAAATGTAGTTACTGGTGTGTGCTGACTAAAAGCATTGCTTGACAATTGGTGTTGCAAGAATAGAGAGAAAAGGGAAAACAAGGGTAAAATATAAACTATATGGTGAGAACATAAATGCTGATGTCCAAAAAACAGATGATTACTCTGCTTTGTTACCTGTCTACAGGTATTCTTGATTTCAGTACTCTCCTGTCATTATCCTATTATAACCCCACATATTTTGCTATGATTTAATCCACCATATGCCTAATCAGCATCATGCATGATTTGAAAAATATTGGTGTAGTTTATACAATATATGAATGAAGAATGTCCACGAAAGTGAACTAGAACAGATGAGGTACAGAAAAACCCTGAAAGCATATTTACGATTCCTCTCAATCACATCATGTTAGCCATGACATTGGTTGTAGCTGTTCTGCTTACCTGAAGATCACATTAGCAGTATTTTATCTGTAGCATAAAACAGAATATGGACATAATATGCATAAGTAGTGCCTGTCTCCATGGAGAAGTTAAAAGGAGAGGAAGCAGACATCCTTGAGGCACTCATGGTTGTGCTGAAAGGGACAGGATTTATGTCCGCCTCTTCTACCAGGGCACTGTATTTCAAGCCTTATGGGTGCTGTCAGTCCCAGGCAGCATTGCTTGGAGAACTGCTACAAGATGTTATAAGGACTGTTCAGTGGTTTTCTTCAAACCTGTGAAGAGCATTCAGATGATCAGAGCTCAGGCATTAACTGCACTATTCCTTGAACAATGCTTTTAGCACCTGACTTATGAAACCCATTTGACCTTCCTGTATATGGATGCAAATCTATGGTGCAGTCTGACAGCCCTGAGCTTTTGCTACCTTTTCAGTTTCAGCTAGGAAACCCATTAGCTGGAAATCCCTGATATGGTGTCCTGTTTTGGGGATTAGTGTAATCAGATGAGTTTTCTAATTGGCTTGGACAGTGCCAGTGTTGAAATATCTCTCCTACAGCTTTCCAGTATCATTAGTATTTGTCAGTCACTGTTCCTCATTAACACAATATTACATTTCTAGATTATCTGAGTTTCTTATTAGGTTTTCTGCATACATAACAATGCATATCTTAGCTGTTTCCTTCATGTTACTTTGTTAGAAAAATGGGACATTTTTCAGTCTAAAGTGATACAGTTCCTAGTAAAGGGATCAAAGGAGGAGTTTTGCTTTTTTTCAGCATTGAGCCTGCAGATGTTTTTATTAATCAAGTTAATCTTCCAGGAACATTTTTTGTCTTTATCTGCTGTCTTGAAAGGGAAGAAAAAGTGATACTGAGTCTGAGATTTGCTCAGTCACATCTATCTTGTATAACGTTTCTGTGCTTGATTGGAAGTTGCTGTGACAAATGTTAATATAAGAGGGAGAGATAATAACTACTTTGCCATACTGAAAAATGTAATTGCAGAGTCAGTGCTACTGTCTAAATAAGCTGAAAGAGAGCCAAAAACTCTGCTAGTGTTGCAGAGTTTGGCTCTGGATGCCAAAATTGAATTTGATCTTCTCCGTTGGTATTCTAGTGTAATTTTCTAATCCTCTCTTATTCCAGAGAGAACTGTGGCATTTTGATTTATTTTTCCTCTACAGTCTACATTGCCCTAAGCTAGGCAGAGGGTTTCTGGAGAAGAATGCAAGACCCCTGTCACAGGGCAGTGTTCCAAAGTCCCAAACTGGTGCTCTGCTTACTAAAGCGAACAGGCATGCTCTGGCACCTGGGTCTTTTTACGTTAGCCTCTCTGGCAGTGAAATACTACCTTTTTCAGGAAAAAGAAATGAAATAAATCCAAAATCCACCTCTGACTACCTCTAGTCCCAGCTGTAGGTCCTTGATGAGACTCACTAAGCCAGTTGTATGTGTCTGAAGCTTGGAGCTGTTTGATGCAAAAACTGTCAGGGTTATCTTCCCCACAGTGTGGCTAAGCTGGCAACTGGTTCATCATCTGTCTCCTGGATGAGGGAGTTAGGGGAATTCCTGGGGTCCCAGCTGGGATTTAAGTCTCACTTGCTTTGGTGACAGTTCTGCTCTGTCTGTTAACAGTGGTGACAGTCTCAGGGAATCAGTCCTTCATGCTCACATGGGCTGTCTCTTCCCTGTGCTTAATTGTGTACAAGTACTAAAGCAGAGTTCAGCAGGGAAAAACACACCTTTTAAAAATGGGCAGCACATTCACTCATTATCTGCACTGATCCATGGTGAAAATAAGTCAAAGTAAAAAACCTAATATCTTAGAACCATGCAGCTCCTGGCTCTCATGAGCTCAAGTGTGGGCATGGACTGTGTTTGGGATGGGACTGTGAGAGCTGTGACTTGCAAGGCCACATTGTGACCAACATTTGGGAAAAGAGATCTT
Source organism: Serinus canaria (assembly GCF_022539315.1). NCBI lineage: Eukaryota > Metazoa > Chordata > Aves > Passeriformes > Fringillidae > Serinus > Serinus canaria. The sequence continues at coordinate 4,098,266 of NC_066317.1, read as the reverse complement.
TGTGTTCTTTGACCCTGAGCTAATTTACATGCTTCCAGGGACTGCAGGCCTACTGGTGCTGACAGCAGATGGCTCAGAATATTCTCACAGGAGAGTGTGAAGTAACTGGAGAGATGGGATAATTGCATTCGTGCTGTTGGCCCTGAAGTCCAGAGCTGTTACAGGCTGCGAAGGAGCACAAAGAAAAGAGTTGACCACGATGGATGCGCAGCAGTAACAAGGTGAAATGGCATTGCCCTTTCCACAGAACTGATAGCCTGTTAAATATTCCACTGTAAACAGGAGTAAATGAACAGGCAGAGGTTCCTCAGATGTCTGGCAAAAATGTTGTTAATTCAGTTGTGTAGCCAGGGTTGAACAAGTGGTGCAAAGCTGAGAACTGTCTTGCACTCCATTTGTTTATTTTTAAAAGTTTGTGCTTCCTCCCATTTTTCTTGGCCATTCTGTTGAATATATTCAACAAGGAAATAGGAACTGTGTATAACTGGAAGTATTTCCAGATGGGTTTTGTGCTACAAGAGGGAATACAATCTGTGGGACATAAATAACAATATATGGAAACAAAGACTGTGCATCTAAGGCTTAAAAGTACATTGAGCATGGTAAATCTGAAGTGAATCCACACCTGAAGGAGTAGAATGCACTCATCATCAGCACATTGGGCTGCTAGTGCCTTCCTCAAATAAAACTTTCAAGGAGGCAACAGGAGTGACAGTAATTAATGCCTTACTATCTCTCCAGCCAAGTAGCAAAATCTCTGCAGGTGAATTGAGCTGATTTGCTTATCTTACAGAGCTGGAAACACATACAAAAACACAACATCAGGACCAAACCCGAGACTCCAACATGTTGGCTCTATAAGCTTCCTCCAGGGGATTTTACAGAAACCATGGCTTTATGTCTCATTGCATATGTCTAAATAAATAGTTAAGACAAGCATTTTGCATTAGAGATGGTACAGTAAAACAACAAGGTTATTAATTTATTTGCCCCTGGCAAAAGCATTTCATGGCTGTAGCCATCAGCTCAATTTATTTGTTACAATGTCTCGACTTCTTTGAGTATTGTTTATCTGACAGTATTTACAAAGAAGCTCATTTGTGAGAGATTTAAATGTTTTTACAGGGTGAAGTTGGTATGTGTTTAACATAAATACAAATTATTTTAGAAAATGAGGGCAAGACACAGTCCAAAACTGCCTTTAAAATGCTGCTGAATTCACAACAGGGAGCTGGACTTACATGGGTTTTAATACTTCAGATTCCTCCCCAATCCTTTTATTTTCTCTAAAGCAATTTCCAGCAAAACCTTATCTTATTTCCCCTGTTGAGACAGACCTAAGCATCCCCCATTCTTTGAGAATGTCCAAATTCCCTTAGGCAGACACCCAGGAATGTGTAATTTAAAAACAACAAGAAAAAAAGGAAATAAATGAGAAGAAAAATATGATAGCTGCAAGGGTAATACTGCACTCATAGCCAATTTAAAAAATAGACAAATATAAAATGTCCTCCTGATGGTAAAACCTTAGCAGGTAGGTATTAGCACTTGATTTATATTCCTACATATTTGATAGGTAAAAAATTAATTTGCATCTCATATGCATACTACTGCTATTTTTGCATCTCATCTTACAACAGATACTGCTCTGTAAAGATGACAGGTGGATGAATCTCTGATCTTTCATCAGAATGAGAATGTCTGAAAGTTTATCTCCTTCTTCAAGAAAAAATGAAGCATTCTTATTCCTGCCTTGAAAATCATGGAAAGGAAAAAGTAATGTTTCTAAGGTGTTTCAGTTTTCATTTTGTTGTGGGAAATGTTGAGGGCCTTGTTCTATCCTGAGCTACCTCTATTCTGCCAGCAGATTCCAGAAACTCCCTGTGATGTTTTCAGGAATTAACTTCATGGTTAAGTTATATATGAACAAGAGAGTGTGCAGAAAGGCAAAAAAAATAGGGAAAACTTGAAAACAGCAAGATTCCCATTTTGTATTTTTTTTTTGCAGGAAGCACTAAGGCAACTCTTTCTCAGAGTTTTTTGCCTACTCATGTTTTTAGGGAGGGTTGCTTTTTCCATCAATTCATCTGTGACCTGGAGGAGCCATGGTGACAGATTCTCAGATTGTCCCCAGAGTCATTCAAGCCCTGGTGTGATGTTTGTTCTGCCTTTAACAAAGGCCAAGATACTGGATTATAGCATGGTCTCTGCCATAAATTTACTATTTCCTCTCTTTAAAACCATCAGTTTAGGTTGTACTGTCATTATGTTCCTTCAAAAGTCTTTGCAACTGAAACCTTTCCAGAGGTGAAAAATTAAATTTCCTATCTGAGAAGCAGAGAGATAAAATCTGCCTGGGTTCCTGTTTCTCTACAAAAGTCCTACCATTGGATAAAATATGCCAATTTCATGTCTTTTGGTATTATTGGCAGCATGAATTGTTATGTGGAACTTTTGGTTCCACAGCCTTTGGTGAATTCTTTTGGTGATATGTCCCTTATTTTAGAAATTTTTTTGTGCATGACACAAAAAAGAGAAGTTGCTCTGCTGATGACAAATGCATGTGTAATACCCCTGTAAGCAGTTCAGACTTTATAATTCAAGATGTATTCCTGATGCTTGGTCATTCCCTGTGTTACATTGTTCCTTTTATGATGTGAAGAACAAACTTTGAGAGAAAGGAAGATGTCTCCTGTTTTTTGAAGCCTTATCCAGGCTAAAAGCCACTGCTATGGCTTTGTGGATAGTTTCACACCTTGGTTTTTGATTGTCCAGTGCTGCTGGAATTGTAGTTCCTGGATGTGTATCTGATTCCTCCATTGTGTAAGACACATGTCATGAAAGTGATGTTCTCCTTCCAGAAGTTCTTGGCTTGAAATGATACAGCAGAAGTCAAGGTGGGAAGTAGTATCACAAAATATGTTGAAAATGATAAAAAGATCCAGTTACTCAGACTGCTGTGGACTTTCAGGCAAAGTGAAAAGTGGGGTTTTATCCCAAAGGAGAAAGATGTGCAGGATTTTCTAAAAATAGCCCTTTAGCTGTGATTTTTTTGAAGCAGACAAGTAAAGCAGATTAAATTAATACTCAAAACAATCAGCAAACATGATGCTTCTGCAGGCACAACTCTGAGACAAAGAGACTATTTTTCTGTGTCAGTGATATTCCTGAAACATGGTCAGTGCAGTTAATTTCAGATTTGATGGTTTTTAACATTTCTGAAGTGTCTGAAATACTGGCTTGGCTCTACTGTCATGTACTTTTTGAATTGATAGTGTTTTCTAATCCTGTTGTTTGGCAATGAATATTTGCACATTTTCTTGGGCTTGTGCCCATAATTTACAAGGAGATGCTTTGTAGACTGCAGAAAACCCCAGAAATTTTCTTGTCTGAGTATACTCAGACAAACTGAAATAAACCTTCAATTCCAAGATATGATACATGTTATTCCTGCTTTGAACACTGTACCTTCATCACATGTGACCTTGGTGTTTGATGATTTGGCACAGTGCCACAGCAGAATTCGATGATCCACTGGAAATCGTGATTCTTTCACGTGGAAAACAATAAAAAGCATATGGTATCAATTATACTTCACTATTTCTTGGAGAATTCAAGCACCAGAAATAAAAAACACTGTCTGAAGACTTTGAATTTCCATTAACTGGAAACAGTTGGTATAAATTATTTTTACTGAAACTGCTCTACTGGCCCTGGGTAATAAAAGCAAAAATAACATTGGCATTTGATTGACTTCATAGGTGCAAGATATGTCATGCTCAGAGGGAGCATAAAATTCCAGGTTGGGCAGTGGAATCATTTTATTAAATACCATATTTTTCATGGAGAAGCTCTTGGAAAAATCAGTGTCCTGTTACCTTAATTTCTACTGCATCTCTGCTGAGCTTGGCAATTTGCTGATCAAATATACTGGATAGTGAACGTGGTGGTAGCTACACTCAGTGTAGGGAGGTAAGAAGAGAGGCTTCTAGAGTAATAAGAATTTTGGTGAAAATCAAAGCTGAGTTCTTCAAAGGAACAGTTTTGCTGGCAGTGTATTTCTAAAGCCTGGCTTGGATCTGGGTTTTGGAAATTTCAGGGCTGTGTATGTTGTTGTGCTTTACTCTCCCAGGGAGCACATTCATTAGAAATAACCTCACCGAAGTCAGTAACTACTGTGCAAAGAGTTTCTTTTGTTTCTTTGTTCTTTTGGTCAAGATTGAATTACTGTGCTGAATTTAGAGTAATTCTGCGTGGTAGCATCTCCAGTCAATTTCAATCAAATCAAACTTATATTACACTGTGTTTATCTTAACGCCCAAGATTTATCTTCAGTGCTTATTACCACATTTGGTAAGCAGTCTTTTTTCTATGGTTCCTGTAATAGAAGCAACTCTATAAAAATAGTAGCTTGTACTAAAATAGAAACTTAAACTCAGCTGATAGCAGCTCTGAGATAGAAATTTGAACAGAATGCATCTGCATTTGTTGTGGGAAGGCAATTAAGAAATCAATGAAATGTTTGGTAACCAGGAACTTAAAGAGGAAAGCAAGCCCACTGCCAGATTTCTAAATTCTGTCTGTGAGGAATAGACTCTTACCCCTGTTAAATATGAATAAAATCAGGGGGGTTGCTTGTGTAATTAAATCCCACCTGGTATTCAGAGGTTATGCTTATAGAGTTACAGTGTAGATTTATTAGGCAATAAAAAGGGGCACAGGTAACTCACCTGAGAGCAGCCCTTGTCCATGCTGTTCCTTATGTGGGTCTGTTGGTGACAGGGAAATGTCACAGCATTCACTGTAAATTACTCCTATTTTCTCCAAATAGTTTTAGCTCCAGTCCTGATGGCTCCATATACAAATGCTTTTGCCAACAGATCCCAAGTATAATAATATTAAGAACATCATATGTACTTGGAAAACATTAACATTTATTTTTATGAAATGGCATCTGATAGTTAAACTGCCATATTTTTTCCAGACTTCTTTCATTAGAGAGACTGATGACTATTACTACAAATATCCCATGGAGTATTCAATTATGCTGGAAGGAGGGTGAAAATGATATGCCAGAAGCGATGCAAGAGAGATGATGCACATTATTCTAATTTTATGAGGTTGTAGATCTTGGGAAAAGCAGAGATTTATAATGCCACTCCCTGCAATAATTAAGAAAGTGTGTGTCTGATTTATGTATATGTGGTGGGAAGCTGGAGAAGTTGACTGAAAGTATCATGGAAAACAGAATCTCTGTCAAAATGATCTGCTCAAAACTCCAAATTTAAGTTTCTTCTTAAAATTGAAAAAAGTCTTTCTGTGCTTTGGTTGTCAGCCATTGCTTTTTTCTTTTGCTCACAGTGGTTTGAAGTTAGCTAAAAAAAAGTGTAGTCAATTAAAAGCACCCTGATAAGCCAACAGTGTGATGTTTTGTAAATCTTGCCTCTGAATGAGAACAGAAATCAGATCATATTCCTTTACTTCAGACTAAGGATTGGCATGATTCAGCAGGTAAGTTAAGTGTATGCTTGCAGTTGAAATAACTTTTTTGAGAAACAAGTCATCTTTGTCTTTGGAGGAATTCCTAATTTTGTGGTTCAGGGCAGAGAACAGCGGCAGGTCTATGTACAGCATTGACTTGAGGTCAGGGACAGTTGTGTGTTCACAGATCTTGAGGAAGAGTTTGGTAAGGCCAAGTTACTTTTCAAGATCTTTCTTTTTCCTTCCTCCAAGTGCAGCTCAGGATTCAGTCCTCAAATGACTGTAGACAATGAGATTTTTCAAATTACTTGAATGGAGAATATTTTTTGTATTTAGTGAGTTGCATTTTTCGATAATTTGCTTTGCTCTTGTTCCAAGAGCACATAGGGAAAGCAGGCTCTCACTTTTTATGGGAAATCACAGATAAAATTTTTCTGTTTGCCACTGAAAGTGCAGGGACAGTAAATTACTACTTCTTATCCTCATAACTGTTAAATAACATGTCAGGCTGTGTTGCAGGATTGATGAGACTGTCTCATCTGGCAGTGTTTTCAAGGGAAAAACAAGTCTAAGGACTCTGGGTTTTTCCTTCAAGTCTTCTGCATTTCTCCAGCAAATTCTGGATTTGACTCTGATCTCACTTCCAGTTGTTTTAGATGTTGAATAATATTTTTTTCTTAATACAGGATTCAGTTAGCAAATTAAAAGTGGAGCTATTGCGTATCTCATATTTCCCATTGTTTGTGTTCAGTGTAAGTATTAGGATCTGGTTTGTGCCTCTTTCTATGCAGCATTAATCAACTTTTTATTAATTCAAACTTTGTAACAAATGTGGAAACTGCCTTCATTGCCTGATTCACAGTTCATTTATACCAGTGGTGGGATTCCCATTAATGGCAGTGGTAATTAGATAATAATTATTGTTAATTTAATAGCCTGAGCTTGAAGTGTGGAAGTAACATAACAATTTGGAGTGTTTGATGGTTTTTGTTGTTGTGCTTTTTTTGTTTTTCCCCCAACAAGATGAAGGAGAAGAAACATCAGAAAGTTTTTGTTTGTTTACTAGCTACAAGTAAGCAGAGGAATTAAAACTGTGTTTATTGGTATCTATATATAAAAATGAAAACACAGCATCTGTAGAGCCAGTTCTTTCTAAAAGTAATTTAGTTTGTATGCTAATAGTGTTTAAATGTGCCATTTACATTCTATAGCAAAAATCTGTAGCTGGTAGATACAGATTATTATAATTTAGCTGAGTATTTTAAAACCAAATAGGGTAATCTAATTGAAATGAAGCCAGAGAAAAAAAGTGTTGTTTTACAAGTTCATTTTCCTATATGCTTCTTTCTTTAAAGAAAGACAACAGTAAATATCTCTCGGGTATGTGATCTGTGATTTCTCTGCTTGGTAGCACAAGAGAAAACATTACCAGGTGCTCAACCCAGCTCTGAGCCTCTTGCGTCGAGATTACAACTGAAGACAGATCTATTCTTAATCACTTTTTTTGGTTTTTGTGTTGTCAAAATGACAGAAGTAGCACCTCATTCTGAAGAAAATGTGTATGTATGTGTCAAATGCACGAATACTCTGTTTTGAGAAGGAGCTTGTGTTTTCCATCCTCAGCAGTCCAGCTCTTCTCACAGTCTTGTAAGAGAAGGTCACAGGTGACAGACTCCTTTCCTAAGCTGGTGTTCTTGTGTGTCCTGAGGCATCAAAAGGAAATATTTGAGGTGAGGGAGTGATCTGAAGAGAGATGGGAGTGCTCTGCAAGTAGGATGAGGTTATTCCCTGTTACTCCTTTGATGGAAAGGTAGTACTTGGAGGGTTGTCAGTACTGTACAAATGTGCGTTTGTGGGAAAGGAGGAGGCACCTCTTTTACATTAGTCTCATCAAAACATGTCTGTCTCTTTGCTTCTTTCTTAAATGTGAGTCAAAAGTGTATTTGGACAGCTTGAATAAAATTTTGTTTTTTAGCTGGAAGAGTACAGCTAAATCCTTGTACATTATGAATTGGCACCGCTGCACTGAAATCAAGGAAGTTTTGTTGATTTATATCAGCTGTTGCATATTCTTAACTAGAAGAGAGTACAATGTAATGTGTGTAGTAGATGTCCAGATCCAAATGTTTTCAAGTCAGTTCTTTAACTAGTTTGTTTAGGTAACTGAAATATCCTGAAAATACATTAAAGAAAAAATCGAGAGTTTGAAAAAATATAGTACTCCATGTGTGTCTAATTGGGCTCTATGCTGTACCACAGTGATCCAAAGGCATACTTCCTTCATATTTATGTTCTAAATACTGTAATATTTAGTGCAGCTCCTGTTTTGAGGAAGCATTATATGTGTCTAATCTTGCCTGGAGAAACCACAGGATGTGTATAAACAAGTGGTGTTTAAACCAAGTCTGTGGCACCAAATGTGACCATGGCACTGGTGCAAAAAGAAGATGCAAACTGCCAGAAGTGAGGCTCCCAGCTTTAAAGGGTTTGCCCACCAGGACAAAGCATCACACTGGGTGGATTGGTTGATTGATTGATGGATTGCATGCCAAAACCCACTCAGGGTCAGACTTGGAATTACCTGGCACAGTGCTCTTCTGGCCAGAAACTTGGATGAGCAGACTGTGAGGAAAAGTGTTTGCAAGAGGCAGTGACCTCCCCAACCCTGGGGGAAACCAGAAGCTGTTGGCCTGGAACAAACTGAGTGTGATTGGTCTCATCTTGGGAGGAAGAACTATTTTTGCTGGCATGTTTCCTCCTCCATTTGGCAAAGACCAGTGTGTTATGGTAAAATCTTAGATGTCCATACACTGTCTGTGGGCTCTTGCCCATCTTTCATATGATCCATCTTCCATACCACAGCAGTTTTCTTGACAAGATAGCAGTGTTGCAAAAAGGATTCTTTTTCTGACATTAAAAGAGTTCCATGTTGTCTTCCCAGGACTGATTATCTCTTGGGCCAAGAAAGCTTCAGTTTGGGTGCTTTGAGCCAGGCACACACTGCTTTTGGCTCTATTTGCCAGGGTTTGGCACTTACATTTCTGTCTGACTCTTTGCCTCCAGCTGTAGCTTTTCCTATTCTTACATTTGCATGTGAAAGGTACTCTGGGTCTTTTGCTGGTCTCCTGCACCTTAGGCAGTTTCATAATGGCCTTTAAAAGGTATAAAAGAGGCTGCTTGGCATAGCAGCTCATCCAAAGTGGGCTGCCAGAGCTGCCCTGCCAGTGACAGCGGTGCAGGAGGTCTTTGTGTCCTTGCATGTTTAGCCCTAACTCCAGAGCATCATTGTTTCTCTGCTCCTGAGAGAAAGGGATGTGGGTTACAATGTTTTGGCACCCATTCCATCTCCTGAAAGATTCCCAGGGGTAAATGAAGTCAAGAGAAGTGTGGGCTTGTGTGGAGAGGAATGGTGTGAAAAGTGTTGTAAAAAGGTGGAAGTAAGCTGCTGGAGAGGGCTTAGGTTTAACATGGCAGTGAATTAAGAATTTGCAGTTTCAACTTCCCTTTCTTCCCTGGAATGAAAGGTTGGAAAGGAGAGGTTTAACTTTGCATTAAAGTAGTTATACTGCTTTAAGATTATCTGAGAGCAGGCATTGGTTGGAGAACAGGATTCTCAGCCTTCCAGCCCACAAAGGGCCTGCTGTGCCCACAGAGTGTGGGAGGATGCATGACCAAATCCCTTTATTGATAGCAAGGGTTGTCTGCTCTTAAGAATACAAGGCAGAGGTGAATATAGAAGAGGTGGCATTAAAAAAATTTAAAAAACAATCAAAAAATGACTGTTGGGAGCTTGTGAAATGAAAGTTAATCCTGCTGTTGACCAGAAGTCCTTCTGGCAGGTTGTCTAGCTACCTTTTTCATCTGCAAGTAGAGCTGTCAGAGGAGAACAGCTTTGGGGAGTTTTGGGACAGGCCACCATACAAAGTCACTGCAGAGCTTCATCCAGCTGATTTATAGCTGTTCTCTCTCTCTTTCTCTGAAAAGGAGAAGTAGACCCATTTACCTAGAAGCTTGGAAAATACCTCACATTTACCAGTCCTGCAAGAAAGAGGGAATCAGAATAAGCATAGAAATTATTGGTCAGCTGGACTTGAAGAATTCAGGAAAAAGTTAGGCATGAATTTTGAGTAAGGATTCTTATTTTAGCTCCAATATCCTTGATCCCTGTTTATTTTGGTCAGTTGCTAATTAGTAATGTGACTCTTGTCTGTGATGGTTTTCCTAAGTATCCTTCATTCTTGAGGGCCCAGAACTCTCTCTGGCTTTAGTGCTGGTTTGTGTTACACTTGCAATTCATGACTAGGTTTCATTTTAGGCATCTATATTTAGTTTTCTAAGGCACTGCTGAGGGAAAAGAATCTGCCCCAATAATGCATCTCCAAGGAGTGCTGGTTGTGTGGAACACTGTATTTATTGAACAGAGTGGCCGAGTAAATCAGTGTTGGTGTAATTGCAGCTCTTGTAAAGTACATGTTACACTAAATACCAAGATGATACGTTGCAGCTCTACACCCTCTTTTTATCTTGAATGTTACAATCATCTCTCTTAGTTGTTGAATTTAGAAACTGGATGGGGAGGGGAGATTAAGACAGCCATAAAAATCAGAGTATGTACAGATTAGAAGTCCGACAACATTGCTCTTGAGGTCTGTTGGCACTCCCTTGGTTCAAAATTGTATTCAGAAATGGCAGAGTGAGCCATGCTCATCATTGAATGATAACAGGATGGGTGTGAGCTCCTGAAATGTACACCATAGTGTGATGAAATGCCCCTGCACCACTGTTAGATGAAAGCAGACCAGCTTTCTGAAAACTGGATGCTCAAATTTTAGTTTTGAAAATAAATGGGACAATAATAATTAAAATGCCATTCTATTTTGAGTCAAGTCAGTCCTACACCAAAAGTGATCTATTTAAAATTAGTTTAAAAATTAGTTTTTTAGTGCTTATCTGTGTAAAGTGATTCCATTCTGGAAAATGGGAAATGCAATTTTCAGTGTCTATTGTTAAGAGATAGGGTAAGATGGAAAAACTAATTGGAAGTTATTCCAATGTTGCAATATGTCTTTTTTATGTTATGTGCCATGGTACAAAAATAAAAAAAGGTAATTAAATTTATACTTTTACAGCCAAGTGGCTTGTACAAAAACATTGACAAGACATGATTTATTCCTGTGCAGAACTGCCAGTGTAGATATCAGCACAGTTAGCCAAGGATCTGAACTGCCTAAACAAGTAGTTAATGTTTCTGTATTTACACCTCCTCTCTGAATTTCAGCTGTAGACCTGAGTGCTGGCTCACGCTGGTGCAAAATACAGGTGTAAATTATTCTGCAAAAGAGACTGCTGAGAGCTGAATGCAAATTTAAATAATAGAGGAGTCTGCCTCCATCTTTTTTCTTCTTGTATGTGGCTTATTTTAGACTCCCATCTCTTCAGAGTAGGAAGAGATTATTACAAATTATAACACTTTATTATTCTGTACTTCAGTGCATTCCTCAAAAGAACAGAATTAAAGCTTCAAGGATCTAGACAATAATATGTTGCAAACAACTGTTTTAGTTCCCCAGCTACTTTATTTTCTAATATATAGCCTGTGGTTGTCCCGTGAAGATAAGATCTGGGTTTAATTATGCCCTGGGACAGCCCAGCAAAAGAAGAAATGTCAGGAAGGGGGATACTTCAGGGAGCAAAACATTTGGGTGAACTTCCTCTTCTATATTTGGAGAAGCATAGGACTTAATTTCTCTGAAACATAACCAGACTTTTCTTGCTCTCCCTGGAAAACCTGTGAGTAATTACTATGCAGAAGTAGTAAATAATATATTCAGGAGTTTAATCCGCAGCATTTCATGGCACTTTACTTGTGCTCCTGTCTCATCTTTGAAGAGCTGTGTGACAAATGAATTGAAGCCATTAGAGTTCTTGAACATCCCTGTATCACTCTAAAAATGTGTTTCCAGAATGACAGAGGACAGTGACTGCAGGCAGGCTGCATAATCACCCCAGCAATGGCTCAGCTCCAAGCCACCCAGGACAGGCAAACACAGGAATAAATCTTCCCCTCTGCTCAGACCCACAGAAGAGATCTCTGCCCTGGCCAGAAGTCTCTGTTGCTCAGAGCGAAGTTCCTCTGTCAGCCTGCATCCTTATACACATTCCCACTGCCAGGTCTTGTCTTCAGCCCTTTCTTGTGTCAGAGGTTTGCCAGGAAAAATGATCCTTTCAGCCAAGGAACCATGTGTTCTATGCAAATGAAAGCAAATAGTTCTGCTGTTAATCATCTCACTTGTCATTGAGCAAAACAAAGCTTTTGAAGCTAATTCAGAAATTATCATCACGTCAACATGCAAGCTTTGCGGGCTCCACTTACCTGTGCCAGGTTATCCCCATGATACACATACACAGGGCTGCCTTGACTCAAGATCTAACAAAAATATCCTGGTTTAGTGAAAGTCACTTGGAAGATGGTGTTGAATCTGGATTTTTTGCTTGTTTTGAAATAACTTGCTGGATGAATGTGCCAAAACTTGGGAAACATTAGTGGGCATGACTAGAAAACTGCTTTCACTGTGTCTTAACAGAGGCCTGTGCTCTGGTACAGCTCGGTAGTCCACTACTTTACCAATCTTTAGTCCCTTGGCAATACAGGTGTTGCTTTCTTTTTGAGATACAAACCAAACACAATTTAAAAAGCAAAAGGTGTTCTTCCTGAAGCTTGCAGAGATTGACATCTAGGTTGCTCTTTCTCTTAGGGAAGCTCAAAGCCTTTTACTCTCTTTAAATAGCAGAGCTTTGTGTCTGCCACCGTACCTGTCATTATCTCATTGTCGGCGTTTGTATGTTTGGTTGGCAACACATGCTCGTTCTCCTGATTAGCACCATGCTTTAATTTTATTTAATAAGTGTATTTCAGAGCCAGAATGATCCTCATTAACCAGAGTAATTTCACTTTGCCATGTAGAATTAATTAGGATGAAGACTGTCAAATGAAATGTAAAAAACAATCAGTGGTTCTCATTAAGAGATAATAACAAGATTTTTTTGTGCTGTTTAGCAGTTTGGTTTTGGTCCCAGCATCAAATGTTAAGAACTTGTACATGTTGTGAACATTAATTTTAATACATTTGATCTGGCACCATGCAAATAATTAGATCCTTAAACTTCATTTGACAACCAATAATTTAGACTTCTAGCTAAATACTGAAAAAGAGCTTTAAGAATAGGTAGCTAATTTAGGCATACATCAGAGTTTGATGACATGTGCAATGCTTGAAAGAGGAGCTGAAGCAGTCAGCTAATGATTGTATCCAACAACTGAGTCAGGCCTGATACAATTTTGGAAGATTTGAGGCAAACAAATAAAGAGAAGTTCTCAGAGAAGGGTGTCAGGGCAGTAAGGGGTTTGGAAAAACTGGAGGATTTTGAGTTGTTTTATAAAGGCTACTCTGACATTTCTCTTTTGATAAAGCTGGAAGTAAGAAGGATGGTGCTGATTGATTCTCCATGTTCCCTAGGGATAGGGCAAGTACTAGGTTGCAGGAAAAAGACATTTGGATGTCAGAAAGAGCTAATCTCCCAAAACAGCCAGCTTTTCAAAGTGGTGGTGTGTCTTCCTGCTCAAGATTCTTGTTCTCAAGAGCAAGGCAGACAGACATCTCCCAGGAGTGGTGGGATATACTTCCCCTGACTGGAGAAACTACTTGGCACCTTCTCTGTGCCTTTGTTCTTCCAAGGGTGAGCCAAGTATGGAGAAAGGCAGTAGGCATTCATAAGGAGTACACTTGCATAATGGCATTGCCTCAGCCAAGGAGTCAAAGTGTGGTCTAAACACCCAAATTCATTGAAACTTCAATAACAGTCATGAGATGAAAGGGTATGTAGCTGAAAACACAGATGCCTGTTGAACCAGGGCAAACATTGTGGACTGGAAAATAATTTTAGCAGTAAAAAGTGTTGGCTATCTTTGAAGTTCAGGAAATTGTTTCTGTTTAAATGTGTAGGTTCTATATGACAGCAGCATCATTTGTTTTCTGGCTTTCCTTTGTGTTGTGACATTTTCAGGATTACAGTAAACAAAAAAGTCATCATGAGCTGTTCAAGGAATATCAGCTTTGTGGCGTTAGAGATGTCAGCCCGATTGCCTTCAATTAAATCCAAGAAGTAAAGTCTCACCCTTTCCAGCTTGTTATTGGGCTGTGAGCCCAATGAAGTAATTTTCCTTTGATTATGCAGCCAGTCCTGAACATATGAATAGATTTGATGACTGCATGCTGTGGTTTGTTGTGGTTTTTTTCATTTTATGGATTTTATTCTGCCTGGAGGCTATGCAGTCTGTTATGCTACCCATCAGCCCCGGCTACAGAGTCCAGCTTGGAAAACACTGTTCTTTCCCTGCCAACTTGTTCAGCCTACAGTCACTCAGCCTACAACAGCTTGTCAGCTCGACTGAAAAGAGCCAAGTAAGACTTTACAATCATGTTTCTTTCCCTGTCCTTTACAAAAGACAGTATGTTTCTTGATTCAGATTGGGCAGAAGTTCTTGTGCTGCATGGCCAAGAGCTCTGGTAATATCTCCTGTGTTCAGAAGAGGCAGCCTGGCCCTGTTAACCACTGAGCTCTGAAGAGAGGAGCCAGGAAGAAAACAATTCTTTCTGGTGAAGTTACTATTCTGTTAATAACACAGCCTTATTTTTGTGAGCTTCAGCAACCTAAACACAAGAGGGAGATGTAATTGCCACCATTTTGCTGTGACAGGGAGAAGCAGTGTGTCCTGAGATCATGGAAGGAAGGGCTACTGAGCAACATGGGAGTCAAATCCTCTGAGGCACCCACACAACATCTGGCATCATTATCTGAGCTACAGAGCAAAATGCTCATCAGAAAGACCCTCAGCACAGCCCATAAACTGTGCAGGAAAAACCCATTTAAAGTGATGCTGCTTTGAGCACCATCAGCAGCAGAACAGAAATGCCAGCAAGAGGAGGGAGGGGTAACAGGAACAAACCTGGCATCTCTCTTTGGGGAAGACTGGTTGCCTGCAGCTCTGCACCTTAGATAGCTCAGCATACTTCTGCAGGACATATGAAGCCAGCTAGTACCAGAGTCCCACAGATTCATCCCTGGATCCGTAGCCATTCAGCTTCATCACTCTTAGGTACTTTATGGGCTCTTGGGGTTCAAATGTTTGATTTTTCTGGTGAAGGAACCCAAATCCCAGCTCTGTCCACCTTTTCCCTTGCCGCTTCTGAGAACCCTTTGCATATTAATTTGCTGAGCATTTTGGCATGCTAAAGTACCCACTAGTTCAGTCAGTGCAGGCATCTTCAGTTCCAGAGCTCAGTTCCAGTGCCAAATGTGTAAGTGGCACAAGTGGAAACTCTGCAGCTGCCTGGCCATGCCAGTGATGCACACAGGAGTAAGAAGTGGTGAGACAGCACAACAACAATTGCACCAGAATAAGACCATCAAAAAGACCTAGATCATTGTCCCACCTCTAAAATTAGAGATATGATCAGAATTAAAACCTCCTAACATAATTTAGGTTCTGTAAGAACTGCAGATGCTTTCATGCCACAAACTGGGAGGTGTGTTTATCTGCATTGCCTGCTAGCCATGCCAACACATGTGGCTGGGAAGGTCTTTGTTTTGTGGCCAGCCAACACTACAGCTCATCTCTCCCTCTCTCTTTGCCTTTCCTCCCAGTCTCAGTCCCACTGGGGCTTTTGTTTCAAGTTCTGGTGCCAAAGTTTCTACATCTCTCCTGGAAGTTATTCTGCTTTAAACTGCCAGAGCTCTCTTTTCTTCTAAGTGTTTACTCCTTTCTTCTTCTTTTCTGTAGTATTTCCTCTTTCACTTCCCATTAAATCCTTTTTCTGTCTCTCATTCACTCCCCCATTTTCATCTTGTGCAGCTTTTACAGCCTACAAGTTTTTGTAATTGCAATTTCTCTGGGGGGGCTGTGTGGTTTCCTTTTTTTCTGTCTGATGTCAATTGCCTTTTGGATCAAATGTTGGCACAGCTTGTGCTGCCAGGTAACAGATATAATACCTCATGGAAAAGAGGGGTTATATCCTATAAAAGCACCAAAGAGTGAGTTGATTTGAATATTTTCAAACTATGGTTCCTTATAATTATATTATTTTTCCTAAACTTCACAAGTTATTACGAAGGAATACTGATAGAGGAAAAAAAAGTACTTTAAAAGTAAGGTTTTCTGCAGTATCATATATTCATCTGCTTTTCACAACTGAATGACTTTGAAATGCTCTGTTAAGCTGAGAGTAAATGCAGCATGAGAAACAATGCTCTCTGTAAATGCTGATATGTGTATTTTTAAAATTGAGTACACTATTATCAAAACACATCCTATCAATTGCCGAGAACAACTTTGTGCATGTTTGAGTAATGTTTTGTATTCATTTATTTATCTAGGATGAGGAATAGCAGGAACAAGAGAGGCTTTCCTGGGAATGCATCCAAGGAGCGCTGGTGGAGGCTCTCTAGTTAATCACTTTGTCAAAAGGAGTCCTTTTTCCAGTGTGCAACATTATTCACTTAACTTTTCATTAGGCCTTTTCATGTAAGTACTACCAAATCAAGCAGCTGTGATATGGAAACCTTCATTTATGCCAGATCACTTGAACCTCCTGCCTTTTCATCTGTGCATCAATAAATACAGAATGTGAGTGAATATAGAGCTTCTTCAATGCCAACCCACAGCAGGCTGAGCTCCCCCAAATCCCAGAACTTACTGCAATCTTGCTCAGAGTTTGTTCTCTGTTCCTGTATCATAAGTGAGTGTTACTCAGCAAGCATGTGACTTCACATGTGTTCACTTCCACCATTAAAGTGGATTCAGGTGCTTGGCATGGCTGTCTCCAGGCAGATTTTCCTTAAATAATTGATAGCTGCACTCACACTGCCCATGCTTCTCTGGCTGGCTGTACTCATGTTGTGCTTATAGGGCTTTACAGAGCCCATGGCAAGGGTCTCACTTTCTTGTGGATCTGACCTATTTTCATGTTTTCCGGTGAAAAATTATGCCAAATGAACTTTCTTACACCTACTATGATATGATCAGAAATTTCTATTTTTTCATCCACAGCTGTCCTGAAATGTAAAAGTTTATTGTTGTGAGCCCCTAGGGTTTGATTGCCAGAAGATACTGAATGAAGAAAGGAGACATCTTAGACATTACCCTGAATGGTATTACATTAAAATCTTCTCATGGGCAAAAGGAAACAAATCAAATGAGTTGAACCAGGGACTTATTATTTTAGTTGATACCTTGTTACTCTAGTCAAACATATCTTATTAATTCAAAAAAGCCTCACAAATGATGTGGTAGAAGTGGTACAGAAGAAAGTCTTCCCATTATCCACCTTTTTTCTCTGGGAGTATCTCTGGGCCTTCAGGGCTTTGGTTTTGGTCACCCTCAAAAAGAAAAGGGTGTTTATAAAGTTAGTCAGCATAGTAATGACAGAAGGGGTTATTGTTTGTTAAGGAGTGGGTAGCAAATTGTTTTCTGGATTCTTTATAGTGCTTTCTAAACAGATACAGAATTTGTTGTTTGCTTTGGGCACAGACACTGAGCTTGTGAGATGAGGCTTAGAGCAGATTGGCAGACATGATGTGGGCAAACAAAGCAGAGCATTGCACTGGCTGGACTGGGGTCAGCTTTAACCAAGGCCTTGATGATATAATTCTGTGCAATTAATAATGGGTGCTTGGTGGCTCTTGCAGTGGAATGGCTGGTTTCTTGATCAAGTTCATTTTGTTTGAAAACCAAAGTACCTAATGACTTGCAGATGGAATTAACTCTTCTGGTTATAGCTGTGCCACATCCTGTGTTGTGCTTTTCAGGTGTAATTGCTGTTAGAGGAGCTGCAAGTGAAGCTTTATGCCACAAAAGGATAGCTACTCTGTATTTGGGCTTCCTCTAGATGAAAAGTAATGTCTATTTCTTGAGCATTTCACATTTTTCAGAATTGCTTTGAAACTCTGTGCAGTTCTGCTGTTTTGGGGACAAAATCAAAAGTTATGTAGAGACTGAGCAAACTGATTCATGAAAACACTTTATTTCTAGCAACTATTTCCCATATAGTTGTAAATGAATATAATCTGCATATATTTGAAAGATATGAGCACTTGAGTCAAAAGAGATGACCAGTGTTATATCAGCCTTGGGGATAACTGACTGTGTTGCTTTTAGTTGTGTAGCAGACTGTGGATTTCCCCTTAGGAAGCTCTTAAAAGGGATCCCCAAGAGTCCATTGTTTCAAAGACAAGTTTTCCTGCAGAGTAAAACATGTATGACACAGTTTGCCTTCATGTGCCTGGAACTACTGGGCTGGAAACTTCTTGGCTGGGCTGAAACCCAGTTTGCAGATGGCACACCTGTAACCTCCACTGATTTCTGGGATTTGCAGTCTTGGTCTCAGCCTGTAGCAGCTGTTCAGCAGGCTCAGTGTCACCTCCTTAACCACAGGCAGCACTTGTTGCATAATACAAGGGAACTTGGTTTCTTTTTTCCACCTTTGCTGCCTCAGTCCTCACAATGAGCTGAAGAACTGCATTTTTGTTTGACCCCACAGTCAAGGACAACTCTAATGACAAGGTTGGTTTTGTAGACAGGCCACTGAATTTTGTGTTTCTCTGGCACTACAACATAGATGTTTTGTGCCAGTGGTGTTTACATTAGAAAAAAAGACTTCTTTTATGTACTAGGAAAGCAACAGCTTCAATACAGTAGCTTGGTCTGCATTTTCTGTTTTGTTTGCTGACTGTTATTAACTCCACATCATTTATTCCTTTAAAAGCTGACTTAGAATTTTCAGTTGTGTAATTCTCAATGTGCTAAAGGCTACATTTGAGGTATGTGCATTCAGAACTGGTTCAGTAGGGATAGTTTACTTCCACTGGTTATTACTTCAGGCATGCTTGCAATAAGGAAAAAATGTTTTATTGTTGTTTCAGATCTGCTGTGTTCTAGGAAATTCAAGGATGTGCTTTGAAAGGGTGAAAACCTGGAGAGGTCACAGAGAAAAATCTTTCTAGTTTTGGAGGCCAGAGAGCTAGAAAGCCCATTCTTCAGTCTTCACATTTTATACCCTGGGGTAAGTGAGATCATAATTGTCTTGTTGCTTTATTTTGCATGAGGAGCTAAATGTGGTCACCTTTTAGGTGATTGTGTGCATGACCAGCAGGAATGAATTTCTTTCTACCAGAATTTCTGCAGCAAGCATACCACAAACAGCATTGAGGAGGGGCTTTGGAGGGGCAGCCCAGTTTGTAGCTCAGGAAACCCTAATCAAGAACAAAGGAGTGTCCTATAGCAGATATTTTCATATCAGTTAATGCAGTGTTTGGGGTTTTGTTTGGTTTAGATTTTTTTCTTCAGAAGGTATGAGAGGCTGCTTCTATCTAAGAAGTACAATATTGACATTTATTGAATGGGAAATAGGCTGGTTTGTGTATGTTCTGGAGCTTTCCCTCTGCCTTGTGCATCCTTTTGGTGACTTAGGTGCCTCTTTGCTGCCTGAAAAAGCTGCAAAGAGTCTGGGCTTCAGTGCTTTCCTGCCAGGAGGGTGGTGTCAAAAGGAATGGCTTCCACATGGAAAGCAGTCACACATCTTGAAGTGTAGTCCATCCCTTAATTAATAAAAAGAGCCTTCTAGGATGGGTGCAAGCCCATTTTAATCATTGTTTGTCACAGGCTTTGAAAGTGTCTTAAAAACACTTGTGTGTGTGTGTGTGTGTCTGGCATGAGCTCTGTGTGGGGAAAGACACATGGAGTGGTTGTAGAGCAGTGTGACAAACAGATGGACAGGGTGATGGATTGGGAGGGATAGGCCAGTGCAGAGCCTGACAGTTGAGATAAATAGTAGGGAAAAGAAGTTTTGACAGGGGACAAATTTTATGTCATAGCAGATGAGCATCTGGCAGGTGGATTTGAGTGGGGAAGGGACACAATCAAATGCTGAGCAAGGAGAGCAGCTTGTCCTTGTTACATCTCACGTGTTTTTGTGGGACTGCAAGGGAAGCATTTTGGAAAGCTGGGAAAAGCAGTGACACAGTAGCTAGGACTGAGTAAGGGTGTGAAGAAGAGATTAGGGGTGGGGGTGGAATGCAAGGGACCACCCCCAGAAGTTTTACAGAAGTGCAGCCAATAAATAGAATTTGTAGGTAGAGGCCCTGGGTTTTCTATTCCAGGTGAGAAATCTCCTGGTGGATCTGCAGAATCCCTGAGGGGGCAGGGCTAAGGAGGAGGAGGAAATGAGGGCATGTCAAATATGAAGAGAGTCATAACTTGAGGTTTGGCTGCATTGTTGTGTGAGTCCGTCCATCACTGCACAAAACCTCCGTGACGGGCACGGATTTGTCAGGAGTGGAGCCTGGTGTATGGAATCAGGAGTAGAGCCTGGTGTATGGAATCAGGAGTGGAGCCTGGTGTATGGAATCAGGAGTGGAGCCTGGTGTATGGAATCAGGAGTGGAGCCTGGTGTATGGAATCAGGAGTAGAGCCTGGTGTATGGAATCAGGAGTAGAGCCTGGTGTATGGAATCAGGAGTAGAGCCTGGTGTATGGAATCAGCCTTCTCTGCTGCTCTGTCTGAGAGAAAGAGAGCACCTCTGACATAGAGCCCCACTTCTAATTACAAGTATTTTATAACCCACAGCCCTAATGGAACTTGGGAGGAATTATTACTACAATGTATTCTTAACAATGCATTGCAAGACCAAATTGGAATAATGCTTTTACATTTTAAACATTTAAATTTTAAACATTTTTAAACATCATGCATCTGATCTAATATTACAGCTAATCAATCAGAAACTGATCCTGAAGTCTCTCAAAAATGGCTGTTGCTGGTGTAAATGGATATAATGAATGCTAGTGTTGTCTTTTCAAATAGGAAGTGATACTCTAAGTCCTCATAGTGGCAAAGACAGATCAATAGTTTGTGGAAAGATATCCCCAGCAACATCTGATGGGCACCAGTCTTCATCTCTGGATATCAGTGCTGCAGTCCCCATGTCAAAATAAGGTAAATGTTGTTAAAGAAGTGTAATGGAATCATTAAAAGAGAACCAGAGCTGATCCCACTTGAGACAGAACCTAAAGTTCTGCACAGGCATTGAAACTGGGGACATGCAGTTGTTCTTGTTGCTGTGTTTTTACAGTAATAAATGACATGCCCATGCCTGTGCTCTGGGGAGTTTTTCCTTCGTAACAAAATTACTCCTTTCTTTTTTTTTTTTTCATGAGGAAAGCTAGAAATACCATAGACAAAAATGGACGACAACTCAGTAGAACTTTTCTACTCTTACAACCAAGTAGAGAATTTCTTTCAAAAAGCACCAAATCCAGGTATATGCTGTGTTTAAAGAGTGAAAATAAATAAAAGAATTTATGGCCTAGCCAATCTACAGGCTTGCTGATCAGCAAAACAGGAGCTTTAAAGCCTACAGATAATGTAGATATGTTGGAGTCACACTATTTTTATGAGAGAATATTGAAGGTTTTGGTCCTGATTATGGACTGAGTATAGGAGTTGTTTCTTTCCCAGTGCTTTTGGGTGGCACATTCTATTAAATATTAGTGAAGTAGCTTCTCTCAGCTCAGCTGTTGGAGCTCCTGTCTCTCCTCTAAAGGTGTTTTTGTCACTGCATTTACTCAGAAATGAACTGCTGGCCTCCCATTTCACATAGAAACACACAGAGAAGTTTGAGTAACATGTCAGGAAAATTTTGCTGGAACAGATTTTGGGAAAAAATTGAAGCTAGTTAAGCAAAGTAGTGTGAGACATTTGGGAGCTGGTTAAACATCACTGAAAATTATACAGGAAGGGAGTAATTCTGCAAAATAAAGTGTAAAAACTAGATAATCCAAGTGATCATTTTTTTATGGGGTCCTTACTGTCTGTTATTTGGAGAGAGACAGGTAATGGTCTTGTTAGCAATCCCATGGAAAAAAAGAATTGAGACACCAGCATTTGCACAATCTCAGTAAGTAATAATTGCAATTTTTAAGCTGTTACTTTGCTATTCAGGATTGTACTTGAAATGGACAAAAAAAATGCTTCTGTTTCTTAAAGCTCATACAGAAAGAGTGACAGAGAAGGAAGAGAGTTGAACCCAAGGCAAATGTGCGAATGATTATTAGTACTTTCTTTAGTCTGAATTTTTCTTCACAGTTTTCAAAAAATGTTTTAGAACAGAAGTAATTTTTACAATATTCTGGTCATTAGTTATCTGGGAGTTTTGTGTTCAGGTATTTATTTTAACATGACAATAGTGGTTATTTTACAATATTTTCATCGTTCAAGATATCTGAGGACTGTGCCTCTCCTTTTCACAACACCATATGTTTTCCTTTTCCAAATTTCAAGGAATGTAACATGATATTTGCTTCATTTAACCTCTGAGCTGGCAAACAGATAAGGATGAAATGGATAATAGGAGAATTAGCTTTTAAATTGCAGAGCACTAATTTAGAAACAATGTAGAACAATCTTGTACAAGCTGATATTTGACTTTTTCCATGTCTAGATGATAATTCTGTGGCTATTAAAGAGAGGAGAGCTATCTAGCAGTTATGGATGTCATCAGCTTTTGTCCAACAGCTATTAAGGACTGTATCCAACTAAAAAGAACAATGGTTTAAATCAGACAGGAATATAAGAAGGTTTGGGATTAAGCTCTATTACATAGAAGAACAAATTCTGCCACCTGCCATGGCTTTAAAAACTCTGGTTTTGGACTACAGGTTTCTCTTCTCACTAACTGGAAGTCCTGTAATATTTTTAAATAAAAGTAGCAGCCATAATGTGCATTGAAGTGGTTATGCTGGGAATTACAGCTGAAGGAGAAGTTGCTGTGAGCCATAGGGTGGGGGAGAAAAGGCAGAACAGTTGACAGTAGCATACAGAAAATTTGGTTACTAAACTTTTACTGTGTGGAAGTGAAACAAGACCTTCATGGCCTACTTTGCTCTGGAGGATAATCAGTGCTTGAGGAGTCAGGGTGATACTCCATGGTGCGTTGCTCCAGTGTGCTCTGTAGAGCCTGAACCCAAGTAACATTTGTTTGTCTTAAAAAGACATGAGAAACTCCAGGCCTTAATGAAGTTTTGGCAGTTTTTGTTCCAAGAGATGGAAGTTACTCCACCTCTCACACCTGGTTTCTGTCTGAGTGTGAGGTCTATTCCAGCAAGTACTCACAAGAAATCAGAGTTGTGACTGTAGATGTGGGGCTATAGCAGGAACTCATTTTCATTAATTTAGGACCGTGTTTTGTGCTTTTAAGATAACAAGGTCTTGAAGAATTGCACAACCCTCAGCTCCCATCCTGGCAGATAGATCATGAATAAATAATCCCTGAACGATTTTAAACTATTCTGAGTAATTAAGTATAGTGACAAAGATTTTTCCAAATGAACTCTCAATGCAAGGTATTCCATTGCATTGTTCTTCTGTAGAGACTGCCAGTTTATTTCTTGCACTCTTTATCTCACATTCTGCTAAGCACATGCTGTTACCTTTTTGTGCTGCTTCATATTCCCATTATTGCTCCTACACTCAGTCAGGCCATTCCAACATACACATTGCACCTGCTTGAATATCTTTGAAACTACCTCTACAAATCCCTAAATCCATTACAGATGCAAACGAGAGCCTCGCAGTGAGACAGTCTGTCTTTTGGACACCAGGTTGTCATCAGAAATCTCACCATCACTTCTTCACCTGCTCATGTGGTACCCAGCTGTGCCTTGCTGGCCCTGCTTTTGCCTGGAGTGTGAGATTTGCTGTTCAGAGGTGAGATTGCCATTTCTGAAAGACTCTGTGTCGATCTCTCATTGGCCTCTCTGTGTTCTTCCAGAGAACACACAGAATTAGGTTTTGATGGGAGAGAGGGAAATGCTTTAATTCTTCTTCCATGTGCATTAAAATATAAGTGCATATTGTATAGAGCTGCTTAAGGAAGCAAAGTGGTTAGAGTGAAAACTTGCAATAACTCTGAAAGCCAGGATCTTTACATGTTTTACATTACAGTTCACTGTGTTAACACTTGGCCATGGTGCTGTGCAGCTCCTAATGCATCAGAATTATGGAAACATCTGGGCTAAATAGCTTCATGCCGATCCACTGAGGAAATTCACCAAGGATTCAATACTTTTGATGATATTTCATTTTCTATCTAGGATAGTAGGTTGCATTATGCTTATTTCCGATTTATGAAACACACAGGAACATTTTGTTTCTTTTTCTTTTCATTTAGTCTTTTAAGTGCCTACAGGGCACATCTGTGCTTTTTTATTAAGAGCTACATTATGGCTGGGCCTTGCGTGGCTGCAGTGTGGGAGAGGGAGCAGAGAAGTTCCTTTTCCCTTTGCACAGCCCATCCTGAGACTGCCAAAAATTACAAACCTCTCCAGAGCCAGGAGTAATCCTTTGAAAGGATGATCTTTCTGCTGCATCTCTGTCCTGCTGGCCAGGAGAGCTGGCTGACCATGTGGGAAAGTACCAA
This sequence comes from Serinus canaria, assembly GCF_022539315.1. Lineage (NCBI taxonomy): Eukaryota > Metazoa > Chordata > Aves > Passeriformes > Fringillidae > Serinus > Serinus canaria. The sequence continues at coordinate 4,074,255 of NC_066317.1, read as the reverse complement.
ATGACTAACTGTTGCAGCACAGCCAAGGTGCTCTGGTTGGAAGCCCCTTTGCTGCAGGCATTGCTTCCCACACACTGCCTGTCCTCTGTCCCTGGCACACCCTTCTGCTGGGACTGCAGGAGCAGCACGTCCACTAACAGCCTCTGATCTTGCCCAGGTGCTCTTCTGGGGATGCCCAGCTCTGCTTTGGTGTGTTTGTGCTGTGCTGGCACAGAGAGGATGGTCTGTAGCCAGCACTGAAATCTGCCTTGAGCTCTCTTGTAGGGCACACACAGCTCCTGCTGACTGTGAGGTCTGTAGTGTTGTAAGCTGATCCCATTTAATGTCAAGGAGCTTTTGGGTTGCAAAGCTTCTCTGCCTCCCTGAAAAGCATGCATGCTGTACAGTGCTCTGCTGCATAGCCCTGATAAAAACCCAACAGCAAGGTGTTGTTCCAGGTGTGGCTTTGGTCTGTGTCTTGCAGGTCAGTGGTGAGCATCTAAATACCTTGAGTTTCAGTCCAGCAGATGATCAGTGTGGGGCTCACTCTGACACCGTGTAAAATAACTGCCATTAAACTTTTATTGTTGGGCAAAACCTACACTCTTGTTCCTAAAGAGGTGAGGGATTGCTTCAGAGCATTCATTTTTTTTCCCTGGAAGCATTCATGTGCTGGATACATCTTTTAATTGCTTCCTCCTGGCTCTGAAAGCTCAGCCTTCATGTGGTGTTCAGGTTGAACTTCCACTGAGGCAAGGAGCTAGAGAAAAGACATTTTGTGTGCAAGGGACTGGACTGTGCTATGGCCCTACCTTCCAAGGTGACAAGTTTGCCTAAGTTAACTGCTTGATCAGGGCTGAGTCCCAGTCATGGACTAGAGATCTTCAAGTGTGAGGACACGGACTTAGTCTGCTCTGAAGATGCCATCTTTCTGTGTGGAGAAGAGAATGTTATCATCCTTTCTGTAAGTGGCAGGTAAAGCAGATTCAGCCACGCTTTTGCAGCGTGAAGAATACAGTTTGTTTTTTCAAGTCAGATCCTTCAATTTTACTCACATTTGAGAGCGGTAAATTAAACTGCTTCTCATGGTGTGAATTTCTAAATAGTCTGGTATAAAATTTTTCTTTTGTCTCCTTAATTAATTTGGATGTCTTCTTTTTCTTCTAGTGAAGGGGATGATTTTCACTGACTATAATGTTTTAAGCTGACATGATAGTCTTGCTCTAAAAGAAAGCCAGTTAAAAAGCAGACCCGGGAGCAGCAATACCAGCTTGTCAACACTGCTCTCCTTGCATAGGTATGTGAACTTTAGTATCCCTTTCCCCAAAGGTACACCTTTTGTGGGGTATAAATAAGAACCTTTCTGTGTTGTGCTGACTTTCTCTTCATCAGGCCAAAGAAATGTAAATATAGATCAGGAAATGTTCAAGGCAACCCTTGGTGTGGGGAGTTAATCTATTTTATATGCATATAAAAAGCTTTTATGGGATGATCACCAACATCTGATGTGCACTGTAAATAAAGTAGTGTCCCAGGCCTCTAAATCTCAGCAGCCTGGACTGCTCTGAGCTTTGAGAGACAGCCCAGCTGAGCACTGAGAGCAGAATGCTGGCACGTAGCACTTCAGGTCATTGTGAATTTCCCAGCTTTACACTGAGCCTTGAACACAACTGCAGAACTCTGTGCTGAGGCCTCTGTGAGCTGAGCTTCCCTGGGTGTGCTGGGACTTTCTGGGATGAGAACAAAGCACCTCTGTCTGAGAGCTCAGCATTCTTGGTGACTAATCTGGAGCTGGAGACTCAGCCCCAACAGGAACTGGTTCCTCTGCTCTGGGTTCCAGCTGCTGGGCACAGTTTGTTGACTTTACCCTCTGCAAACCTTGTAATGTGTATACTTAAAGGGAAGAAAGTCTACAAACTTCAGAAGATGAAAGACACCACTTCATAATCTTCCACCTCTGAGTATAAGAACAAAGAGCCAACATGCAGCCATGATTATATGTAATACATTACTGCCAAGTATTCTGAAAATATATTGAGGAATCTCTGTGATTTTTGTATGCACTGAAATATAGATGTGCAAAGCTGAACAGAGCTTCCTTTCCTTTCTGTGATTGGTGTTTGCAATGACTTTGGCAAAACATTTTAAGAGATTCTAAGTGAAGCACATCTACCTATTCAAAAAGGAACAGTGATGGTGAGTATCTACTGGAGAGGTAGTGTTACAAGGTTCTTCTTTTTTGGTTTCTTTTTTTTTTTTTAATTCTGATATGAAAAATAAAGAACAAAAATCTCTTGCTGAGAGTGAATGCCAGGGAAGAGACATAGCACAATGTGTTTCTTTGCATTAAATACCAGGTAAGTGATGCAGCTGGACTGGTTCAGTTGGAATTAGACAAGTTTTCAAGTCCCCAAATGTGCTGGTGACTGGTGTGTTTTCTGACATTCTGGAGTACCCATGTGTTGGTGAGAATGAATTTCATGTCATTCCTGCTTTGGTGAAGATGCATTTTTCTCAGCTATTCACAGTACTGAAAGAGCCAAGTATCACATTTTCACACTGGTTAAAGAAATCATTCATTAAATGAAAATACTTTCCAGGACATTTATTGACTGTGTGTCCAAGGGGATCCCATCAGCAGCCTAAGAGGGAAATGCTGTTCAGAAAAATCACAGGATGATGCCTTGTAGCTCTGTCTTGTCCTGAGGACACCCATGATCTCCATCAGTTTTCTCAGGTATTTTCAGGTGGAGAGAGATAACTGGGACAAGTTATTGTATGGAACAACATACAAGTTACTGTGTGTTGAATTGTATTCAGACTTATTCATTTTTTACTGTTCTACATGGTCTTTACTGAAATTGGTGCAGTGTTTTGGAAAATACTATATGTAGTGTATTTATCTTTTAAGCCTTTTTAATGGGAAGAAATAAGGTAGGGTTTTCTGCATTTTCTGCTTTTCTAATGGCAAGAACTTCTTTGGAAAGTTGGAGGAAGAAGTTGATCTCTGAGTACAAGTCTGGCACATCCCCATGGCCTTGAGATGGTGTTTTCCCTGGAATGTCCAAAGGCACCTAAAGGTAGGTGATGACTGTTACTTGTGTTTTACAGTTGGTAAAATTAGACCACTGGAGGTTTAAGTGGTTCACCTGACGATCAAATAATAAATCCAGAGTGTGTTAAGCACCAAACTCTCCAGTTCTGAGCCTCTGGCAGTATAGCTCCTCTTAGAAAAGGAAAAAAATCCTCAAACCCTCTAATTAGTCATGGAAGGAGTGAATGTGCAGGAATCTCATACACTTCCAATCACACAGTTCTTTTTCATTGATGCAAAGCATTTCTGGGGTGTGAGTTCACAGGGAGAAAGGGTGACTGAGGTGAGAAGTGTTCAAACAGCTGAACAAACCACACATGCCCTTGAAATTACTGCAGGGTTTGTAAGTTCATAAAAGCCTCATAACTGTAAGGTTTATTAGCCAGCATAATAATTTTCCAAGGGAAATAGGGAGAGTTGTGAGTTAATTATCCCTCCACTATGCTGCATGCTGTAACACTGGAGAAGAAGATGGTTTTTTTTCTGCATGTGATTGACCAATACTGTGGTGATACAAAGAGGTTATGTGGCTATAAAAACAAAGCAAAAATCCCCAGGAAACCTAAGAGTGACACTGGGGTGTGTCATGTTGAAATGCCACCAGTAGAGATAACTCATTATTAATGCTCCTACATACAACAAGGCAGCCTTTGGGGAATGTTTTTCTGTATGGCTGTGCCATTTTTCTCTGACTTGCAAAAAAGCTGCGTTCACACTGAAGCTCATTCAGCAGAGAAATGAACGTGACAGACCAGGGGAATGGATTTCAAAGCAAAATCCACGACTTTTAGGTGGATTGGTTTATTTTTCTGATGTGAGATTTGTTATGATATTGATCTTCAAAAGTGTGACTTCTGTGGTTAGAGTAATATCCTTGGTGGGCTTTCATACAGCTGGCAAGTATGATTCACTAAAAGTTGGTATTTTAGAGATTTTTTTTTTTTTAGTAGAAAAAGTAATTTTTTCCACAAGACTCTGAAAGAAATTTATAATGGGATATAAATGGAGTTTATTAAGGCTTTGGCAGACCATGACCCACGTTAATTTGTAAAACTCAGCGTCTCATAGCAAGTAATCAAGTTTAGTGTTCTTGGGTTCAGGTAATGATTCCTGGATACAATTCTGTGATCCTGACCTCAAGCAGCTTATTTTGTTGGACAAGAACATATTTTCTCCAGTAGGTGTGGGACAAAAGCTTGTATATTGATCAGACCAGCTACTTCCTGCTTGAAGTATGAAAATAACTCACATGTTTGAAGTGGGTAGCAAATATAAAAATATCTCACAAGCTGCATGAGCTAAACAGACATTTGCAAACAATGCCATTTCTGCATTCCTAAAGCCTCCAAAGAGTAAGGATTATTGGTCAGCCTACTAATTTTCCAAGGGAAGTAGGTGATGTGAGTTAATCCTCCAGTACACTGCATACATTTTGGTACTGAAGAGAGTACCACATGGAACAGTGTTTCATCTTTTTATTTGCTGATGAGAAATCAAAATCACTGGGGGGGAAAGCACTGAGAACTCAAAAGCACTGGGAAATCCCTATGGTTGTTTTTTTTTTTTTTTTCCCAACTGTAGGCTATTATGCCACTTTAAATAAACATGGTAATCTAGCAGACTAGTATTAAGATAAATGTTTTGTGGCCTCAGTTAAGTCCATTTCCTGCACTCATTTCTCAGTGTGCAGTTGAGAATGGCAATAGCTGGAGCACTCGGGAGGGATCTGGACAGACACTGATAAAGTACTGGGTAAAAAGAAGTAGCTGATCACACCCATGGGTGGTCCTTTGCAATGTTTTGTTTACAGAAATCTCTGATATTATTTGCAACAAAAGCAAATTCTTCTGACAGGAGGCTGTTCTGGTTATTCTGAAGTGTTCTGTGTCAGTTAATAGGGTGATGTCCTAAAGACGGAGATTGAGTGGGCTGGATTTAAAATCCACTGATGTAAGAGATCAGGCACTTTTCCTGTCTGTAGCACAGGATATTTGTCATTTAGAAAGGTGACTGATTGCTAACCTGCTTATGTCATCTGAACAAAGGAGTTAAAAATGGACCACTCAGCTGGATGGGTTTATTCCTGAGTGGATCCACTTGCTAGGTTGGGAGACTGAGGGATAATGCATGGTAGGGCTTTGGACACTGGGGATATCCATGAGATTGAAAGGCCAGGTATTCAGTAAGTTTTCTTTGGGACAGGAAGAAACAAGGCAGGTCTGCCTGTACAGAGTTGTTTGCAAACTGAAGAGAGTTCAAGTTTAGCAGAAGGTGTTAGATCACTCTAATGATCCTAAAAAGTTTCCAGATAGTGACAGGAGACTTGACAGTAGAATACAAGAAATAGCAATCCAGATGAAACAGCCCTGGAGTCCCCTTTTTTTGTTTTTAACTTTCTCTTCAACATCTGTGTTTTTTCCAATGAAACTTTTGTAATGGTCAGGTACAGCAGACAATGATCCCTCTGTGGCAATATTTCTCCTAGATCTTAAAGGAATACTGATTTGGCTTCCATAGTTTATTGACTGGCATTGCCTGTGCTGGCTGTGGGAAGACCATAACAGTGTAGTACTGTGAATAATGATGCACATAGGGGCCTGATGAGCTCCCAGCAGATCATCTGAAAGCTGATGCCATGTTGCAGGAAACTTAAGAGAAGCTCTTCAAATCATCAGGTACTTTTTCCCTCTCAGGACTTGCTGCTGCAGATTTTCAAGGCTCCCTTTGAATGGCTTATCATTCCTCTTTGTGTCCTGTGGGAGACAGAGAGCTGCTGGATGTAGTTGGTCATTACAGGAATCCTCACAGGTGTCTCACTAGAATAACATAAGAGATGCCATTGAAAAGAAATGGATTTCAGAATCACATGTATACAGTGGATGATAAATGCAGGTGACAACAAAGAAACATCAATAAGAACTTGGTGTAAGAAAGCTACTACACTGACTCAGTCTCCTTCAGTAAAAACGAGTGTGGTCCATAGATTTTGGTTATTCCAGCAAAGCCCAGAGTCTAGCTTATCATATTTTCAGTTTCATTTAAACTTGCAGAAAGTTTTATTGGAGCCTTGAACTCCACATCAAAACAAAACCTTTGACAACTTCAAAACTTTATGAGGATTTTTTCCCCCTGTTCCCTCATTCCTGTTCAAGTCCTTTTCTTCCATCAGCTGAGGACATTGGCAGATGATTTGGTATCCCTGAGCTAATATTCATTCTGGTGGGACCCCAAACTAAGAGAGACCTTGATGGGTGTTCCCCTCCAGCAGCGACCTGTGGTTCTTGGCAGCCCTGGGAAGGAAAGGGGCGACACCAGCCAGAGGAAGGGTTTCTGTTTTCAGTGCACCAGCCAGATTTTGGGTGCTGCTGCCAAGAATGCAGATTTTATTAGTGCTGCAAAAAGAAACTCTGTTCAGGGGTCTTTATTTTCAATTCCAGTTTAATTCATGTTAATACTGCAAAGCATATTCTCCACTACCCTAATGCCATTTCACAGCCCGGGGGGAGTTGCCCTTGTGTTACAGAGTGGAAATGGGTTCAGGGTCTTTAGGGAGTTGGAGTTATTATACCAGATCTAAAGCATAAATGGGCAAATTATGTTGGTGGGGGAGAGATGGAGTAGGGAGAGGAAAGGCCTGGGATATGTGAATTGGTTTCAGTAAGAACCAGTGTGAAATTTCATCCACTTTTCAAGAAGACACCAGCCTTTTCAAAGTCTCCCTCATTTTTCCAGGCTTAAAGCAAATAAGTAAATATCTCATGCTCCCACTTGCTGGCTTCCAATAGAACCCAGAACCAGGGGGTACAAAAGAGGCACAGAAAATCATTTAATGGCTTGAAAGGAAATAGTTTACAAATGGATGAGGATGAGGTAGGGATTGGTTCTTAAGAATTGCCCCATTTGGTTTCTGTAGTAGAGGACTGCAGCGGAACAGTTTTGTTCACCTATTCCTATGTTCACTATATACACCAAGCAGTCTATACCAGGTGCTTGAGTGAAGAAATACTTAATTACTGAAACTTTCATTTCCATTAGCTCTAAACCCTCATTTTGTTACTTCCTTTAATTACCCAAGCCAAATAAACACTGAGGAGTGTGTCTCACATTAATTTAGGCCCAGGCTCAGCAAGGTAATTTAATTAAGCACCAGTGTAATTCACAGCACATTAGAAGTCCCACTGAAACCCACTTCTGCCATTTTGCAGTTGTTTTGAAGCTGGTTTTACTTCTTGACACTGCAAGACAAGCCAAGTTTATTTTTTTTTTTCATTTCAGCTCAAGTTATGAGCAGGGGAGAAAGGCAATTTGAGGTTAAGTGGAGAAAAATTTTACAGACTACTTGGGGAAAAGCTGAATTTTAAGTAGAAATGAATGTAGAGGATCTGAAGCACATGTGGGCTGGGTGTTTGTCAAGCTGCAGGTGGAGGTCTTTGCTGTGTACCCAGTTCCCAAGGAGCTGCTTGGGTGGCTCTGCCCAGGCGGGGACAGGAGGCCACTCTTTGTTAAATACCCTGGGGCTGGGCTCTGTTGTGCCCATCAGGAGGAGTGCCATGGTAGAAACTTTGTTGGATGCTGGCAGAAACCAGATCTGCCCTCGATTGCTCAACTTGCTTGCCTGGGTAGCTCAGAGTGTGCTGGGGGAGCTCTTTGCTGCTGCTGAAACTGTGGCAGAGGAATTGCCTGGATGAATTTCTGTTCAAGAGTTCTAAAGAAACCTTCACCTTGGCATTAACTGGGTTGAAATACTTTTAAGATGCAGCTTGCTCAGAGTGTGGTCCTGTTCATGTTGGTATGAATAACTCCACTATGTAAAAAAAATTATGACTGCATAAATTAGAAGAAACTTGGATCCTGTGCCATTCTTTCAAGAAATTGTGAATGTGGTTTGGGAATTGACAAATATCTGGAGTATTAATTGAAAACAGCAGACAAAATTTTGTATTTTTTGTTATGGCTGCCACAGTGTTCCAACTTACTTTCTTTTAGCTTTAAATAATTATCTAGATAATTACGCATTTTGTTTTAAACCTATTAAAACCATGTTATAAAAAGTAGAGCCAGTTTTATAGAAAATGTAGAGAACCTTAGCCCATTCAAGTTTTAGTTGAGGAAAATACTTTAAACTTTCTGGAAGTTTTGAAATATTTTGACAGAACTTCTGATGTAATGATAGAGAAATTGCTGAACAATTAGCATTTTAAACCAAATGTTTTTTGTGTAAAACAAGAAGAATTAATCATCATGTTGAAGGGGAGTTGTTATAACAATGAAGCAATTTATCAAATGCAAATGCAGGGTTATGAATAGACTCCAAAAAGATCTTAGCTTCTTGTCCAGAGCTGCTTTCCCACAAAGTTACCATAAACTCACTGACAGAGTTGCTGGGAAACTGGGATACTTGCACGTAGAAAATTTGTTTGGAAAATGTTTCTATTTTTGGATTTATCAACACATAATTCTGAAAAAGACTTTTCTTTCTCTCCATACTCACCTCTGCTTAAAATTTCTAATGGGAATGCTGCTGCTTCAAATGAATAGTGGTGCTTGGAAGCATTTTAACTTTGCATTTCACTGTTACTGTGTGAAGTTGTTATTTAAAAAATTAAAGAAATAATTATTTTAAAATAGCACTGCTGTCCTTACAAGCACTTTCAGTTACTACCACTTATTTTAACTGAATTGTTTGTTAAATTTGCAGCACATCTTCTGTGCAATCTGGTCAGTCTGTGGAACCTGCTGGGTTTCTTCTCTTTCTTTATTTGCTCCAAGGGAAGTGTTTCTGAGTCAGCAAAGGGAACCCAGCACCTTTTCCAGCTACCAGGAGGAAAGGCTCAGCAGAAAGACAGGCAAACCACTGATGAGCCAGTACCAGTAAACAGAAAGGAGGAAGAGCCAAGTGGAGCTGCTTGGAAGGAAGGCCCAGGTGGACACAGGAGGAAGAGGTGAGCGCTCTCACTCTGGCAGTGGGTAAGAAAACTTAGAGCAAGCACACACAGCAAGAACATGATGAACTTCTCAGAAATTAGCCAAATTGTATTGCACAAATTTATAATCCCTGCTACACTGGAAGTCACAGCAGGGGTGCTTGTTTCAGTCTTGTCTCTGACACTCCTGCTCTTCAGAGAGCTTAATGCTGTCCAAGGCTTGGGGGTGTGAAGGAAACCCTTCCTTCCTCCCAGCTGCTCCTCACGTGTCCCAGGACTGTCACAGAGGGGTTTGAGGTTAGGGTTCTGCTCCTCAACACAAGCAGCCCTAAGTCTTCTCTAATAGGCCCCTCATTGTCCTTGTCCTTGTTCTCCAGGATTTTTGTGTTCTGCCCACATCCTCCTGGGATGGTGGTGCCCACAGCTGAGCCCTCCTCTTCCCCCCAGCGAGCGAAGACGAGTGTTGCTCCATGTGTTCTACAGATGACACTTGGCTATTTTTCCCATAATGGTTTTCCATTTTTCCCAGCAGCATGATGTTGTTGACTCATATCTATGATTTAATGTATTGTAGCTCAGTAGTGAAATGGTGGAAGATTTGTGGGTTTGATTTTTTTTTTTGCCTTTCTGACTGCTTTAATAAAAAGAAAAAGAAGGTGCTATAGGATCACTGGCAGACTTAGTTTATTTAATTTATTGGTGCTCTCACTGCTCAGATTGAAAAGCCACATTCACCAAAGTACCTGCTGACATCATGAATGTCACTAAGACTGGCCTATCAGAAGAGCTGGACAGCCCCTTTTAATCAGTATCAGCTGAGAGGCTTGTGCTTGACTTTAGGTTTGGTTGTCTTCACAAAATAATTTTAATCATTTTTAATTGGTTCTGAAGTCAGAGTTTGAAAGTGAAGCTAAATATCTAGTCCTTATTTATCTTTTGTTTCTGTGAAGCCAAAATATTGCTGTCCCCTTGCTGTCAGTGTCACAGCAATCTGAACTTATTTCCAGCCCAAATGTTATCTCTGTGTCCAAACATTCTTCCTCCTGTCAACAAATCCTGATGGAAGGCTCAGTTTTTTTAATCCTGCTTAAAAACTATGTTTTACCTTGCAGGTCTACGCTGGAGGCATTGTGTCCTGAGAAATATCAGAGATAAGAAGTCCTGACAAACCATCATTTATGTGCAAGCTGATATGTTTCAACAGCATGGACAGACATGAAAAGGTTGTGAGGGGTTTTTGGAGGGTATTTGTTGTTGTGCTGTCTTGTCTTGGGGTTTGGGGTTATTATTTTTTTTAAATTTTAAACGTGATTTGGAAGCAGATGAGTGCTTAACCTCTTAAGACCAGACATGTTAGTGTGAAGTAGCAAACTTGTGTTTGTTGCCCATTCCATGACTACAAGCCAAAAATATTTTGACAGCACTAGTTCAAGTCTGATAAAGGGTTTCTTTTGGCATAGAAACACCCAAGATGTTTGCCGTGTTGGCTGCCTTTCAGTCCATCCCACTGAATCTTGCAGTGCTTTCCAGTCAGACGTTTGAGACCATTTCATAAATGCTTACAGCAACCTGTCAAAGTTTGCTGCCACTGTATGGGCACAGGCTCCATAAATCCCAGATTATTTATTGCTGGGGCTGTCATTTTCTTCTTAGAACCACATTTGATGCTCAGACTGTATCTTCTGCACACATTCAAGTGAGAAAAGAAAAGAAAGAAAAAAGAAGGGGGAAAAAAAGAAAAGAAAGTCTTGCAATAGTTCATTTTCAGCTGGTGTTTTGTGTTTGTGGATGTTGCAGCACAGTAGACTCTGCAAAGTGGAATGACTCTTGATTTAGTCTGGGATGTGATTTTCCTCATTCTCCCACTGCTTCCTGAGCTCAGCATGTCCCAGTGTTGTTTGGGAGAGATACAGAGTCAGCTGGCTGCTTTTCCAGGCAGCATTACTCTCCCCCTGCCTCTCCCTGCAGACAGCAACTTCTGTGTGATAAGGTGAAGTTTTCAGCTCTGAACATTCATCAAAACACACCATTCCTCTAGTAAGAGCATTAAACTGAGATCTCTGATGCATGGCCAATTTGTCTCCTGCGCAATGTTCCTCTCAGTTTGCAGCTTTAATGCAGCAGGGTTGGAAATAATCAGGCTTTGAACCCGGACCGTGTGGCTGAGCACACAGAGCAGGAAGCAGGTTTGACAACTGCATCATTATCTGTGCCATGCAGGCAGAGCAGCCCACCGGAGAGCTCTGTATCACGAATGTAGTGGTGGAAATGGGGGTCAGTCCTCTCTCCCCCCCATCCAGAATTCTGGGCAGTGGACTGGACAACAGCATGAATGTTCAGCGTTGCATTGTTCAGCTTCTGAGGTTTTTTTGTTTTTCTTTTTTATTTCTTTCTGCCTTTGTAACTTATCCTTCTCTCCCCTCTACAGCATTCTCGAGGCTTATGTGCTGCTGGTAGAACCAGACACTCATATTCATCCCAAATCTCCTTTGCTTTTTTGCCAGCTCTACTTCCCAATTCAAACTGGCCGAGGGAGCAGTGATTCTTTCCAGGCCAAAGTGCATGTTAGGAAGTGAGAACAGGAGACTGCGAGCTCTTACCAGCAACAAGAAAAGACTGCAGACAGCTTAGCAGCCATCAGGACTGGAGATGGATGGGGGCAGAATGCTGTCAGTGCTGCTGGTTCCTTCAGAATTCCTCTGAAATGGGTATTTCTGACTTAAGGGGAAAAACCCTCCCCATAAAGAATAGGGTGGGTTTAGTTCTTAGGACATTTAATGATGTACTGGCACATAGTAACTGCACTATAAATATAGTCTGAAAAAATATGAGCTTAGTTTGGAAGCTGCTCTCAGCTAAATTATGGGGTTTTGATCCTGACCTAAACTGATCCCACATGTTCCTGTATTCTCCCAGTGTTTGACTGCACAGTAAATCAACTGTAATTTTTGCTTTTTATTGCAGAGAATGAACAGAAGAGATTGGAAATTATATGACTTTGGCATATGTTTATCACCTGGTTCAGGATTGTTTGATATCTTTTTGGGTTTAAGATTTAAATGAAGTTTAAAACAGGTACAGAGGATCAAAACCTATTAACTGGTATTAGCTCAGAGAAAGCAGCCTGAGGTTCACCAAAGTGCTCATTTCACAAACATTCAGTGCCTCTACAGAGAAGAATGCACTGATTTTACAAGTATTGATGTGATCTGCTCACACATACTACCTGTGTGAAGAAAAGTACCACAGCAGGGAGCAGTAAAGGAGGAGGAAATATCAGGTGACTTCTTTGGTAATGATTCCCACTGCTTTAAAGCAACAGCCATTGTACCTGGATTGTGGTGCTTCTTCTTAGAAAAATGAGCATATTCAGTATTTATTCCTTTTTTCCTCCCCTAAGGCCTTCTGTTCCCTCTTCTTCACTCCTCCTCGTACCCACTTCAGGGGTGATGCCATAAACAAGTGCCTGCTCTGCACTATGGAGCTTAGTTTTCCTACTTCAACTTTAAAACTCTTTGCCTTTCTGTTCACAAACACTTCTTTTGTCATCGGATCCCTGCCTGCCAGCCTTTTTTATTTTTAAGATATTTCATACTTTTTGTTGTTGTACCTTGTAACTTCTTCTTATTCTTCAACTGCCTTTTGCAATTTCTTCTCTTTTTTTTTTTTGTTTTGTTTTGTTTTAACTTAAGAGTTGGTGTTTATAATTCTTTTCTTACTATTGAAATATGGCTAAACTTGTCGTCTTGAACTTGTCTTTCCTAATGGACTGGCTTTCCCCTCTGAAACATTAGTCTTGCAGCATGATTTCTGTGAGCTGACTGCCCACACAAGTCTGCTGCCATGTGGGCTGTAGAGTCAGCTTGTCTGAAGCCTTCCTCAGTAATTACCAGGTAATAAAAGTTAACTGCCCCATAAAACCACATGGATGAACCATGCTATTGCTGGCTTACCCTACTCAGCTATCCTCTTCCTCTGTGTGCTGGATCTTTTGGGCAGGGGAAAGGACTACCCAGGGTCCCTTGTGGCTCTCTTCTCTGTGTTTCTGATAACTGGTGACCTGGCTATGGGCTGCCAGTGGCAATTCTCAGAAGCACATCTCAAATTAGGAGCCTGAAGGGGTGAATCTAAGAAGTTCCTGTTTTATTTGTCAAGAGGGGGAAGAAAAGAAGTTAAGGCACTCCAAAGTTTTCCTCCAACACTTTACTGTTTTCTAGACACCTTGAGAAATGTTTCAGAGTAATTCTTCAAAGCTTATCTATTGCAGCACTAAATTAGCTGTTGCAGAGTGAAGGTGTCTAACATGGACTCAAAAAGAGGTCGGCTTTGCAACTTGCCTGAATTGGCCATGACTCAAACTGGCAGAACTAGTCTTAATTTTGTAGTTCAGTAGATGTGTATAACAGCTTTATGGAGAATTGGAAATGTCAGGTTTCTGCCAACCTGCTAACAGGATTTATATCGCTCTTGTAACTTTTACTGCTGGGGCTCTGCTATCTTCTTTATCATGTGTGTCTTATGCCTCAATTTTTACTTCTTGATGAGATAAAAATCCCATTTGGGGTTTGGGTTTTTTATTTTCTTTTTTGCTTTTGTTACAACTAAGTAACTGAGTTTTCAGTCTTCTTCAGGGCTTGCAAGTATGTCTGTGCAGAGCTCCTGAGAGAATTGTAAAGGAGTTTAAAAATTATACAGAAGGTTGTTAAAAAACAGGGTGGCAGCTTGGAAGGGGGGTGCTTCTGAGTTGTAGAGCATCCAGAAACAGACAGAATATCTATGCTTCTGCCCCAAAGAAGAATCTTTACACTGGTAACAGAGGCTTGTCTAAATTGTCCTTGCATAGTGGCAACCCTTCAGCTTCATTAGGCACCCTTAACCTTAACCCTTGGAAAGCTTTTCTTAAACTTGAGTCTAAGTATTCCAGGATCCCTGAAATAACCTGTTTGGGATAGTGCCAAAAGTATTCAGCTTGTCTTCTGCTTGCTGCAGATTTTCCAGAAGTGGAAGTAAAGTATGAAAGGTACTTTCAGAACAAAGTGGGTATTTTCAATTCTTTTTGTCAGATTTATTCTTTTTGTCATTAACATTGCTGGGAATGCCTGCAAACACTTCAGGGCCTCCCCTTTGCAAGAGGGATCACAGCTGAATGTTTCCTGTATTGCAATGAAAATCCTGAGCTTTCTGCAAGGGCTGCACATGGCCACACTGCTTTTAGTTAAAAACCAGTGGGCTGAGAGCTGGGCAAGGGAGCTGAGAAGGGGAAGCACTTGAGAAGGCCATGAGTAATAGCATCCCTAAACGACAATGGCTGGTTTATGGTTTTTATAAGGACTGTAGTGTTTCTCATACATAAAAATAGACAAGATGTGGTTGCAATTAATGCAGAGCTCTTTGTTGGAGCTGTTGACTGTAGGAAAGAACCCAAGGGTTTGTTATACTCCTCAGTTGTTAAAACTAACTAAATACATCTAGGACTGCCTTGTGTCACTCCATGGCATCTTTCAAAGCTGTAATTAGCAGATATCTAATGAGTTGTGGCTATAGCATGTGGATCAGATGACTCAAATATTTACTTTAGGCCTCTGATTCTCTGTCTCTACACAAGGGAGAATAACTTGGGTGTAATGTCTAGAGACTAATTTTTTTTGGGTTGTCTTGCCTAGACAATTTCTTCCTCATGATCTGTCAAACAGAGTCCTCTCCAGTTTCCTCAGTGGCAAGGTACATCTAAAATGCTTACTGGTGAGTCCTTGTTTCTTTAATTTTTTTTTTTTTTTGTGAGGACTTCATGAAAACCATGTTTTCACTTGCATTTTTTAGCAGGATTGTCCTGTTATTTCCCAGTGCAGCTTTTGAGCATAGGAAACAAATCAATCCAGGGTACATTTTTAGCCAGGGAAGGTAAGGGGCAGCTACAGCCATTCTTCCACTGTTGTTCGTTTGAACCAAGGGTGTTAACACCTTGTAGTGTCCAGGAAGAAGTTATTTTCAGAACACGAGTTCTGTATCCGTTCAAACTACATAGTTTGAAGCTTTCTCATTTTTTTCAGCCCACAGGCATTTCTTCAGTGTTCTTTCCTTAGCCCATTTGAAAACTTTGAATATAAGCTTTGACAGTAATTTCTTATTGACTGTGCTTGAGCTGACCTTGGTTCAGAAATTGCCCAATTGCTCCCTCTGCTTAGTCATTCCACCATAAAGGATAAAGATTCAGATGAACCAAATATTGAGCTAAATCAAAGGTATATCTCTCTGTTAGCTGTTTTTCTAACAGCTGGTTGTTCCTAAGACTGTTCAAAGCCATTCTCTAAGAAATAACTGCCTGAGTGCAGCAGTGAGAACAGCACTACACCTTGATCCATACCTGCAAATAATGTGTTGTGGGAAACTCCTGAAATGGATTGGTTCCTGCAGTCAGCACTTTTCTAGGCATCTATCCCAGGAGACTTGAACTGAATGTTCAACAAGTTTTTAATAAAGAAAGAAAAAGCATGGGGGAGGTTAGAATGTGCTCTAGGAGTGTCTGTTTTATAACAGTCATGGTTGTCACAATAAACATGATTGATGTGCTCTTCATCACCAGCCACTCTCGTAATTCTTTAGATGCTGGCAAAGATGAATAGGGAGCGAGCTTCATCCTTCTGGAAAGCTGTGAATTTAAGCAGTGCCAATCTGATGGTTACAGGCAGTTGACTGGATCCCATGGGAGGTGCAGTCAGGCCAGTAGTGCTTTTCCTAACAGGGATTTTCCATGTGCCAGTCTAGTTTGCCCCTCAGCCCAGTAGTATTTCTCTTAGTGATGAAAACAGAAAGTTCTTTTTCCTTTATCAAATTGGCTGCAACCTGTGGGCACTGAGTAATTGGTATGAGTTATGCAATTTATGGAAGATAGGCATTACTTTGGCTCCAAAATACATAAGTTTGTAGTTGCATCTCTGTGTATGACAATGGTTTGTCCATGTAGTCTAAAGATAGGGGGGTTCTTTGGGTTTTATTAACCCAAAAGCTGTTAAACTAACTCCTCTGACTGGTAGGAGCACAGATTATTAAGTAGGTAAATAATTTTTAGTAATAAGATAGCTTAGCTGTCTGTCAGTCAGGCAGATCTTATTATTTTTCTGTCTGCTTTCAGACATATTCAATGGACTGAACTAAGGGAAAATGCCTCCTAGCAAAGAACTTCTTGCTTGAAAGCTGTTTGTAATTCTCACTATGAAAGCTTCCCAAAAGTGGTCTTTTTAGGATCTCTTTTATGAGAAAATCCAGAACTAAAACAGGTAGTGGGAGTCAACTAATTACTTCAAGCTATAAGGAGAGTAATTGCTGTCTTATTGATTTGGGCTGTCAGCCCACGATCTAGAGCTGAGGGTCTGAACTGCACAGTGTGGTCTGCATCTGGGAACACAAAGGTACAAACTGCTTGAGCATCCCTACTCCACCAGAGCTCACAGCTTCCAAAGTAAATGGAAATAAATGGGTATGGTCAGGCAAAGCTGGAAATAGTGAGCCTGGGAGATGCATGGCATGGCCAGACACTTTTCATTAGAATCTCCCACCTCTTGGTGAAGCCCCTTGAAATTATTACAAAAAATATTTGTAATATTCCATCCTTTTCTTCCAGAGAGGTGACTCACATCGGGGATCCTGCAGCTTTTCCTAAAAGGGAAAGAGTGAAGCTGCTGTTGTAGAAGAACTGAATTCAGTGTTTTCCCTCCCTTCAGACCAACATTTTTAACTGAACAAGGAGAAAACTGGCAGAGAGTCTATCAGTTTTCTGTCTTCAAATGCCAAACCATTGAAAAAAACAAAGCCTGTTCCTGATTTTTCACTCAGAGGAGGGACATGGATAAATAGCTCAATTGCATTTGGAGATGAATGTGTGAGTTGACCTTCGGGTCTTTTCAACTTGCTTGCAGTCATATGAAATTATTATACAAAAAAAAAAAATGGAATTGTCTTATAATTTAAAAAGCAGCTGCAGAACTGTTTGTTTCACAAACAGGCAAAGGCTGTTTTACCTGTTTCTCATGGTGAGGGTTTGGGTATTTGTGCTGAATGAGGGGAGTGGGCTGCTCATAACCTACCAGGGCAGCCTGCTGTGGTCTGACCTCACTCTGTCAGGCAGTGTCCTCTTCATAACCTTGGAAAAGGCTCAGCAATTTCAACTGAGATGGATTTAATCACCTTAATTGCCTGTGATGGCTAGGAGCACTGGGAGCTGGATGGAAGAAAAAGATTCTGTTGGTGCCCATGCTGACACACCAGCAGAACCCATCAGTTAACTCATGGGTGTGACAGCAGCTGCTGGGCCAGCCCATGGCTCCAGTTCCACACTGACCACTGCAGCTATCCACACATTCCCATGGAGAGCAGATGGCTTAGGGTACTGGAAGGAGACTTAGGGGGCAAAAGTTAGCAGGAAATCAAGTTCTACTGATTTTGCTCCTCATGGAGTCAACTTTTATTGTTGGAGTGGCAGAGCAGCCCCACAGGTCACTTTTTTGTGAGGTGAGATCCCTCTCATCTGGTTATCAAATCAGCTATCAGTTTGCCACGTGCACCTATTTAAGATCTTCTTTTCTGTTCTGTGGAAGGCTTGTTATGGATGCAGTCAGGAGTTTTTTTCATTCTGAACACATTTACTAAATATATGTGTATATAAAATTAGGGAGCAAAGACATAACCAGTACTTTTGGATCACTTGCAACCATCATGGCATAATCAGACCTTCATTTTACAGGCAATGTGTATTTTAATGTTCACAAAAACTGTCTTCAGTTGATTTCATTTGAAGATAGTCAGAGGTTGAAATACTGAGTAACTGTTTTGAAAACATTATTCCAAGATACACAGCTGGCAAAGATAATACAGTAGTTTAATAACCTGGGGTATGTCTCTACAGAGTGGATATAATTTTAAAAAATAATAGATAGTTCACAATGGTTGGATGTTATGGACAGATGAGTGAATGTAGAACCAACCTCCATCTTCCATGTCATCAAATAAGCTTGTTTGAAGTTTAATAGCTACTTTTAATTGTTGTTCATTAACTTTTGAATTTTGGCCCCTGAATAGCAGGTGGAGGCTAGTGTGGAGGCTAGTGTGACTAATGTTTTGGTGAGCTAGAGCAGGGTGTAGTGTGCTGGTGTGGGAATAAGGTACTGTAAGACACAGCAGCCTCGGCTGATGACTGAACTGCAGCTTTTAGCCTGGCTGGCTTTTTTGTTTATTTGTCTAGGAGAAGGGGGAATACTGAAGAAATTGTGCATTATTACAGCAGTGAACAGTTGGCTGCAGTTCATTTCAAGAGACAAAGAAAGTCATGCCTAATGACTAAAACAGACAGCAGGTTGCAAATTTGGGCTTCATGATGCATTCCAGCCAGTAACATGAAAGACAGGAAATATCTTACATGTGCTGCCTTTGGGAAACAAGAGAAGATATGGAGGTCAAGCATGGCTCTGCTATGTTGGCTGATAAATCTTTTTGTAATAGTGGCCTTTTTCTTTTCTTTTCCCCCGTGAGCAGTGGGAAGATGAAGCAGCCTTGCTGCCAGCTGCTCTGCATTGGTCACTGCCTGCGAAAAAGGATGGGCCCATCAGCAGGGCTGAGCGCGGCCGTTCATCACCCAGCACGGGCAGAGGTGGGCTTGGCAGTGACCTTGAGCACTGCACCAGCAGCACTTGGCCAAGCTGCTGATAATGTCCATCCCTTATCTCCAGGTACAATCCAACAGGCTGCTGCAGGCAGGGATGGCTCTGGAGCAGTTTGTCACTGATGGCGTTTGAGAGCGTGTCTAAATTCAATTTAGTGACCACTGCAATGTTTGAGACTCCTGGTGTCGTTAGGGCTGACACAGCCCCCTGTCTGTGTTCCTTTGCACTCTTGGAAAAATAAGATGGCAGACTTCAGGGGGTCTTGTTATTTCTGTTAGCAAATCTGGGCAAGTCACTAGAAAAAATGGTGTGGTAATGAAAATAGTAAAATTATGGGGGTTTTCTTCATAAATCCTGAAAAGCTGTGAAAAATGGTAACTTCACAGTTCCTATCCAAACATGCCATAACAGAGCAAATGACATTATGTGGTTCCTAATATGTTGGCTGTAACTGTTCCTGCTAGAATGACAAGTTAACACTGGCTGCTTTTAGGTTGCTGAGGAGCAGGATCCTTGTTCCAAACAGTTGTCATTTAAAAATGGAAATAATAGAAGTGAAGGAATAAGTTTCATGTCATCAATGGATTTCTCTTTCTCATCTCTTTAATTAATTTATTGTGGTGAGAATGATGAAGACTTTGTATGTAATCATAGTATAAAACCAGCCATTCTATGTCAGGAAAAATACATGCTGAAGTTCAGTCCTGTTTCAGCAGAAACCAATAAGCAAATTCAGAATAACTTCAGCATTATAGGTTAAGGGATGCAATCCCTGGGTTAGAGTGCAATAAAAATCTGCCGGAAGCCCAGAGAATCAGCCAAGAAACACTTTCAGAAGTCTGGATTTCCTGTGCACAGTGAATTCTCAGAAGGTCTTGTGGCCCAGCAAGGTAGAAATTAGGCTGTTGGTTTCCAGCTGCAAGTTATCGGTGTGGGGAATGACATGGATCAACAAATGCTTGTGCACTTCCCTTTTTCTGGACTTTAAAGAGCTAGTGACAAGGTAATTGTTTGATAGATGCAGTATGGTATGGGACTGCTATCCAAATAACACCAACATCAATGTTTAGCCATATTGTCAGCATATGAGTGATCCTTCCTCAAATTGAGTCTGAGATCAACAAAACCACATATTCTCAGGAAAAAAGTTGTGTTTGCATGTTCAGTGGAGAAAAATCTCTGCTGGTGATAACACATTGCGGTCAAGTTGTTCAAAATGGCTGAGTAACTTCTGCCAGATAAATGTACACTGAATTTATTCTGTGGAAACCAAGCACGAGCTTGGCTGGCAGAGCACAGCCCTACTCAGACATGGTTATTCTCCAAAGGAACTCCAGGAACCGCTCTTGAAATTCCAGCTCAATCGGAATTCAAACTCGCACTGCTCTGAGTGACACCACAAGTTTACTGAGTTAGTGAAGAGCATTGGTTGTTTCATTTGAGCCTTCCTGAAAGTAAATTAGATTAAAAAACCCCATATCAATAGCATTGAAAATGTCCATTTATATATTATTATACTTTGGTCTGCTTGCATTTTTCTCCATAATCATATTGTCATAAACATTTTCCACTGAAAATATTAGGTGAACAACCCTTTTTTATTTTTCCAGGCCAATGAATTTTTAGGAAGATGAACTGAATAACATTTACATAAATCAGAAAGTGTTGATGGTTGTGTTTCCATGTGTTGGGGCCATCTATGAAGGAAGCTATAAGGCAGCTTTCATGTGTGAGGTAAGAAAATGGTCAGTAACAGATCTTAAAGCATTTTAGGAGACTTTGACCCTAGCAGTGTTGTCACATTAAACCAATAAATTAGAAGTGACTCAACTCCTATTATTAACAAATCTAAGTGGGCTTGAAATTTCTGTGAAGTGCCTTTAGAATAAGTTTAACCTCTCCACATTTTCTCTGGTCTTTTTCAGCTATGGGTGCATGTTAAATATTGCATATTATCCTTTGTTTAGTGTCACTAGTTCCACACCATCCAGAAAATGCATTTGGCTTGTCCTGGGGCAAAAAACGAGCCTAAATTGTACTTGACTTTTCCTGTTACAGGGTCTTGCATGCACACTTTTCTCTTAGGAAATGGCTCAACGTTATTTGTCTGTCTTTCCATTATTGCCATTTTTCTATTTTTAACATGTTTTTTTATTAGCATGCCATAATTCATGTTGAAATGCAGTGTCCTGTGTTCTTGACTCTAGATATTGCTCCTTGAAGATGCAGATTTGCTGAAAAACAATACTATTTAGAAAGTAAACAGTTTCCTTTTCTCCCAGACTAACATGAAAAACAAATAGATTCAAAGTTCTCCAAGGAACGTGTTTAAAAATAAATGGGAAGACATTTGTCTTTGTAATGGATAGTGTATTTTTAGGTAGTATGAATTTTATAGCAGTCATAAAGTTTTATGAATTTTAACAAATGGCCTTCTCAGAATAACTTGGATCTTACTGTCAGTGTGTTATCTGGGAAAAGGTAACCAGATCTGTTCCTAAAAGCGAGGAATTTACAAGTGGAAGGTTACATAGGCTTGGGAAGAGAGTTTAAAATCCATCCCTGCTTTCTAGTCTTGTAAGGTGCAGGAAAAAATTTCCCTGGAATTGCTGTGTGTCCGTGTCCTTTGTGCTGGCTGGCACCCAGCCCTCAGGTGTGCCTGCACTGAGCTCAAAATCCTCCAGTCACCTTGAGGTGCCTTGCTGAATTTAATTCCAGCTGCAGCCAGGGATACAAACCATGTTATAATTACTGCTTCCAACCCCATTACATTTATGGATCCAGCTTGCAGTAAGATCCTGTGCAATGACACAAGGTCTGCTCCAGCAGAAACCGGGAAGCAATGAGTTTTACCATTTTTTTTTCCTGTTCACTTTACACTGTTGACATGGTGCTAAATTCAGTGCACTGAAGGTGTTTCCATGTGTCACTTCTAATAGGATACAGGTGTCAGACAATTTGAGATTATTTCAAACCTAATTTTCTTAGAGTGAAGATACAAACAGTTACACCAGAAGCAGATGTTGGGCCTTTCTCACCCCTCCAAAATGTGGTTTGGCATCCATCCAGACTGAGTCTATGGGGAAAAAGAGAAAATTATATTTAATTTTGGCTTGCTTGGTTTCCTTCTTTCAAAATCTACATGAGTGTGTCATAAAAAAACAAACCCATCCCTTTTCCCTCTGCTTTACACAGGGACTGAGTATCTTGTTGCAAACAGATGGATTTACACGCAGGTTGGGATGTGAACGCTTTTCCATTTCCACACTATCACTTTGTGGCCCAAAACTGGACATAAAATGCTGTCTTCTCCTTTTTGCCCTCTTACCCATGTCTCTGCCACTTGCTTTTCTGGGCACTGATGCTGAACTAACAGCCAGGAAGCAGAGGGGTGGCAAGGACTGTGCCTAAACCACCGACTCAGGGTCCTGCTCCTGGCCCACCTCCATTGGCCAGCCTGGGCTGGTCACTGGGACTCAGGAGAGAAACCCTGAAAGAATCTTCTGTCCCTCTGCCTTCCAGCTGCTTCCATTTTCCAGAGCTTGAAGTAAAGTCTCAGCTGTACACATGGGTACCTAAAC
Source organism: Serinus canaria (assembly GCF_022539315.1). Lineage (NCBI taxonomy): Eukaryota > Metazoa > Chordata > Aves > Passeriformes > Fringillidae > Serinus > Serinus canaria. Next base: position 4,052,021 of record NC_066317.1, on the reverse strand, counting down.
TACATCACTTGCTGGCACTGGCCTGTCCTGAGGACAGCAGGAGTTCTTCATCAGGAGCTTCAGTGAGTTTAGTTGCACTTCATCAGAACTCATGTGGGTGTCAGAAAAATGGAGCTCATAACTTTGATATTACAACCTTGTAGAAAAAAAACCCTACTCCAAGGTTTGCCATGTGAATTTTGGGTTCTGCTGCTCAACTACCTTTCTGCTTTAAGTGAATGAATCTTGTGACAGTAAATGCCACGTGTGCTGAAACAGTATTAAAGCCAAATTACCAAAAAATGCTCCACTTGAACAAGGGATTTTAATCAGTGTTTGTTGGTCACTCAGATGCTGCTGAACAAGAAATTCTTTCAGGGTTAGGAGCCACATGTGTACCCTGGGAAGTGAAGAATATTTATATCCTGCAGCCCTAGGTGCCAGAGGAGAGGCACAAAGTCCTTCCACACATGGAGAGGACTCCATGGACAGACAGAGGCATGAAAGGCAGCAGCTCCTGTGCATGGGGCCATCCAGACTGCACCGGGAAGGTTCCTGAGGCGGCTCCCTGCCAAGGCCGCCGGCAGAGGTGGGGGAATGGGATCAATAGGAGACATCAAGTGTTGGCTTGGCAATCAAAGGCAAAACTGTGGAAATGCCACTCTGCAAATGGGGTTTCACTGCGCTGCCAGGAAGTTCTCTAGAGGCTTTGGAAGACCAACCCGGTAACAGGAAATTAATCAGGAGCGTTTTTGAGCGGCTCCTTGGCTGGTGAGTGCTGCTGGGGCTATTTATACCTCTGAACTGCAGCAATTTACCCTGCTAAGGAGCTGCTCAGATGTCACACATTAGCCACTGCCAGAACAAGTGACCTTTCTGCACACTATGTTAAGAGCAAAGTGATGAAAATTCCCATTTTCCAAGCATGGTCCCAAAAAACCTCTTGTTAAACCAGCTGCATTGAAGAGGAGTGATTAGAACAGGCCTTTTTTTTTTTTTTTTTAGCCTGCACCTGTCTCTCGTTCCACAGCTGAGGACACACTGAAATCTACTTCCCTCCAGACCTGGTCCTGTAAGAGCTTCAGGTGGTAATTAAATCCATCATTATCTACATCTATTTCTACTTAAACACTTGAGGGGAAAAGCCACCTGAAGGCCAGCAGTCACTGGAACTTGCAGTAATGAGTCACCCAGAGGGGAATAAAAGCTCCCCCATGTCTCCATCCCCAGATGGGTGAGATTTTTCTTGGTTTTCATTTTTATGGAAGTTGAGGCCTTGCAGAGGAGGGAAGATCATTCTGAGCAGCCTTGTGTCTCAGTCTCTTGAGAAGGTGACAGCTTCACTCCCAGCTAGGAAGAGAGGTTCCCTGAGTATTCTATCAAGAAATACACAGGAAAGAAGTATGCCAGATTACTGCAGAAAAGATGTGTGATGTTTTTTCTGAGGAATTTAAGATATTTTTCGGGAGAAACCTTGGTTCAGCGTCGCCCCTGGAGAAATGGGACCAGTCATTTTCTCTCCTGGCATATCCTTTTATTGTAAATATGTTTAAAGTGCACAGAGTGTATGAGGGATACCACTCATTCCATGGAAATGAGCAGTAGCATTTTTAATGAGTGGGTTTCATTTGAAGTATCTTCCCTCTTTCATAGGAAAAACTTTTTTATTCTCCATTATTTTGCTCAGGTAATTCTTAACACACTGATCTCACCTCCCTTCAGAGCCGAAGTTTCCCCATATTCCCTCAGTTGCTCTTGCCCTGTGAACATGCACACTGAATCAGACACAGCAGTCTCATGTCTGGCACAGGGATACAGACCTAATGACTTCAAAATTGTCACTATTGGCATTTTTAAAATTCAAACCCATTGAATATTTTTGCCTTTAAAATGTGATGGGTGCTTGGAGATTACTGGCAGTGTACAAACAAATTATTCTTTGTACAGTCAGTCAGACATCCCAAATAATCTGTATTTCTGGGGAAGCAAAAAAGGCAAAGTTGAACTTGAATTGTTTTGTGTCAAATTGCTGTATGGGACTGAGGCAGGACAGCACAATGCTCACTGAAAATAGCTAACCAAAAACATGCATAGCACTAAAATATGTCAAAACAAGGGTATAATTCATTATTGTCATCCAAAATGCTGTTTCACCTTGACTCAAAGTGTCACGCCAGGTTTTATCACATGGTAATTAGATGTGATGTAAAAAAAATTGAGTTTTCAAGGGTAATTGTAGCTATTTCTTTTGTTTCTTTTAATTGTACTTTTGTCACTGCCTGAAACAGGAGTAAAATCGGGGTTTTTAAGGCAAATGCATTTAAGGTGAACAGTATCACCCAGAATATCTTGCTACAGAATTACAACCAAATTAAAGAAGAAATCTAGGAAACTGTCTTAAATAATTTTTAGAAATTTTAGAAAGATGCCAGATGTAGTGAGGATTTTTTTTTGCCTCCTAAAAATCATTATTGATGTATTTATCTTCTATCAAAGTAAAATAGATTGTAAGTTTTTTTTTTTATTTCAAGGCTGTAGTGGATTTTTGCATAGTTAGATTTTGATTACATGATAGAAAATGACCACTTTTGGCATTCTAATCAGATAGTGAACAAATTCCCTAAAAACTAGGGCTATGAACCAGAAAATGTTGTTCATTAATTTTGTTTATGGCGACTTAATTTTAATTATAATACTTTAAAGCTATTTAAATCTACATTTCCATCATGTGTAAGTTAATGTAGCATATTTTGCAGAAATAATCAAGGCCTGGTAATACAGATCACTACAGAGCCCATAATTAAATCTTTGATGAGTGTTTCAAAGTGATTTTTAAATGTGGCTTATAATGTGCTTTACAAAAGCTTTGCTTCTGTCATTGTGACTTCCCAAATATTCCTCTGGCATTGTCCAAATTGAATTTCCATTCAAATTCCAAATGGAAGTGTTTGTAATGGAGTAATTGCCTTGTAAATAGGTGTTGTCTGTAGGTAAGGAAAACAATTAATTTTCACAGCAGCTTTCCTGTGGAAGTGTAAATAAGGATCCATCTTCCTGATGTCAGCGAGCCCCCAGCCCAGCTGCCCTTCTGCCAGCAGAAAAATGGGGTGGAAAGGTGTGTTCTTGTTGGGGTTTTTTCCTGGAATAATTTCCTTGTAATTGAATTCCATGTTCAAGACAGGCTTTCAGTGCCTCATGTTACAAGATGGGAGCTCCAGGTTTGCAGTGATAAGCAGGCTGCCTGCAGGCAATTAGGGACCTCAGGGCTTGCAGAGTCTAGTCACTGAAATATGTTCCAGCTCGAGTCATTGTTTAACAATCCGAGTCTCTTACAGCTGTGAAACACTCCCATCATCAAGTGGGTCTCTGGGACTCCCTCAGGAACGGCAGGCTCTAGATATCCAGCTGCTAGGAACAAAAATAAATCTCTTTGAAGGCTTATTTGCCATCACATTGTGTGAGGACTTAGAAAGGCTGAAACATTTTAATCATTAATCTCCATTCATCAAATCTTGTCATTCTTAACAAAACTCCAAAATAGTTTCAGCTGCGAGCTGGGTGTTGATGACACCAGACTCTGCCCATAGGTATCAGTTTTGTGGTTAAGATGTGCCACACACTGGAAGTGCCTGTTGCACTCAGAACAGCTCCTGCCCATGCAGAGACACTGGGGAGCTTTTCAGAACTCATTAATGCTCTTGGCTGTCATGCAGGGAGAGCAGAACTTGAATAGCTATTGATCATCAGCCTCTATTGGGCAGTATTGGAATCTCCCTCTCTGATGGTCAGTCAGCCTGTGCTGCTGACAGATGGTGCTGCTTATCTCTGCTGTGCTGTGGCACCAGCAGCAGCAATGAGAAGTGATCACCTCACAGAAATAGTCACTGCACAAGTTGGCTTGAAAAGATATCTTAATGCCTCTCAAACTCAGCAAACCCTGCTAGTCCTGACTTCACTGGGATGCAAACAAATCCCATTTTTCTTCCCTTTTGAGCTGCTTGTTTTAAAGTAGGGACTGTTTCTCTTTTCTACCCCCAAGATTTTTAAATTTTATTGCTGACCTAAAAAAGAAAGGAAATTTAAAAGAAATCTAGGGAAATCCTTATGTAGTTAAAACATTCTTGACCTCTTCCTTGCTAGTATTTAAAAACATTAGATAATTTAATAGCAAACGTGCTCACGACTTAAAGGTGAGCTCTTAACAGTTTAAAAGCTTTTAAACTGGCAAGTATTTCTAGTATATTTCATTAGACTGGTTTTCCTTATCATGTTCCTTCTTTTTTTATAAGCCATGTTTGCTTCTCCCTTCTGGAGCTATCCAGAGAGCATCCATGACACACATTGGGCTGGGCTGTGCACTCAGCAGAAGCAAAGGTTGCTGCATGTGGGAAAACATACCCTGGCTCCATATGCACAAATATCCACAAATATCCAAAATGAGCACTTCAAAGGAGCAGCAGCTCCTTGCTGGCCAAGCACATGGATATTGCAGGAACACCCTCGGTGTTCTCTGCTCTTCTAGGAGACAAACTCCCCCAGGCTTCAGGAAAACCTTGCTTCAGCACTTCTCTGTCAGAGGCACAAAATGTCCTCCAATTATTTAGGGACAAGAACCTTATCCCACTTCAGAGACAAGACAGCTTTTGGAGGTACAGAGGTTAGATTGTCTTCCGAAATCAATACAGCATGGGAACGAGGAATAAAACATCCTAGCCCAAAAGTTATTTTGGAGGGGTTTTAGTTCTTTTGAAGCACAAGCCAAAGCCCCTTGCAGGCTCCTGTGGAAATGTTCACATTAACATCAGTTTTTAATTTTTCTGAGGTTTGGATCTATTTGATGAAGGAGAGAGAATAATGTTGAAATTGCTGGAAAATGGTAAAAGTATTTTGACCTGCTCCTGAATTTTAATATATTTTTTTAAGCTGTGTGGTTTTGACTATAGTTTTATTTGTGCCCAATCTGCAAGAAGGGAGAGCCCAGGCAGTGCTCAAGCAGAGTGAGGAGGAGGCTCCTGCAGTAGCCCTGCTGACTTCACCTTCTCTCTCAGTACAATTTCTCATCAAATTTCCCTTAGCTTCTGATATTTTTGTTTAATTATTCCCTCCCAGAGAAGAGGTTTTCGTCTGATCCCTAGTTCCAAGGGCTTTCTGTCTGATTTATCTTCTATTTTCAGGACTCAATGAAGCAGAAAAACAATGTTAGTCTTTGGTGGCCAGGGAAAAGGAGGAAAACTCGTGGTGGTCTCCAGATGATCTGGCCCTGACTGAAGCAATCTCCTTCCACAAGGAGGGAGCAAAGGGCTGGCAAGTGCAGGTAAAGCTGCCTGCACTCCATGTGCTAAGAAATCACCCACACAAACACATTCCAGCTTTGGCAGTGCTCAAGTAATGGCTATTACTGCTCCAGGGAGGAAATAATTAAAGCCATTTCTTGACTCTGACAGTTTGATACTGGTGGTTTTCAATAGCAAATTACCAACATCTGTACAGCAAAATTCAGCTACTGCAGCAATTATTCAGCAGGGCTAACCAGAGAGGTGCTAGGAATTTTTCATTTTCTAGATGTCCCCTCGTTAGGTGTGACCTGCAATTGAGACCCAAGCTCCACACCATGGCAGACTTAGAGATGTAAACGAAACCATCTGGAAAGCTGAATATTCTGTGAAAACCCCAGTGGCAAATGCATCAAAGCCAGAAAATGAAAGACTGGAAAGACATCTGAATGGCTTTCTTAATTATGTGACAATTTCAAGTTTCCAGAGCAATTCAGAAGTAAAATTTATACAAATCGTTCAATTCCACAAAAATTAGGGTTTTTCATTCCCTCATACTGTTACAACTGTTTTGCATAGTAAACACAGTGAGTGTGACTGTACAAGCTGCAAACTCACATCTACAACCTGTAGCAAGCAGCACAGCTCTGCAGATTTTCATTGCTGCTGAAAGAAAGGGGTAGGAAAAGAACTAAATAAGCTCCATACATCCCTAAGTCAAATATTTCTTTTTAAACATTAGCTAGAAACGGTAATACAAATACAATCAGAGGCTGTGAGATTAAATATGTTTCTAGGAGAGACCTGATTTGAGATTGATAATAAAAATGCCTAATTTTAGTGCTTATGTTGTAAATACTTGTTTGTCAGGGTTTTATGTTATAATCCACTTTGGTTATGGGTTTACTGATGTATAAAACTTGGGGTTAGTTTGTAAATTGGCACTCTGTGTTCAGCTCTGTTTCACTGTTATGAAGCCTCAGAACCCCATCAATAATTTGCTGTAAAAGTATGCAGTAATTTTAAAGTGGAGCTTCAGACTTCAGCAGTCTTTGGCGTGGCCTGGTGGGGAATAAAAATAGATTGTGCACCTATCAGGTGCTTTAAACTAGATGAGATGCTTTAAACTAGATTATGGTCTTCATGGCCCATGTCAGCTAGTTAGGCTGTGGCAAAAAAAAAATCACCTATAGACATGGGACAATTATACCCTTGCTTCCCTTTAGAGAAGAGAGAAACTTGCTTGAAGTGCTAGGAAATCAGAGCAGGTTCCTCAGAGTTAGATCAATTTAATTTAGGTATTGATATGCAAGTGTCAGTCAATAATGCCTTTAATTGATTGCTACACTGTTATATTTTGAAGCTGAAAAGGAAGATTTTATTGTAATGATATTTTATCATAACTATCATACAGCAATTTCCAGACCTCATTGCAAGCTGTGTGTTCTGCAGGTTATGGTCAGATTTAATCAGTATCTGTCAGCTTCAAATCCAAACTTCAGGAAATGCAGGTCATGACATTTTTTGTGGTAGTACAAAATTCAAGTTCTGTGCAGAGGAATTAAATGCAAAGTAAATAGGCTGGGAAATACTTGTAGAGTTTTGAAAAGGAATGGATTCTGCTCTGTATTCAGTCAGATGCACATTATAGAGGAGAAAATAGCTCAGTGAGTGTTTTCTTTTTGCTCTTAATCTTCATTTGACATGAATGTGGACAGGCCAAGCCAGGGTATTATATTCACATCAGCAATGCCTTCAGACACTGTGATGACTTAGTGCAGTGAGACCCACGTGAATCAATATTGATTGGCCACTTACTTTAAGGCTACTTAATTAAACCTAACAGGATGGCACAGCTTCCAGGCAAAGCCACAGCTCTGTGATTTATGAGTGTGCTGGGGAGAAAGTGGGAAGGACACAGTGCAACAGTTCTCTTTTCTCTGCAACTGAGATCTTTTTGTGTGAGGTGAAATTAAAGAGTTTAACAAGAGGAACTGAGTGACTGCAATAAATAAACTAAAAGGGCTGTTATGTCATTATCTAGGCTGTTGGAGAGGACTGCTGGCTTTTTTCCAGGGTACCTGACTGTCTTATTGCATACTGGTATCATCCAGGGCATCCAACATGAAGATCTCTGGTGTTAATGATAAAGAAAATGATTTCCCTGTGCCTGGGGTTGGAGTGAGCACAAGTGGCATCACTGTTCTGTCAGGTTGGTCTTTTGTATTTCTACTAAATGTATTTAGTTCCACAAATAAATCAAATTATAGTGTTTGTTTACAGTATCTACAGCTGGGGGAACCCACTGAGATAATTTGAAATGTGGGTGTTTTTCTAGAAATCTCCATCTCTTGATGCTTGGGGAGAAGTAATTTATTTCTTTACCAAGCTGATTTAGGCAACAAGTTGTTCTTTATGTGACAGCCTCATGTATTGTGTGTGTTTGTTTGACCAGAGATGCAGGGAATACAACTCCCTGTGTCACTGACAAAACCCTGGGGCTTTGCACCTCCAGGTATTTTTGTTTTGCCAGTGAGGAGGAAAAGTAGGAGAAGTCTCCTAGATTGAAATGCCATAAGGAATTGTTCCTCATCTGCTTGTATTTACACAAAAATAAATAGAGAGAATGATGCCTTTAAAAGTTCAAGCCTTTGAATTGTGCTTAGCAGGCATAAGTCAAGAAGTCACTTGCAACACAACTGGGTTTGTTTTTTATCAGCACTTTCAATATCCTGAATCTCTGCTTGCTATTGCAAACAGTTTGGTGAGGGAGCAGCTGAGATGCCAGAGGACAATGTATTGCTCTCTGAGGGGAAAGGCTTGGAAATTGTTAAGATAAAGGCAAGAATAGCTTAAAGAAGTGTGATTTAGGCCGTGAATTGAGTTTTTAATATTTCTCCCACAGCAAGAAACAAGCTTTAGAATTTTTTTTTTTTACATCTGATGCTAGATGAAACCATATTTTTTGTCTCCTTACTCTACTAAATGATAGTTTGTGTTTTCTGAGAGTTCTAAATAAAGCCAGACAGCTCCATTGTTTCTAGAGAACTTTACTGATAAACTCTTGATTGAAGTAATGCACTTGGCTGAAATCATCCATTTTATTTTAGTTCTTTAGTTTTGTCCATGTGTATCAATTTCCAAAGACTGGCAGGCATCAGTTCTCTGTATTGAAAAGATGGAATTTTGGAAGGTTTTGAACCTTAGAAGTTACAGAACTTGCTGCTTCAAGTATTTCATCTTGAAGTTTTGTCAGAAGTCTGAAAACTAATTTTGTTTCCTGAGTTAGCTGTAAGAGATCATAGAGTTCTCTCAAGGAACATGTATTTGTAAGGATTTCTTGTGAAGGAAAAGGATTTTATTGAATGCCCAGTAGTCCTCACAGAGCTCCTTGAACCATTTGCTTTCTCATTCTCACTCTTCACTCATTTTCTTCATCATGTCTATGGTATGAGTGTTAAGATTCTTTGAAGGACAGTGTCTCTGACTTCTCAGGAAGTTTTCTTTTGGGAACTTTTTCTTTTTGGAACTTGTCTTTTGCTGGGATTTCAGGAAAGACCATGGTACAGTTGAGCTTATGAGAAAAACCCTTCAAAGAGCAGTTCATGTTGCTCCTTGCCTCTCTGCATTAGTGCTGGAAGAGTGTCTGTGCTTTCCCAAACATTTACATGGAGATTTAGCTGGGCAGGAGCCCCTGGACTTTTGTGTGGGTGAGAGAATTGCTGTCTTGTGATGTAGTGTTAACACAGACAGCACTAATAAACTGCAGGACTTGCTGGGATGTGTCCCTCTCCTAGTAAAAAATAGATAGATATGAAGTAGTGTTTCTCTCCACTGCCATCTAGTGAAGTTAAAATGCTCTGAAAGGCTTTGAGACTCAGCTGAGCATTCTGGTGGTGAGCTTTATCTTAGTGGCACAGAAAGTCCAGTTGCCCGCAGAGAGTCTGGTATTCATCCCTGAGATAACAGCAAACACTACAACATAAAGGAGGTACAATAAATTTGGTAACAGAATTCTGTCAATGGCTGTGATGACAGAGACAGGGAAAGGATTTGTGCATGTTATCAGCATTGCAGAAGTGATTGGCAGCACCTAGATTGGAGTTGGAAAGAAAGCAAGCACCAAAACCTCTGCAGGCTGGTGGAATGGTGTAGAATTAGGCAGTTTTGGTAGAAAGTACTCAGGTTCCCTGGGGGTCCAGATCTGCCGCCTCCAGTCTGTATCTTCAGGCCTGCAGAGTGATGCCCACCAAAATCCTCGGTAGATTTTCAGCCCAGAACTTGAATGTCACTTTTTGAAAGAAATGTTTGAGTTTTTCAGCAATGCCCAGGTTGTTTTGGGCCATGCATGGAGGTGTTCTCTTACAGCAGTGCTGGGATGGGCACCAAAGGGCTCATGCTGTGAGCACGCTGCTCCTCTCCATTTCTGTTCAACTCAGCAGCATTGATTTTGCTTAAAGATCCTTGGCTATTTTTGTAACACACAAGTAGGTCAGCCCATTGCTTCCTGGTAGTGGAAATAGCTAAAATAGGACACAGAGATCTGAAATCATTATTCTCTTCATCTATCATTTAGTGAGCAGTGCTCTGTCCTTCACTCATGTGAAGTCATCCTGAAATCAGAAGCTGTTCCCAAATGCAAGAGACTGAAATGAAGTTGAGAAAAGACTTAATATTAGTATGATTTAGAGGAAGAAAAAATCAAGAGCAGTGCAAAGCAGATCCCTTTGATGGCTGAAATGTGTATTTCCACTGCCATAGCTGAGCAGTATGTCTGCACTCCGATTCATTTGCCATCTTTCCACTTCAGTTTCACAGGCACAATGGAACAGCCCAAATTCCAGCTGATCTGTAAACCTGTGCATTCCCTCTGTAGCTGTAGTAGCAGTGTGGTGCTTTGCTCATCTGTTTTTCGCTTTCCTTCTACCAGACTTGCCACAGAACCTATTGGGCAACATTTAAAGGCAAATTATGTGAGTGTCCCTCAGCTCTAGCTGAATTATACATTACCTTTGAGCAGAAATGAAAGGTGAGTTTATGTTTTAACTTGGGGTTGGCTGCTAAAGTTTGTGTTTCCAGGTGGGAGGTGTACATGTACAGACTTGCTGTATTTTCTCAAGTTGTGTTAAAGGAGTAAAACAAACTGGTCATCTGGCAAATAAAAGACAAATGCAGGGTGGAGTGAGCTTATTATTATTAATATTTATTTTGTAGCTAAGCCTTTTTAAGGTCTTTTATTGAATTGTGCAATAAATTGTAAATTACAGAACAAAATTTCTTAACTTTGTTTATTAAAATGTGTGAGAGACAGGAACCTTTGAAAAATCTGAAGCTTGTAAGCCTGAATGAGTTTGCTCTATTCAGTAATTGGAGCCATGTTTAAAGAAAAGAAAAATCCTTTATTTTACTGAAGAAAGGATAAACAGGATTGAATTGTAGCCACTACCCCCTAACCAAGCTGAGTGACTGAGAAAGTTGTTGTTTTACCTGGCTCTTGAGGCAGTGAATAAATCTTAAGTAATAAATAAATCCTCTAAATAATCTTAAATCACAGTCTGCCCAGGCTTATTTACAGAGTGCCAGGGCAGCCAGACAATGACCATGCAGCTAATTAAAAGTAAGCAAACAATTTTGTTCATTGGCCACTTCAGCACTGATCTGTTTTTTATTTTTTTTCATTTCCAGCCAATTTATATTTCATCTTCTTTGTTCAAGGAATCCTCTTCCTAAGTTAGAAGCAATGACATTTGAACACTTAATTGCATAGTGCCATAGTACTTTCACTTCATTTTTATTGTAAAAAGGACCCCATTTCTAAGTAGAAAAATTCAACCAGTACATTTTTCTTTACTTACGTTCATTCCAAGTGTTGAAGGGAATGTCATGTAGAGAATAGGGTTCCTAAACAGCCCTGTTATCAATAAGTAGCTAAGAAAGTACATCAGGAACTTAGAGATATTAAATTCATCAAGAAGAAAAAAAAAAATTTAATTACTGTGGTCTTTTCAACCAGAATTTCAACTCCTGATTTTGACATTGTCAGGTAAGGTTGTGGTATTTAAAAGTTTTCTTTTGTTCTTTCTGTGATTGTTTGTGTTGGACCTCACAGACTCCAAGCTTTTTTATATTTCCCCAAAAGCCATCAGAGCTTGTGGATGTCCCAGTGGGATGTAAATTGTCTTGATGTCCCAGGGTCAAAAGCAGCATTGCAGATGCAATGGCACATCCCCTTTGGAAAAGCAACAAGAAAGAAAAGCTGCAGGAGTGCCCAGCCACTCAGAGCAAGCTGGTGATGGATTGGGAGCAATAGAGGAGGGATAATCCAGGGCAGTTTCTTGAGACACAGGAGGGTTGAAGATGGATGACATCCCTAGTTTTGCACTGGGCTCCTTCCACACATACTATTAAATCCAGACTGGAAAGTGAAGGTAAAATATTGTAGATGTGCTGAATGTGGCTTTGCACTGACTTCCAGTGCTGTCATCATTTCATTGAAGTATTGTTTTTAGTTCCATCCTGTAAAAATGTTGTGTTGAAAAGATAAATCAAGTTAATCAGGTATATGGATATGCAGGACTGCTGCAGTTGGATTTGATAAAGCAATACCAAAGTTTCTCATTGTGCCAGCAAGTTGAAGACTGTCCTATTTCCACCAGAGGAAAAAAAAAGGTTATAAAGAATGGGACATCAAGAGGAGTCTTTAAATAGTTTTCCAGTAGAAATATATATGGATTAAACTTCTAGTCGAGAGTATTACGTAGAAGCTGCAGAAATGGCTTGTTTTGTCAAAGATATCAAGAGAGGTTTTTGTTGTTGAGTTGTAGATTTGATTTTTCTTAGAAGTCATCCTGGTTGTTATATCTCCCCTTCCTGCTTTCTAGTCAGATAGTAATTGCATTCCACCTTCTCCACAGCGTTTCCATTTCATGTCAAAACGGTGCACATTAAAATAAAAACACTGGGAGAAGAGAGAAAGGTCTAAGTTACAGGCATTGAAGGTGATGCTGTCACAGAGTCAGGCCCAGTGTCCACCTCAGCCCTAAAACCACCAAGAGTTCATACTTGGGAAGAGTGTAAGTATTCCCAAACAAATGGTGGTAAAAGGAGAGACCTCTAGGGAGACTTATTTGCAGTCTGCCTATCTTAGCCTCTCTTGGTGGACATTACTTAAAAGTCATAAGAATCACTTCATAGTTATAGAGAAGAGCAGAACTCATCAGCCATATATTATTTTGCAAATTTATTTACAATTTTAATTTCTTTCCATTTGCTGAAAGAATAGAATGATTAAGTAAAATCTGTTGAAAAAACAAATGAGTATTTTTTTTTTGCAAGGAGAAGGCACAGAGATATTGCTAATCAGGCTGCATTCCTTTGATGTCAGGCCTCACACTGCATAAACTTCATGAACCCATCATTAGTCCTTGTCAGCTCTTAGGGTCTTTTGGCTTGGGGCCAAACAATTGATATAGTGGAGAGCTTCCAGCTAAAATAACAGCCTCTGCATCTTTATCTTCCCATCCATCAGATTGTTGGTGGAAGATAGGGCTAATTTGTCACTCTACCCACTTGGAAAAATTTGATAAATGGCTTAATTAGATTTTTTTTTTTTTTAAGAAATCACATTTCTTGAGAACTAGAGGTTGGGAAAACAAGGGTTAGGGATTGAATTAGAAAAGGAAAATATTTTTTCTTCAGTACAGATCGGATGAAACACAACCATTACACAATCAGGGGAAGTGGAAAGAATACAGTTGTTTGGAAGGATTTCCAAGGACAAAAAAGCACAAACCATCCTAACACACAAGTGACCTGTGGGCTGTGCAGCTGCCCAAAGACTGTGGCAAACCAGTCTCTATAGAAACATTCACCTGAAGAGTGCATTTTTAAATATGCTGCCCCCAAATTGCAAATTGTGCACCTCAAAGCACAAAGTTGCTTTTGTGTTTAGAGCTCTAGAAAAGATAGCCTGGCAGCCTTATAGTTAAATGAACATCTAAACAGAGAATTACCTAACTCTGTGTGATGCTTTTCCTGTCTTCCAGCAGGCTGTGGACACCACAGGGAGCTCTGCTTTCCAGGAGGCTCCTGGGATTAGTGCCTACACCACTCAAAGCCAGGACTTTGCTTCAAATCTCATCAAATCTCATTTTTGGGATAAAAAGAGGGCTGCTCCAAGGCCATGGATCAAGGACTGAGCAACTCCAGGTCACAGTTTTGAATGTTCCTGCTCAGGATATGCTAAAGGTAAAAGGATATTTGCATCTTCTTCTTTTCTTGAGGTAATTTTGTGACTTACCAGTCAAACAGCCTACATGGATTAAAATCATTGGTTTTGATGTTTTTCAAATTTGAAGCCAGAAAAAGGGAGAGAGAAGCTGAGTAAAATGTTTCTCTTGACTGTTTCCATCCCCGTGTTTGGATAATTATCCTTCCACTTTGCATAATTATGGCATGTATTCCTACATGTGGATGTGTTGGTGACAGCTGCCAATCTTAACACATTAGAGATGTCTGGGCTTTGTATTTTTAAACATCTCTTTATGTAACTATTTCATTTGGGTCACTGGGGGAACATATTTCTCCTTTATCTGGTCTGACATAAATTAATAAAGCAAGAGACAAACTGCATCCTCCTTTTTTTGATAAACTGTCCAGAAATTGGATGTAATTCAGAAATAATTTAAAAACTCTTTAACCTCTGGGCAGAAATTTATAATAGTAAGGAAAAGAGAAACATTTTTCAATTAAAAAGATTCAGAATCCCTTTCTCTGCAGAACACTAATCTGCAATGACACTGAGGGGTAATAGGCCTGGTGTTAGTGCTTCCCCAAGGAAATGTCTTATCTTTTGCCCTAAATTAATTGTGTCTTTCTCACACATCCTAAAGCTGTCAGTTTGGGCTTTCTGTGTAAGGAAGCTCATGATTTAAAGTTTCTGAGAAGAAAGGCAAACCAAAAGTGTTTAAACAATAATGACCTCTTATGCCCCACTCTCCACGACCTGTTCTGAAGAGGATAGCCATTAACATTAAATCATTGCCATTCCTGGAAAAGCTACAGGGCCAAGTTGTGGGAGCAGCCTCTGCATGGGTCAAGTCCTGGAAGTGTGATGTGCAAGAGCACTGCAGCAAAAGCCAGGATAAAGTGGGGATGGGTTGGGATAACAGAGGTCTGGCAAGGGCACCATTGCAGAGTTCTGCTGTCCAACCTCCCAGCACAGTTACAATCAGAAATGGTCCCTCCTGACTCTTGGTGGCCTCTCCAACACCAAGTCATCTCAGTGCAAATGGCACGTGGGAAGGGTGCTGTTCCCCCATGCCAAGGTGACAGAAGTGGACCTTGGTGACCCAGTGCCAGCTGGCATGGCCTGCCAGGTGGGATGGAGCAGGGGGCTCATGACAAGGCAGATGGAACTGCTCCATCCCACCTGGCAGGCCATGCCAGGAACATGGCTTCTTGGCAAGGGTGGGTGCAGACACCTCAGCAGCACTGGGACCTGGGCTTTGGTACCCTCCCTGCAGCAGTTTCTGTGAGTGGCTGGTGAGTCCCCAGGAGCCTTGTCAGGGCTGGCTTGGCTTGTTCTCCACTGCTGCCTTCACCCAGGCAGGAGGGCTGCCCTGGCCTCCAGCTCAGCAGATGCTGTTTGCAGAGCCACTGTGCTGTTGTGCATCGCTGCTGCTGGCATCAGCTGCCAAGTGCCCTCTGTTGATGCTGGGAGATCAGGGCTCTGAGGCTGTGCTTGTCACTGTGGGACATCTTTAATATAACAGGGGAAAAAAAGGAGGTACACAGGCATCTCATGCTTCCACGAGCTGTGAGTGGTGATGGCTGGACCAGCTGCTCTGGTGAAGCTGTTCCTGGACAGGATCTGCTCCCAAGACAGGAATTAGCCCAGTCCTTAATGAAGTGAAGAGAAATTTTATTTAGAGCTTTAGATCTTCACTAGGAAATCTGATTTACCTAATTGTAGAATCTAAAAGCTCAGCAAAGTGGCTGCACATTGGGACTTGAAAAGTGCATTTACATGATTATTTTTTTGCATTGAAGAGAAATCAAGCATTTTCTTCTGTATAAAGAAATGTCTTGGACATAAGGAAGAAAAGGAATATGTTAATCCCTGTGTTACTGATTTGCTATTTTAAAGTAAGTGAATATAGCCAATATGTTTTACTTTATTTTAAAAGTAAGAACTGTCAGAAATAAAACTCTCTAAGTCTAGAGTAATTCTTTTTGATTTAGAGCCAGTTGTGGTTATTAATGTGTTAAATGAATTCAATATGTTTTGAATTGCTTTGCCACTTGGTTTACTTGGAAACTAAAACCATTTGTAACAAAACAGACTGGTTCTAAGTCAGACCAGTGTATAAGAGCATGTAGAACTAATGGTGCACTTCAGACCATCAAAAAACAATCTTCTGGGCTAGATAAAGGACAATTATTAGAAACCAAACCTAAAACTCTTCAGGTGCTTGGAAAACAAAAGTAATTCTCTACCCTTTCACCTTATGATTTGTAATTTTAAAAACCCCTGACTCAGTTGAAAGGAAACTCAAGGGTCAGGATGAGATTTCTGCACACACTGGGCATCCAGGAGAACTAGCAAGAGTGGACAGGAACTAACTTGAAGTTTTGCAACAAGCCTGCTGTAAATCCAGGCACAGATACAGTTTTCAGCCTGCATAAATGTGTGTGGTAGGTGATCTCACAAGGTGTTGCTTCATTTATGGATTAGATGGTTCCCAAGAATTGAGAGAGATGAACTTGGTTTCTTCAAGCTGTCAGGTATCCATTTTTTTTTCCCCAGTGGTTTTCTACACATAGAACAGGCTCAGATACTTTTTAACAAGCGCACTTTTAATACCTTTTGCAAAATGATTGTAAATCTGCCATCAGTTTGCTTGTTTATACATGTGGCTTTAGAAGAACCTGTTACATGTAATAAATAGAACAGAAATTAATAAATAGCTCCTAACCTGTGCAAATCACTGTGCAGAAATCATCTCTGGCAGTTTCTCCTAGGACATGAAATGAAGCATGCTTTCAGTATTCACCTTCCAGTGGACCGAATTTTATTCAAACCAAAGTCTTGAGAGTTTTGTTTAGAGCCTGAGCTGAAATCTGTACTCTTAAACTCTTCATAAAATGCTCAGAAAAAATGAGTTTTCAGTACAGCTTTTCAAAATGATACCTTCATTTTTATCCAGTGGAAAAGGGGAGACAAAACAGAAGTAAAAGGTCAGATTAATTGAAGTGTAAAAACCTGTGCAAATGGATCCCAGGTGGAGTTCAGTCGTGACCAGGGGTTTCAGGATTTGGTCATAGGGATGGCCTGTGGGTTGCTTAGCAGTGCACCAGGCTCACTTCTGGGAAGAGTTGGTGGAATCTACCCTGAAATGGAAAAATTGCCAACCCTCCACCCTCTAAAGGCACAAAGATGTTTGAATAGGAGTTTTAGTTATGGGCAGCTCTAGCATTGGGATTTGTCAGATTAATGGGCATTTTAGCTAAGTACATGTGTATTGTTAATGGTTTGATCATTTGGCTGTTGTCAGAGAGGAGAAAAACAACACAGTGAGCATTCAAAAACTTCAGTGCTTCATTGTCCCTCCAGTGAGTGTGACAGTGACAGATCTGGCCTCCTCTACTGACCAATAGATACAATTTCTGCCTGAAATATCTAGCCCACTCCATTTTATTGTAAATTAAATTAACTACATTTTCTTTTCAATACAGATTCCAGTTGTCCCTGGACCCACTAAGAATGTGAGAGGGAAACACAGTGATGAGGGGCCATAAACCTAAGGGCCAGGACATAAAGCACAGGATATGTATGTAACAAAATGGTTTATGTATGTTTGCTTTGATCTTCAAATGTAAACCTAATGCTTATCACAAGTTAGTGATTGCTTGCCAGAACCAGATTTGCCTTGCACTGTAGCATCAAACTTGAGGCAGTGAGAGCAGCATGAAAAACAGCTTGGCAGAATGAAAAATAGCTTCCAAGCTGTTAATGCCTTGGACTTTCTTGGCTTTTCTTTGCCTGTAGAATCAGAGGTGAACATATCATCCTTTTAGATTTCTTTGATAAATCTCATTCCCTCTAGGATTAAACATTCCTGAACATTTTTATGCCTCATTGAGCTCTTTGAGAGAAACAAAAATTAATTCTTTAGTTCAACATTTATACTCATAAGATCTAATTCCCCTTGCTTGTAGTTATTGTAGCCATGGCCATTCCTGCAGAGTGACTACACTGTTACTCTCCTGTCTGCTTTGAGCACTTAGATTTTATGTTCAGAGTTATTGTATGGCTCTGACCAGTGGGAAATGACTCAGCAGTGTCCTGCAGGGGTGAGTTGGATGGGTAGATGTCAAACATGGATTTTGGATGCAAAGCCAGGACACTTATGTGCATTCTGTGCATGCAAAATCAGGCTTAACCACTAAGTACTTGGCTTTGGGTATCACAGCTGAATCCAGGCTAAGCTGAACACATAGAGACAAGAGTTAGCACCTCATAAATACTCAAATATTTGCCAAGTCATTATTGGCACAATGTGACCCAGCTCTCCTGAAATAATTGAGCACCTGATTTATACCTGTGGAGGAGACCTGGCAAAGGTGAACAGGGACACAGCAGATGGGGTGTTGAATGGCTACCCTGTGGCTCCTTGGAAGGATATCTTTACTAGCCACAGTCTTTTTGGTTAGCTGGCGCTCAGTCCTTGCAAAGCAATTCCCTCAGGTGCCCGAGGTAAAAAAGTAAGAGTTTTGTGAACAGCTCAGGTTTTATATGATGAGAGTTTGCTATGAGATGGCTGAAGATATTTTCCATTATTCCTGTTTGCCTTTCTGACAGCCAGCTAAATCAAACCTGGATATTTACACAAGGAGCATCCCAGTAAACAGGTCTTGTGCAGTATTCAGTATCTGTGTAGCAGCTTAGAGCAGGGAAACAGGTGACAGTGTGTGAAGGTGATACAGACTTGATAAAAGGTGAATTTTTGTCCCAGCAAACCTTTGTTAAAGAAGTCACTGCTCAGGAGGAAGGAAGGAGTGATCCATCCCAGCTCAGACAAAACCTGAAGCACCTATAAATTAGTTTAATATTTCATCTTTTCCCATGTAATCCTAAATTACCTATCTTGGTAGTGTCACAGTTTGAAATAGTAAGATGGCACACCAGGAAATATGACCCAAAAAAAAAAAAATCATGTGAACAAGATGAAAAGCACATTTTCTCCTTCAGTTGATGACTGGTTTAGAATGAATAAAACTTTAAAAAAGGCTATCTCCTTTTTTCTTTTCTATGTCACACAAACAGATTAGGAATTCTCTGCTTGAGGAACACAAGGCTTTCTATGTGATAGAGTACTCAAGTGCTGAGGTGCAACAAAACCAGTCCAGAGATGTGAGGTACATCTGGTTTGCCTTGTGCATTGGAGCTGCTGCTTGGCTGCTGAGCAGCCCTCCTGCAATGGGCTGTGTGAAATTACAGCCTCATTTCCTGTGGTGACAGGGACACTGCTGAAGGAGGGCCCTGCCACACTCAGGTTCATTTAGATGGACATCCAAATGCACAGATGTTTGTTCCAATCTCCTCTAGTAAAGGAAGTGGGACTCTGTGATTGTGCTCCTGTGACATTTCCAGTACTCTGGACAGGGCAGGATCCATGCAAAAATGCTCTTCCTTGCACTGCAGAATTAGCTCTGGCAAGGAGTGCAAAAGAGGCAGAAAATATGGGAAAGTAGTCTGCAATTTTTTTTCCAAGTGGCCTGATTTGGGGATTAAAATAAGAAGTTTACATTGTCTGCTCTTCTGTTCAAATTAATATATGCATTTCTAACTTGTATGTTATATGTTTTGCATATTATGGATCTAATTAAATTTGCAAGCAGATAAATAATTCCAAATGAAGTTGGAAAGAGGTGACCCATAATACTCAACTTGAGTGCTTTCATATACTGGTTCCCTATTAGATTTCATGCAGTAATTATAGAATTTAACAGTGCCAGTGACTTTATACTTAAGAGTTTATACTTAAGAGTTAATCTCTCAAACTTAAGAGTTATTTATTTGGACTAAAATAAATTTATTCACATTTATTTTCCATTATCTACTCAATGTATTATATAGGAAAACTGACCTCCTAAACCTTCCCAGGTAAAAATCAACTAACCAAAACAAACTGAGAGCAACTAAAGGTGATTTCAATAGCAGAGTTTTCTGGCAATTTAATTCTGTTGCTTTCAGAATTATATCTTTGGTATTATATTGTCCTTTAAAAAATTGAACAAAATACTAACCAAATTGAAAAAGTTCAGCAAAAGCTAAGGCTGTTGAAAGCTCCATATCTCAAATGCTTCAAGTGTCTTTTAAAAAACTTTATTCTGGTGTTCACATACATTAATCCCCCTATTAAAACTGTATTTTGAGGGGGGAAAAAAAACCCTGAATCACCATTTGGGAGCTGTATTTCCTCAGGTAACATTGGTAAGGCCCATAAAATTCCTCCTGCTCAAGCCAATGTAATCTCATGAAATCTGCAGGCTAGCATGCAGCATTTATGAAAATGTGGTGCCTGCACAGGCCTTTGTGTGGTGAATGCCAGAAGTACCACCATGTACAGGACATATTTTTAATATTGATGAAAATGGAAAAACCAAGCTGAGCCAGATTTGTGCCCCAGGCTTGGAATGTGAGCAGTGAGCACCTCTCTTGGCTATATCCAGTAGTAGATGGGGAGATCAAGAAGTGCACAAGCTGTCAGTGGCTCCTGTGTGCCCCTGGCTGCCCTCATGTCTGGCACTCATCTTCCTGCCTCTTCTGTGTGGTAAGACAGGATAAAATTGCAGTTTAACAGAAAAAAACTGAGTTTCAGATAGACCAGCACTTCCCTCCCCAGTGGTGGAGGAGGCACCACCAAGAAGTGATTCCACCCACAGCCCAGCCTTGTCTGTTCCTCTCCCTCCCCACTGAAGGCAGAGGGAGGTGGGATGGGAGGTTAAACCAGGTGCTTCTTTTTTCTATGCTTAAATTAGGAAAAATGAATCTACCTTAGCTGACTTCCCCAGCAACACACACAATGCTTAGCTGGGGCATGATTAACTATTCCATCTGCTGGTATCCTAATTACAGATACTGTAACCAGGGCTTTTGTCCTGCTGTATGACTAGGGAAGGAAAAGATAAAGAAAATTAGGCTCAGCAGACACAAACAATAAGGGGGTGGATTTTTGTGCTTAGTTGTTTTTTTTTAACCTGTTAAAAAAGCAATGTGTTCCACTTGTCCTGGAATGTTATTCTCACCCAAAGTCTAAGTTTTGAAAATTATAAGTTTTTTAGCTCTTTCTGTCTTCTAATTGCTTAATTTAGTTCAGTTGCAGCTCTAGAGTTCTTTATGAGTTATATAAGGAAAAAGAAATCTTTCAGCCCTGAATTGAAACACCGTCCCCAAGTGCTGCTTCTCTTGAGGGCAGTGGTACCATTTGTGCAAGAGAAGTGGTGAATGAAAATGTGATCCAGACTTCAGGACTAGTGACATCTCACACTGACACAGTGCCTTGAGAGAACAATGGGATGGGCTGGCACATCTCCTGTAACGTAGTAAATTAAGATAACCAAAATAAATACCTAAAAATGCCACCACATGTTAATAAGGTATCACCAATAAATGGCTGCAATTCCCACCTCCTTGAAAAGGAGAGGTTTTGTAGTTGAGACACAATTAAATCATAGCTGTCTTGTACACAAAATGAACTTTTACTGTTGAAATGACTGCCTGGGCTCCAGGCACAGCACTACCAAGGAACAGGCATTCCTTAGCTCTCTGCTGCTGTTTCAGCTCTGTGTGGCCTAACAGACAGGGTGGAGTCTGGCCTGCAAAGTTACCATTATAATGTCAACATAAATATAATTACATTTTCTCCAGCAATAGAATTAGTGCCACCAGGAAACAAAATCATTTCAGGTTTCTCCTGCTGTGTTTGTATGAGCTTGGAGTCTAACTGCCAACCAGGGAAATTTGGCCTTTGTGCTCAAATAATGCAATGCTGTGCTTTCCATTTCGAGATGAAATTACTGCTAGTGGGATTTGTGCTGTAGGAAAAGAATTTGTGCTGCTAAATCTTTTGGTAGTTGAGGCTGCTTTGTGTCACCACATAAAGATAAGTTATTTACATGGCCATACATACACAGACACACAGCTAGAGCTTATGTGCATGTGTGTGTTGCTTTGGGTCTTTTTAGGAACATTAGTGTGATGTGAATCATTTTAAGTGCAATTTTTATGGAGGAGAATATGAGCCTCCAGGTACCATTCCCTGTCTCTGAGTGCATTCATTTTTTAAGCTTCTGGAGGTGGATGAGGGATCTCAGCAGTAAACCCTGGGATGCTGCTCCCTGCATCTCCTTATTGCAGACCCAGGCAGGCCATGCTGAGGATTTCCTGGCGGGCCATGTGCCCACATTTTTCTTGGTGAAAGCAAAGATTGGATATAAGAAAGGGGAAGGACTTGGTTAACCATAGACTTTTATTCTGTGTTTTAATGTACCAGTCAGTTGGGAAATAAATGAATCCCTAGAGATTCCTGGAGCATTTCTTGTGCATCAGGAGGTTGGCTTTCCCCTCAGCATCACAGAACACACAGAATTAGCTTAGAGTGATGGTGAAGAGCTAATTCTCCCTATAATTGTGCCTCCTGTGCCAATATTGTAGTGTTCCCAAAAATGGTCTCAAATGAGATTAAAATCAACAAAATGAAGCCAATTTCTCTTACACATAGCCTTAAGCCTTTTTGTCAAAGAAATCTGAAATTATACTGCAGGATAAGTATTCCAGCTGCTGCTTCAGCAGTGCCCAACTGCAGTGATTGAGAGCAAAGCCTCCATGAAAGCAAAGGGAAATTTGTGCTCAGGCTTGCCTGGCCAGCTGGATTCCAAGTGCAAATCAAGCCCTAGTGCTGCCCTTATTCAGGGATAACAGTACAAATAAGTGAGGGTAGGCTGGCATTTTTGGTCAGATCAGAGGGGCACTTCTGTAGTGAATTTCCTGATTTCTCCCACTTACTGTGCTTTTCCTTGCACCTCAGGTCAGAACATAGGAACTGGGCTTTTGGATAAAACCAACATCAGAAAGGTACTCCAGGAACATGCTTCCTGTGCTCCAGCCAGTCCAGACAAGAGGCTAGACTGGAAAATTCAGCCACATGCAAAATGTGGGTGTGGGGTCCCTACTACCAGCTGTGGATCTGCTCCTGTTTAGCTTTCCAGTGTAGGTGGAGCCATCTGACACCCAGGTGAAACACTAGTGCATTACAGACTCTCATTTTGAGTAAATTGGAAATTTAAATAAGTAGTAGAAACCTTAAAATAATACCCTGCTCATCCCAAGTGGTTTAAACTCAAGGCTTTCAACTCCCTAGCACAGTTTCTTTCTTCCCCTACTCAGCTGAAGAAGCAACTCTGCTTTTAAGACTCTCCATTACCATATGCATGTTAAAAAACCCCTCAGCTCTTTTTCACTATGATTTACATGCCAAATTTGCTTATTTACTCCTAGGTAGATTAATCTTGTCTTTAATTACTTTTATAGCAATTACATGCTTTTAATCTGTGGTTTAGTGATCTATTACTTACAGCTGCAGTGAACAAAATAGACACAGGCTGGGGGAAACACATCCCTTGTGTAGGTGGCCACTGTGGGCCTCTTTTAAATGATACCAAGCCTCGTGAGTTAAGGCCTAAGTAGTTTTCAGGGTTTGAACAAATGAGGACATTT
This sequence comes from Serinus canaria, assembly GCF_022539315.1. Taxonomy (NCBI): domain Eukaryota; kingdom Metazoa; phylum Chordata; class Aves; order Passeriformes; family Fringillidae; genus Serinus; species Serinus canaria. The sequence goes on along the minus strand of NC_066317.1, from coordinate 4,028,987 downwards.
CAGTCAAGGACACGATTGACAACTCTTTATTGAAAGTGCAAAGCCCAAAAAACTTGTCCCAGAAAACTTAAGATCACAAACTTATAGGATTGTGTTCAAACACTCTGTACTGGTTTTAATCTTCTCTTGTTTTTCCCTCATTGCAAGTGTGTCAAATTACTCAAGTTGGGATAGGAGAAATTAATTCACAAACTTCTTAGGGATCTGGATTTAAAGTTTTAGTTGGACTGACTTGTAGTGTGCAAAAAGTGTACACTTGTATTGCTCTCCCCTCCTGAACATGTGAAGATGACAGCATTAAAGAATTAGTCCCCAGAGCATTATTATCCACTTCCAGCTGATGGGGCACAAAGAGATTTGATGGCTCCTTCAATACACTGTGGTGAAGCTAGGAAAGGAATCCAGATGTCCTGGTTCCTCATCCTGTCCCTGAACCACAAACCACACATCCCTGCCTTGTTAGTGACAATCAGAGCACATGAAAACAGACTATTTATATCTGAATATTTCATCTGTTCTCACTCATTATTCCCTAACTCACCAATGTAGTTATGTTGGCAGGGCGACAGTCTCTTTTTTTCCTAGTAAGAGCAAACAGATTTGTTAGGTTTTCTGCTGAGATGCAAGCTGCACAAGAAGAACTCCCAAATAAATCAGATCAAAAGGACCATGAAACATCCTTGGTCAGGCAGCAATGGGAGAGAAGATTTTGTAACATCTTCCTTGGCTGGCTCGAACAGCTGCATTAAAAGTCTTGATCAAGAAGGGTTAACTTGGAAAATAATATTAACCCAGAATAGGTTTAGCCCAAGAGAGAAAAAAAAGCCAGTAAAATGGGGCTTTGGAAAGTTCTGGTTTTTGAATGTCATGGATATTTAACAGTCCTCAGAGTTTGCATAACCAGCAGCTTTGGGGAGAAAAATGAGATGGTCTGTGCAAAATAAATCCAAGATTCACATTTCATAAATATCACTCTGCTTCAGTGATTACATATTCTCTGATTAGCACAAATGATGCTTGTTCTGGTAAAACACTTGCTTCCATGTATGGGGAATATCAGTGCATCTTGGGCAGAACACAAGGCTCCTTGAGAATTTCACTGCTGCAGTCAGTGACACCACATTTCGCTCTGTGTAAGGCAAGCACCTTGCTGATCTTGGCAGTGCTTGGGCTGCCTCATGCTGAAGTGGCAGCTCTACTCTGTCTCAGATGCAGGCAGTATAGACAGATAATGTGCATAATCACAATCCCTTTCATTTCCAGTGACATGCAGGAGTCAGGTTGTGTTTGTTAGCTTGTGCACAATATGCACACTAGTCCTGCTCAATAGGACACCACAGTTCATTGCCACAAAACTTCAGGTTTCCAAGCAGACTCTGAGCAAGGGCTGAGAGCATAACACGGATTCATAATGATCAAGTTTCAAAAAGCAATCACCAATCAACAGGAATGTTTTGGCTGGGATTTTTTCTCTGCTGACCACGTGCATCCAAATCTAACCCAGAGAAATCTCCCCTGTGGTGGAACACAACCAGTGGGATTTGAGGACACTGGAGGGAGAAGGCAGCTAAAGAGCACCATGTTTTCATCTCTTGCTAAGTCAGAAACTCTCCACTATGCACGTGCTCTTCTGTTTTCTGCTGGCCAGGGTTTGGTGACTTGGTACAGCCCCACTACAGTTCTGAAACCCTCTGTTGTTTAACACCACAAGTGAAATGGGCACCATAACCTCTGTGTGGCCCTTCAGCTGCACAGGAATGATTTCCTGCTCTCTGCAAAGGAAGATGCCTTCAGATTCTGTTAAATGATAACAAATAAGGAAAAGGAGGCCTCCCCTAGTTCTAGCAATCCTATCCCTCCCACTGGGCTTTCTTAGAGGTGGCAGAGTTGAAACTCGCAGGTTTTATTTTCAGAACATGGTCATTTCTCATTTTGGTATTTTAAAGTAAACAATCCCTGGTTCCCATGTATTATTCAAGTAGGGAGAAGTGGGTATCCAGTGCACAGATAATCAAACATGCAGCCTGCACCAGACAACCTTCTCAAATCGCTTGAGAAACTTCCCTGTTGCTGTTGTTATCATTCTCCATCCACTTCCTCCAATTATCCAGCACTTCAAACATCATATCCCATGTTTTCCCCACAGCTGTGGGGTGAAGCAAGCAAGAGCTGTGTTCCTTCCAGCTCCCCTAACAGTGCTTGCCCACAGGAGAAGAGGGAGTTGCACAGATGTTGCTGGTATCACATTAATACAGAAATAACCTGTTGAAAGTAGATTTGTTTTCAAACCTTTCAGTGAGAAAATATCAGTTTCAGATGGAGGAATTAATGATTTTAACCTGCCTATCAAGCTCTTTCATTGCCAGCATGTAAAATAGTTATTGATGTTTCAAGTTGCAAGTAGTAATGTTGAGGGTTTTTTCACTGCTGCCAAAACATTTACATGAAGCTGCTATTCAGATCAAATTATCTTGGAACTGCAAAGCGTGCGTGGATTCCAAATTATTCCATTGGAGAGATTGTTGCATGTTGAAATTACACGGTAGAAACTCACAAAACACCACGATTGCCTCAGATTCACAGGGATGGCAAAAATAGCTCTTGAAAGAACTCTTCTCCTTAAATGCAGTGATGAAACAGACACAGGCTTTGGCTGTGTTTAAACCAGTACTCCACCAGCCCTGCTTTGTGGTTCTGGCTTTGGTTCCACCACCCTTCAGACACAGACAGCTCAAAGAGAGGGGTGCTGGGGAAGTGATGCATCAGGAAGCTAAAGCACAGACACTAAGGAGCTGTGACCTGGGGAATGACAACCCAAAAATGTGAATTTCAAAAGTGCAGTAGACACTCAGAGGTGCCCAGTGCTGGTAGGAATTCTATTAACTATCTCACATTTGCCTTCCAGGCAAAGATTGTTGTGGAAAAGATTCCAGAATATCACCAAAAAGAGGACTGGGCAATTTCAAGTTTTTGATGAACCATCATTCCAGGTATTTTGATGTGCCTTCCTTTGCATAATGTTCTAAATAAACTGCTGCTTTTTAGTAAGTATTCTGTGTTGCAATGAAAGAGCAATCTGGCCACATTAAAGACACCCCTAAAAAAAAATGCTTCCCTCAAAGAACCATAAAAGTAATTTTCCAAGAATCACAGGAAGGACTCTCTAATTTAGCACCACAGGTAAGGAGTCATTTCTCTCTAGCAGAGAGGGGATGAACAGATGAAAACACTAAATGCAGAAAAATCTTAGAGATAAAACTAAAAACTCCTAACTGCTGTCAGAAAAGAGCTGGCAAAGAAAAGTGAGGGCTGTAGAAAGAGCTCACCTGTGAGGAATATTGAGTGTGGCACTGGAGCAGGGTCCTTTGCCCTTTCAGTCACTGGTAATTGGAGATAAACATCTAAAATTTGTGTGCTTTTTCCCTGCAAGTTTGTAGTTGATTTGTTCTCATTCCTTCAGTGAAATATCCTGAAAAGCAGCAAAAAAAGCAATAGGGTAAGACAGGTTCCCCAGATGTGGTGGGGAGTGCTCAATGGGTGTTTGTCTGCAACAGGAAATAAGTGCCTGTGTGCTCTGCCACTGGGGTGGGTTTTATCATGGCATGAAATCACAGTGATTTCAGCATCAGCCTGAGCAGCAGATACTCTGCCCTGCTGGGTGTCCTGTGACTCACAGGTGAGGCATCTCAGAGAACAATCTGATACACTTCTCTGGGAAAGGGAAAAGGAATGAAAGAAAGAGCCAGATCAGGAGGAAAGAAATATGGATGATCTCTTCAGGGGCTGTGCTTTTTCTGCTTCTTCTTTTAATGTGCATGCTGTGACAGCTCTGGGAGTAAAATACGAGAAGAATGCCCATGAGCTGCCACAGTGTACACATTTCAAAACAATCTAATACCTGTTCTCTGTTGCATTCAGATCAAGTGGGGTTTTTTCCTGAGAAGACCCAAGGATTGAGGGTTGCACATGGTAGGAAGAAAACACTTCTGCAGTACTTCTGACATGGTACATCTGGCAGTGCTCTTCATGTCACCTGGGAGAAGAGGGGCATGAGGTTTTCCACATCATCTCCTTTCTTGCCAACCCTTGAGGTTTCCAGGAGGGAGATACCTCTTTGTTCTCCACCTTAAAAGAAAAAAAAAAATCTGAATTAGTGGCTTTGGTTCAGTAGGGCATTTCAACACCTAGTTTAAAGCTTCAGATGAGCTCCAGTGAGTACAGGAAGTGTGGGGGCAGTCAGAATGACACAAGCACATATGTAAATATTTCCCTGGGTGAGGCTTCAAGTTGCATTTGGGAAAATGTGAAGTTACATAAAGAAAAGAACACAATATTTATTTTATTTAACAGTATTTAACTACATTTTTCTTGAAGTAGGGATGTGTGAAAAGCTGCACTATTGTAGATAAAAATATATAGAATGGGGTAGATTAAAGATCTGGAAATTAATTTCTCAGGAGACCTTTTCCAGTCTAGACTCTATTGACATATCCTGCCAATTTGTTTGTCTGCTCTCCCTATGAACATAACATTTGATACTGCAGGCAATGCAAAGATCTCTGATAAGTTTGCTGCTTCCTGCAGCACTCTGTGTTCACAATGAACTTCTTAAATACAACTTTCAGCTTCTCTGCATCACCTCCATTCTGCATTTTTTTCACCACGTGCTTTCTCCTTTTTTGCCCCCTGTGCCTTCATCCCATGGGGAACCATTCTCAGCTTCCAAATCTCCTGTGAGGACAAGGATCTCTGAGCTCCCACCTCCTCACCCAGTTCACCCTCTGCCTGCTGGATGCACACTGCTGAACTGGTAGGATTTGATTGGGATCTTGCTTATTACCTGTCCTCAGCATTTGCTGGTTTGTACTTGTAGGAGCTTCTGGAGGGAAAGGTGAACCTAAGGAATTAAAGGGGTTTTCAGCAGAAAAATTCCAGAAACAAAGCTGATCTTCAGGGGGTGATGCTGACTCATTAATGGTACTTCTTGCAGTGCCTTTACTGCTTTTTAGTTAAGCACACAATGCAGCTCTGTAATGAAGCTACAGGCATAAAATGGGACAAAAGTCACATATGGCCTTTTTTTCCTGTTTTTAATTTTCTTTCTTGTAGTTATAACTGGGCCCACTAGATGTGAAGAACAGTTGTGCTTGAATTTTGCTATTTTAGAATAATCTGTAAAACTCAGGGTGTTTCCTGAAAGTTATATCTTCGTTGCAAGTTAGATAAAGCACAATTTTTCTGAATTCCTTCTTTAGTCCAGATATTTTGGATTGAAAAACAAAGGCAGGAATATTTGGAATTCAAATTAAAAAATGACCTGAGAATAGGAGAGATCTACAAGCCTTGGAATTTAGGGAGACCAGGCCAGTCATCCACAAGGCAAGCCATCTCTGTTTGGAAAAGTGTCTTGACACCCTCACCTGTGAGTAATGAATGAAGCTGAGTTCCAAGTCAGTATCCAGGCCTGCTTAGGTTGACTTTCTGTGAAGAGCCCATTACAGGATGCCAGTAAACATCCATAGGGCTACTTTAATTTTCATCATTCAAATAGGCCAGCATTGAGAAGCAGCCTGCACATGCTATCTCATCCCTGCTCCTCAACATCCCTGAGATGCTGTGCTCAGTCATGGTGTTCAATCACCTGAGTATCCAAGAAGGGAAGAGCAGCTGGAAGAAGCTCTGTATCTTGGTGCTGCAGAATCAGCTGGCTGGTTAAAATGTGTTAGGATTCCATTCTTTGCTACAGAGGCAATAAAGCATGATTCTAGCCTGCCTCTTACAGAACCTGGCACTGGTCTCAAGACAAAACCCCAAAGCCCTGGAGAAAGGCATTCTTTAAGGAAAAGATGTTTCTGTACCTTGATCTCACCAAGAGGTAGAAATGTTCACATTTTCTGCAGCAAGGATGCAATGTAGCTTGCTAAGAATAACCTTTAGGTATCCTTGTGTGCATCTGGCATTAACAAATGCTTCCCACCTTACAGATTCCCTCTGGGGAGCTTGCTTCCTCTGGCTGATAGCAAGTTCCCAGTAAAATCAGTTTGTACTACAGAAGCAGAGGAGTCTTTGTCAGAAAGAATTTCCTCCCAAACCATGGATAATCATTATCCTCTCTGAATTACCTAATTATCTTTTGGGAGTTTTGTTTATTGTGTGGAAAAAGAAACAAGGAGTTTTCTTGCCAGCTCCCTCAGAAGTGGCCTAAATGCCCACTGTCTGAGGGAGATCACAGGCTCAGGCCGCTGTCCCATTGTCCAGCTGGGTGCCTGCAATAGCCTGGCCCCATAAAACAGACATTTAGCTGAACAGAAGCAATTAGCCCTCCATCGTGGCCCCTGCTCACAATAGCAAAACCAGCTGATGTTCCCTTAACTTGAAACAATGGGAGGACAGGCATGGGCTGTGGAACTCTTACAAACACAGTAACTCTTTCCAGAGGGGGACCGTGAGAAAGTGGAGCCTGTAAAGAGCCTTTCAGTGGATGAACTCCTGAACAGTCTTTTATCCAGTGAACTCATCAGTCAGCTGTCTGTGGGTGCAGCTCTCTTTAGAAAACCCCAGCTCAAGTGCACCATGCCAGTTTGTAGTGATAAACCTTCCTGCTGAATGATATTCTGTCTCAGCACTGTGTTCACCCTGGTATGGATTTATTCAGCAGCATCTTTTCCCTCCAGCCCTCTTTCACATTCCTTACTGTGCTTGCTCCTCTTCCTAATGATCTGGGAATAGCAGTGACCACCAATGAGAGCATGGCAAGAACTGAATGTTGCTCATGACAATGGCAGTGAGGCTTCACTTGAGATTCAGATGCTGAGAAAATTCCAGCAAAGATGCTGGTGAGCTCAGAAATTCAGCCCTTCCATATGAATCCAGTAATTCACTTCCTTTTGACTGCTTTCTCCTCCACTTTTGCCATCACCCCTAATCAGTGGATAGGCAGAGCTCAACTGCTAGCAATCAGGCTGTGTTCAATAAATGACAGCCCTTTAAAGCTGTGTACAGCACTGTGTCCCTTCCCACCTGGAATGTCTTCCAAGCACCTTCAGGCAACAGTTCATCGCTTCCAAGTGTGAAACTCTTTGAAAACACAAGGCCTTTGCTAGTGACAAGGCAAAGATACTATTGACTTTGGGAAAACAGTCCACAGTAAACAGAACCATCTATTTCATTCAGCATCTTTGGCAACGCTCCAGTGATTTGGTTTCCAGCTGATGCCATGACTTTTCTGTAGGCACACATTCCTTATGAGCCTTGTTTCTCCTTGCCCTTGTGCTAAATTTCCTTGTTTCCTTGTTTAACAGTTTGGATACCACAGCCCCAGAGTTCTGATTTCTGCCTGGCCAGCCAGCTGCAAGTGGATATTCTCTTGCTTTTGGAATCTCCTTCCTAAAACCTAATCTAAAATCAAATTAATCATTTAGTGATTGAGTAAGAATTTTCAGTGAATATCACAGAATGGTTTGGGTTGGAAGTCCAGCCTCCAAGATGTCTCACTTCTGCTGCTGTTAGCATGGTTTGCATTAAAAAAACCCTTTCCTTTGTTCAGCCCCATCATGGATCTGTTTCCCCATCCTGTCTACTCATTAAATCTTCAGGAAGAACTCACAGAGTTAGTTCCAACATGCCAGTATAGGATACTGAGAAGACTGGTAGGTCTTTGTGGTCACTGAAATGTAACTATGACATATCCCCAAAAGGGCCACTGGAAGAATAAGGAGTGAAATAAAAGAAAAGCCACTACATTTATGAACAAGCAGATGGTAGCAGAGAGCCCCTACTCCTGGATTATCTGTCCATCCAGGGACCTGGGTAAAACAACCAAAGAGATTTGCTGGTTTTATGGGCATTCTTCTCTTGCTCACCAATAGATGGGAGCAGAGATTTCTCTACTCAGGAAATTTTCAGGCTACGGCACTTGCAGTTTTTAGTACACTGTGAGGGGCAAAAAATAAAACCAAGCAGTGTCAATATAACTCATTCATGTGTCCACAGGGAGAAGGAAATTGTTTTGTTTAGTAGCATACAGATGAGGTTTGTCATGGGAGTCAAATAGAAACCAGGAGTCAGCACTCTTGTATTCTTTAACATTGGAATTCTCTGGTCTAGAACCGGTCAGAGGGTATTGAATAAGTTTATAACCCCTCATTGTTATTTCCCAGATTCTAAGTGTGTTTTGCTTGGATCCAAACCTTTACAAAAGCAATTGAATGTGTCTTAAACTTCCATTCCCTTTTCTTACAAGATCAAAGAGGAGAAGCTGTCCAGATGTAAATAGCTAAGCCTCTAATGAGATGATCAGTGAATTGTTTCTCTCTTGTGTTAGTAGCATTTAAATTACTCTGTTGCACTTAGGGCACTCTACACTTTTGACTTCTATAGCAGGACCCCAGCACCTAACACAAGCCAGACAAATAACTTCAGCACTTAGCTTTCAGCTTAGGTCCCTGCCCTCTGACCTCTGCTGTTCATCAGAGGCGAGCCAAATGCTTTGTTAAAAAAATATTAATTGGGCCTGGCACTCCTCTAGGGCTGGGCATGTCACAGACAGTTTCCAGCAGCAAGGAGCTGTTTGCAAGAAGCAAAGAAGCAAAATCTTGTGTATTTTCTGCTCAACAGAGGCTGACTTAGCCATGCTGGAGGTGAAGCAAAGCCTGATCTGTGGAAACCTGGGAATGGCAGTGCAGCAGCTGCTCAGGTGCCACCTGTGTGACACTGTCAGGACTCCTCCAAACTGCCAGCAAGGGAGAGGAGGAGCAGTTTGCATAGCCTGAGGTTGGTTGGTTGGTTTGTTTGGGGTTTTTTTTGTTAATTCCCTCCTATTCCTGCATAAATATTTTGTGCAAGCATAGTAGGAATATAATTTAAGTGCACTGGAGGTAACTATAAAGACAAGGGTTGGTGGGACAGAGAGTAAAGAAAACATCTCTCCTGCCCAGCTTTGGGACATGGGCTGGTGTTTACAGCAAGTCAGTACAAACTGGAGGTGAGCTCAGTGTGAGGAGCTGCCAAGGAGTACCAGGGGTGTCTGCAGAGGCAGAACATGGTGCTGAGGCAGGAAGAGAGGATTTCCTCTCTGCTGCCCCTCCTCTGCACCTCACCCCAGACAGGGCCTTTGTTGGGCAGCAGTGGGATGTGACCAGGGAGGTGCTTTGCCTGAGTTTCTGCCTGGTTCCCAGTCAAGCCCTTTATTCCTTTTTTGTTTTGTTTTTTTTTTTTTTTTTCACTGATGTTCACTACCATGTTCAAAATTTGGAGCTGAAACTTCCAGAGACAAGCAGGAGGTAGGAGCATCTGGAGCTTTCATGAGAGAGGCATCCAAGTCCTGAAGAGAGCCTAAAGCAAATGTACTTACCTAAACTCATTCAATCTTCTTTTTTGAGAGATTTCTTCTTTATATTAAAATGGATTTTACCACCCTTCCTATGAACCCAGCCTTCCAAGACATAGAAACCTTCCAGAGTCTTGATCTTGTCCCAGGGTGTGATGTTGGCTTTGAACAGCATTTCTCAGCTTTTTTTCCCTTGCTTTACTCAAGGGGAAAGATCTCTTCAGATGCATTTCATGACAGGGCTTCTCTGATGCAAAACTCTAAAGTGATGATTTTTTTTTTTATAATTCTGGCAGTAATCCTGCTGGTAACACTACTCTTAATTTGTATAACTAGAGTAGAAGTTACCAAAGCTCTGGGAAAAAACAAACAAACAAAAACACCCAAAAAAAACAAAGGGAGCTGACTGCATGCTAACTTCTGATTTGTAGTTTGGGTGTGTTCCCAAATTTATCAAAGCCATGCCTTCATTCTAGTAATAAGCTCCACTAAAAACCAAACTCCTCTATGTAAAAGTGACTTTTGACTTCCTAATTTAACAGTAATAGCAGCCTTTCTGAAAAGGTAGTTTCTGTTAGTAATGAGTTAAAAATTAAAATTCAAACCTTATCCTGCAAGAGGGAGCAGTTTCACACATTTTTAGACTGTTTATGGTAACATGGAGGAGGAGTACTGCAAAATCACCCAACAAAACATCAGATTAAGATGCCGTAGCAGTTAAAAATTTAAGGATGCCAGTGCTCCCTACATTGTGTGCCCCTTCTGATCTGGAAGCCAGCAAAAGCCCTTGTGAAACTCGAGTGCAGAAGCTCCAGGCCCAGCCTCGGCTTTGAACTCAGGGTATTGGGCTTTGACAGCCCCATGGCATTTTGGTTTTACATAATCTGTTCTTTTTGTTATGAGCTGTGGGCTTCAGATAACAGCCATGAACAACAATTTCAGGTGGAAGCAGCACCCTGGGTACAGACCAAGATGGAAAACATTCAGAAAAATCAAATATTTTACTTTTTGTAATCACCTGTCTTACAGCAGTTGAGTGTTGTCTGCTGTTTGCTGACAACTTGCTTGGCAGGAAAAACAAAGTGAAAGAGACAGGAACAGAGGGCTTTTCTGCATTTCTGATAAACCTGTAGTTATGGCCTTCAGTGACAGATTGGCCAACAGCAGAGAGTAAGACAAATACATGCAATCTGAAGTGTCTGGGAGCAAACTCACACATGCCTTCACTGTACTGCTTTTGTTTGCAGAATGTTTCCATCTGGATGAGTAGCAGGAACAGGAAAGCATTTGAAGCTAGGAAAACCACCATGCTGCTGTCTATAAAGCACTGATAGGATTTTTATGTGGAGCCCTAAAGAGAATGACATGCAGTGCTTTTTTGGTTTTTTTTCTTTTTTTCAAAACAGAGAGCTCAGATGTTTGCAAGCAAAACAAAATAAACTCAGGCATTGAAACTCCTTCCTGAAATGTGGCTATGCCATGGCACATCCCCCAGCACATGCATTGTGCACCCCTGGGCACTGCTGGGACACTGCTAATGGTACCCATGGCACAAAAGGGAAGGTAATTAGCAGAGAATGATTATTGCTGCAGCTAGAAAGTAGACAAGTAATCTTTTGGGTTTCAGTCCTTTTCCTCAGTGTTTTCAAACCAGCACCTAATCTTCCCAGACCCCACTCTGTGGCTGATCCTTTCTTCCTTTCTTTTCTTCCTCCCCCTTTTTGCAGGGACTGTGGCTTATTCTGATTCACTCCATTTCTTTTTTCTCAAACAGCCACAGGGCAGGCTGGCTGTTGCCAGGGATATGGCCAATGCATGTGACATCGTGCCACCAAAAACAATCCCGTTTATTTCTGCTGTGATGCTGCTGAAATGGTGCAGCCAGGCTGGGAGCAGGACACCTCAGTCAGCCACGAAATTTTGTGAGAAGAATTTTCCTTAGAGGAAGTGTTCTTAAAAAATAGCTCTGGGGGAGAAATGTGCAGGTTTTGCTCATAAAGTGGTTGTTGGCAAAGGTTTCCTTGCCAAAGTCCAGTCAGAGTATCAGTGAGGGATGGTAAACACATGCCATTTTGACAAGAAGTTAGTAGGTTCCATAGCACTGTGGAAAATGTTAGACTTTCTTCTTCCCCTGACCTCAAAGAGCCTGTTAGGAGATTAAGAATCTCCAGCTCTCAAAGGTATAGCTGTTTTACCAAAATTCAATTAATGAAGAATAATATTTTGGGACCAAGAGAAAACACCTCTGTTGCATGTGGAGTGCTAGGAATAGATGGAAAGTTGCCTGAACAAACAGTTCAGCAACTCTGGGATGAATTATAGGAGCATTTGTATGCATGATTGCCCATCTGTGCAAAACAAGACGTGCAGTCACACACAGGAATGATGTGCAGGGCAGACCTGTGGGGCTTTTATTAAGTTGCTCCAGGACAAGCCCTGTCCCATCACATCCAAGTGTGACCCAAGGAAGCTGAGATAAATCTGTGTAAGTAAATAAACAGAGGAGCAGGCCTCTCTGGGAGGAAACTCAAGGTATGCTATCTACATCTGTGTTTCTGTGTTTGGGGTTTATTTAGACTCAAGTCAGATTTTGGGCTGTTACTTCTCCACTTGAAGTTTTTTTGGCAGTTCCAGGAGGGCTGGAGGCTCAGATCCAGAGGGTTCCTTCCAGCTGCGTGGCCCAGCGGGCACTGGCAGGGTGTGGGGAGCTGCAGGACTTCAAACCAGGGATGCTGTCAGGAACTCTGCCTTGCACAGCTCCCCCCTCAAGTACCAGCTGCAAAATGTCAACAGCACCTTCCTCAGAGAACACAATTAATTAAACGAGGCCTAATTAATTAGTGTCAGGAAAGCAGATGTAGCGATTATGGCAGAAGTAAACAAATGTACATATTGTAAATTGTTCTGCAAAGGATTTGTTCTGGAATCCCTGTAGCCCTTTCACTCCTCCCCAGGATGCTGTTGGGAGGGCATCAGGGAAAATGTGGAGATAAACTGCAAATTGATGAGGAACTAATGTACTTTTATAAGTTTATATATCAGGAAAACAATCAGCAAACAGACTCCTTTATTAACCCCTTGGGACTTGGGGGTGAAATACAATCCTGGTATTTCATTTCCAGATCATGCAACATCATGTACCACAAATAAGTCAACTGTTTAAAGTCTCTTTAATGTGAGTGTGAAAAAGCAAATGTGGAGCCACCCCAGTCTGGTGTTTGAGTGGAGCCTTTAGACTTTATAAAGGATCTGCACTGAATGAAATCTCTCACACCTTGTAGATATGAGGATGCTCCAAGCTCTGTATGACAGACACTGGAATAATGAAACACACTTGGAAAACTCAGACAGAAAAATTTCTGAGCTGCCTTTCAAACTTTCTTCAAGATGATAAAGAGGACAAATTAGGCTGGTTAGGGATGTGGCTGTAGAAGCAAATGGGACTAATGTACTGGAAGAGCCAGCCGAGATATTAAGAAACCAAGAGTACTGTGTGTGAAAGGAAATGCATTGCACAGCCAGTGCCATGCTGAGGGGAACAGCCCCTTAGGCAGCCAGGAGCAGCCAGGAGCAGTCACTTTCTACATCTCAGCAGAGATTTTTACCCTTCACTCTGTGCTATTGTTTGCTTTGCAGGTAATGATGCCTTTGGTGCAGAGAGGATGGGAGCTGGGATGTACTTTAGGGTAGAGTCAGCTCAATAATTCATGCTGTGAAGAAGCTGGGAAGGTGGAAAACATCCCCTTACCTTGGTGAAGAATGAAAAGATTAAGGTAGGCAGCAGCAGCCTGTGACCAGGGGGCTGTGAGAGGGAAGTTGCAGTCAAAGGCCACTGCTCTTCCCACCTCTTTGTGGTTCCCTTTCCCCCAGATGATGCTGATACAAGTCAGAAAGAAAGGCTTCCATGGCCCATGCCAGGATATCTCCTTTATTTGCTCAGGTGACAGCATTTCCTGTGCAAAGGACTGCCAAGTGCCAAGCTGCTCATGAATGCTGCTCCCCACCATGGTGAGTGCATTGCCCTGCTTGCAGGAGATATTTGTGGATTTGGGGTTTTGTATTGTGGGCTTTGTGCTTATGTGATCCTCTCCTTGCTTTCAAATGCCAGGATTTAGAGGTGAGTACCTCTGTTTTATCATGGTGCAGTGAGTTGCCAACTTCCTGAGGGGAAGGAGTTTGGTTTCTGTTCACAGACATTCTCTTCTTTACTGCTTGTCTCAAACAATTTTTGTTCCAGTGAGTAAATGAGCAGTGAAACAAGTAATGAGAGGAGTGAAGGTGCAAACAGAATAGCAAGAACAAAGTTTAGAAATCATTCCAAACAAACCTACCCTGGTAAGATGTGTGAGAAGAGGGAAGGCAGCCTGTTCCTGTGCCCAGCCACAGGATGGAGAATCTGTTCAGGCAGCTGACAAGGCAGATGGATAATTAGTGCCATGGGTTAGGACCTGGGCAGGCACTGCTGGTGACCTGGTAGTTGCTTTTGGCACTTTATTTGGAAATCTCCTCCTCCTGCTTTAGGTATTGGCAGAGTAGCACGAGACCATCTTGCATGAGGGACTGGGGCAGCAGCAAGAGTGCTTGACTTTTTTGAATCTCAAAAGGAAAACAAAACCTTTAAAAGAATGTTTGAAATCCCCCTTTTTAATTCTCTCCTAAAGTCTGAATTCTCCCCTTTTAAATGGGACAAAGGGCTCTTTTTCTTCTTCCCTCTCATTTAAAAAATTACTTTTTTGTGTGCATTCTAATGCATTTTAGAGTTTTTACAAGACAGCTCTGCCAGCTGTCCGCTTCCAGCTACAGCTTCTATGATCTGAGCACCTATTCAGGCAATGGTAACTTTACATTAAATAGTCAGTGACAGGTTTTACACAAGCAGAAAATATAAATAATATCCAGAGACTTAACACACTAAAAGCCAACCAGTTCTCTGTAACATCCCATCCAATTTTTGTACCTCGTTTTATATTTTAGATAACACTTAAAAGGCAGGGGAGTAATTAAGGTAGTTGGATGAAATGCTCTGATAACAAAGAACATTTTCTTGTTTGTAAGAAGTCATTGGTCAAATCATGCAACATCTACCTATGTAGAAATTCTGAGAGTGAGTCCAGCAGCACTCCTGCATTTCAGAGCCCAAGCTCATTTGTGGACCTTGTACCAGTAGATGTCCACAGGCATCACCTTTCCTGCCTCTTCCATTTGCCTGTCCTCGTGCAGCACCCACACAATGCTGCCAGTGCCTTTCCAAACCCCTGCTCTTTCTCAGCAGTCAGTGAATGACAAGCCAAAAGCAAATGGTATCAAATTTGGCCAGGCAGGGCAATGTCAAAATGAGGCCCAGCAGGGTGGTGTGGCTGCAGCCTTTGCTACCTGCCTGCAGCTGAACAGGTTCCATCCTCATATCCTGTACATTCAGCTTAATTGGCCTGGCCCTTCCAAAGAGAGGCAGCAGCACTGATTTACTGCACTGTATAAATGTGTTTATAGCTTGGCACCAGCACACTTACACTCACTATTTTCCAACGTGGATTTCCAATAAGCCCTTTGCTCAAATGAGTCTATTAACTTTAAAGTGCCTGAAGGTGAAACTGAATTATGAGAGGCAAGCTTTGGGGAACGAAGCCCAAAGCAGCTGGGAAAGGCTCCCAGAGTCTTCTGTTAGTACCTGTTGTGGTTGATATTTATATTAAGGAAAAATAATGTAGAAAGTAAAAGAAAACCTGGGACACACGTGGCCTCAGCCTGAGCTGCCTTTCACTTCAGCTGGCACTCAAACCCATCCCATTCCACAGATGGGATCAGCAGCTCCTGATTTAAGCCAGTGTGCAATCAGAACAGAACCCATTCCTTCCTCTCCTGAGGAATTTCCCTTCCCAGAGTCACGTTGCCCTGTTTCTGCAGCGGGGCACCACGGCCTGCAGAGAAGCTCATCTGACCCTGGTCCCTTGGGCAGTGAATTTCCCAGCTCTGTTTGGTCTCTGGTGTTCTGCAGAGCTGGGACACACTTCCCTCTCCTCTCCCAGCCTGGAGGGCTGCACACAGCTGCTCTTGGAGCCTCTCAGTGCTGCCCTGCTCGCTGCCAGAGGGGCTGGGATACTTCCATGTGGAACACCAATTATCATCCCTGCAGGGATGGGAAATCAGGCAGAAAGCTTTAGCAGACCCCTAAGTGCAGTCCATAATTACCTACCTGTACTTGCTCAAGGTTACATCTCCCCAGCTAAGGAGTAAGACTGATTTCTAGTTGCTAATAGCTTGACTTTATCTGGAATAAGAAAGGAACTCCTTAATGCCCATGGAGGAAAAAAAGATTAGTAGAGAATGGAATTAAATTAGGAAAAGTAGAATTTTGGATGAATATCAGGGGTGAAACTGCCAGAGTAATGTCTACTAAACTGTGGAATGATCTCCCAGGGTGAGTGAGTGATGGAGCTCCTCAGTGTGGAGAATGAAAACAGCATCAGGCAAAGCTCCACGAAATCAGAGTCTGAGGAGGCAGCGTGGCCTGGCCATGGCAGTACAGGGACTGTGTCTGTGTGGGAATGTCCATTGTCCATACACAGAACCTGTTCTTGTCCTGTAAAATCTGCTGTGGTGCTCAGGTAGCTGTGATCTGCAGAGCTTTAAATCCTGCCTGCAATTAAACTATTGGGAATCTTACAGGCTGATACAGCAGCAAGGCCTCAGAGGACAGCAGTGACTCTGGCTGATGCTCCCCTGTCCCATCCTCAGCATGTGAGGGCTTAAAAATTCTTCAGACTTACATGAAGTAGAACATGGGCTTTACTGGGCATTTCTGCTTTAAGAAAAAGTCTACTTTCACTTTTACAATTTTTTAATCCCAAGTTATGGGCTGATTCAAGGAAGTATGGCTGCTCTGTCAGTTGGCAACTACTCCCTTTCCACTCCAGTTACTTTTTGTGCCAGTAAAATGTTTGTGTGACAAGTGAAAAAAAATCTCTGTGCACCAAGGTCAGGGTGCAGTGTCTCTCTCTCCATGGAGATCAGCTTGCACTGCCTTGTTTCTGGGTGACATCCATATGAAAGACCTGCAGACGTAATGAGAGGATACAGGTTTTTAATTTAAAGTTATGATGTGCTGTTATCACATTATTAAACAAATTGAATTTGTGAATTTTAGCAGAGTACCCAAATTTAGGAAATAGTATTTCTTGGTGCAGTATTTCTTGGACCTGCTGTGGTGAGTAAATACTGGATTGCATAGACAGTCATTCAGAGTAAAGACAGTGGGATTAGATGAGGGAAAATTCACAAACCTGCTTTGTGTAACACTCAGACACCTCACAAGGTGTGAGAGATTTTACCATCCAAAACAAAGGTGTGGACACGTGCTAGTCATGACCCTTTTAGCTCTTCTCTGGAAATTCCTGTTTCTGCATAAAAGAAGAAACAGGAGCAGAGAAGCAGCGAGTGTGGAAATGCTCCCTCTCTCTCCAGTCTGGTTGGACTAAGTGTGGGAAGCTGAGGGGGAGCAGGGCTGGCTGAACCTGACCTAGGGTGTGCAAACAAATCCATCTCCTGTGGCTTGCCTCCCCATGGACCTGGGGAACAGAACCTCTGCAGGTAAGCAGGACTGCTTCAAACAGATGTGGTAGCAATTCCAGTTTTCCTTTGTAGCACAGAAAATGTGGAGCCCCTGGATTTTGTCCAGCCACTCAGACCAAGGCATTCAGTTGCCTGTCTTTAGTTCCCTGGCACCAGTCATGAGGCAGTGCTGACAGACTCTTCAAAGTCTCGTGGTTTGGGTCTGTTCAGGGAAAAAAAATGTGCCTCTTGCCACTCACCAGATATGCTGGAGGGCTCAAAAAATAGACATGGAAAAGCAATGGCCATGGCTTCTGTCCTGGCTCTTCACAGATGTTGGCTTTCCCATTCCTCAGGTTAAACTGCTGCTACTTCACAGTGCACTTCATCTCCTGGAATGAGGTTGGTGCCATTCATTCATCATCTGTATTTTTTTCTATATTTGGAATTTTTTATAGTTTGGAAAGCTTATCCCCTATGATTTTTGGTTTTACTTGACTGGTTCCACTTGCATGGTGACTCCCTTCCAATATTTCCCATTGTGGCTCAGAATGGCTGGAGGGCCAGGATCTCAGTGGAGCTCTGCAGCACAGGTCCACCAGAGATGTCAGATCCAGCAAAATTCTGCATCAGCCTGGGCCACAATATAGATCATTGCAGTGGAAACTGAAAATTTCATTTGCTCTTGGTGTTTTCTGCCCTTGCTTTGGGTTTGTTTTCTTCTCTTTTCTTCCCTTGCAATTGTCAAGGCAGCATCTGGGAGTTTTATGAAACAAATGTTACCCATTAAAAGCCCATCACTGCCTGCCAGAAAGGAAAATGGCATCTTATTGAAAACAATATTGTAATGGTTATTGCTGTCTTGTTGCAAGTTATGCCCCTGAAAAATATTAGGGGCTTACTTAGTAGCAACTGATGGTGAGGAAAAGCGCAGCTAAACAGAAAATTAACTGTTGCATTATCTTTTACACAGCTTCAAGCATCCTCCTACAAATGCCTGCTTTGTTGTGTTCATAGCTGTGTTTACAGTTGCCTCAAGGACAAGGAACAACACTTCTCCATTATGCTTTTGTTGCCTCAGTGTTGGAGCCACAAATAATTCCTCTCTGGTTTCACCTACCAGCCTTGGAGCAGCGATGGAGACTCTGGTCCTGACCAGGAGAGCACAACTCCAGCCATGTGAGTAAGAGACCCCCTGCACACACAGCATCTCTTGGGCACTGTCTGGGACTTTTTACTTGAAGCTGGCACCCTCAGCACCTGTCTTGCCAGGCCAAGCTCCTGATTCACTCACAGGCTGTTTAATCTTTCCATCTTAATCTACTTTGTATTGCCTTTTTTAGTTTTACCTTGTATTAAAATTAGGATTAATAAATTAAAATTAACAGATTTTTACAAATCAAATTGGGAAACATAGATCTTTTGCCTTGAAAACACAGCATTAATTTCTGCACACTGCAAAGCACAGCCTGGAACCAGGACTGGTGACAGAACTTGTCCTTCCTAAGACTGGGCTACCATAAATAGGGTAAATATGACTGAGGGTAACAGCCAAAACCCCTGACAGCCTCAGGTGTGGCAGCAGTGGATTTCCATGTGCCTCCAGCTGGGGATTGGGAACCTTGGCTGGGCACAGAGCACTGAAGAGTGCCTCGAGACCTCTGGTGTCAGGCAGCCTGCAGAGGTCCCATCCAGGCAGCTCATCACCTCTGCCCTAACACTTCACAGCCCCTTGGTAACTCTTCTCTTTTAGAGTAGGTAGAAGAGAAGGTAAAGGAGTTGACCCTACTGAAAGATCCCCCAGATCCCATAACCTCTGCTGAGAAGGGCCAGAGGCAGTTCAGGAGCTGTGGGCACCCCACTGGAGCAGCACCTTCCATCCTCTCCTCTGCTCCCTCCGAGCCACAGCAGCGCCGGTGTCAGTGCTGGCAGGCAGAGGGGCGGGGCTGCCATGGTCCGTGATGGGCAAGGAAATGCTGCCTTCCCCTTCCAGGAGAGAACATTTCCCAGGCAGGAACAGGAATCACCCCCTGCTCCCCAGGGGCTGTTGAAGGCTGGAGATGCAATGGCCACGTGCTGTGGCTTGGGCCTGCAGGAATATTCAGAACTCTGGGCAGGATTTCTGTTCAGCAGGGCACAGCTGGGCCCAGTGAGGTGGGGGTGCTGTAAAAGGGGTCCTTTCAGTTCCAGGAGAAACAGATTCTGTCCACAGAAACCTGAGGACGTGTGGAACTCAGTGATACCTGAGCAGAGCTTTTCCCTGTCAGTTCCTGTAACTCACCTTACAAACTCCCCAGGGCACACAGCAATCCTCAGTGCCAAGGCTGGAATCTTCCAGGGCTGAGGTGACAGAGCTGCAGAAGGTCAGGTCCCTTTGCCAGGGGACAGAGCTTTGTCTGCACCACTCATTGTTTTAGTGTCACCTCTCCTTGCAAGCACAGTAAAATCCACCAAGATCTATTTGAGTAAAGCAGCGATTTAGTGGTGTTTGCCACTGCTGCTCCTAGAGAAGGGGTCTGCTGGGGGGCATGAGGAGTGATCTCTCTCCAGTCTTGCAAGGGCTGTATCACAGCTGGTTTGAGTTTCTGATTCATTTTGACAGCACCTGACACATTCCTGCCTTAAAGGGCAAAGCTGCTCCTTGCCAGCCCCATCTGACAAATGAGAATATCTGTGATGGGTTAATCTGCTCTTTATCAGCTGAGCCTGGGAGGGTGCTCTTGGAAAGGGATTGGGGACATGGACCACAGGCACTTGTGAGACTGTCAAAAGCTCAGCCTGAGCTTTGCTGAAGCAGACCAGAGCTGATCAATGTCATGGCTGAGAAACACTGGGGGATCAAGGCAGATGCCAAGTTTTCCCAGTCACTTAGGATTACTCTGTCAATGAACCTGACTGCATCACTAAATCTGCATAGGTGCCCTCCAGACAGAACAGGATTTGCAGGACCTCACTGGCAAAGGAGCTCCAAAAAAAGGTACTTTATGTTGTTCTATGTTTCTAGAGCTGAGAAAGAGACAAATTAGGCATAGTAAAATTAATATGGATGTTTGGGCTTCTCAGAGTTTGGGAATATGGAATCATAGAATCATTTAGATTGGAAAAAACCCCTTATGGTCACTGGGTCCAGTGGTGAAATACTGAATGGGCTTTGGGCTGCCTCCAAAGGAATTATTGCCTTGGGTCTCGGCAGCGCCGTGCACTTGAGGCTGTTCAAAGTTGAGCCCAGCTCAGGAGTGATGTGACACATCATCCTGTACAAAAAAGGAATTTAGCTCTATAAAGGTTCAACCTAAAACTGAGACACAGAAAAACCTACCTGGGCCCCTTGATAGACAGTGCTACAGCAAAGGAGCCATCCACTGGAATTCCTTCCTGTACTGGAGTTCAGAAGGAGTTCAGTCAGAGCCGTGTCCCCGTTGCCAAAAGCCCTCAGGCAGAGGCTCTTAAAGTGCTGGATGGGGTCCATGGAGTCCCTCTGATGGTGAGGTGACACCCACACAGTCCTGTGACAATGAATTCCAGCAGTGTCAGGGACACCCGAGCAGGTCATTCCCCCTGTGCCACTCCCCCCGCCCAGCCCCTGGGATGGGACATCCCAGCAGGGGAACGGGAACTGCAGGGGAGTGAGGCCTCTGCTCTGCTGGCTCACAGCAGCAGGCTGGGCCCTGTGGGAGCAGCAGGGGCTTCTCTGGGAGGGAGACACAAGGAAAAAAGGAAAGGGCATCTTCTCAGCAATGCCACAAAGTTTCCCTTCAAAGGAGCGAGCTCAGTGAGGCCCAGCAGCCCCTCAGCCGGGCCCACTGAGCACCAGAGGTGCCAGGGGTGGCACTGTGAGTCACCCTGCCAGTACCTGGGCAGCACTGACACTCCAGAGGGAATTCCTGTCCTTGTCCAAGTCAATTCACTTGATCTGGATGGGGGAATGAATTCCTCCTCCGGGTCCTCCTCTGTGCAGTCTGTCACAGTTGCCCACAGTCTGTTTCGTGTTGCTTACAGAAGTGCCAAAAGCCAAAACCTTGAGGAACACAAAGAGCAGGCCCTAATCAGTCTATTTAAATAACGTCAGTATCTCCTCACTGAATTTCTTTTTTGGAGGAAATCCTAATTGACTTTGGTTTTATACAGCCAGAGCAGAGTTATTCCAAAATCTGTCTCTTCAGGCCACTTTCAGGCCTTGCATAGATCATGACACATTTTTCCCCCCTTTAATGTTTCTCCTTACTGCTAAGGAAGTGAAAGGAGTGGGAGATGATGTGAGAGGAGCGCAGTGAGGGGCAACTGCAAAGCTCCTCGCTCTCACCTTTGAAATAAGGAGAGAGCATTGCCCAGCAGGCAGACAGTGGAACTGGTGGAGATGCCTTGTGAGGAAGGTATAAGGAATTAATGTCTGTAGAAGCCAAGTGAATGCTGAGGGTGAAACTGGGAGATGCACAACAGACATTCTCCCAACAAAGGGAAGAGGCAATTTCCCGTATTTCTGGGGAATATCGGGGTGGCTGTTACTGCTGGTACCACTGTAACTCTCAGCCCAGGGCTCAGGCCATCACCAGCAATAATTTCTGCCAGGTCATGGGGATTGCTGAATGTCTCCTTTGCTGCTCAGTGATGCTCAGCAGTCTCAGTTCTGGCCAAAATCATTTCAGTGGGAACTATGAGACACAGAAATACTGAGACCGATTTTCACAGAGACACCTCTCCCTCGTGAGTGCAGGGTGCAGTCCCAGCAGAGCAGGGCAGCTCTCCCTGGCTGTGCTTTCTCTCAGGACTGAACGAGCCTCAGTGTTCAGCAGGAAAGGGACTCCAGTAAACTGCCTCCTTTCTCCTCCTGCTGGAGTCCCAGCTGCAGAAAGAACTAAGCAAGGGGCTGAAATCACTGAAATGACTGAGAAGGAATCTCGATCACAGCCTCAGTACCGAGAGCCAGATCGTTGCATTTGCATTCTCCTGAACGCGCTGCAGTTACTGCCGTGCCCCGGGCCGGGATTTGTGTGCCAGCCTTACCAGGCCGAAGTGTTGGAGATCTCTCAGTGGGCAGGAACTGGGCTGCCTTGGCTGCACCTGCTCCTGGCAACCGGATCCAGCATCCACAGGTGACTTTGCAGTCACCGCGTGCGTCAGTCCCGGTCCTTAGGACAGGCTCCCAGCTCTGCCCTGGGAGTGATCCGGGAGCTCCGGGACACCAAAGGTTTGGAGCAGCCCCCTGACCCTTGGCAATGTGTGCAGGGGTGGAGGATTCCCTGGGCCCGGGTAGGGAATCCCTGCTTGTTCACAGGCGGGAATTCCCGGGCTGGAGCAGTTGGGAGGCGTGGCCGATGGAAAGGGACACGAGCTAAAGGAAAACAGCTCAGGTGAAAGCAGCAGCTGCCCAGGGAGCCGAGCCGGAGGCAGCCCGGGCAGGGCAGAGGATGGGAATCCTGAAAGGTGAACGTGCCACGACTGGCAAAGGGCAGAAAGCAAAAGCCCAAGCAAGCAAAAGACAACATAAACCCTGGAGATAAAAAGACTCTTTAATTTGCCTTTTATTAATGGAATCAATACAGCTGGAACCACATAAATATAAGCAGTTGGAAGGATCATACCAACAGGTGGGGTTTTGCTCACCTGTGGTTTGCTTTCATGTCTTTTCCACTACAAAAGATCGAGACTTAACAGAAAGATCTAAATTAGTACATAGGTTGATCCAAGAGCAGTGAAAAGTGGGAATGAGACATTTTTAGCCCCATGAATGGCTCTTCCCTTGTGTGCTAAGAGAGCTTCAGCACCAATTCCTGCTTTGGTGACATTGTACAGCAATATCTATTTCCTACAGGGGAAGACTTGGAAAAAAAGCAGCTCCACGTGTAGATGATGTTGAGAGCACTCCAGCTCCCCAAAAGCTGAACTGTTTCTTGCAGAACGAAGGAGATGGAATTTGTTTTGCCATTATCTGTGTGGTGACAACGTGTGCCATGCACATGTCACGAGCAGAGATGGCAGCAGGCATTGGTCTGAGAAGCAGAACAGGTTGGATTTAGGGCATTCTAATGAGATTAGAGTGAGACAAAATCTCAGATAATAGGAGCAGAGGAGCATATGGATCCATCCAGGGATTACTGTAATGGAAAGCTAAATATGCAGAGATCTGGCATCGGGTTTCATTTATGGCTGTCATCTTTCTGCTTTTGAAACCTAGTCAGTGGCATGGTATTGGCCAGAGTTTTAAAAAGAAAATGGCATCAGGTGTATTAATCTAACCTACGTGTAATTGCATAAAGAAGGAAAGGAACAGCATTGTTTATCTTTGTTTTGAAGCCTGCAGACATTGTGGCTGTTTAGCAAAATGCACATTGGTATCGGTCGGAGTGTGATACTCTGTAAAGTGAATAATAAAGCTTCTGGCCATCCTATTCCTTAATCCCGCTCAAGGAACACAGAGCAAGTTCTCCCCTCAGGACCTGTCGGCTGCCAGTGCCGGGCTCCACCCGGGCACTCCCATCCTCTTCCTCCTCCTGGCGGAGCCCGAGCAGGGACCCCGCGTCCCCGAGTCCCCGTGCAGGATGCGAGTCCCGGGTTCGGGCACGTCCCTCTGCCCCTGCTCGGTGCAAGGGGCTCAGTGCCGGCTGATGCCGAGCCCCGACCGCTGGGGCTCCGGTTCCTCTCCCAAAGCACACGCTGTTCCTGAGAGAGGCAGGGCAGCTGCCGTGGCACGGGAGCGCGGCCATCCTTGGGGGTGTTCCTTCCCGGCAGCGGCCGGTGGGAGCTCCCTCAGCCTGAGCTCAGGGCCCGGGAAGGAGCACCCGGATCGTCACGGGCTGCTGCCCGCTCCGGACCGGGCACCTGGCACCCCTTCGGTTCCCTCGGGCCGAGCGGATCCGTGGGTGTTCCTGCGCCGCGGGAGCGCCGGGAGCCACGAGCGGCATCGCTCGGTGAGCTGGAGGCGGCACAGCAAACCCGGGGTGGGGATAATGGGATATCTCATTGCTGGGATAACAGAGTATTGCAGATAGGCTGCAGCTTATGGCATCCTTTCGGGGGAGGCTTCCTACCTTCCTATCTGTCCCACGTGTGGTTTTTTGCTAGTCTGAAGCAGTTCTCACAACAGAATCAAATGTGTGAGAGGTCCATTCCCCGTCACCATCCGTGGGGATGTCCACAGCCAATTCCACGACCCTGTGAACTGAGACTAAATAAATTGGGCATTTTTCTGGCCTCAGAATCGGAGTCTTAAGTCCTGTGGGGTTTGTTTGGTTTTTTTGTTGGTTTTTTTTTTTTTTTTTTTTGGTGGGGGTGAAGGTGAGGAGGGCTCAGGGACAAGGCGCTCCGCTGTTGGCGCTCGGACCCAGTCCCATCTGGCCGGGCTCAGGGCTGTGACACGGGGACTTGAGCCCGGTGTTTTGGGAGCGCAGAACGAGGCTCGCCCAGGCCTTGAGCACAGAGGCCGAGTCCTGCATTTCGGGGCCCAGGGACAGAGCCCAAATCCTGCGTGCGAGTGCTCGGAGCACGGAGCCCCGGCCCGGCGCCGTCCGGGCTCGGTCCCGGCCTCACGGGGGCGGCTTCGGGGCTGAGAGCAGCGCTCAGGCGCTCCCTCGTGGGGCTCCGCAGCGGAGCCCGAGCTCCGGCCGAGGCTCTTCCCAGAGCCGGGACACTCGTGGGGCCTCTCCCCGGTGCCGATGGGCGGTGGGTGCCGAGCCGGGAGCGCGGCGTCGCGGGGCCCGTGGGGCCGCCCTCTGGGGGTTCGGGCCCAGCCCCCGCCGCGGTCTCGGGTGCCGGAGGCCCCAGGGCCGTTCCCGGGAGGGCGGGGAGGTGCCGGGACAGGAGGCGGTGCGGGAGCCGCGGTGTCCGTTCCCGGGCCTGGGCGGGTCCCGGACGGTGCTCGGGGACCCCGCTGCGGGCACGGCGGGCCCGGGCACACGGTGCGGGGGCGGCCCCGGCCGGGCCTTTCCAGCCTTTCTGCGGTGCCTGCGCGGAGCCGCCGCGCCCGTTCGGCGACCCCGGGCCCGACAGAGCGGGACGGGACCGCGGGGCCGGCGGTTCCCGCTCCCCGCCCGCGGCGCCGGGATACGGAGGGTGACACCGGGACACGGAGAGTGACACCGGGATGGGGCTCTGCGGGCTCAGGAGAGGCCGGGACGGGGCACGGCAGTCCCATCACCCGCGGGGAGAAGCGGCACCGGCGAGAGCGCCCCCGAGCGGCGGCCCCGGGCCGGGAGCGGCCCCGCCTCAGGGGCGGGCGGGGCCAGCGCAGGTGCGCGGGGCGGGGCCAGCGCAGGTGCGCGGGGCGGGGCTGGGCAGGTGCGCGGGGCTCCAGGGCGGCTGCGCGGGGCGGGCCCGAGGTGATTTAAACCCCGGAAAGCGCTGCGGCCGCCATTTGCTCCCCGGCGAGCGGTGGTGTCGGCAGCGGCCGGTCGGGGCTCCCCGGCGGGGCCCAGGTGAGGGGCGGGAGCTTCGGCTTCCCAGCCCTGCTTCTCTCTTCTCCTTTTTCCTCCCTTCCTTTCTCCGCCTTAGCTCTCTCTCCTCCCTGCCTCCTGCAGAGCCCCCACTTCTCTCCCCCATTGCTCTCCTCTTTCTCCTCCGCACCTGGTCTTCCCCTGTCCCTCCCCTGCCTGCACACCTCGACCCTCCGCTCCGTCTCTCCTTCTTTCTCCTTCTTACCTCGCTCCCTCTCCCCTCCTGAACCCCCGCTTCCCTCCTCTGTCCCGTCCTGCGTACCCGTCCCGACCCTTCCCAGCCCTCCTTCCTCCCCTCTCCTTCCCCCGGGCACCCAGCCCGACCGCCCCCCATTCCCCCCCTGCCTTTCCTACCTGCACCTCCCTCCCCCGCTCCCCTACAAACCCTGACCCCGCTTCTGTTCATTTTTCTCATTCTCCTTCCACCTTCTCTGCCCCTCCTGACCTCTCCTCTTGCTGCCCTTCGGCCTCTCTATTCCCCCATTCCCTCTGTGTCCCTGTGTCCTCCCCTGACCTCTCCTCTTTCTGCCCTCTGCCCCTCTCTGTTTCCCCATTCCCCCAGTGTCCCCTCCTGACCTCCGCTCTTGCTGCCCTTTGGCCTCTCTCTTGTCCCTCTGTCCCCTTTCCCCCTCTCTGTTGTCCCGCAGCCGCGGGGTTCGGGGCGCCGCACAATAAAGCCCCGAGGGCCGGAGCCGGCGCCCCTTGGTTCCAAAAGGGTCGGGGCCCGCTCTGCGGGTCCCCCCTTGCAGATGCCAACACCGCCCCACACCGCCCGCCTTGGGCCGTCCCTGCATCACACCGGGGTCAGGGCGGGCCCTCCTCAGGAGAGGTCCTGGGCTGGGTGGGTTAGCGAGGGGTGGGGGGTCCCGCACGGGCCCCCTCGTTAGGAGGGGGTCCTGGGCTTGGGGGGTTCAGGATGGGCCCCCTCGTTGGGAGGGGGCCCTGGGGGGGGGTTGGGGGGCGGGAGGGGGCGGGGAGGGGGGTGGGAGGGCCCCCTCCGGAGGAGGGGGTCCTGGGGAGGGGGTTGGGGCGGGCCCCCTCCGGAGGAGGGGGTCCGGGGTGGGAGGGGCTGGGGGGTCCGCCCCCTTAGTCCCTCCCACCCTGGACCCTCTCCTCCGGAGGGGGTCGGCCCCGGCCCCCTCCCCGGGACCCCCTCCTCCGGACAGGGGCCCGGGGGGGAGGGAGGGGTGGGTGGGAGGGGTGGCAGAGGGGGTCACGTCACTCTGAACCGTAATTGCACATTTGTGTCAGACAACAGCAGTCGCCCTCCTTCCGATCCCCCCCTCCCACCCCACCCCTCCCACCCCCCAGGGCCCCTGTCCGGAGGAGGGGGTCCCGGGGAGGGGGCCGGGGCCGACCCCCTCCGGAGGAGAGGGTCCAGGGTGGGCGGAGCTAAGGGGGTGAACCCCCCCAGCCCCTCCCACCCCGGACCCCCTCCTCCGGAGGGGGCCCGCCCCAACCCCCTCCCCAGGACCCCCTCCTCCGGAGGGGGCCCTCCCACCCCCCCTCCCGCCCTCCCTCCCGCCCCCAACCCCCCAGGGCCCCCTCCCAACGAGGGGGCCCATCCTGAATCCCCCAAGCCCAGGATCCCCTCCTAACGAGGGGGCCCGTGCGAGACCCCCCACCCTCGCTAACCCACCCAGCCCAGGACCTCTCCTGAGGAGGGCCCGCCCTGACCCCGGTGTGATGCAGGGACGGCCCAAGGCGGGCGGTGTGGGGCTGTGTTGGCATCTGCAAGGGGGGACCCGCAGAGCGGGCCCCGACCCTTTTGGAACCAAGGGGCGCCGGCTCCGGCCCTCGGGGCTTTATTGTGCGGCGCCCCGAACCCCGCGGCTGCGGGACAACAGAGAGGGGGAAAGGGGACAGAGGGACAAGAGAGAGGCCAAAGGACAGCAAGAGCGGAGGTCAGGGGAGAACACTGGGGGAATGGGGAAACAGAGAGGCCAGAGAGGGGCAGAGGGCAGAAAGAAGAGAGGTCAGGAGGGGCAGAGAAGATGGAAGGAGAATGAGAAAGAGGAACAGAAGCGGGGTCAGGGATTGTAGGGGAGCGGGGGAGGGAGATGCAGGTAGGAAGGCAGAGAGCAATGGGGGGGCAGGTCGGGGTACGTGGAACGGGGCAGGGAGAGGAGGGAAGGGGGGGTTCAGGAGGGGAGAGGGAGCGGGGTGAGGAGGAGGAGGAGGAAGGAGGGGTAGGGGTGGAGGGTCGGAGTGTGCAGGGAGAGGAGGAAAGGGAGCAGTGAAAGGAGGGAAGGAGAGATTCAGGAGGGGAGAGGGAGCCGGGTAGGGCGTAGGAGGGGGAGGGGGTGGTCAGGGTGTGTAGGGGGGCCAGGACAGGACGGCAGAGGTGTTCAGGAGCGGAGAGGGAGGGGGAGAAAAGAAAGATAAGAGGGGGAGACCTCACCGGGGAGCCCCGACCGGCCGCTGCCGACGCCACCGCTAGCTGGGGAGCAAATGGCGGCTGCAGCTATTTCCGGGGTTTAAATCACCTCGGGCCCGCCCCGCGCAGCCGCCCTGGGGCCCCGCGCACCTGCCCGGCCCCGCCCCGCGCACCTGAGCCGGCCCCGCCCCGGCCCATCCCGAGGACCTGCGTCGGCCCCGCCCGGCCCTGCCCAATTCCCACCCCGCCCTTGTCCCGCCCCTGCCCCGCTGGGACCTTCGCTCTGCGCTCTGTGGGCTCCGGCCCGAGGAGGGCGCTCTCGCCAGGGCCGGGCCGGGAGCCGGACATTGGCGCCCCAATCCTCCCGGTACCCTGCACTGGCTGTGGGCGGCGCGGGGCTCGGGGCCCCGGGCGCTGTCCCGCTCCGGCCGCGGGGAGCCGGGGCGCTGCCGGTGGCGGGGCAGCCCGTGCGGTCCCGGGCTCTGCCCGTCGCCCCAAACGCGGGGTTCGAGCTCGGCCCTGAGTCCTGAAACCGGCCCGGGCCGAGCCCCAAAACGCGGCACCGGGGCTCCGCCGCCAGCCCCAGAGGTACGTCTGGGTCGCCGGTTCCGAGCTCTCCACGGGGCCGGGTGAGCGCGGCGCTGGGCCCTGCCCAAGGCACTTCCCTAAAATAAAGGACTTGGTCTCCTGGCTGAGTGACCCTCAAGCCCGGTTGAGTGGTTTCAAGGTCCCAAAACACAGCACTTGGTCTCTGTTTTTGAGGCCCTCAGATATACATTTGGCCTCTGACTTAAGCCCTGAAAAAGCACAGGGCTTAGTCACTGTTCCTGAGCTCCAAATCCAGCCATATGACCCTGGTTTCAGTGTCCAAAATGCAGGATTTAGTCTCTGGTTTTAAGTGCTGAACCTGAATTTTGAGACCCCTAAATGCAGCCTTTGGTCTCCCTTTGAGAGCCCAGAAATTGATCAAGTGGGTCTGGTTCTGAGCCCCTGAAACATAGCGGTGATTTGGGTCTGTGAAAGCCCAAAACTGCCTGATTAGGTCTCAATTCTGAGGCCCCCCAAACCCTAAGTCCTCTTCTTAGCCCCTCGAACCCAGGGCCTGATTTACAATTCATTATTTTTATATAAATATTCTTCTAACTGCTAAAGCAAGAGGGAAGATCTAACAGGTTTTCCTTTAACAGATTTTTTTACTTCAAAATCTACAGAGAAATTGCTTCTTATATGTCCAATTGTCTTCTGAAGTATTTAACAATTCTTCTAAATATATTTCTTTTTACACATAACTGATTTGAACAGAGCAAACTCAGTATTTTCCATTTGACCTCCAGAAATACTGAAATATGCTTTAATGTAGAAACATTTTCTGAGTAAGTCAAAGTGAAGCAGAGACAGAATGGTGTTTGCCCATCTCCTCCTGCCATTTCCTTGTGGGGAGCAGTGCTGGTGCTGCTGGATCTTTCTCCCGAGGAGGTGCCAAAGGGGAGCTGTGAGCAGAGCCTGGAGCAGGGCTGGGGCGATGGTGAAACAGCCAATTGGCACCGGTGCTGCATGGTTTGGGCAAGAGAAATCCCAGCAGCCTGGAAGCCAAGTTCCTAAGAACCCTTTGGCAAGAAGGGAGGCCAGTACAACCACCTGTTACAAAAGGTGGCTGTAAAGAATTTGTCCGTGCCCTCCCACTGGTGAGACATTGCTTGGGCCCTGTGGATTGTTACATCACAGCCTGGAACCAAGACTGGTGACAGAACTTGTCCTTCCTAAGACTGGGCTACCATAAATAGGGTAAATATGACTGAGGGTAACAGCCAAAACCCCTGACAGCCTCAGGTGTGGCAGCAGTGGATTTCCATGTGCCTCCAGCTGGGGATTGGGAACCTTGGCTGGGCACAGAGCACTGAAGAGTGCCTCGAGACCTCTGGTGTCAGGCAGTCTGCAGAGGTCCCATCCAGGCAGCTCATCACCTCTGCCCTAACACTTCACAGCCCCTTGGTAACTCTTCTCTTTTTATGGCCCTGTAGGTAAAGGAGTTGATCCTACTGAAATATCCCTGAGGCTGCCAGCGAGGAGCTGCAGAGCTGCTTGAACAGCAGTCCAGATGCACACATTCTCCGCAGGGATCAGTGTGCTCTGACAGGGCTGAAGCTGCTCCAGCTCCACGGGACAGTGACACAGGGCAGCCCCAGCATGGCCAGAAGGCTCTGAGGTGACACCAGGCTGATGGGGAACAGCATTCATGCCAGGATTAGCATCAGGCCCCTCACCATCACATTTATACTCATTCTACATGGATGGGGGACTGGCTGACAATTCCCTGCATTCCAGTTTGGAAGAAAGAGTTTTGGGTCTGACCTTTCCTTTTCAGTGCTGCCCTGCTGACACGCCTTGGATGCAGACCATTCCCTCCCATTCCAGTTACAGAGGAGGAAAACTAAAGTAGCAACACTGCTCTTTTTCCTCTTTTTTTGGCTTAGTGTTATCAAGCTGGGTTTAGTTTCTGCATTCATTTCACTGCTTTCATAAAACCGACTTGGCAAGTTTGGATGACTGATAAGGAATGAACTTTTCTCACCCACAGCTGCTCTGATGTGATTTTCTAAAATCCCTTTGGACTGAACAAATGCAGAAGATATTACTGACAATTTTAAAATGAGATAATAAATCTCAATAAGGTTTTCATACATATGTACTCATGAAGTCAGAGTTTTATCAGAACATGATCTGAATGCTCTGAAAATTTCCAGAGGACTCACAAATATGAAAATACTTTTCTCAAAGACACAGGAGGATAAAAAGTGAGAGACAAAAAGACATTACAAAGGGAAAAATAAAAGAAAGAAAAAGCAACAAGTTATTTCAGTGTAAGCACCTTAAATAACTGGCATCTGTTCTAAAGTCTTCTGAAATAAATTGTAGCTCTCTGCAATTAAACTGTATGGGTTACAGTATCCTGTGAGATTAGACATCTCTAGGGAATGCTGACAAGACCTTGGGTGTAGCAATGCAGTGCTGCCCCCTCAAAGAATAAAGGAAAGATCCTGGGAAAGCTCCTGCATTTTGGGCAGCTTGGGATGCCAATACAGACATTTCAGGTTATGCAGAAATAAGCTGGAAGCCCACAGAACATCACCAAAACAGACTAAAGGAGATGGCTGATGTTTGTCCAAATGGGCCTGAAAGGAAGAGTCTGCGAAAGAGAGGACAGGAATCTTTCTGAGTAGCTGTGGTTCCTGAAAACCTCTCCTCTCTGTCCTAATTTTTTATCTTTGTAGCTTGATGATGGAGACAAAACTAACCAATCTTTTCATTAATCCTGAATCCTTCTCCTTCATCTGGAAAACTGACACCAATTACGACTTTAGCTTCATTCTTTAGGTACTCCGATGTACTGTTAGAGAACAGCACTTGCATATACAAATTTGTTATTTTCACTGGTCTGTGCCTATACTCTGTGTCAAGCAAAGCTTTTCTTATGTTACCTTTTAATGGTGTTACAAATAGCAGGGGCTCCTCATTAGTTCAGCATGCTTGGTTAGCTCAATACTTCCAATTGTTCTTCATCTCTTGCTACTTTTTGATTCAAGAAGAAAATGTACTGAAAAGAATAACAAGGAAAACCAAGTATTTTAAAATTGATCACTCAATTGCTGATGTCTATCTAAAAAAGCCATCTTTGGGTTATTTTGGCGCCATGGTAAATTTAGGAGGTAGCTGACCTTAAATGGGACATTTCTGGATAAAAAAAGCCAGTCTAACTTAAATCAAGACTTGAAAAATTAGGACACAAACTACAGGGAGGAGCCAAGTCATAAAGTCTCTTTCTCATACAGCCATAATTCACTAAGGGAGTGTTGGAACATTTCCTCGACTCCAAGAGTTTGGACAGAAGGATGGAGAAGGAAATGCATTTTACCATTTAGCCTATACCTAACAGGTGGTCTCCTCCTATTCAAAGATGTAAGCCTGAAAAACAAAGAGGTGTGAAGTACATACAGTCCTAGGCATAAACAAGAGACAGACATTTAAATCACTTCTATCACTTTCTGGATGTACTGATGTTTTAAACAGTATTGTTTAATTACACTCTATTTTTTCTAAGGTACCCGAGTCCCTCATTACTGCTGAAGCCATTTGAAGGGATTATTCCATTTTTAAATAATATCTGCAGCACAATGAAGAAATCCCACAATGGCTGCACGAGCATTCTTGCCAATGCTTGTGGTTTGAGATGCACTGAGTTTCCTGGACCATTGTGAGAGAAAATCATGTGCTGCAGGTGTAAGCCAGCAATGAATCAGTAAATAGCTGCTCCTCCAGAATGAAGTAAGGTTCCTGGGGAGTCTGTGGCACCACACATGCCAAAAAGAGAGGCATGAAACCTTGTTATGTGCTCTGACCAAGCAAAAGCAATTTCTACCTAGGCAGGATCTGTGGTTAATATTCTGCTCTTGTGCTTTGCCCACTGAAGCCCTGGCATGCTTTTGTTTATGGTGTGGTTCTTGTTCAGCACATTTCCATGTGAGCAACTGTGCGTGGCTCCATCACCCTGGGCACAGAACAGAGCCCAGCTGAAATGCCAGAGGCTGCAGCTTTCTTTTGGACATGAAGAAAACCAAAGAAAAATATCACAACTTTTTTTTTTCCTTCTTCTTTTTTTTTTTCCTGTGACAAAAACCTCAACAATAGCTTCCTTATTCAACAGAATGGTGTTGTATGGATATATTACAGCTGGTCAAAAGACTCCAATATTATTTAGCTTTTAACTGGTTTTTTGTACTGTTAGTTTTGTTAGTCATAAATAGCTAAATGACACAGTATTTGTGTAACTTAGCAATACCCAGCAATATTCACAGCTTAATTAAATAATTCACATGCCAATCTCTAGTCATGATGCAAAAAGACCAAAGACAAATTAAATTTCTTGGCCAATTTCTTGAAAAAGAGAAGCAGGCTCTGTTGAGACGTATGGCAAACAATGTTTTCTGCAAAACAGCAAACTAAAACACATCACTTCTCCCACGTGGTAGGAGGCCCAATGTATTTTCAAAGCACCCTCTCACCATGAGCAGCAGGCGTGTAACTGAGCAGCTGCACCAGTGGAACAGGGAATTGGACTGCCAGGAACTGCAAGGAAAGGGAGGAAGGCAGGAGAGGGGATGAAATACCACAAATTCAAATCGCCATTTCCCAAGTAACTTTTTTTATTGTTTGGTAATTTGTGAAATGTGACAAAGAAGTGACTGAGAATGCCCACTGCACTGAGATCTGTCTCTGCCAACACGTGCATGGGCAGGAATCAGTGCTGGGATTGGCTTCAGTTAAATCAGGCACCCATGCCAGCGGGAGTGAGGAATGAAGATATGGATTTAGTTGCTATAAATCTGCCAGGATTTTGGTTTTTTTTTCTTACATCATGGCTTCATTATCTAATCACTCTGTTGGGATACATGCATACTGTATGCAAAAAAATATGTGCAGCACAAAAATCCAGAAAGCCACTATATATTGCTTTACATTGTGTTTAGCAGACATTATCCCACAAGTGAACAACTTCAAATAATTATAGTTTTCTCTTGACCAGGTTCTCTGCTACAGTGATGTTATTTATCCTGGTGTCACACAAGCAGCATTGTGCAGGGCAATCTACTGGTGGCAGCACAGTGATAAGTGTGCCACCACTGTGTGCCATTTGTTCATATTTTTCTATATTTGAAAAAGTGAAACCCAGACAAAACCATCAAGATATGATAATCCTTGAGAGGAAGAAGATGGTTTATGTGTCTCAGCTTTGCCAAAAAACTCTGGAAACCAATGCTTCAGTTTGTGAATAAAGATGTAGGCACAAACACTGCCTCAAGCAGGGTGAAGACCACCCTTGGGCAGAAGTGTTTTGGAGCTGCAGTGGTGAAAGGATGGGGGTGTGCTTTGTTTTGCAGAACATTTGGGTGTGTATAACAGGCCTGTCTAAACAGAATTGGTGTGTCTGATGGCTGATCCAATGTTCCAAGGAGGTCCTCTATTCAGAACTTGTTTTCCTTCCCACTTACCCTACTTTGTGTATTGTGCTAGATTATACTGGTTTCGTAAGTGGCAGTCACAGTTACTGTCCATCTGGATATGTTTTGAGGCTCTATAAAGTTTTAACAACTGTGAAGGGGGAAAATACTGAAGTATGCAGCCAGTCTGAAGTGGTTATCTTGGCTTTAACCTACTGTCACCAGCAAGGCACAAAACACCCTTCACAGGCCATGTAAAACTCATTTCGTTTATACCTTAATAACACAACAAAAAGCATTCTCTTATAAGAGATCATCTCTTTGTATCTAAAATCTCTTCATGAATGAAAATTAAGTCATACTAATGTGTCTTTGCACACTGAATCTTGATTCAGGACACGTATAACTGAGTAAGGTAATTGGTTAACTCTTGCACTTGTCCTGTTGCTTGCTTTTAAACTAGAAGATTTTATACTTTTCAGTATTTTTTTGTAAAAAAAATTATTCTCATGCTATCCATTAAGGGATGCCAATCAATTTTCAGAACACTTGTGCATGCTTGTCGTGTTTTTTCCATGTTTATTTTCCATGTTATCCCATACTAAATTACCCTGTCAATCTCTACCTCCTAGCTCTGTGATGACAGATGATGATAAACATCTGGCTGGGCACGAGCATGGTGCTGCACATGAACTGCTCAGGTGCACACCCTGAGTCTGTGCAGGCCTTTTAAGGCCAGTGAGGTTTGGACTGGTCATCTTTAAGTGTTACCATAGGCAGGTGCTTGTGTCAGGCTCAAAGGGATCCAGGGCTTTGGGGCCACGTCTCTCTAAGCTATCCCGGGCAAATCACAGCACAGGGCATGGCTGACCTCCCTGAGCCTGGGCTGGCCTCGTGTCAAGGCAGGCCCAGCCCAGTGCAGGCACTCACCGGCTCTCCTGGTTCCTTCCTGCAGCCCTGGGGCACTGGCACAGCTCCCTCTGCTCAGCTCCTGCCCCAGGAGTGGGGTGGGCAGGCTGCCCTGGGTGGTGTTGGCTGAGCTCCCTGGCTGCCTGTGAACACATGAATGGGAAGACAGACCTGTGCTGGGCTTGCCTCTGCAGGAGATTTATCAGCATGGCAAGTGCAGCTGGAGCTGGGAGCTGAGCCTTTCTGCTCTGTGAAGGGAACAAGAGGACATGGCACATGGCCAGTGCTGGTCCCCAGCGTGCCACTGCACTGCCCCGCTGCTCCAGCCTTCAGCTCCAAATCACGCTGCTGCCCAGGTGTGCTTTCTGATCTATGGGTGAACACACAGTGGAGGAGAAGCCAAATCACACCAAACTGTCCTGTTCTGATCTATGGGGCAGTTAGCTACCACCAGCCCTCAGAGCAAAATAATACCTGGGCTGAGAACTGGGCTCTTCACACAGCACCTGAAGCTGTGCCTGCAATTCCAAGTATGATTTAAGTCTCTCTTGTTCATGCACAGCCTTCTGGTACTTCCTCCCTTGGCTACCTCAGATAGGCTGATGAATTCTTTTCTCTGTCATTTGTAAGAGATGATTGAACCATGTTGGACAGGAGGGGGATAAAAGTAACTGTGAGACCATCGTAAGGCAGAGATGCTGTTGAAACAGCAAAGGATTTTCCTGAAGGTTCTTAGTACCCATCTGCAATAAATTTTTATGAGGGTTTGGATGAAATAGAGGCCCGGGCTAACCAGCAGGTTAGTGGTTTGGAAAGCTGCACAGCGCAGTTACTGGCAAATCCTTGCTTCATCCATCCTGACAGGTCCTACCATACTATTTGTTTTTCTAATGCAATAAGATAAATCACTGTCAGGTCATCAGCATTCCCACGGTTTTCCAAAGTATTTTTTGTGTCTGCCAAAAGTTCCCACTGGACCTCTAGACCGATAGGATGCTATATAAGCTCCTTTAATGGAGCGTGTAGTGCTGAGCTGTGCTCTGCTCCAACATTCCTGCTCAGAGGAAGAGGTACAAGGAATGAGGAGCTCCCAAGAGTTACAGTTTAAAGGCATATTAAAGACCACCTCCAGTGATAAAATGTCTTAAAACACAAAAGCAAAGCAAAGCAGTATTTTACTTAAACAAAAGCTTTTTTTCCTCTCCCTGTCCACTTAAGAGAATTCTATGAGAATCCCAAAGTCAAGCAAGACACTGGCAGGACACTGGAATCTATGCCACACCCCTGAGGCTTGTGCTCCAGCTGAAAACAGCTCAAGTGCAAGGTGTGCTGGCCACGTCCCCCTGTGCCTTGTTCCTCAGCTTTTCTTCCGGGTAACTTCCCCTTCTTTTCCCTAAACTGTGGTGGAGCACTTCCAAAAGATGTTAAAAAAGGAAACAGAATTCAGTTCACTGATTATTTTGTGAGACTCTTATTTCCCTGGGAGTTGAAGTTCTGCCTTTACCAGCCAATACCATGACAGAAGTCCTGACAGTAAGAGGTGGAGTCTCAGATCCCAGGGCTGCCCATGCCATCCCACAGCCATGCCTCAGTGCTCTAGGGCTGCCCTGCTTTGCTCAATGTCAGGAGATCAAAGCTCCAGCCCTGCTGAAGGATTTGAAGCACAACAGGCCCTTTTCAGATCATCTCAAGGGCTTCTGAAAGCAGGAGGAAATCAAATGACAGCTAATGGATCGAGGAGGGCCTGACCTGGGGATAAGGTGAAGGGGTGCAATAATCTCCATCCTGACCTTGGTGCTGTGCAGCAGCTTGATGTGCTCTGTCACCAGGTGAACTACTCTGAGCCAACCCCACAGGCTTTTTGCCTACACCACTTACAGCAAAGCTTGGGGTTCTGTTAAACACCTGAATCCTCCCCTAAAACCCTTTATTTTCATTAATTAATGACTACTTTCATCCACACTACGCTCACTGATAAACTTGCCATATTTCTGTGCACTGTCCTTTCCTTGGTGCTCTAAATTGTTCCTTCCAAAAGCAAAAAGTATTCCATTTTCTAGATCTAAAACATTTCTTACTTAAATTACAGGCTTTCTTCTTTGAAAAAATTTAATGCATGACTTCTCTTTGTTTGGCTTTGTTGTGAGGGAAGGAATGGTCTGGCTGCAGAGCTGGTTTTCTTCAGAGAGCACTGGATGGGTATATCAGTCAGATTTTTGCTTTTCCTTCTTTGAAGGAAAGATAAAACTAGCTAATGAGTTGCAGAGTTTCTCTAGGCAATGGCCTAGAGCCTCTTTATGCTTGTTGTTAAAACCAGCATATGCAGTATTATCCACAAACCTTATTATGGAAAAATGTTTTAATGTCCTTTCCCCAGAGGCATTACAAATATCTTTCCAGTGGAGGAAAAACAGTTTAGCTAAATTTGGAATTTTTTTAAGTAAGAAAGAGACTATCAGAGTCTCTTCTCAAGAGAACCCATGAGGATTTATTCCCAATATATAATGTCCCAACTGAACACAGCCATACACTTGGTATACCATTTAACTGGAGAAGATCTTGAACTCAGAAGACTTAACACCAATACACCAATGGTATTTCAGTGTGGAGAGAAGAAACAGACATCTGATTTAAAATAAACCAAACAGTGAACAGAGGTAGGAAAGCTCATCATGATGAAGACA
This sequence comes from Serinus canaria, assembly GCF_022539315.1. Lineage (NCBI taxonomy): Eukaryota > Metazoa > Chordata > Aves > Passeriformes > Fringillidae > Serinus > Serinus canaria. The sequence continues at coordinate 3,991,716 of NC_066317.1, read as the reverse complement.
GTAAGTGAAGGAAACTCTACTCACCATTTCAGGATTGTGTACAAAGTTCTAAACACTAATGAAAGTAGCTGCACTGAAATCCAGTATGTCACCTGAATATTCTACCTGAAATTGAAAAATACCGGGCTATGAGCTGATAACAGGATCAGTTGAAAGAAACACTGAGGTAGGAGACCAGCTCTTGTTATGCAGACTAGAAAGGACTTGCATCTGAGCTCTGGAAAGCAGAGGGAACTGAGCAGTAGGCTGTGCAGTCAAATAGATGGCCAAGGAAAATGGAAAGGAACTGAAAAACAGAAAGGATAAAAATAATTCTTCTAAGAAGGTTACTCATCTCCTAGTCAGGATGGAAAGGCTACTAAGGAATGGGTTTGGAAACAGTGGCAGCATAAATCAAAGTCTGGTATATTTGTAACAAAGGTCCACAGATATTCTAATGTGACTTGGCTATGAATTGAACAGATAAGAAAAGTGCAATCAGAAGTTTTTGAGAGATTTACAAAGTAATTCTCTGTTTAAAGTGTTCATATGGGTGACGAAAGGTGGAGGGTATTTGGAAGTGGATGCAAGTTGTTTCTAACACAAGCATTAAAGATAGCATGCCATTGTTTTGTTGGCATTCAAAATAGACATCTGGATAACCTGTCATCTCCACCAGCTGTTCCAGCAAACTTACTCCTCTTTCCCAAGGAAGCTGTCTGAGATTGGTCTCTGAAGCAACTGCTGAGTTACAGTGCCACAAGTAATATGGAATTGCTGCCTGCTCTGTGGCACAGTCAGCATCTTCACTTAATTCAGATTGTAGCTGACATGGCTCGTGCTTTCAGCTCTAGGAATCCTGTTTGGCCCTTTGAACTGGCCAAGGGACTCCCTGTATAAATACACTTACAGGATTTTGTGTCAAGGGATCTTCTAGTTCAGTCTCAAAAGGTCAGCACATCTTCAGTTTGGTTGATTTTTCTGAAGTGAGAAGGAACACAACAGTGAAGAAAAATCCCACTTCTCCCAGCCCCCAGGCTGGTTAATATCTGAGGTGCTAATGCATGGTCATTAGACTTCCAGACTGACACAGCAGCTTGGCAGGACAGAAAGGACTTTGTGTCCTTGATGTGTCTGTTTTATGGCACCATCAGACCCAGCAGAGCTCACCACTCTGAACATGCTGTCAGTGTTCATTCCCACAGGCACATCTAAGCACCTTGATTTTAAGTTCTAAAGCAACATATATCCCCAGCAGGAAAGAGGAAAAAAAACCCCAAAAATGAAAGAAATAAATTCAGAGTCTTAATAAAACAATCAGAAGTGTAACAGAAAGAATAATGAAACATTGGAAACTATTTATGGCTACAATGGATCACTCTCTATGTCTTTACAGAAAGAAAATACCCAAATTACCCCAGCTTTCATACTCATATTCCCAGTGACTGCAGATGAGGAACTTTGAAATGTATGTTTAAGACTGGAAATGGTTATAAAAGATCAGAGGCTTTCAAAACTCACTGTGTACCAGGTCTAGTGAGTGCAATGCCAAGAGCAATATATGAAATCTGATCTGACAGTTTCATAATTTTCCTTTGTTTGAGGAGATCCCCGTGCAATGAAAATGTACAGCAATGTGCCAGGACTAAGAATTAGTGGAAAGGACTCAGAGGTGAAGACCACTAGGCAGTTTCTCACTGGCACAATATTAAAAAAATATAAAAAAAGAAGAATTAACTACATTAAGAAATCCCAGGGAGTATGGTTTAGATTAAAGGACAGTCTTTTCAACCAGGCCGCTGGAAGGCTGATGTAGCACTGTTCCTGCAGATGTTTGGAAAGTATTTCACTAACTCTGCTTTTGGAGAGGGCTTCTAAAGGCTGTTGCTCTTTCACTGCTCTATGCCACCTTCAATTTATCTTTAGCCTAAAATAGAAAAAAAAAAAAAAAGAAATTGAAACAACAACTTCTTGTTAAATAGGAGGGATGTTTTTAAAGAAACACAGTAAAACATGAGATATTATGGTTCAAATCCTGTAGATCCTGTATCTTTAATAAGCTGGCACCTCTCCTTTTACCTATATACTATAAAAATGAAGTAAAAGCAAATTTGTCAAAACTCAGCAGGTTTACTGCAGTCCCTTGGTTCTTACTGCCTGCATGTGAACAGTGCACAGAGCAATAAACTGCTATACTGAAATCTTGGGAGTTCAGACCTGGTTGTGTGGTTTATCTTTAAAAGTCTGATTCAATATTATGCTCTGGCTATTGATTTTTAGCAGACAGTGCACCTGGCAGCTGTTCTTCAGCCCTTCTCAGATATATTCCAAGCTGGATCGCGTTCCCTTAAACATTAAGCACACAAAAAGGTTACTTACAATATCTCAAGTAAGGGATCTTGTGTTTGGGCCACATTCTGCGCCCATGCTCTGAAGTTCTGTTAATTAGTTTTGCAACTTTTTGTTCAATTCTGACTTTCAATTGATGAGGAGCTTTGAGTGTTCTTTAAGTCAAAGAGCAAGAGCTCCATCTTCTCTCAAACAAAAACAAACCTGCTGAGTGGTGCCAGATCAGCTCTGAAAATGCTCAGTGTTGCTCCTTCCCTGCCTGCTCCCCATTTCTGACTTCCTGCATTTCTGTGTCTCTTTTCTGATCATCTCTCAAAGGCTCTCTCATTGTCTGGAAAAGGTGTTACCTCATGGCAATACGCAAGGAAACAGTTTCTCCTTTCCTTTCCACATTTCACAGTTTCATGGGATGAGGGATGGCTCTTGTCTTAATGAAAGAGACTGAAGGTTCCCTTGACTTCACCAGGGTCAAAATTTCCCCCTTGGGGACCTGTTGGAGAAATGGGAAGGAATTTCCATTTTCACAGAGAATTTGCAACCCTTAATTGTGCTGGAACCTCAAATATTTTCTTCACAGGGCAAAGTTCGTCTCTTATTTCAGATGAATGTAGTGGCAGAGCATCATCTGCTGCTGGAAATTCTTTGGAAGTTACTTAGAACTAAAACAAGCATAAAAGAGAAGCAGGGTGGGAAAGGGTTGTTTGCTATTAAACACCAACACAAACCAAGCTGGGCTCTTTGTCTTTGCCCTTCCCCCTTTTTGTTCACACACTCCTCTGCACCCTCCAGACAGCCTTAGAATGCTAATTTTTCGAATCACTTGGAGAATGAAAACTATTTTAGAAATCAACCAAAATATTATTTTAAACCTTGTTTAATGAGACTGGATCCACACTACAAAATAAAGTCCTGATCCTTGCCTTCTTAATGTTCAAAAATGTTATTTCCCACACCCTATACAACCTGCCACTTTCAAATTCAAAGCAAATAATTGTAACCATTTTCAAAAAAGGATGTTTATACAAACTGGCAGGAGGGATTTATGTAGACGTGGTTTTAAATAAAAGTATATTTGTCTCTTTTCACAGATATTTAGGATTTCTCTTCACATAGCAGCCGTTGATATGGATGCCCAGAAAGAATTAGTGCAATGATACTGTACTGATAAAGATCTGAATGTGTTATTCTTTGCTGGAGTTTCCACCACTTTCTGAACTTTAAGGTCTTCAATTATTTTGTTTTTCTCAAGGGTAAAATATGCACGTAACCCTCAGTTAGCACTAAGAACAATGTGCAAACCTTCACACATCAAAGATGTGACTACGTGCTTTTGTCTATCCTAATGGTTTGAGAAAAAATCTTCATAAATCAACATGAAATTCCTATTTTCCTTTTTTTCCTTTCTTCTCTTTCTTACATTTTGTTGTCTTGATTAGATAAAAAATAATAGGGGGCTGTCAATCTGTTTTCTTTTCAGGTCTTCTCTGTCTCTTTCTAAATTAGTTACAGCCTGCTTTTTGCAGCTTTACAGCCAGCCTGACCTAATTTAATTACCATGACTTGTGTGGCTTAAAGATAAATAGTTTTATTCAGCCTGACTACTTTTGTATAAGTTTTCTCTTTCACACATCTCTCTATATTTTGGCATTCAGAATTCTTGTCCTCTGTTCTTCAGTAGGTTAACACAAGGTTGGTTTATAGCATTGTCCTTATTCTGACAAAAAGGCCTTTGATGCCTTTAGTCCCTGCTTTGCTCTGAGTCTGGGGGCCTTTGTGGGACACGAATGAACATTCACTGGAGCTCAGGAGCATGGGATGGAAAATACAGCCCTGTGTCCATCACCAGGGAGAAATCCTCAGAGCTTGTTCCTATACTGCTACCGTCCAAGATTTTTTCTTTTTTCCAAGATTTTAAGAAAATACTTCAGAGATCAAAGCTTGAGACTTCTCTACAGATTATGATGAACTGACCTAAGTGGCTAGAATATCTCCAGTAACATAACTCTGTAGCATGGAAATGCCTTCAAGCTGTCTGAGAACACAAATGCTTTACACAGAGATGTCCCTGATGCACAAATCCCTGAGGCTCCTGCCAAGATCACTGACAAATACTTCTACTATCCTGTTGCACACCATTAAAAACAGAAAGCAAGCAACCAGCTTATAAACTCTAAAATCCTACTTAAAAAAGGGATCATCATGTTCCTTCCTCTGTCAAAATGGAGAAAGTATGACCAAAAAACCCAGAGTGATGCTAAATAGTTTTTAAAACATCTTCAGGTTCTGTTACATTCCTGTAATCACTTTTTTTTTTTTTAAATCTCATCTATAACACTGAGATGGATGTACAAGGACCACCTCCATATAAATATGTCATGTTTTGGCTATGAACACTAAATACATTTTGCAGTAGTTTAAAAATAATTCTTTTGAGGCTCATTGCAGTTCTTCACACAAATGTAGATACTGAATTTGAAGTGTCATTTCTCTGGTCATCTGTGTGTCATCTTAATGCTGTTTAGAAGAGCCTCAAGCCCCTTTGTAAAAAGGCCTCTACTTGGCTTTAAAAAGAGTATATTTGAGGTCCTAGGAAATAGCAAAGGAAATTGCCTGCACTAATTCTGACCTACCACAGATTTTAACAAGAAGAACAAACTGTGAAACTTAAAAGGAAACCCAACAAATGTGTTTTATGAATACATGTGAAAAATTTTTGTTACAATCAAATAAAATGCTAATATGTGCCAGACACCTTGAAGTTGCTCTCCTGTGTCTAATTCTCCTGAGCTGGATTTCAATTAATCTCCCAGTACTTTGCCTCTTCCCACCCTTGTTCATAAACCAACAAAAGCAATTTATACCAACCACACCATAAGCAAACAGTTAAATAAAACCACTTTCAAGCCTTTGCTTCACCCTATTGGACACCTTTACCTAAAATCACAATAATGTTCAATTAAATAAAATTACATGCATAGAATTTTATTTCAAGATAGAAAATGTTTTGGTTTTACATCCAATATTCAAATGCCTTGTTTCAGTATTGTTGGTCTATTTATCTGATGGCAATATTCCACAGAACTAACACAAAACTAACTTAAATAGTTGTAAAGCTCCCAGGAAGCTGATTTGCTTCAGGACAGATTATGACATTTCTGTAGGTGCAGAAAAAAAAACAAATCCAAACCTTTCATATAAACTTTTCAAGAAATATTGCAATAATCAACAGTTAACACTGTTTTGAGAAAATTCAAAACTGAGGGCCTGAGGATGTATTTCTCATACAAATAGGTTCACCTGCAAAGGAGTAAGAGACATGCAGCTGGAGACATCTCAGTGGTTCAACCAGGCTTTCCCATTGTCCTTTTAATATTTAATGATACTTACTTGGAACTTTTCCTTGACTGAGCTGGTGTGTAACTCATGAATACAAAGAGACCAGTGCTAGACAGCTGAGGCAGCTGCTATCCTTGCCTTTAACCCTACCTGCTTCCTGTGTGCCATTGCCTGGATGGAAGGAAGAGATGAGCCAGAAGAGACAGGGAAGCCCTTCCTGAATGGCTCAGGGTCAGTTTACTATGGTAACTTACATCCACAGTCTGATTATTAAAAAAAACTAGCTCACTGCATAATAAAGAAAGCACCAGCAGTGGATAAGAATGGCAGAAACAGACATACATAAAATAGGTTAGGAAATTTGTGTGGGACATGGAATCTATGCTGAAGGACTCAAATGAGAGTACCTGGGCTCCTTGAGAAGTTCTTCTGAAAAAGGCAGAATAGTCCTGGCAACAGTGACTGGCCACTTCTGCTCTTCTTGCTAGAAAGATGCAAATCTGCTTCCTTTATGTGTCCAGAGTATTTTAATTTCAAATGCTTCACAAAATGACACCAGTATGACAGTAAAATGGTCTTTGACTTCATTTGGTGTTTATAGGTAGTTTCACGTTGCCTAAAAGTAATAAAAGAGCAACCACAGATGAATTTTAGAAAATATCATTCCTTGTATACATATTTATCTTTGTGACACTCTGTACAAAAATTATGTCATAATGAGATAAGCCATGAGGAAAAAAAAAGCACAGATCAATTCACTGGTCTGAACGTGGACCAAACACCAACTGCACTTGGCAGAAGCACACATCTGATCATTCCTGCAGCCAGATTCCAGGAAACCAAGGACAGAACATGGCACAGATTCCCTTGCTCTCATCATGCACAGAAAACAGCTGATATTTTGAGGTTCTGAGGTTACAACATGTGGCTCTTCTACAGAGCAGACTGCAACCTTGAGGGGCTTGTTTTGTTTTCCAGCTGAAATCTGACATGCATTACATGTGAACATTTGGAAATCATATTGTTCATCATGCATTACATATAATTGCTTGAACTTTTACAGTGTGCAGTCATTAAACTGCCTTCCACAATAATGGAGCACTTAAGAGAACCCTCACCCACGTGTGACCCAGTAAAGAGGAGGAAGGATCTAACTCTGCAAGCACTTTGTCCTTCAGCAGAGATGCACAAGTGCCCTCTTTAAATCAGGGTGATGCTTGCAGTGGATAGGAAGCAGGCCACCCCGTGATCTACACAAGGATAAATTATTTCTGGCACAGATTTACTTCACTCAAGATTCTCTGAGCAGCAGGAAGGAGCAGCAGGGAGACATCTGACATGTAAAACAGTAGGCCCCAGCCAATTAGGTTGTGACAGATAAGAACCTTTCCTTAATTTGTGTTGTAGGGTTTTTCTATGTGGTCTGTTCCTTTGATGATTTCATTTTCCCCTCTGACTGCACTGAAACTTCAGTTTTTATCAACTGGGATTCTGGCATTCTTTCCAGGTGCAACAAAGGAATAGCCTGATGGAAGGAAAGGAGGGATGTGTTCCTTGTTTCTGTCTTAGGGGAAGCAATGCTTTTATAGTTCTGTTCCTCAAAAAAAACCCAACCTGTGAACAAGGAAAGTAACTATTTTATTATCCATACAAATGTACCCTTTCAAAACATCACAGGGGATTCAACCATTGATATCTAACAGCAGCAAGACTCAAGTATGCTGCTTTGGAAATCTGCCTTGCCATAATTGTGCAGAAAAAGTTCATACTAAAATAGTCAAGAAAAGTTTCGAAAATCTTCCCCATCATGAATATCTTGCATTACTTTTTATATCTGTGGATTATTATCTTCTTTTAAGCCAACATCTCCAAGGTGCATAGAGACGTGTGGGGAGTGCTAGGTTGTTGAGATGGCAATGTTTTAGTTCCTGTTCCAGCTAGAGGAAATTGTAACATTTTAAACTGGTACTTGCATTATTCCACTACATCAGCAAAAGCAGCACCTCACGCTTTTCTCAGTAACAATTTCACAACATGAACCTCAATTTTCATTTACGCCCCTAAAAAAAAAAAATTCCCATTCCCTTCAATCTCGTGGCTCTGCATTAAAAGAAAAGGCTAGAAAGGCTTCATTCTACTGCTGGGAGTGGAATATTCTGAGTGGCAGATGGAACAGCTCCTGAAACAACTTGGTCCATGATAAAGGCAGTAATTCAACAAAGGTTATAGAAAATATTAGAACAAATGTTCTAGGAAGCAAGAACTACCTTCTCATATATTTCTACCTTAAATCAAAATTTGAAAGGTCTGGCAAAAAAAAAAGCAGAAAAAATTTACAGTTCTTTTAAGTATAGGGTAGCAATCACTTTCTGAGGCCTTACAGGAGGGATTTTTATTTTCTTCTTCTTCTTGTTAACTTGATTTATTTTTATGTATCCTCAGAAGCTGCAGTCAAATTTCACACAAAAATTACTTCCAACAAAAGAGGTTCATACTTCTGGATAGAAAACAAGAAAAACTCAGATCCAAATTCCTCCTTTACTTCCATGACCTAGGGCAACTACTGCTGCCTTTTAAAGTCTGCATGCTTCTCCTGTCCCTGGTGATTGTTATTAATACAGGTTATGGAAAGTGGTGATAAAGATCAATTCCTGACCCAGAAAAGAAACATTAACTGCTTCTTTCATGTCTTCCATAGCTAGTGAGCAGCTACAGTTTCAAATGATCCCCAGATGTTTACTACTCCTGGTGCTCAAAAGCAGTGTAGGCTTTCTCCAGAGCCATGTTGGTACTTCTGGTTACCCTGCAGACTTCAACCCCTTGTCCTCAGAAGAAAATGCAGAGGTCAAATAGAAAGCTTGTGTAGTGTAGAAGTCCCCAAGGAAAAATAAACCAAGGATGGTCTCTAACTATTGGCCTGCTTAAGCTGTGCCTCTGCACACTAATGCAAGGAATTCCTACAGAGATGGGTATGGGAACACTACAAGCTTGTCACTTAATTACAGAGAGATTTCATGATTCCAGTAAAAGTGAAATGGCTGAGATTTCTCACAAAAACTATGCTGTTTTTCTGGTTCTTGACAGCAGTGTTTTCCTATTTCTTCTCACTCAGAGCTTGGACACAGAATAGTCCACCTACATTTGGAAACATGATAGCTAACAAAAAAAAAATTCCTCCTTAGATAATACAGGATTAAGAATAATAAGAACAATTTTCATTCTATTTCTCTTTCCTTTGCACTTTGTCCTAATTATTCCCTGATGATGTGAAGACCTACCTTTACTAAAGCCTAGTCCCACTGGAACCAGTTAATAGTGATAAAAACAGGCACTTTCCAAGAGCTTGGAACAGATGTTTATCTGAAGAGCCCAACAATTTTGTCATTATTATAACCAGGTAAGTAAAGACAGAAGAAGAACATGCTATGCAGGACATTTAAGTACTTCACCTTCTTGAATGTGAACTTCTGCCCCGCTCCTCTCTCCTCTCATCTTCTGAGGAACATTGGCCAAAAGATTTAGTGCTGCATGAACAGCAGAAATGGAGAAAAAATACTCCAAACCCAATTTCTTACAGCTGCTACAGCGTGTATGACTTAGAGAATGAAAAACAAAATGAAATGATATAATGAAAAACAAAAGCCTCTGATCCTCATTTCAGGACAAATATTCTGATTGAGCACTCAGGTAACTGAGCCAGGCTCCTTTTTGATGAATGAGAAGATGCCAATATGACCTAACTGGATTAGTCCACATGGAAATTAAACATTTTCATGTATTGTTACACGTCTTTCATGCCAAATAGGCAGGCTTCAAACTGACTTCTGTGCTCACATGTAATGGTCAGAATTAACCAAGTTGTTCAGCCTCTGCAGGATCAGAATCAAAAGGTATCTCTGAAAGGTATTTTGAACAGAGGATGGAAAAATTTGACCCTATTTCCTTTGCTGATAACTGAGAAGGTGGTAGGATGGCCTTGTACACAAAAATGTGTTCCCAGTGGGAACAGCAACTTTTGGGAAAGATCATGTTATAACATAGCACAGTTTTCCCAGTCAGTGCCCTGGCTCAACAAGAAGCTGCTCTTTATTCTACTGCAAAAATACAAAACATCAATTTCTGAACAGAACAGCACCTAGAGTTCACATGTTCATCTTCTTCATTTTCATCTTCTACCATATAAATGCTGATGAGTGTTGATCTAATAGTCTGGTAATTCTTGGGTACTATTAGCCATAGATTTGTTCAAACTGAACTGAAAATTCACTTACTCAATAACTCCTGACTGCATGCAATCTTACTTTTATCAAAGTCATGTTACTTCACTGATCAGTTTCACCCAGCTTATCAAAAACAGGTGGAAAGGCTCTGAAATGCAAACACCGCAGTCAGAGGCCTTCCAACGTAAAGAGGCCAATCTTCCTGCTGGGAAAGCTGAAAAAGACAATAAAGTGCACCACTGAATCTCTATTTACCAGGGAAAGGCACATCTATAAGCCTTAAGAAGCAAATACAAATTGGAATCTCTCTTCCATAGCCCAGAGATGCAAAAGAGACATTAGAACTATGCTGACAATTTGGCATTGTGGTTTGCTGAGAGAAAATGGTAGAACAGCTCGAAAGCAACTTAATAATTTCCACACTGTTTCTCCCACGTGCATTTCACTTGATTTCAAGTTTTCTTTCCCCACTCCCAAGTCTTTCACCTTTCTGTTTTAGCACTTAAAGAAATCTTTAATTTACAGATTTCCCTTTCTTTCCCCCTTTTTTTGCAATCCAGCAATTGTTTCCCTCCCCCTTCACCTTGGGGAAAGTGAATTTTCATAATTGACTATATGGTTATAGAGGAGAAACTTGAAAACACATGGAAAAATACATATAATAATATAAAAAGTAATTTTTTTAACTTTAAGAATTGCAGAACTATCTTCATCTGAAAATCAATTTCTCTGATAGGGATCCTACTTCCAAGAGAAATTCTATTGTTAATTTACAAAATTTTGCTCCAACTCTAAGAAACCAACCTGCAGAGACTGTGGGGCTTTTTAAATATTCTTTCATGTCCAAGATTATTCATGTATGATTCTTAGGTATTATTTTTGTATAGATTAGCTTGTGTTTTCCATATGAATTCTCAATGAGACTGCAGCAACAGTTCAACCTTTTTTTTCCCCTTCCTTTCTGAATTTTTTATTACTTAGCATAGATTTTAAGATAGGAAATAATAGCAAGCTTATTGGGCTTGAAGACAATCCCTAGTGGTGCAAACTTTAGCTGGGGTGTAGCTGTTAATAAATCTGTGATCTAATTCCCCTAAAGTCAGCCAGGGAGCCCCCTTACTCAAAGCAAAATAATCATCAGAGTAAATATCCTGGGATCTGTAAAATCCATGGTTTCTAAAATTAATCTCCTTTACTCCATGAAAGAAAGGCTGTGAGGATTATGCATCTGGGAAGTTGCAAAGAGCCCTCTACTACAGGTAGTTCTACAGACCAAACTCTTCCCTCTTGCAGATTACAAAAGCAGTGGGTTTCCCCTGCAGCATCTGCTGGGGAACTGGGGAGCACTTCCTGGGCACATCCTGGGGACATTTCAGGCAGCAGGATATAATTTAGTAAGAGCTTTTAGCAGTAAAATGACACCTTTGAAACACTGGGGTTTGCTGGCATAGTCTGACTGCTGCCATTTGGGCACACACAGCGGCAGAGGAACTGAGCCCACCCACACAACTGCCCCTAAAACACAAACAGGGACAAGTGTAGACACTGTCCTGAGACAAACTGAAACCAGCTCAAACAGATGGACAAAAGTGCAGGTGTAGTACCCTCTCCTTCCACTTTTCCCACATTTCCTATTCTTGAGCATCCATTGAAGACCTAAGGATGAAGGACACAGTGTAAGAGTGAAGAATTATGTTCTGTGTCCTTTAGATGAGATGCATAGTAGCAAATGGGAGAGCTGCTTGTTTGTAGGCAGATAACAGTTTTATTTCATCTGTGATAACTGCATCTGATCAAACCCCACCTGATTTAACTATTTCCTTAAAATGTACAGATTTCTGAAACAGGGATCAGGAAGAGTTGAAGGAGCACATTATTGTTTCTGTTTCATCCTTCCTGCAATGTTCTGGATGCAAAGCCACTTCGTTGTGTTTCAGCATGCTCTCTTACAAGGTAAAGATTTGACTTTCTTTAAATGTTGTTCACCTCTGAAGCTGACCAGCAATGAAGGAACCAAGCCCTGGCTGGTGGAAGGCTGCAGATAAAGTGAGTGTGACCAAGAGCCACCAGGACACAACCTGTGCCCTGGGCAAGTGCAGTCAGCCAGGACAGCAAGCCAAGTAAACAGAAAGATGTGGTGCAGATGGGCAAGACGATTGCAAAATAAAATAAACAGGCTTTTACAGGAAGCAGAAAAGCAGAATGCTTAGCTTGTCCTTACACAATCCAAGCTACATTTGCCAGTGAACATGCTTTCAACTAATAAAGATCTCCACTGACCACATTTTATATGAAATTGGAGAATAATTAGTTTTTTATGATAGAAATGAGTACATGAAGTGCTTTGCAGGAGCCCATGCAATCTACTGTAACACTCTTGGCTTACTGAACACTTTGAAACAGAGACTGAGCATTTCGTCAGAAGTTAACCCAGCTCAAGAATCCTTGAAATCGGCTTTTATTCATCACCCATAGATTATCTACTCTCCTGACTACTCCTCCTTTTCTGCACTATTATTATTATTCATGATTTGGCACCAGCCAACAAACTCCTCTGGGTTTCAGTGATGAAGTGCCTCATTTGTACTAATTGTTTCATTTACTTTAAAAGAACAAAGCAATACGTCAAAGCACGTTTACTCTTTTGAGACCACTTTTGGATATCTGTTGCCAGTTGTTAAGATTTTTGGAACTGAACAGTGAAGAGAGAACTTCCAAAAATTTTTAAAGTCAGAGCAGCACATGGGAGATGAGGTGAAAAGAGCATCAAAGCAGTTGCATTTGTGCTGCTGCACATTTCACCTGGATGTCACTAATTTTCCCAGATTGCCTTGGCAGATCTCTGGTATGACATGGGTTGTACACCCTGGGTTGTAAGAATGTGGTTCAGGTTAAGCATACTCTGTTTGGCCCCCCAAAATTGAAAATCATTATTTTAATGTGTATTTTTCCTTGGGCTGTGCCTGGACTGGTATCCATTTACACACTGCTCTCCAATCTCCCATCCCAGTGCCTGTGTGGCTAACAAATTAAAGCTTTAGTACCCAGAGAATGTAATGTACCTTTTTATTGTACATTTTTATGACATTATTTCCTTACTATATCAGTGTTCAAGAAGAATGTTAGGCACCATTTGAATTCAACTATTTGAATCTTTCTGGAGACCATACAGTTGGTAAGGGATTACAAAAAAACCTCTGTCATTCTTTAAGCTGAGCTTCCTGTCTCACTGACAAGCCACCTGTGATGCTAATTCTGTGATATAAGCATTTGTGCAAGAATGAAAGGAGTTTGTCAGGTGCTACAGATGATTAACCATGAGACAAGTAGAAAAAATAAATTTTCACTCCTTTAGTATTTACCAAATTTAAGACTAATTTGCTGTCTGTCAAACTGATATTTAAAACCAGAGGACACTTGAATTTTAAATGTTATTACCCTGAGAATTAGCCTGTTACAATACAGAGTAGACAAGTTCATTTGATATTTTTGTTTCTGCATACCACAAAATAAATAGTATTTAGTGTCATGTCCTCAGGTTTAGTTGTATAAATATTGTTCTTTACCTTGAAGCCAAACAGATTGTCGTTTTTTCCTTAATACTTGAAAAAGGTGAGGAAAAGCTCTCACACTGTCAGTTCTGTTTTCTCAGGGAATTGACAGTTAAAGTGTCTTTCACAAACCACTTGGGCTATAAAAAAGACTTGAGCTCCAGTTCATAGTGTAAGGAGCAAAGAGACACTCTGACACTCAAGATAACTGGAATGGAGCTGTCCAGGCTCTCTCCAGTGTCCACAGGAAGATGTGAAATAATGGCCAAGAATCTTGCATGGGTCAAGAAACAACAACAACAACAAACTGATATTGATGATGGCAGGACCAAAAAGAAACTCAAGTACTTCAGTATAAAATCCTCACTTCAGCAGCAGAATAGCACCTTCCCTGATTCTAGGCTTGCTGGCCAGTCAAAAGATTTCTCCACAGGGCAGAAAAAATATTATTGAGCACATAAATCATCATCTGCCCCCAGAGTATGGCCCATAAAGTCTATTTATTGCAAAGGGAGCTCTGTGAAGGCAGATCCTATAACACCATGTTTTCAAAAGGTATTTACCAAAAGCCTGGGGCTGAAGTCCAGGGGTGCAGCTCAAGACCACATGCACAGGCACCTGACAGGCACTCTATTCCCCATGCCAAGCAATCCATCCAGAGGAGTGAGCACTTGCTCCAAAAGAGCGAGATCTTTACAATCTCCTTCCCCACATCCCTCCATCTGTCCACCCTTCTCCTATTTCACAATGCCAGAGGCAAGGAAATACTCCACTTTTCACTGTAACTTCTCTAGGTCCATGATTTCCTCCAGTTTCCTATCATCAGGTTTACTCAAGGCAGCTCCCTCAGATCAACCACCATAAGAAAGAGCCCGAGGTTCTAGTAACACATGCTTGCCCTATCTCAAAACCTTGCTGAGCACAGGTTTCTGCTTTTATTTATTGTTCACATTAGTCTAAGAGTTTCAAGAAAGTAATTTTCAATACTCTAGTACATGACACCTTTTGTGCAACTTTTGCTCCAAGTCAATGGGTTTTGTTTCTTTACCAATTTTAGACTCTCTTTACACCTCTTTGGTTTTTATCTTTGAGGCAAATTAATAGATCCTCACCCCCAGAGTTTGTCAATGTTTTTGTTTTCCTTCTTCTGCGCTTCTGTGTCTTTTGTACAGCCTAACTCTTCAAGTGGTGTCCCTTGACTTGACTCCACACTGAAGCTTCCTTCACATAGCATTTGCAATGCTTTGATCATTCTCTGCCCTCGACATTTTGTTCCTCCACTGGGAAACATATATTAACACCAGAAACCTTCCATGCCAGGTAAAGGGGCAACTTTCTCCTTGGAGACAGACACTGCCTGTCATGTTCAGTTTTACATTTTGCCCTGTTATTGACATTGACAATGAATTTTGGCTACTTGTGGAAACTGGGGACATAATTCTCACCACAAAATTTACTGGAGTAAACTCAACCCTGCAAACAAATCGATGCACACAAGGGGAACAGTATAAAAGCTACCAGCAGGGCACAGGTTTATTTTATGCAGATGTACAGTTTGCATGTTATGGGACTCAACAGCACTCAAGTTTCCAATAACTTCTCTTTTTTGCTTGACCAATTTTGTTCATTACTTACAGGTCCCTGCAGAATTCTGAGCTGTTATTACAAACATATACATTACAGAAGGAACATGGCCTGACATGCATAGCTGTTTAATAAGGTTTTCATCAGCTGCTTTTACTGACATTTTTCATTTCTCTTTAGCCCTGCTTTTAATGTCTCAGTCTTCATTTGATACCGTGAAACAAAAGGAGTGGAATATTACACAGAATGTGTTCGTGGCTGGATATCAAAAGAATCACACAATGCACTTGAAGCATGAACCCTCTGTAGGCAATTTCTGTTCCGGTTTGCATATGCAATCTAGACTGGAAATGCTTTCCTCTTTTCTTATATCAGATCAACCCCATTAAAAAAAAATCCTCAAAGAATTGAAAATCATACTGAATTATAAGTCTAACATTCAAAAACAAGCATGCCTGTTTGTATAAAGAATTTGATGAATTTTTCCAAGAACCACACTTTGTGAAACAGTCCACCTCAAGCTGATGTTCAAAACCCACCCATCTCAAAGAACCAAAACAAAGTGTCCTATCACTGAGGAGTGATTCTCAAATTCTAAACTTCAACTGTTTGAGCTAATAAGGTTGGCAAAAAGAGAAAGCAGTTCTCTATCTTACCAAGATGTCAATAAAGTGAGGGTCTGATGGCTAATTAAGGTCCACTAGGACCCAAGGCAAGTTTTTTCTGGCTCAAGGGCATAGCTCTGGCTCAAATCAAAAAAGCACATTTTAGGTGGGGCTACATTTACAAAAGAGGGGTCTGTACTCAAAATCAAATTGCTTGCTATGATCCAACCATTAAAAAAAAAAAAAAAAAGAAAGAAAGAAAAAAAACCCTGTTAATTTTCTCAACTCACAAGTGAATACTAGTGGTGTCTCTACATCCCTGTCAGCCAAGCCTTCTCAGTAGAAAAGAGGTTGAAAGAAGATCTAGCATATTTTTTCTAGACATTTTTCTGCTTTAGTGGGGTGTAACTTTTCATTAGATGACTCATGATATGAGGGGAGAAAGAGGGTGAAGCTTCACAGCCTATGGTCAAAGGAGGTGAAAAGAAAGTTTTCCTATGGGTACAATCCTGCTGCAAGTACACTTGTGTTCACTTCAGTGGATTTCTATCAATGGCCATTCTTATTACACCTCTCTTTTCCTCAGCTCACAGCTTAGCTCTGCTGCATGGGGCTGGCTTTGTCCCAGCTACACTCTACCTCCAGCAGCTGTGATGGATGAAGGATTCAGACACACAATCCCCTTTCCTGCATTTGGGATATGCCACAATATTCTGGGCAAATTTGGTTTCTTGTTTGGATCCCCGTAAGTATCAGCAGGCACCGTGAAACCTGAGCTGCCTTTGCTCAGATCTGATCCCCAGCACTGCCAGAAGAGGGTTATGCTGAAGTGTTCTGGACAGCTTTGCAGATTGAAAATGCCAGTGCCAGCATGGCTCAAAAGAATCGCAGAAGTTGACTGTTAATACAATAAATCTGGAGATATATCCAACAACAGCAAAGGAAAAAAAAAAAAAAAAAAAAACCAAAAAAAAAAACCTGTGAAGGGCAGGAAGGAAGCTGGGAGAAAAAAAACAGACAGGCTAAAAAGTTCGGAGTTGGTGCTCAGTACTAGAAATATTGCCTAACTGTTTTGCCAAGACCTCTGCATTCATAGGTCATGCAGGATGCTCCAGAGAGTCTGTCAGCCAAAACAATTCCCAAATGCCCTGATATCTCCAACCTGGCAAGTAACCCTGCCACCTACAGATATCTGCCCAGATTCCTTTTAGTATCTGGGGGGTGTTGATGAGGCTGGCCATACAAATACCTACTGGACTTTGTAAGTCACAGCCAGTAGCAGGCCATAGCTTTGGGGCCCCGTACCAGCGTGTAATCAGAAAAAAGTGCAGCTGGTAAAACACCCATCAGTCAACAATCCAACTAGATTGTCACAAAGAGATGATTAAAACAAGGCCCAGATTCTGCTTTGATGGTTGCTTACTCAGGAAAGGAACAATTCTGAGCCTCTTTAGCCTTTGTTAATATAGATACTAACAGTCAGATCCCAGATTTTATCTGCCGATAATGGAGCTCAAGTAGTTTCTTGGAGTATTCAGTGATGCTATTTGATGTCACTTTATTAATTTATCAGAAGCAGCAGTATTTTTGTTATTAAATTTCAATTTGCCATGGCATCTATGTAAGACTCTGCCAACTACCAGGTTTTGTCTATGTGCTAAAACAATTCTGCTCCTACAGTCAGGTCCAAGTCTTATTAAAATTAAATGGATATTTTGAGCATGTTTTGAGTCACCTGTGATTATTTGAGTCACCTCTGATTATTTTAAGCTTTGGTTTGTATCACCAGACAAAAGCACCCCCTTAACCTAAAAATAGTCAAGAAATATATAATAATTACTTTTTTAAAACCCGCAATTTACAGCGACATTTAACCAATTTTCCAGAGCTGCAATTTGACAAGTATGTAATTACATCTGACCAGTGATAACCACAGACACAAATAAAATAAAGCACATTGAGGCTGACCTTTCTTAACTGAACTTTGCAATCAATTATCCATTGTCTGTATATTATTTACTATCAAGAAACAATTTATAATAATCATCTATGATTATATCCAATTTTTCTAAATGAAAGTGATATCATGGGTGGCTGAGTTTCTTTGTTGTTTAGTCCAAAGGGACTGCTCACTTCTTATCACCTTCACTCCTGCTGGGAAGCACAATCCATAGGCTATGTGGGAGACCTGAGATGGCTTTAGCCCCTTGTACTTCAGGCCATGGCCCCCATCCCTTGTGATGAGAACGACAACACTAAGCTTTCCTCTTTAGCACAAGTAGAAACAATGGATGTGCTTTATGCCTGGAAACAGCTAAATATATACAAAGTGCTACTTACAAATACATGAGAACAGTTATTAAGGCAACCTAGGATGGAACACTTACTTATCTCCAAAAAGAGCTTCCACTTCTAGCAGAGAAGTATAATCTGCCTACCTAATTTGTTTTCTCCACAGACCTTTGTCTTCCATCCCCAGCTTCATTTTAGCAATTAATGAAGTCATTATAAGTCTTTCTATTGATGTCAGTAGCCTCCAGTAGAGGACTCCAGCCCTGCCTCTGGGAGCTGCTTTCAGTTCTCTTGGCTAAAAGGAATTTGTTAGCTGTGCAGCATTACATATTAATTTATACCACCAGGTCTGACAGTCTGCCTGGGAGGCAGCAAGGCTGTAATTTAATATGTGAAGGTATATTATGTTCACTAAGTGATATGTGTATGTTACCTGACTGTAGACGTTAACAGAAATTAATTTTCATGTAACAGAGTGCAGTATAAACTAATGAGAAGTAAAGGAATGCTGGTAACCACACAGTAACAAAATATTCTCACATCCACACGTGCCCCCTGAGAATTGTTACCTCATGCCCTGCCTGATAGAAGTCTACCAACAGTGGGTTTTGTTGTCTGAGGTGACTCACCTGGAATTAGTTAATGCTTCCAAGTGAAGCCAAGGAACATTTTAAAGAGCTCAGTGATGCAGTAAATCCTTACACTGGATTTACAGTATTGGCATCACATTTTAGTATTTGTGACGTTTTTCCACATTAGGTATGAAAAATGACTGAGAGGTTACAATTGTACTCTAGGACATGCCTATACTGCAACTAAAACTTCTTTTTCCTCCTCTAACCCCAAAGCTAAAATGACTTTGTCTTCTGTACTGATCCACCAATACCTCAGGATAAACATGTATATTTGAAATTATATGCTGTAATATGCAAATTGGGACACCACATTAAAAAAACCTACTGAAATGACACAAAAGTAAACAAAAGAACAAAAGATTCTTACAAAGCAGATTGCCATTCCTATTGGAGATCAAACACCTAACTTTTTCATGGCATGTTTATTCCTCCTTTAGTGTATGCTCCTTAGGACAGATGACTTCTTATGGCAGCAAGTTCTGTAAAAATTTTCATGCCATAAATTTAGGCAAAAAGCCCTGGAAAAGATGCCTGGGCCTAAAATAAATTGAAAAACAAAGGAATATTTAGATTCAAGATGCTTTGGAACAGTACATGAGTGCAAACCACCTTTTGTAAATAAACATTTTAGAAAAATAAAGTAATGAAAAAGAAAATTGGAATATCCTGTGACTCATTTCCTTCCTTACATTATTCACCTGCCAAATTATGTACCTATATAGACATATATAAATATATATCCAGAACCTTTTCTGCAAGAGGGACTTCATGTTGGGACACCACATTCTTACTGTCCTTCATACTCTTCCCTGTTTTGCTGTTGCCTCCAATGACCCATTTCAGTCCATTTTTAAGAGTCCAACTAATCCAACTGCACCTCCTGTGTTAGCTGGTGGTAAAGACCACCAGATCTTTACAAATGCATTATAGTGACTCAGAAATTCCTGATTTCTCTCAGCTTTGACTGAGATCCAGGGTTTCCAAAGGCAAGTTGACATTCTCACATCAGGAAAACAGACTGCTCCTTGGATGTACTTACACTTTGTGCATCAAAAGCAAACATCTGGCAGTGCCTTGGAAATTGTACTTCACCTTACAAATGTGAAATGGATTTTTCTACAATGTCAGCAGGAACTCACATTTTTAACAATTCTGTGCTCCACTGGCCCTCAAGAAGAAAATGTCCAGGTTTTGTGCAATAAGCACAATTACTGTATATTCCCTAATTATAATTTCCATAATACCTGAAGTAATACACCTTAGTGTATGCTTAAAAGCATGTACCATAGAAAGCATTTGACTTCCACCCACACTTGTGTATGTATCATCCACATGACTGAATGCATGGAACAGAAGAGCCCCAATGAAAGACCACTAGACAAATAACTCTCTAACCACCTACATGTATAATCATTTACTTTATAATAACTTTATACAAACTTAAGCATAGACAATCTTACATAAGCCTTCAAATCCCTGCATGTGGGATCTGAGGATTCTCTGACCCTCACAGATAATTTTATCAAGCAGTGAGAATTTTCAGAACTTCTCCTCAAAATAAAACTACAAAATCAAACTGAATAACAGAAGCAAAAGTCAGTAAAACACTCAGACTAGAGTCTAAATATTACTGAATTATTCCATTTTTCCCTGGCTGCTTTTGGCTTTTTTTTTTTTTATTATTTTTTTTATTAATTGAAGAGATTTCAGTGGGTGTAAAGTAGAATTTATTCTTTCCAGTCTGGAGCAGAACAAGACATTAGCTACTCAACAACAAGAACTAAGAAGCCTCTCCGATGTCAGGGTTTATCTGCCAGTTATCATGGAGGGCTGTGATTCTGATGGAATGTGAGCCACTTTGACCACACTGCCTTTCCAAACCTCGTCCCAAATGGAAACAAAAACCAGTTGTGGCATCAGAAACCTGATTAATTGAGAGTGGCATTCTGAGCCTGCTGCTGGTGACCTAATGACTGGGAATTGCCCTGGGGGTTTAAAGTCTCGCGTCCTTCCCAGGGTGGCAGTCACAGATATAACAAACCTGTCCAGTTAAATTACATTAGCCAACCACTGTTTACCAATGTGGGCATCACACTGTGCCTGCCCACTGCCTGGCACAGACAAGCACACTCAGCCCTGGCATCTGAAGCTGCTGACAGATTGCCAGCCTCTGGTGCAGATGGTGGCAGCTCGAGAGCGCTAATCACCGATGACATTAATGATGAGGTAACCTGTCTCTCTTCAGCTAATATACACATGGAATATGTTTCCTATTAATTTTTTTCCCAGATAACAAATTGTTTCTTAGATAAAAAATTGCAGCTTTAATGACGGAGAGCAACAAAACCAAATTATCTGTTCTTTGGAAAAATTTGTTTTCCGCTAATTGCTCTAAACAATCAATAAGAGAATTACAACTGGCATCCCCCACTGAGAGCAGAAGCAGAGGAGTCAAAGTCAATTAGCTTCCTGCAGTACGATGCACTCAGATGGAAAGAGTCATTACAACAGAGCGTAAAAGTCAAATTATAAAGTGTGCAGCTTCAGGAACAAAGCAGGCTCAGAAAGAAAGTCTAACAGAGGGCTTTTACATACCTGTGAATTGTTCATGTATCACTGCAGTTTCCAGTTTTTCTTTAGATGCTTCCATGAAAGGATAAAAGACAAGGTAAGAGGGCATCCTTGGATCTTGGGAGCCCGGGAAGGCTGTAAGTCCTCAGAAGTCAACTGAGAAACATCTCCTCTACGGAATAAAAGGAGCAGATAATCAGCTCTGTTTTCTGTCTCAGTACAAAAATTATAATTTGGAAAAAGCCAAGAACTCCATGGGGGCTAGTGAAATAATCTACAGGTGGCAGTGTTATGTTTACAAGTGGACTCAGTGATGTTAGGGGTCTTTTCCAACTAAATGATTATATGATCATCCAAATCAGAAAAAAATTCAAGCACACAAGACTGATCTATTCTGCAGGAATGAGTTCTCACTGCTGTTTTATTTCATTTTCCTCAAATGCATGGAGTTTCAGATGTGCTTTTATTTTTTAGTCATTATTCACACATTATTTGGTAGTTCCAGTGCATTCAATTAGAAAGAAAGTAACATTTTAACAGGCTTTATGCTGGACATAACTCATTGGTGTGTAGGAAGACTCAAGTCCCCAGTATTTTACATTAATTCCTTGTACCCATCAGTGAAAAAACATATATTTTGCCCTTGAAAACTGAAATCATAGAGCTCTACATGACCCCCTGACTGATTTAACTTCTATTCTGGGCCAAGTTCCTCACTATTAGTAAGGCTCTTGAACCACAGTGCTTGCCTCCCCCAGGCATCTCCATCAGGACATTTTCCTGCACAATTTCCCTACAGCAATGTCCCTAATTTTATACAGGGTAAAAATTGCTGGCCACCCAAGAGCTTAATTAACTGAGCAATGTTTTCAGCTGTGATGTAATGCTGTTTTTGCAAACACATTATCTCCCCACTTTCTACTTTATGCTGTGGCACACAAAGGAGTCTGCTGACTTTTGCATGCAAAGGCATCCAAAACTTCTGTTTAAGGCCACCTACCACTGCTTTTCCATGAGTTATCAGAAACAGCACAGCCAGCCTATTGAGAAGTGAATAACAGTGAATGGCTGTTCAGGGCTGGGAAAGGTTTACACACATCCTCACAGCTCTCTTTATTCAGAGCTTGTAAACAGTGCACAAGCCCTACAGCCACTCTTTCAGCACCATGTTGTGACTCCCTCTGTCTCTTTGTACTTGCCTCAAGCAAAGTCAAGTTCTAGTGATCTTTTTTGGCCACTTTATATAAAACTGGCATGTGTGACCTCAGTACAAAGCATTACACACCTTGTACAAAGTGGATAGTACAGTCTGTTGACCATCAAACTCCTGTGACTGAGCTTATGGTGGTTTGTCTACACACTGATGACTAATTAAGTTTTGTTGAAAGGGAAAACAAACGTTTTGTTTTGTTGCAAAACACTACTAATTCAGAGACTATTCTGTTGCAAAGAAGAAAAAGGAATGAAAAAAAATTACCATATTTAACAGTTCTCAGCTCTTCTCCTTGGCCAGGATTCTTGTGGAATGAAGGCAACATTCCTCCACAGCTGTATGCATAACAACAGTAAGTTAAGCCACCTGTATAACATGGTCCATTTTCCTCTGCAAAAGAGAGCATGTGGTGCTTGGAACAGAAACTTGATACAGGAGGAAACATCCCTCATACAGACTCTTGTTTACAAAGCCACTGACAAAATTTTAAATATTGCTCCAAATGCCTTGCTTACTTTTCCAGCAGAAATGTTTTTTTTCCTGTGCTAACACAAGACAGATTTCCATGGAATGCCAGCTGAGCGCTAACATTTGCTCTTTACAACATATCCCTCTACAGATGAGACCAAATTCTGCTTTTCTTCTCATTTTGGCAACGACTGTATAAGCAATAGTTGCACTGTGTCATTCTAAATCACAAGTTTTGCTCAGAATTTTTAGCATCTATCTCATGTTAGACAGCTTTTCTTCCTTAACACTGGAATCTTCATACTTTATTTACAGATACACAGGGTGGGTTTCCAACAAAACTTAGGTTAGTTCTCACTATGCAACTTTTGTTCTTCCTTCACACACGTGAAGTGTTTACACAAATGAAAGGAAATCTTCCCTCATACTTTTTGCTCATCTGGGTCACCTGAAATGTGCTATGCAAAATGAAATTCCTACAAAATGAACTCCAGTTCATCCCTCTTCCTGCACTCTGCTTCACACTTTGCTGTGCACACAATGTGGTAATTGCTTTTGCTTGACTTGTTCAAACAGCCATTTTCATGATGTGACAGCCAGGGTACTAATATATTTATGCCCTTTGTAATGGGCCAGCACTGCTTGTAATTAGGTGCAAAGTTAATTAAGTGCAATACATCTAATAACTGCCTGCCAGTAACTGTAAAGTCTGATTTAGCACATGAACTGTCAAGGTGTCAGAATGGTGTGCTAAAAAATAAGTTGCTAACAGAGAAAAATCCTGCTTCAAGCCAGAGAAAAGCACAGTGACAGTGAGTGAGCTGAGGAAAGCAAAAGCTAAGTGAAAACTTACTATTTCCAACAATGGGACATGAGCCACCTACAAGCTGATAAGTTGTATCTTGATTAATGGGACAATAAATTGAAGTATTCTTTTATTCACCAGCCACTGTCTTCTCCTATAGACAGCCCTTCCCTTCAAGAGCTATACACATGGCATAGAACTTTTTAAAGTCTGGAAATAACAGTAAAAGAACAGATTCTATTTTTAATAATGCATAAAAAGGGTTATAAGCCAGAGGATCTCACTTCATGGTCACAGACCTAGTTTGTTTGTTTCTTCTATTGCACAAAACACAGCTTTTCTTCTACTGAACCTAAGAGAACATTCCATGTTCTCCTTCCTTTAACTCTGATTTGCTCAAAAGTTCCCTACACCTCCATCACCATTTGGTATGAGATGCAAAATGTTCTTTTCCTCACATTAAGCATTCAGGGCAGCTGCAAAAGGAAAGTGCAGCTAGTCAGCATGGGCAGAAATAAAAACCTAAATGACACAAATTCTCAACAGAGAGTAATGCAGGATGAGCTGTACATCAGGCTAGAAGTTACAGGGAGCACAACTGATGAGTTGCACGTGTACCAGAACAGCACAAGGTACCTGCAGAGTTCAATAATAATTTCACTATTAACACACACAGATGGATGAAGATCACAAAATTTCCTGTAGGATAGGAAGAAGGACAATGGGCAATGTTCTGAAGCTTTTTTAGGCCAGCAGATACAAAAAAATTGATGAAATTTGTATATATAGAGGATAGCTCAAAAACCTCCAGAGATCACCTAAGTTCAAGGGCAACATTTCTACCTCCAAAGCAGTCCCCAGTTAAGCTCTCTTTTTAAAATACTTGACAGAAATCCATGCCAGAGAAGTCAGTCTTGGTGGTTTGTTATTATGAACTGATATCTGATCAGGGAAATTATGCTCTGGATTGACATGAAATTAATAATGCTTGTTGTGTGGTGCCCAATGACAAAGGTAAATGCTAATAGCTCTGAAATCCTAATGGATGCTAAAGTACTCTCCCGAGCTCTGATTAGTGCTTGTGTTGTGCAATTATGCTTTTCTATAATTACTGTGAATTACCATCATGATATTATTATTCTCATATTTTCTATTCCTCTGAAATTCTCAAAATTTCCTGCAGCTAAAAATGGATTTCATTTGCATTATCACAAGCTTTGATTGTTTAATGAAAAATAATTCCATGCAGACTCTCATGTTAAATTGTCCATTTAAAATTTTCCTGTTATCTAGATTATGTTGAAGTGTCCTTTCTCTCATTTATCATTTCCCTCTATTATCACAGTCACTGCCCTCACTTCATGCTACATTTCAGAAAGAAAGAAAAAAATGAAAGACATTTTTACTCATAGCCTCATTTTATGCCTGGAAGCCCTTTTCTCTGCATGTTCTCCCTTTTCCATAAAATTCTTTACTTGGAAAGCTTAAAATGAAAAGAGAAAGGAAAAAAAAATCTTACTTGTCAGGAAAATGTGGCAGCTATGCTAAAAACCCAATTTTTTTGGTTTTTGATTGCAGTTAGGTCTGCAGAGGGATACCTTGGACTCGCATGTCAAAGTGACTGCAGTACCAGAACCAGCAAAATCCATCCAAAAGCCAAGCTGCAAAAACTGCGGGAAATGTGGGTTTGTAAGAGTATGAAAGAGCCTCAGAGGTGTTGAGTTGAATAATTTTAAAAAACCACCAGACAGACATGACCTTCAAAATTTAAAAGTATGAAAGCATCCCACAACATAAAGAAGTCACCTGATATTTGAAATACTTCTTCCTACATCTATCACTGCTGCAGGAAGTGTGTGTATGTTTAAGTAGGTGGACAAAAGGAGATAAAAACAGCATCTATACTTGAAAATTTAGGGGAAGTCTGTAAACTTTTTCTTGGTTTACATTAGAAAGTTTCATTTCTATTACAACAAAAATGGAAAAATCTTTTGACCTTGGCACAGTTTTGATAATTTCAAGAACTGATATTTATGTTTTTCAGTTTCTCACCATCATTTTGTTACCTTCTACTTAAAATCATTCATTGCAGTATTTCTACCAAGCATGAAACAGTTATTTTTTCAAGCAGATTATGAGCAATTTTCTGTTGTATTGAGAAATGGGCTAGAAGACAGCCTAGATAACTAAATTTATATTATGTGTTTTGCTACATACACACAAAATATTATTTTCTATTTTTTTGTCTCCCTTATTTCTTCCCAACCTTTTCCAACTTCTTCCATTTTCACCTCATATATGCATCTGATTTTCCTCTCACATACACAATTCTCCTATGCAAAGTGTTAATAGAACACGTGCGGTCACGATTTCACACTTGCAATATTCAAATAGCTTCCAAGTTAGTCAGAGGAAGTTTGACCATGTCCATATGTACACTTAAGGAGATGAAAGCCTGGATCAGATGAAGGAAAACAACCTCTTTTAAAAAACCAAAAATCTTACATGAGGCTATTTATGCTTTAATGATTTTTTTTTTTCATTTTCACCATGCATAAAAACAAATGGAAATACTTAATCTCTAACTTTATCATGATGTGGGGGAAATTGAGCCCACATTGAGCATCCGCAGACTGCATCTTTCAAGGCAGTGCCGCACCAGGAGGATTTCATGAGGACAGCTAAAGAGTGTTGGGTGCTGAAGCAGGGATGTGCACTCATGAGACCACAGCCTCCTTTCCTCTGTTTGTCAGCATCAAGCTGTTCCCACTGCTTTCTACATGGAGCACCATTCCAGTGGGCTGCGTAGATGTCCTGATGGTGACCCTGCCATAAATCCCGGTTCCGTGTCCAAGGCAATAGGCACGGCCGTGACACTGATCACGAGATTGCCATCTTGCACTCTTGAAGTCACACTGAATTATGCAGGGCTGTTATTTTTAAGTACCCAAAACAAGGACTCATAAACAAGATGGAGCAAGACAGGGATCACGGATGAGACACTGCCCTTGCCAGTGATCCAACCTTCTGCAACTGGAACCACTACAAATGCAAATTATTAGAGAAGCTCCCACCCACACTTCATGGAAACTTCCACTCTGCCACCCACATGGTCACTGCCCAGTCTTACCCCTCATATGGGAAGGTCAGCACAGATTATGCTCATTTCAAAATTTTTCTTTCATATTACAGATCAGCTTCAAGGGCTTAGGAGAGGAGCTAATCCTACACACATGTGCCTCTGGTGAGATGGCAACTGTCCCTGGCCAAGGAATTAACACCCCTTTTAAAGTTATCCTCTTTATTCTGAGCTTCCAACAAACAAATCAAATCCAGCATTTAGCAATGCATGTTTCACATCACCAAAAGCCCTTTCAGATCTCGAAACTGTACACACTGTCTGCTGGAATGACCCCAGGCACTCTGTGACAATTGAATTATAAGGGACACCCTCTTTCCCACCCCACTGCACTGAGTTACCTCCACTGGCTACAGAGAGGACTCCACATGCTTTCACGCAGCCAGCAATGAGCTGGACAACAGCAGGAACATATTGTTAAATATTTCTTTTATCTTCACTTACAATAGCCACAGATTTAACCAGCCCACAAATATTTTCCATTAGAGTACTGCAGCCACGAGGTTCCAAGCCTTGGAGACCAAAGGGGTTTTAGGTGGTTATAACTCTCCAGTCACTTTTATCTGGCCCAACACATTTTATCCACAAAACCTTGAAGAAAATACCCAGCCACAAGGCACAGCACAAGATGAAATGCACACAGTCATCTGGGCTGCTCTGCTCCCTGCTAGACCTCTAAGATATCACATATTGACCTTTCACTATAGCTTAGATTTTGTTTGAGGAAGTCAGAAATATTCCCTGTGACTGGAGAGACTGCAGCCAGTGAGCTGGGTGGTCCTCTGCAGTCTGGGGCTTTCTGGGCTCTCAGGAAGTGATAGAGGTAATCCATCACTCAACTCAGTGGCCTGAGCAGTCATACTACTTCACTATCACTGCAGTGTGGAGGGGTTTCCTTTCTGGATGACCTGGACTGGCATTGAGACTGGATCCTGCCAGTAAATAAATATTTGTCTGGCTTTTAAAATTATCTTTGTACTACTTTGTGCAATCCTTTACCTGTATGCAGGAAGCACTTCATTTCCTTCCCTCTGGATGGTCTGCAGAGAATGGAAGAGCAGCCTGAACGCAGAGATGTGTAGAAATTACACAGAGTGCTGCATCCAAATCCCTTTAAACATGGAAATGGTCTGATGGGTTCACATCCATTAGCATATGGTTATTCCATTTATAAATTCTTGTAAATCTACCTGGCTATGGCTAATGCAGTGACTCTGAACTGCTTTGTGAATAACTCATGGGGATTTGGGAGAGACAGTTCTAGTCCAGGATCTGCTGTTTAGCCCATACACAGTCTCGGACTAATCACTTTCCTTCCTTGGTTACTATTTTCAATTGCAAAGTACAAAGTTATTTAAGCACAGGAAGCTGTACAAAAAAAGATATTATTAATGGATACCTTTCTTTTCAAACTCCACTAAACTGCAGGAAGATTTACAAACTGTAATCAGTCAAAACCACAATTTGTTTGCACTCGGATGGTTCTACCTGTCAGCAACCAAACTATACTATGAAACTATGGCCCAACAGCAGTATTTTTTTTCCAGGCAGCTACATACAAGCCTGGAGGGATGCATGCAAAAATTGTCACCGAGTCTGGCTAGAAAGATACCAAAACACTTTGCAGTTGCATACAACTCTCTAAAATCCTCACTTGAACAACCAGGGACTATAAGGAGTAATGCTCACAGCTTCAATTCCCTGGATCAAACAGCTGTGAAGTCAGGAGGAAGTACGTGACTGGTTATTTGAATAATCCTTCCAGTGGGAGTCAGACACAGCACATACAACTGTGGCTGAAGCTGTACCTCGCTCAGGTTGGCAGGGATAAGATCTTCCAGACAGCCCAAGTTATGCTGGAGATGGTGGCCCCAGCTGCCTGCTGACAGAATGGTACCACAGTCACGCATTTTGTTAGTCCGTTCCCAGGCTGCAGTGTCAATCACAGGGCATGATAAACTAGGCCAGTCACTTAATTGCATTTCAAAGTGGGTAACTAAAGAATGTCATCTGTCCCAGATAAAACCTGGATTGTAGCCAGCAATCCATAAATCCCTTTGTCCTATCCTGAAGGCAGTATGCAGTAACATTTTGGAGTCTCTGAAATGATCTTTAGCACAGAGATGACAGATGAGATCCTCTTGGGCAAACACTACTGGCACATGGCTACGACACTGAAAGAATACTGTGCCAGGATGTGTGAGCAGGACTGAAGGTGGTGCAAGCTTGAAGGTGTTTGTCTGCTTGTCCTGCATCACATTAACCCACCCCAAATATTGGAAAGCAGAAGTTTGCAGCCTTACACACAACCCAAGGTTACACAAATAAACAATCAGTAATCACAAGCACAGTACACAGTTGACCAACCAGCACACTGATTGTCTGCCTCTGAGAAATACCTGCAAGCAAAGGAGCACGAAAAACACTTACAGTCCTCCACAAAATTAGTCACAATCTTCTTCCCATGTAGAAAAATCCTAGGTAGTTTTTTGGTCTCACCCTCAAATAGTTTTATAGTTTAGGGAAAAAAGCCTTTTGCCTTAATGTAGCTATCAAACAGAACCAATATGAAACTTGCTCTGTACTACTGCATCCAAACCTGCTCTCCAGTTGGGATCTTCACACACAGAAGAAAGAATGAGCTGGAATGTGCGAGGGTTTGTTTCACCAGTCTGATTTTTCTAAAATTTGTATTTCCCTCTGTTTCCTGCAGCAACTGCTCTCCCATGTAAAATGTGCAGATATCACACAAGTCAGATTCAGGACCAGCTTATTCCAAGATTGTGACATCCCAGCTCTTGGCTTTCTAAGCCTAGCTTCTATCAGCCATTTAAAGATGAAACCAAGTATCCTGAAATTCACAAACAGAGCTTTCTAACACAAAACCTCTTTCTTGCATATCTGCACACAATAACAGCATCTTTACAGCATTTCGAAATGCCATTTCAACACCGATGGCGAAGTGCCTGTCAGAGCCAGGAGAGGTTACTTTGACTCTGGCACCACCTACTGACCTGGGAATAAAAGCGCCTGGACGACGGCAGCAAGAAAAGCCACATTAATCAAGGACATACACCCCGATTTCTTCTTGCAGTGTGAATATTTCTATTTTTTCATCATCAAGACAGCTTTAACTTACATCCTCGAAAAATATTTTCTTAGCTTCTCATTACTGTTGACATTCATCAGAGTGCAATGATATAATGTAATAGGATCTTTCCAGTCTGTAAGATAACCAGTACAAATAAACAAAAAGCTGCTTGCACTGACTTTGCAAGCAATTCTTCACCACACAGACACCGAGGAGGAACGAGCTGTTTAATGTAACTGCCAGGAATGTCCTCAGCTGTGCAAAATACATTAAAATATGAATGCAAAAATAAAACCTCACACAAAGGTATAGTTTAGAAAACAGTTTTCTTATTCTTGCCTTTCTAAGTACTTCAGTTTCACTTTCTAGACAGAAGATATTCTCCATGCGTTAAAAAGGAAACCATAAATGATACGGGAATGTACTTTCTGATTAAAATTTAGGCTGAAAATATTTCTTTGTAAAGAACAAATGGCAGCTTCTTGTCTGGATTTTAAGGTTACTGAAAAGTACCAAAGTTGAGTTTTGTGAGTTTTTGCCACTATTGAAAATCAACTATTCAAACAGAGAATATTTGTACTAAATGTACTGTTTAAAATATTGAAAATTACTCCTAAATGTTGTATAATTTCTGGAGTTATGAGGAAAATATTTTGCCTTTGTCTGTATGAATAAACTGACCTCACCTAGCAGGGAAACAGAATTTAAACTTCAATCAAAATGCACAAGGACAAGCAGGGGTTAGAGCAAATTCCGAAGATTAAGACAGAGGCTGGTAAGTAAAAACTGCTGCAGAATATTAAGAATTGATCACCTGTAGCTCTGGGGAATGAAATGAAGACAATGAATGCTGTCTTAAGCTTGCTGGACATTCAGAAGAGGAGAGCTGTCATGCTTGCAGGGCCCACTGATTAATGCTTGGATTTAGTGTAACACAAAATTTATTACATTTTGTCTTAAGTGGGTAATTGAGTAATCCCTCTAAAAAGCAATAATTTTCCCATGAAGTTCATAAAGTTAATACACTTCAAATCTCCAAAGAGCAGAAAAGAAACAGCTCCACATCTACCTGTGGAAATCACTGGACATAAATCATCATGCACAAATGTGACTTCATAGAAGTTTGTTATTTTACAGTGTTTTACTGGAAAAAATAAATAAATTATTTTAAAATAGTACCTACATACACCCTGTATGACTGGCTGAATAAACATTGATTCCTGATCTCCCAGGAATATCACAGTAATTTCACTGGATCACTGAATATAATTCTCACTTTATATGTACTAAAATAAAACTGAAACTCAGATGATCCTGACTCAAATCTAGTTGTTAGAGAGTACAAGTTCAAGCTTAGATGCTTGAAATCAATGGGAAAATGGGGAAAAGGAAAGCAAATTCATACTGACTGGTGGGGTGTTTGGGGTTTATAGATGACATCCTATAATATGCCTGTAAGGCTCAGACAATGAGCCAAGGAAGCAGCACTGTATCGTTAGGAGTCACCGCACAGATGGAGGATGAAATCTTTGTGCTCCCCAGTGCAGATCTCCAGAGTGAAGATTCTGTCAGACCAGAGGAAAAGCAAGGTGTCCTTTTCTAGTTTGTCCTACTTAAACCAGGTTGAAGGGGATCCAAGAAATACTTCATTCTATAGGGATGGATTTATAAATTTACAGAGCTGTAGGTTAGACCAGCACACCAAAGATATGATACTTAATTTAAGCAAAAAAGAAACTGATTAAAAAAAAAAAAAAAAATTAAAAGCAGCATTTGAAAAGAATGTGGTGATCAGAAATTCTGCCTCAGATGATTATAACAATAAAGGAATTTGAACTCACAGTGTCTTTCAAAACCACACAAAGTGAGCTGAAATAGCCTCAAATCTACTAACACCAAACCCACCCAAATCCTCAAGATTATGTACTTAGAAAGTACCACCTTTAGAGCACCAACTCTTTACCACACCCCAGACAGTCTCCTCTTGAGAAAGCACTGAACAGACACTGGGGTTGGACAAGAAGATATCAAACACTTAGACTGCCACACCTGAGGGTACCTGCTACAACATTCTTAATATTGAACACTACAACAAAGGTACTGGAATATTTCAAGCGTCAGTTTCAACTGAAATTCTGACCTCTGAACCTGCATTTTCTCTGCAGGGAGTAGGTAATCCTAGAGTTCAGAGGCGCAGAATTATCCACTCCAACACAATCATGACCACAACCATTCCAACTCAGCTCCTCAGTGAATGCAAACCAGTAAGTTCTGGAGCCACGTTGGTGGCTCTGTGCAGAGCCACAAGAGATCAGAACCTGGACTCCAGGTTTTCATATCACTTTCCAACCTCTGGGTTCCACCTGGCCGTGACAGCACAATGGCCTCCTTGCTACGGCGTGCACCTTACACTTCCCCTATTACCCTCAGTGGGTTACAGCTGACAAAACTGTGATTTCTTTTGCACTAATGAAATGATTCTCAGGCTGGATTGCAGGGATAACAACGCATTTCAGACATTCTTCTTCTCTGAATTAATGCACATGGGGCTACTAATGCAGTACTTTTGACATCAGGCATCTTTTTTGATGGTGCACTTCATGTAACATGCCTTCACTAGGAACACCAATGGAAACACTGGAATTCTCTATTCATAGTTTTAAGCTTCACTTTGCACCATCTGGCAATCTCAGCCAGGTATGAAGTAAATTATGGGCCTCCAATAAATTTTCAGGACATTCTCTACTACTTAAGACTAGACAAAAAGCACATTTAAAAAAGATGATATAGACATTTTGAATGTGAAAGCAAAGTTATCACAACACATAAAGTAAGACAATGAAAGAGGGAAGACACATTTTGGTACTGATGTGTACTCAGAAAGAATTATGCTTTGATCCTTCAATCAGTTTTAGCATGGTACTGCCTCGGGAATTCTGTGCTAAGAAAAAGGCCAGATGGGATGACATATTGGCCCAACAGCTCTTAGGGACTAAAGGGATTTGGAGCTGCTCTTATTAGAGTAGATTAATAGCATATCAGAATGGCTATGAGAAACAAGGGAATTGTTGGCTGAAGAAAAGTTACTCAATCTTGAAAGCAAGCAAGCAAGCAGCATGGGCTGCCAGTGAAGCAATCCTGAGTATAAGGCATTACACAAGTGATTTCCTTTGCTATGGTTTAGGAATTCACAGTTCTCGGCCATGTTGGTTGGAAACATGATAAACATTGATCTGTGTTTCCATAAAAAGTCTGTAGTATTTCCTAACTGAGTAGGAGAATTGCTTGGATAAAGTGTCATGCCATATTCTTCAAGGCTGCCAGTGAGATGGGCCTGATTGGACGTGAAGTATTTAGGATGCCAAATTTGCATTGTTCATTAACCAAAACACATCCTTTGGTGTCACATTTAGGAACCGTGTTAACACAGCTCAGTGTAGGAAGGTCTGTTCCAGACAGCACAGCAGATACTAACAGGGAAACCTGGAAAGGGGAAGTCCATGACCTCTAAGCAAATTACAGTGGGGCCCAGTGGATGGAAGTTTGGAATGGCTCAAATATTTTGAGGGGTGAGGAAGGGGATTGAAGGGAGTAACGCGAGATAGCAAATCTTGCCAAAATATTTATGTCTCTGACCTAGGCAGGTTAGATCTTCAGATGAGAATCTGTTTGCAACCAGGGGCAGCTAATAAAAAGTAAAATTTATAACTTTCTCATCGTAAACGCTGCCCCAGATGTTCAAACACAAAGTACATAGGTTCACCACCAAACCAAATGCAAGGAAGAAGATCAATAAAACAACATCAGAGTATCCTTTTACTGGTAAAGGCAGAGTATTTGTCTAAAGAGCAAACAGTGTATGGTATCTCAAGTGGCTCCTTAAAACTCTTGCCATAAAGTTATTGATGATGTTAATATGAGAATTGCAATATGAAGACCAAAGACTACATTTTTTACTCTTCTTCTTTGCAAGGGGAGAAACAGAGCAAGTCTCTCGAAACCTGGACTGATAGTGTTCCTGAAAGGTTATGAGAAGTTCATTTAATAAGAGGAAACCCCTAAACTATGAAACATACACTCATGATGCCCTTTTATTTGATCTGACACAATGCCACCTGGATGGACTTTGATGCACACTTTAGCAATAAGCTATTTTCTGAACTTCTGCACAGTGTGATACTGCAATTACTGTACCTGTGACCTCAGTGCTGTACACCACACAGTCCTTGGCTTCACCCTAAAAGCTGATTTTGAGGCAGACATTGCTGTATCACATTTTATTTTCACACAGACATTGCTATATATTATGTATAAATATGATTAATCACTGAGCACTCTTCATATTCTACAGCCAAAAGCATCCAGCACTGTAACTGCTGAAATGCAAGATTTCCCTTGCTGTTTGTTGAGCAAGTCCAAAAAGCCTCAGTCTTAGCTGAAAATGCCTGTTCTCAGTTGCCAATAAGCTTTCTGCTATTATTCATAAAGTTTAGGGCTCACTGCATGATCATGCTAATCTTCATGATAAAACAACAATAAACTTGCAACCAGTAAAAAGGTGAGTGGTCCCTGCCAACAGTGAAACCTTTTTTCTAGGTTGGGGAATGTTTTTGTGGTCCAAACTTTCATTTTTTTAAAATATTTTCCAGGACAGTTCTCTGTCTTTTTCAGTTCTGAGGCTAAGGATCTCTTAGGGAATTTTTGCCACCAAATATTCCGAGATCATGCATAATATACATATTAAGCACATCTTGCCTCTAGTAAGTTTCTGAGGACACCATATGCCTGGTTCTCCTAGATGGCTTTAGCTGACAATCTAGTAAGAAAGAAAGATGACTTCTTATTCCCTGTGAGAGACTTCAAGATTGTATCTATGGGGGGAACAGCTTTGGAAGCACATAAAAGTTGCAAATAAGCAGACTGAAAAGAATTAGAAGACCTCTCTAAGATTTTTCAAAGCCATGTTAGAGGACCAAAGGATCAGAAAGCTGAGCAAGCCATGCAGGAATGAACAGCATTCCATGGCAGCTGTGTGAGGCCCCAACTTTTATAACACTTCTGACACGTAGCATTACAGGATTGTATTAACAATGTTTCAATTGCTAACAATCTGTCCTATGAACGCTCATGTGCATGATGTATCCATCATTTATGTCTCTCATTATCCATTAAAAGGAATGCCAAAAATTTAGGACAGGAAGCCTGATTAATTGTTTTATCCCCGCTGCTTTCCTCTATCTACTGGTGTTCAACACATGAGAAAATCATCTCTGGTCAGACCAAAAGTCCACAGCTAGCTGAGTAGCAGATGCTTAGGAAAACAAGGTATTTAGGGATTTACCCTTCCCTTGAGATGCCCT
Source organism: Serinus canaria (assembly GCF_022539315.1). Classification (NCBI taxonomy): domain Eukaryota; kingdom Metazoa; phylum Chordata; class Aves; order Passeriformes; family Fringillidae; genus Serinus; species Serinus canaria. Next base: position 3,956,518 of record NC_066317.1, on the reverse strand, counting down.
CTCAGTCACTCAGTCACTCCCTGCTAGCATCTACTCAGGTGCCTCTCTTCTCTTACTGGAACAAGTATAATCAAAGCAGAATTCATTTCTCTGGGACACACAGAAAAAGGATGGGGATTTAAAGACAGCTGAAGCATAGCCTAAGAAGCTGAGCTACAACCCCACGTGCTAAGGGTTACATAGTAGCCCACCACGCTGGATTTACTCCTACAATGCTCTCTTTGAGTTTCACTCTCTCCTTTAAACAGCAGTGCAGGGCTTCGCTTGAACAGCCCACGTTTCTGGATCAAAATTTACTGCTCTTCCTTGAAGAACACTGTTCTTTGTAATGTCACTTGTAACAATTGCACTGTTAGGCTAATTTAAATGTAGTCCAAATTTCACTTCCTTTCACATTCCATTTTTGTTGAAATGAAGTAGATGAGACAAATACAGAAACTTCAACGGGAATAGTCTTGTGCAGATGGAGGAAACCCAAATGTGCAGGCCTTGGTCAGAGTCGAAAGAGTCCAAAGGACAGATGTGTTGTTTGTTAGTCCTCCAGGAAACCCTTGTGATTAGGAACTCCTAGATCTCCAAAAGGCCAGCCAACTAAAAACCATACACTCTGCTCCAGCACTCAGAGTACTCCATTTGGGAGAATAAGAGGATTGCTTGGCCAGAAATAAGAAAGAACAATGTAAATAAGGCTATTATACATAAAAATCAGAGTGCACGCCCTGGAGGATGGGAAGATTTCAGTTCAATAAATCAGCTAGGAAGATCTGGCAAAGTTCATTGTCCAACTGGCTTAGAAATTTAACAAGATTACTAGGGCAGCCATTTCTTTAAGAAGTTTAAGGAAAAACAGAGGTAGATTCAAGCCAATGTATTAAAACACTATGAAAGGCAAGTGAAAGCCATTAGGAAAGAACCTGAAAGCAATTCACTGTGACCCCCAGAGAATATCAGCACAAGGGTGGAGGAAAACCAGAGAGTATCCAATGAGAGCTAACAAATGAAAGCATAAAGTCATGTGGAATACAGAAAGCATTCCGATTACACTAGATTTTTGCATGGATGGAAATAAATTTCTCTATTTTCCATAATTCTATCATTGTAATTTCTACAACATATGCAATTTCTATAACATATGTGATACTCTACTCTACACTGCATTTAATCAACAACATTATTTTAAAACTTTTCTCTTATTAATAATTATTTGTATTCCTGAGGAGACTCCAGTTCACAAATATGAGAAACACAGTTGCTGCCTCTAAATATGGAGAAATACATAATAGTACAAAAAAAAAAAAAAAAAAAATTAGTCAACAATACAATTATTTCAGCACACCACCTACATACTTGCTTTCAATATTTCTGTAGACCTCAGGACAAAGCAGAAACATCAGAGGGTGAAGCCTCTCAAGTGCCTTTGCTAACTCTAAGCACCTTCTCAGCATGAACGACATCTCAGAACAAAAAGTACAAGATGTTTCTTTGGAAATCTCTGGGTGAATCAGTTCAGTGGAAGCAACAAAGCAGCAACTGCAGCAGAGGAGGGGAGCTGAGCTGCTGAGCCGAGCTGAGGGTTCACTGAAGAACAGAAGGTGATGGAGAACAACAAAGACTTCAGTCTGGACTAAAGGAGACACTGAATGCCCTTGTTGAGAGATTATCCAAGGCTAAGTCATAGAAGTAAAAGAGAAGGAAAACTGGCACAAAATCCTGCAGAAAAGGAGAAGGGAACTGGAGAGGACCTGCTTATGATGTGCTGAAAGAACAAACAGGAAAGCAGAAGACAAATTGGGATAAGACAGAGGCAGGGCAGCCAGACCAGACACGGTCTCATGCAGACAAGTGCAGCTGGATGGGTCAAAGGGAATGAGCTGGGACACTGACCAGAGAGGCCAGGAAGGCTGGATGGAGCTTCGGTCATGTTGAGTTATGAGGCAGCTGCAACAGCCACCAACAAATACCTGGCTCAAATAAGCACCATATAGAAGAATTGGAAGCCAGTAGAAGAGAATGGCACAGTACAGCAAAATCATCTCTTTCTTGTTATTCCTAGGTATAAGGACGGAGTACTGAACAGGTTTATGGCCCATCTGTGAGAGAACACAGCAACTGAAATTATATGTGGACAGTAGGACACTGGATTAAAAAAAAAAAAAAACCAAACTAGTAGTACTAATGCTCTCTCATTATGCATACTCATCATCCCGAATGATTATGTATTCATCACATCATTTTCTTGTTTTGATTCTTCATGACAAGCAAGATTAAATATTACTCTCTGGGATGTACCACTCTTCTACAGCTACAATCTTCCTACCTCAGTTGACTCAAGAGTTACAGGGAGTAGGGAAATAAAGAAATTCAAATTCTTTTTGTTTTTTTCTACTCATAGAGGAAACAATTGATAACTCTGCCTCCACATTCACCCACGCTCGGTCCAAGGGTAGTTCTGTCACTCCAGAAGCAGTGGCAGCTCACTCCTGCACACTTATGAAAAACACACCCTTTTTTATGAGGGTGATTTTTTTTCAAACACCACTGAGGGTTTTGGACAGAATAATGTTTACACCAGCAGTGTAACAAAAAAAACCCCACCCCTGTACTGATAATTACAAAATGACATCAGCTAACACATCACTTGGTAACTCTTTATTAGTTTTGAAGATCCAGAAGAGATTTGAAGAGTCACAAGCTATGTAACAGACTCAACTTTGCACCTGACACTTAGCAAAACTGAGACTCGGTTCTGAACCAAGGGAAATTGGAATTTCACACCTAAATGGCTGCCCAGAACAAATAATCAACTTGCCCACAGTCAGATCTGATGTGGGAGGCCCTCTCCAGATAAAATCATGAATAATCCCAAAATTAACAGAAATATGTTTTCATTTACTTATCCACATTCTCACACTTCATTTTTTATAACATAAATAAGCGCAGAAGTTCTTTTAAGAAAGGAAGTAAAGATTACTAGGGGTCTATCAAGAATTACAGAAGAGTGAAAAATATTTTGATCACAGGATTAATTTCTGGCTAATTCATTTCAACATTTAGGTCTTTATCATTTCAGGTGTAGCCTGAATTAATATTACATGTTTAAGAAAGGAACTCATGTCAGATAAGTGCTATCTGCCAAGAAAGTGCACTTTTTTAATATTCTTTAGTGTGCAAAAGAAATATTAGATTTCCATGAACTCATTCTTATGTTCTTACTAACAACTGTGGTGGACAGCAAGTAATAACAGAGTCAGGCCAGCACAGCAGTAAAATATGTGAACACATCAATTTATACAAACCAGCATTTGGTTACTATTGTTGGTTTTGAGGAGCAGTCCTGCCAGCTGTCACAAAATGCATAAACAGTTCATAATCTGTAATGGTTCCTCGGACAGCTGCAAGACCATAAGGAACCAACTTTTATTCCTCCAACGAAACATGTTATTTCAGTCCAAAATGGACAGATATTTTAGAAAACATATTCCAAAAATACAGCAGAAAATAAAGACATTTTAAAAGACTCATGGGATTCCAACCAGATAAAATTCAAGTTAAAATGCTTATTATCACTCATTACTTTCCAGAACCCCTCCAGCTTCCTGTCTTCTTATAACTGTGTTATGCAGCACATGAAGGCCCCTATCAGCCATGGCATGAAAAAAAAAAAAAATAAACACAAGAAAATCACATAAATATTCAGACTATGCAACATAGCTGTTCAGAGTTGGTGTTTTCTTTTGCAAGAGCTTGTGCAAACATTCTGCTCAATTTCATATCTGTGGGAGTTTGCATCCCCCACATCCAATTTTCAAAAACAAACTCTCACAAAGCCTTATTCTCATAATAAACATCCCCAGCTACATCTCACCTAAATTTTCCATGGTGCTGAGTTTAATAAAAGCTGGATTTAGCACCATTATTTGGACAAGAATTGTTAAACAGTTTCTTGTAAAGAATCCTTCTTTTCCATCTGCACTAAGAGAAGCATAGGATTGGGTGTCGTATGATTCTTTGCATGACTATAGAAAATGAGATATTTTCTAACACAAGGCAACTTAAAGAGAATTTTAGTGATTCCAGCATATAAACCTGTTCTTTTGCAAGGGAAAATCCCCACTGTCTGCAATAATGCCTTCTGTGTGTAGTATCAAATGGAACAGTTAGGGGAAATGCAACACAACACTCAGAAACATTCAGAAATATTTCATTTCTGTGAACAAGTTCTAGGATTGAAAGTTCTCTAGAATTATGATGAAATTGAAGGACAAAGTGCTTTAGAAGAGCCAATTTATGACAGTATGCACATTACAGAAAACAGTTTCATGCCAAGTATCACTGCTGGAACATTTGTATTCATGTTTGAACAACGCTATAGCTCCTGGTTTTCCAGCCTTTTAAGTACAGTAGGAAACACTAGATTGTGTTTCTTTTACCAGAAACTCTGATAACAGAGCCCTGTCATGCTTCCTTGCTCAAGTTTGTCCTGCCTTAGGCTGATCTGGAAGGCCATCTGGCAATTAGCAGTGATTAATTAGCTGTGAGCCTATGATGTGAAGAGGGCAGATGAAGAACACAGCACCCCACTGCTCTCAGCCCTGCAAGCCCGACCAGTCCAACACCGGATCCATGTCAAGGTCCCAGTCTCTATCCAGGAAGATTGAGAAAGATTCAGGCTCAGGAATTCTCCACAGTAATTGTCTTTCCTCAGCTGCTTTTTCCCTCAGCTCTGTTCAAACGTTCTCAGTAGTAACAAACAATGTCTAAAAGCCACAATGGAAGGGAGCAGCAACAGAGGGTTTTCACCAGAAGCCCTGCCTTCCTTTCCACACAACCTAGACAAAACTGTCATGGTTTTACTTCTAGACATAATCCCAAATGAAAAAACTGCACAACACTGCAGTATTAGAAACTTCTTTTTTTCTCTACTGGAACAATAGCATTTGCTATCCCTCCTGGCTCCTGTGCTCACACACCAGATCCACTTGTCCATGTCACAAACACACCCAAGTGTTTACTGCCCGTGACTTTCTGGCCAAGATATGGAAGTCATTTACCAAAATCCCGGTCTTACAAGCATCACAAATACAAAGAAGCAGTTTTAGACTGAGAAGGGGGGAAACCAATTCAGCTTTACCTCTCCACTGAGTCTTCCACTTGCCATCTCTCCATACACTCTAAGTGGGAAGGACAAGATGAAATGAATATCACTATTGCTATGTAAAAAGCAAATTATTCCGTCATTCTCTCCTTATTGTAAGCTACTTAAAAATTAAGACAGATAAGCAAAGAGGTATCAGCTTTGATAAACAGCTTTTCATGCACAAACAGCATCACAGCACAACAGCTTGAATTTAGGTCTCAGTTCTTTCAGATTTATGTATTTAATCCATATGCATGAGCATAACTAGAAACTGCACTTCCACAGGTTTTTCAAAAAATGTGGTCATAAGTAATGACTTATGATTAACTTAAGTTCAACAATATCAAATTCTGGCCACAAGGTGGCTGGCTAAGAGAGGGATGAATAATTATAGTACATTTACTATTAATGTTGAGACAGAATTTAAGACAAAAGTTCTTCAATAAAAATTTACAAATATTTCATTGTATTTTGGTCCATATTAACATATAAGGCTCAGTACCTGTTCATCAAATTCTTTTTCTCTTTAAATTCCTTGAGAGCCCCTGTTTTGAAATACCAAACTCCTGACTAGGAACATGAAAAAAAGCTATCTGATGTCTGCTCAAAGAAATCCTTCCTTCCATACTGAGACCTGAAAACAGAGTTAACCACCAACTATTTTGCTCTGTCATATTTGCTGCAATCAGCAAATTTGGTGTGCAATTTTCAGCTTGTCAAACAGGCCACTGACTAGCTGTTTCAAACTAAATTTTAAATATTCCAGGAGCAGCCCAAATGTAGAGCAAACCATTATATCTAGTTTGTAAAACCTTTCCAGCTCATCACTACTTTCTATGTGGATGAGTGTAAAGATCTTTTTTCCCCAAGAGGATAAATGACATACAGAACCAAATCTGAGTGCATACATTAAAATACTTGAGCTCGTGACTTTTCCATTACAAGATGAGTCGCTCGAGGCTTTTGCTATTAGCTAACAGTAATACATGTGTGTGCAAAATGTTGTTTACTTTTCCCTGCTATTCTTCTTTCTTCTTCTGCCTTCTCCAAACCCTCTGAGTGCCCATGTCTTGACACACTGAACTCCCCAGGTTAGGCTGCTTTTGATTTGTGAGGAGAGCTACAATGGTTAATTACAGAGCATGGTCTTCTGTGCCTCAAACATTTTGCATTTATAGGCTCCTGATATAGTCCAGAGCAAGAGGCTAACCCACATTTAATTTGTCCAACACGTTTTTGGTTAAAGTTCCATCAAATGTGTGACTGGAATCCCTCCCATTCAGCTGGAAAAGTCACTTTGAAGGAGGCGTTTATTAGCAACATTTGCCTCAGCCACAACAGGAGGCCCTGAGGGCCTGGGTAAAATCAGTGCTTGCCTGTAACAGCCAGACTCGGCCATTCCCCACGGGCTCAAGTGTCAATAATAGGTTAGATATTAGTCGGAATTGATTTTACAGCGGGTATAAAATTAAAGCAGCGAGGCCGTTTCTGAAGGCAGCAGAGGCCGGCACTCCGCAATGCCCCGGGGGCGGCCCCACAGCCCCGAGCCCAGGGCAGCTCCAGCCCAGCCCTTGTGCAGCTCCCTGTGCGGCGGGACAGGGACAGGGACAGGGCACACCGCACACGGCCCTGGCCTCCTCCTGTCCCCACGGCTGCCACAGCAATTCTGGCCAGTGTTCAATCCTCTCTGCCGCCCAAGGTCTGCGTGAAAAGTTAATGAGTGTGTGGTTGTGACTGCAAAATCCCAAACCAGAATATCATTAGCTCACAGCTCTTTCAAGTGAAATTTTCAGTAGTTCATTCGGAAAGGCTCTCACATGAAAACATTTTCAGCAGTAGAGTGAAGGAATATGTTAGGTAGCCTGTAACTACAAATATTTATTTCTCTCTTCCTGAAGAGTCCCTCTTGTTCAAGACAACCATTATTATCCTTTCCTGGTTACTTCATTGTCCCTGGAAAACTCAATGGATATTGTTCTCAAAAGCTTTCTTGTTCAAACGTTTCACAAAACTAAAGCTCCTCATTGGCAAACACCTCTCGAATTTAGCCTAAGTCTCGAAATGCTACAGGCACGTTGGAGTCTCAGTGAAGTCTCAGTGAAACTCTGATACAGATGCTTTCTGAAAACAGACTAGCTCATAATTCACAGAACACTGTCAAAGAAAGTGAAACATTTTTATATTTTCCCCGTCGTAATCAGGTGCAAACTCATTAGTGCAACTGCACTTACACCCAGCAATATCAGGTGTAAGTTTCATCCACCCCATGGAAAACCTTGAATGTCTGAAACTTACTTTCAATTTTTTTTTTTTTTTGAGGGAATTGTGTGGATTCTCTTATTTTAGTTTTATTTTCCATCTCTATTCCCTTCTGTCTTTGCTTCCTTTATAGCCTCCTTCTACAGTCTTGGCTATTGTCAGTGTTTCGATCTCCATTACTTCTCCATGGTTCCTTTTGCACAAGGCTTCACAAATTATTTTTAAACATGTTAAAAATAGGAAGCTAGGACTTTAATCTCATGGTGAACACTCTATTTGAAAAAAAGAAGCCAGACTTCATCTAGAAAAGATGGTACATGATTTTTTTTTTCCTGCCTTACTGTTCTGTCTGGGTGTGAGAGTGGAAAACCACAGTGCTCAAAGGAGGATCTAGGATGTGCATGGACTGATGGACCCTGGACCTGCCCACTCCTCTCTTCGTGCAGCCCAGGACAGAGCTGACATTCTGGGCTGTGAATGCACACTGCATTCACTGCTGGCTCATGTTCTGCTTCTCACCCATTCTTTCCAAGAGGGAAGGAAAAGCTGGGCACTCTCTTTATGCATATTTGGAAGTCCCAGGGATAAGAATGCTCAAATCTCTGTCACCCAGCACTATGCCACACACTTTAATGTGGCCTTTCATCTCATGCTATGCTTGTGTAAGCAAAAGGTGTCCTGTACATGCTCTGCTTGTGAGTTGCAAACTAACTTTTAAATCTTTGCGTCAAATGTGCCCTTACTCAGTAATAGAAACCATTCTCAGTCTGTTGGCATCTTACCTACATTTTATATTAACCCTCATTCTCTTCCCTAAGCTGTCATTGAAGAATGAATTGCTAGGGGAGACCTTGATAAATTTTCCTCCCTGTCAGTATTAGGAAAAAAATACAAAAATCCAAATTTTGAGGAAACAGTGCTGGTGTAAATGCACACCTGACTTTAGTGCTACAGTGCTCGGCTGGCATGAGAGTTGCAAGTAAAAATGGCTAATTTCAGTTTAACAGTTATGATACAAGTATCCTCCTCCTACCATACACTGAACTCAAAATAAAGGTGTCCCAGCTTTCCCCCTCACTGCCCAGTGCCTGTCCTCTACATTAAACCTGTCCTCTACATTAAAGGAGCAGCCCTGATGGGACCATGATTTGATTTACATTGTCACAGAACCAATACATTCAAGAGTTATTGGAGATGAGTTTTGCTGTGTCCTTGGTGCACTGCTTTCTGATGAAGTGTGCACAGCACACACATCTGGTCTAACAATCCATGGAGACGCTGTGTGAGCCATGTAGTAAGGGCTGATGGAAAAAGGAGACCAGGGAAATCTTCTGATTCTGGTCATAGCCAGCACTAAGGTGGGGTAATGTAGTTAAAATATGTGATGTTACATAAGTCCAGACACGGCAGTGTGAAATTTAACGTGCCACAAGAAATGCTGAACTTCAGTAGGTGAAGCTTTTAACAATCTTGTAACATTACTAAGAAAATAATTTACCAATACAACCAATGATATGGTGAAACTGCTTAGGTTTCCATGTCTGTTTTAAAAAAATTTAAAATTATTTTTTTAATTTAAAAAAAATAATTTTTTTTAAATTAAAAAATTTAAACAGATTTTCCCACTCTCATGAGATGAAGCTGCTAGGTTGTTCCCTGGGATGAAGATGTCTGATTAACAAATCTCTGAAGACACATTTCACTTCCATAGCTATCCCTGAAGTACAGCTTTGTAGCCAATTTTACACTTGAGTATCTCTAAATATGATATGAGCTGTTTTTAAAGCTAATCATCTAGCTGGGTATATTAAAGCAGTTTGGAGTATTTTGGCTGAAGGAGATAAACCACTAACAATTCTGAATTATGTAAAACCAGTGTATTCAGATGGGTTCTAAACTAGTACTTTAAATTATTAATGCCAAGACTCAGGCACAGCTTTTCAAGCTTTCAATTTGATTTCAAGTATGTGGGGGTTTTCCTTTTTCTTTTTTTCTTTTCTTAATAGGAGCAGGTAGCAGTGCTGGGTTCTGGTATTAATTACACATGGAAACAGAAAACCTGAAGTAGGCCTGGTAGCATTTTAAGAATCCAGCTATTGTGAATTCATCTGGAATTCATTGGGCTACCCCAGGCCATAATAAATTCATGCTGTATTAGCAGTAACATCATATGTACACTAATAGATGTTCTACTGAGATCAGTATTATTTAATTGACTCAAAGGATTACTTTAAGATCAGTTTTCTTCCAACTGTATTTTTAACATGGCTTTCTCCTGAAGCACAGCTTCCCACAAGGCAAAATGATGACATCAGAAGAAAAATATGCATAAGAAAATACACAAAATCAGACTATTTTTTTTCTCCTTAGGAAAGATACAAAGAGCGTTAGAATCATAGAGTGTATGCCTCATGTAAACAAATCCATGTGTTTATTTATAATTTTCTCTGTGGGAAACAAGACATTTAACTCTCCAGAAATGAACATATACAGATTCAAGAGAGGTAGTAAGATGCAACTTAGTGAAAGTGATGTATCTTACTTAAACTGAAAAAATGATGCAAACTGTTTGTAAAGAAGTACTGAGCAGTATCACCTGCACATTTCTACTTTGTCCTGCACACTAAATGAAAGAACACAAACAACATGCAGAAGACTTCACTGGTAATAGTTGCATGTTGGGAAATGGTAATTAATGGAAAAATAATACCTTGGATACTCCGTGTTGGAAAGATGTTCTTAACTGTTTTCTGTGTCTTGTGAGCTGTACAGAAACACTGATGTGACTGGTGCTAATAACCCTTAGCAACTTATGTCCAGGTCACACACAAGTCTGTATCTCCTTCCTGAGTTAGCTGCTAAGATGGACAGGCTGCTCAGCCCTCAAGGTTCAGATCCATCTAACAGAATTATTTCTCATCACTTGATGAGAAAAAACCCCAGGTCTTCCTGGGTGTAGTGGCTGGGCATCACTGAATAAAGCACAAAAAGTAAAAATAACGTTTTTATGCCAACCTCAGGGTTGCCCTGAGCCAGTGCTAGGCCAGAGCAGCACTGAAATGCAACCACAGAAAAGGACATGTGGCTAAAAGGAGACCTTATCTCCTGACAAGTGTGTTTGGGTGCAAAATTAAAAGCACATGACAGAATTTTATTGACACAAATCTTGCTATTCCAACTCATATTTTTACTTATTCTCATCTGGATATGCTGAAGAAAATAAGGTTATTTCTGTTTTCCCCCCATTTGAAAATAGCTTGGCTCTTCTAATTCTTTCCTCTAAAGAAAGAAACCACTGCAGAGAAGTGGAAAAAAAGACCTGGAAGAGATAAATAGAGAATACCAGGATTTGGCAATTCTGCTTTTCTCAGACAGAATATTCCACCCATGGACAGCAAGACTTGGAAGCCATCAACATTCCTTAAGTCCAACAGCTGCACTTTCTTATTCTTTTATTTCAGATTATTATCCTTCTTGATTCTATCAATCAGCTCTTAGCAGAGTTCAGAGCTGCGATCACAAAATAAATAGTCTGAAGAGCTAAATCAGGATTCACGAAAGCTGCCCTCTTAAGAAACAGGAGTTAAACACTTGTGTGTCATGTATATATCCATTACTGAGCCATCCTCACAAGAACTTTAAAGCTCTGCCAGACTCCTTCAAACATTTTTATCAAAACAGCAGAGGTCAAAAAGATATTAGATTTCTACAGTTTTCCTGAACAGGGAGAAAACTTACTAATGTCCATGTGGAAAAAGAAATGGTGTCTTCCAACCCTCAGTAGACATCAGATAATTTACACAAGGGTTATTGTGAATGTCCTAAACAGAGGAAAAGGATGAAGGAGGTTTGCAGCTTAGCAGACGTCACTTAATCAATTTCTAAGCCATTTTAATTGTCCTGTGCATTTTTTAGAATCAATTTCCAACTGTCTCATTTCTCATTCCTTTTCTCTGTCCAGATTACCTGGCAACACTTCCAAGAATGCAGTTCTTACTACTACAGTATCATCTCTCACAGTGACTTTAAATAATCAAAAGGCTCAGCAACGTACATGCATTTAAGGGAAGTGTAACAGCAGTGAATGCTGTGGCTTCACACTAATCACCCATGACATTTCTACACACAGAAATCTGCAAAAAAATCTCAAGTGTCCCCTGGGATAGCCTTCATGTAAAAATTAGTATGTTAGAAGTTAGAGACAAACTGGTTTTTATACTGAGTTTTTAAAAAGCCAATTTGAGTTAATGGGAATGAGAGTGATTGTCATTGAGACTTGCCTAATAAGGTTACTACTATAATTCAGTTTTTCATTGCAAAACAGCAAAATGGACATTAATAGGGAGTAAACAGTGAAAGAATCCCAACTTGCTGGAATTCAATTTTCTTCCAGCAAACTCAGCCCTTGTGTAAGAGTTGCGAAGGCACTGGGGATTAATTAAACAGCATAAAAAAGATCTATCGAACATATGGACACAACAGAGCTACAGAATTTGCTAGTATTTACTAAAAAAAAATCATTAACACAGGAAAAGGAGACCTCCTTTGTGGAGCACATGTGGGAAACACCCTTGTTCCAGTGGCCTCCCAAGGCACATCAACAGCCAGGGAACAGCACAGCTCGCCTTTGAAGGCAAATATACACAGGAGATTTACTGAACTGGAGGGAGCAGAAACCTAGAAATCTAGCAGCCACCAATCCATGCTCTAAGGAGATTTTCACATCTGTGCACAGCAGAGAGCAGTGCAGAGATCCCTGAACCATCTAACACACTGCCATGCATCAAGGGGTCATGCAGTGCTGTTGGCTCTGGACCCCAGCTGCAAGGATCCTGTACAGATCCCCAAGGCTGTTTTGGGACATGTCCCTGCTTTTGTTAGTAAGCCAGCTATTGGCATGCAAGGCAAAGAGACTGCATTTTGTGGACAGCTAGAGTGGGGCTGTTGCAATTGGATGTATAAGAGCACCTGAGTAATTTAGTGTACAACACATACATTCATTCAAGTATTCATTTTGGATAAGTTACTAAAAAGAGAAATCTCAAGTTATAAACCTCCTCTATTCTTGTTGTTTCTGGTGAGTTCCTGACAGACATCTGGCTCCACAGATATTGTGCCAAAGCATGCGCCCATTTTTATGAATGTATCCCAGTTTCACTGTTTAACTGAGTGAGCTTGCCCTGCTGAACATTCCCATAGGGAAGGCACCATTCCTAGAGGTATTCTGATGTGGGTCTTGTTGATGAAGTAGGGCTGAAGGCTTTCCCTGCTTCATATGCACATGCAGTATTGTGTTGGCTGTGTTAACTCACCCAACTGTACAGAAGAGAGACTTAGACGATGGTCAAGCCCCAAACCCCACTGACACCCAGTTTCACACACCATTATAAAACCAGTTAGGATTTTTGCCACTGCTGAGACACCAGAAAGGTGAGTTCTGTTCAGGGCTTTGCTTTCTTAGACAGAAGCAACCAAAGGTGTGTTCACTTCACCAAGATGCCAAACTTTGCTGCCAACCTTGTCATCACCAGGTACTGAAAGCAGCAGAACCACTGTGCTGCCACTGACAGAGAAAAGGTCTATCTCTGAGCCTATCTCTAAAGGCAAAAATTAAAGCAGATGCATCTGGCAGGCTTTAGTCTTTTACAGATCCCTGAGGTTTCCCATTCTGCCAAATTTCATGAGAAAATGAAGGGACTTGGAGGCTTTCTGTAGTGTGTAGGAGACAGCTGGGGCTATGAATGCTTTAATGCTGCCAAGACTACAAGATTGCTTAATGCCAGAACCTTCATGCCCAAAGCCAAAGCCTGTAAGATGCCCATGGTGTAGAAAGCCCAAAGAAAAAAACTGCAATGCTTGTAGTAAAGTGAAAACACTAAATTCAAAGTACCAAACTGATTTGCTAGGATTTTGAGGATTCCTCATCAGAGAAAAAAAACTATCCAGTAAAGTTCTTTATCCAAAGCTTTCCTGTCACATTTTTACTAATGGTCTGGATGATGGGATAGGGTTACCCTCAGCAAGTCTGATAACAGAAAGCAGGGAGGAGCAGCTGATGCAGCAGAGAGCCATGCTGCCATCCAGAGGGAGCTCAGCCACCTGGAGAAATAAGCTGACAGGAACTTCATCAGCCTCCACAAGGGAATGTTCAAAATCCTGCATTTGTGCAAGAATAAAAAAGCCTCCCTGCAGCAGGACATGCTGGAGGCCAACTAGCCAGAAAGCAGCTTTCCAAAAAAGGACCTGGACACCAGGCTGGACATGAGGCAACACTCATTCTCCTACCAAGGAAGGCCGAGAGAGCTGGGACCGTTTAACCTAAAGAAGATCCCCATCCCTAAAGATATCCAAAAGCCATGTGGACCCAATCCTGGGAAATCTTTAGATGATCCTGCTTGAGCAGGAGGGGTTGGACAAGAAAACCTCCTGAGGTGCCTTCAAACCTCAACCATTCTTTGTTTCTGTATCTGCTTCAAAGTGCTGGAAATAACGTGTGTTATGAATAAGCCCATGTTGAATACATGTGTAACCTCCTTTCTATTACCTGGAAAAGGCATCACAGAAAAAGGAAACCACCAGAGCAAGTGTGTGTGAGTGTGTGTAGATAGACATATATATATATATATATATATATTATATAAACATAAAACCTTATGTGAAATAAAATACTGGAAGAGCACGTAACACAGTAAATGCAAATGAGGAACATTTAAAACTTGACTTGCTTGCTTCCTATTCCACTTTATACAGCATGTAAATTTACACCTTTCCTACTTCCTAACATTATCCAGAACCTTGGTTCTCATTTTCCTCAGATATGGACAGATTTTGATCATTTACAAAATCTGCCAGCAAGCCAATGCCAATTTTAGTATATACATGATTTAGACCTGCTTTTAGTTTAATTGACATTTTGCTTATTTAAAACACAAAAACTGGCCACTGAGGAAAAAGCACTCACTTTTAACAGGATTGTGGAAATATTAGCAACAGCAGTCCATAAATCACTAAACATGATTTTTAGATTCTCAGGGAATGAACAGCTAGTGTGTCAAACAGAATGGAGGTTTGATGGAGAAGGAATGTGTTTTTCTGGGAATAATTATTTTACTTCACAAAAACAAGTCCTCCTATAAAGGGCATTCCTATTCCAACATAAGCATGATTTTTAGTGTTCCAGTTAATAATACAGTAAGTCAAATATAAGAAAATTCATTTTCAGCATATAAGTGAGTAACAGCACTTTTACCAAATGGAAAAAAAAGACTGACCCCACAAAATTTCACCTTAGTGCTGCTAAAGGTACTGATAACTTCATGCTACAAATCTCAAGGGGAAATAAGGGAGACATGCAGCTCTAATGTCACACTCCCAGACCATGTCCTTCTCCTCCACTCAAAGAGTGAGAAAAGAAAGAGGGAAAAGAGTCACGACAGGGCTGAGTGGGGAATGAAAATGCCTACTCTAGAAACACCAAGAGTGATTTAACACAGCAGAAATACTCTGTATAAGGAAAAACTAATGTAGCACTACATAGGTCAGTATTTTGTTTCAGACTGGCTTTTATCCAAATCAGGCCATAGTAACTTGCAGTCACTATTACTTAACAGTGCATAGTGGCTGAAAAATGGTTCAGGAGCCCTCCGCAAATTAGAACTAAGTCAAATTTTCCAAAACTCTTCTGATGGATTGTGAAGGTGAAAAGTGTGCACACAAACATAAGTTACTGCCTTGTCACAACAGCTCAGACACCAACTGCTCTGTATCTAGCAAAGAAGGTACAGCTGGTTTATTTGAGCCTTTAACATGTTAAAAGTTGGCTAAATCATCCTTACTCACAATTCATCTTCATTCACAATTCATCATCTTAAGAGATGGGGCCTTTTTTCAGGTAACTTAATTCTTTGCCAAAATCTTCTGAGGGCATCAAAATCCACACAGCCAGTAGTTTCCCATTTGTGATTCCTCTGAAGTCACTAATTCTCCTGTTCTAGTTGTGCTCAGCAGCTGTAAAATTGAGTTTATACTGACTACACATCCCTGAACAACTCTCTCAAGCAGGGGTGGCTGATAGCTATTGCCCAAACACTACAATCTTTTACACACCTATGTCATTTGTGGTACCATGACTATTGCAACCCCACCTTGAAGTACATGAAGCTGAAGAATTGAATTTGTTACTGCATGTTTTGATGTGTTATACAAAACTTTTGTTTACAACACTTACCCACCTGTGGCTTTACAGCATCCTGTTTAATGCTGGAGTAACATATCCACTATTGCTCCTTTGCTACAGGTTTTTGTTTCAGTCTAGGTTGAGTTTTGCTACTATCAGCATTTTTTAAAATATTTATTCATACTTTTTATGAAGCTGCAGCTGAAACAGGAGATGGGAGTGATCACGTGGATGTCCTCTGCCATCTGCAGGGAATTTAGCGGGATTCTTTTTCCCTCTTTATGACTAACAGTGCAATTTATTTGGTAAATATAATGCAAAATCACCAAGGGTAACGAGCAAAAACCTGCAGGTCAGCACAGATTTTTTACAGCTTCTAAATTTGTGTGCAGCCTGGTTGGCCAAAACGTGCCCAAGGACAGAGCAAGGTTAAGGCTGCCATGGAGAGGAAATCTTAAACATCATCAGAGTAATGCAAACCTCGTGTGTGGCAGTAACTGGAGACAGCCAGGCACAGCCAGACAGAGCTTTTGGCAGGGGGAGATCAGCAATGGGGCCATGCTGCTGAGGCAAAGAGCTGCACAAGAGGATGTGGGGCATTCTACCCAACCAACCAGCACAGGCAACAAGCAGACAGGGTATGTCATCCTGCAGCATTTTAGGAGATTATTGAGGTAATAATAACAAGGACAAATACCCCTCATTTCTTATAACCATCCAGGGCATCACATCTTTGTTACCATTTCCCACTAATATTGTTTTGTGGGTTTTTAACATAGTTTACAATGAAAATGTTATAAAAGAAATGTGACTGTCAATAAAAAGAAATATTAGAAAAAGTTCTCTGTCACAAGTTTCACTCAGAGAAAGAGACCCCACTGTTTAAGTTTTATGGGTACTGAAAATCTCATACAAAGTGAAAATATATGGCAAATAAAGTAAAAGAAACACCAAGTAATTTGACAGCTGGACTGTGGTTCTGTGTTCTCTTTGCCAGGTTTGACCATTAAAGCTCAATGTCTTCCTCTTCCCTACTGCCTCCAAATGGATTTTCAACTCCCTTCTGTTCCATGGCACAGTTTCAACACAGGACATAAGGAATGTTGCCCAACCAAACCAGCTTAAAGCCCGGTGATGACAAGACTTGCCTGGGCATGGGAGATAAGGGTTTGGATTTCCTCTGGATGTAAATGTCACTGAACCTCAGTTTTCTCAGTGTTAGATGACTGTTCTTATACCATAGTGTTTAATGAGTGTGGGCTCTGTCATCACTATCAAACCTCAACAAAAAAACCCCAAACCAGTAGAGACTCTGTTCCTGAAAATAAAAGGATGTCAATGCACAAGGCATCTCCATGGAGGAAGCTGCAGAAACTCAATGTACATGAGCTTGGCAGGACCATTAAATCCTTTTGTGGAAATTTGAAATCTACATCCAAACTGATTAGGCCAAGTTCATACAAAGTTCCAGGTAAGCAAGGATGGAAAAGGAGAGTGCTGATTTCCTAGCTTATTTCTAATGCCAATGACATGCTTTTCACAATGTATTTCCCTCTTCAGTCATCAAAATTCTCAGGCATTATGTAAGCTGCACTGTCTTCCTTGCTGCACAATGAACTGAACAAGCCCACGTGGTTATACATGAGAAGTGACACAATTAGAAAGCAATCACAAAGCAACAACTCCCATCTAACATGTTGCAACCACACAACAGAATCCTATCAAAATTCCCTATGGTACTACCAAGACATATTTATTTACTGTGCTACCAATCTTCAGGATCCTTTTCTCCTCAGTTTCTGATGACCCACCAAAAGTCTCTGCTGATAAACCTATAAATGATAAATCAATGTTCCAGGGTACTTAAGAAAACTCATTTTGAATTTCAAGCTAAATTTCCAGTAATATTGGCTTAGTAAATTTAAGCCACCTGAGAACTCCCTAATTTTCCATTGATTTATTAATATGAAAACTTCAGATGTGACAGGAGCTAAACTGAACTGGATTAACATTCACCTTTCAAACTATCAACGTTCAGGCTGGGGATTAAGTAATGAAGGGGATTAAGTTGTAAAGAGCAGGAGTCCATGTATTTCGCATACCTGTTACCAGTGTAACAGGACATCATCCAGCACTAAGAAATTCTCAAGGCACAAAAAAGCTCAATAAAGTTCTGTTCTTCCCAATTCTGAAACAGGATTCCTATCCTCATATGAAATGTTTAAAGATAATCATTCCCCTGTTAAATTGTCTTTAATGAAACTGCCCACTAAAACTGGGCATTAAGTATCCCCTTGATTCTGGAACGATGATTTTAAAACTAGAAAAAGGTGTAAAACCTGTGAAGTACCTAACAGTGAAACCAACTAGCTGCAGGGGTGCAGATAACGCATGTGCCTGCTGCCATCTCCTGGTCCTTCGGAGGTAAAACCGTCACAAATATCAACTTTTTCCTTCAGAAAAATGTCAGGTCTTCGTAAGAAGACCTTCCCCCAAACCGGAAAAAGATATCCCTTTATGTTCTACAGAAAGAGCTTTCAAAAGTCCCAAAATCAACAAGAACTTATTTCACTGTACAAGGCAGCCACCTACCTGGACGTAGCTACTTTCAAGCTAAATGGAGCTCTAAAATTGGCTTAAGTAAAGGAACATCAAAGCTCTCTCATTTTATAAAAGAAATAAGTACTTACCTGACTTATTCTAATTTCAAAATACATTCAGAAAATTAACTGTAAAACCTTCCACATGGCATTCAGAACCAAAGGAAGTCCCTTTGGAAAGTCTATTCATCACATTAAAAGCACAGATTATTGGCCCATACTGACTCATTTTAATATCCATTTTTTTTCATGAATACTTAAAGTTCAAGACAATCTTTCACTGCTGCACTACTCTCATTGCCTTTGGTGAAGGGCACAGCATTGATATTTGTAATAAGATTCCATGTTTTATATTTTAAAAATAGGATTGGCCAACTTGAGATTTTATTTTCAGAGCTGACAAGAGGCACCTGTACTTACCCTGCAAACTTTAGTGCTGCAAAGACTTTTGAAACTTTCATTTCATAAGCTGTTTTGCTATTCTGGAGAGAAGAGACCTGTCCACATCCTCCTGAAGGTTACAAGATAAACAAATAATGGGAATGAACTCTCCAAGTGGATTATGTCTCCTAGTGTGCTGAATGACTATGGGAATGTGACCTGGCTTGCCTTAAAAAAAAAGTGAAGGCCTACAAATGATTGGGATTCCCCAAGGTTCACTGACAATTTCCATGGGGAAACAATCATTGAATGTTGCAGAAAAGCCAAGCTAAATACAGAACATTTCCTTTCACAGAACAAGAATCAAAAAAAACTGTGTTGCAACATCAAGCTGTAATTGAGAAACTGAACAGCGACTGAGGAGTTGTGAGAGACCTAAATTAAATCCAACTGGGACTTCACATTCCTTAGGAAAATGAAGGTTTTATCATGAGATAATTAAAGCAAGGATAGCCAGCTCCTGGTGTGCCAGGAGTACAACTTAGCCTGTCCTCCTGGTTTGTGAGAGTCCCTTGGAGCAGGTCAGGAAACAGCCTGTCACAAATCAGCCAGTCACCCTCAGCAGCATCCCTGGCAGAGCTGCAGATCCCTCCTCCTGCTGGACATTCCCTAAGCACAAACTGCAGGCACTGTCTATGGAGCACGGTCAGGAACACAAAGAAGGGCTTGTGTCCCCATCACACCTGGCTGGGCCATGATCAGGTGGCAGCTGCAGCTCCCTTACAGCACAGACAAAATGCAAAGGCCTTGGGGATTTGTTCAGGGGGAGAAGGGAGCACACCAGGGCAGAACCTGGTGCTAATCATGGCACAGAACCAGAGAGAGAAAAGTGACCCAAAACTCTGAAACGCCAGGTGCAGGAAGCTCAGAGTTCTGACAGAGGTCACCAACCACTCTCAGTGCCTGCCAGGTGAATCTTGTCAGCAGTAATGAAGAAGCAGTTAAGTCTGCCACTGATAAGCATATGCACCTGTGTGTGTGTGTGCAGAGCATCCAAACTGGAACACAGGGACATCAACTTGCTAAACAAGAAACACCTGGATTCCTTTCATCTGTCTGATTTCAATAGTAAGGCAGCTGGAGGAGAAATATATTAATTGAAACCTCTACTATTCTTGCGTGGTCTCATGCTTTTGTGTTGTTCTATTTATCACAAAAATGAACAGCTCCCCAAAAGCAAAATGGACAAGAAGCCAAGTGTAGAAATAACCCCAGAGAGCTGAGACCATTTTAGAATAGATTAATAAAAGCACCATAGTACATAAGGCTTTAAGAAAAACAGCTGATATTCACAGCAATATTCCAATTCCAACTTCTAAAAGTTAGGCTTTGGATGAAAAATGCTTCCATTATTACAACCTTGGAAATATACCACTCTTACTCAGAAAATATTTTATTCAGAAGACTTATGTATAACACAATCACTAGTGAACAAGATCCAGAATAAATTTCCTGTGGTAAATTAAATTATTCAGACCATTTGAGAACTTCAGCACATGACTTCAGGGATATACCATTTGTTTTAATCACAGCAGCCTAAACCCTGAGGAAAACCATGCTTCCTCTTGGATCAAAACTGGAACCAAGAGAAAGCCTAAGCTTTTGTGGAAAAGTGTTTTATTACAATAAAATAATCAATCACACCATCAATTTACTCTCTTAGCATCTGGCCCACTGTACTGTGTAATGACCACGTGGTTTTTATCCTCACTATAAATATTTCTGTTTTGAATACAACTCATTTTAAGACTGAGCAATTTGCTTCCTTCAAGGGCAATATGGGTATCTAACACAAGCATACCTTAGAGGATGATATCAGATGATGCTTTGGAAAAATCACATCCAGGGAATAATTTCATTTGCAGCTATGCTGTGCCCAGCAAACCCATTAATTTTAATTTTCTATAATTGGTTTTATAACCTAATTAGCTGGCCACCTTCTTACTATCTCAGCAGACCATAACTTCCCCTCTTCATATTATTAACATACTTCAACATTTTCTTGTTTTGGTCAGTCTCTCTTACCTGTTAACCTCTGCCACAGCTTCCTCCAGGATCTGATGGCCACTCCTGGCTGCAACATCTTCCTTGGTCTCCCTGTAATAATAGGACTGAAGTTGCTCGACCAAGTAGCAAACACCCTTCACTAAGGCAGCCCAAAAACCCAAATGCTTATTAAACCTTTTTTTTAAATTATTTCTGGAGTTATTATGGATTGGAAAAAAATTGTTTATCCCGCTTTCCCACGTTCACCCCACCTCCTTCTCCAGAGTGCTTGCAGAAGAGTATTTTATTTTGAAACAGCTACTGCATGACTTACGCCATGAAAGCCACCAATAAATCATAACCGAACTATTTGTTCAATTCATACCTGGAGAGTACCATTTTTAGGTTCGTAAGGTCGAATACACCTTGGCAAACGCTGAAAGGCAACTTCCCACAGCATCCCCATGGCAGAGCTCCTCACTCGCTCCACCCCCGCTCCGCGCTCCCCTCAGCCCCGCCCACAGGCGCAACGGCGCCCGAAGCGGCCGGGCAGTTTAACATGGAGGAAAAAACCCTTCCCTTCCCGCCAGGCAGCCACGGCACCCGCATGCTGCCGCCCGTTTCCCGCGGGTAAGGGGCGCAGGGAACGGTGATTCCCGGCGGGAACGGAGGGAAGGCAGGCGGAGTGGCCGGAGGCGGCGCGCGCCCCCCTCAGCACGGCCGCGCGCGCCAAGGGGCGGGGCCGGGCGGGGGCGGGGCCGGATTCGAACCGGGCGGCGGGGAAGCGGCGGCCATGGCGGCGCAGCAGCAGCTCGGTCGGGAGCACCAGGGCATCACCCTGCGCGGCAGCGCGGAGCTCGTCGCCGAGTTCTTCTGTGAGGGGGCTGCAGGGGACCTCGGGGACCGGGCTGCGACAGAGGGAGGGAGAGAAGGAGGGTGGGAGGGGAGGTGAGGGAGTGGGAGGCCGCGTCTTGTGGAGCGACATGGCCGCCGGCTGGGGCGTGGGGGGGGGTGTGGTACACATCCCTTTCCCTTTCCCTTTCCGTCTAAATCGTGCAGCCTATGGAATCAACAGCATCCTGTACCAGCGGGGCATCTACCCCCCCGAGACCTTCACCCGCGTGCAGAAGTACGGGCTCACCCTGCTGGTCACCACGGACCCCGAGCTGGCCAACTACCTCAACAACGTGACCGAGCAGATGAAAGGTGCGGGCCGGCGGCGGGGCCTCCCTGCGGCGTCCCTGCTGCTGCCTCTCGAGCTCTAAACACTGCCCTGGCTTCTTGCAGAGTGGCTGTACAAGTGCATCGTGCAGCGCCTGGTGGTGGTCATCTCCAGCATCGAGAGCAGCGAGGTCCTGGAGCGGTGGCAGTTTGACATCGAGTGTGACAAAACTGCAAAGGATGACAAGTGAGTACCGTTGTCCCTCCGCTCCCCTACCTCGAGTACTGGGACAGGCACAGAATCGATACCATTACTCCTTCAAACCTTTTATCAGTATCCTGCCCTCTGTTTGTCTGCAAGCCAGACTAAACATACCAACAACAATAAAGGGAGAGTAGCTATCACTTAATTCTTCTAAGGACTTAAAAGTGTCACTACTACTCTAAAAATACTGTAGCAAACAGACTACCAGAGCTTAAGAAAGATAACTGTATTTAGAGGAAACTGTCAGTGCAGTAGAAGTTTCTTCTCTTACCAGAGTTTTCTTATTTTTCCAGTGGACCACGGGAGAAATCTCAGAAGGCAATTCAGGATGAAATTCGCTCTGTCATCAGACAAATAACTGCCACAGTAACTTTCCTGCCCCTCTTGGAATCTGCCTGTGAGTATCCCAAACTGCACTAAAGAAATCAAATGCTTTTGAAAAATCTCGGTAACTTTCCAACTCTAGAAAAATTTTCTGGTTTTCTGAGGCTTTTTGATTATTACATATCATGAACCAGCAGGTTTGTGACAAAGCA
This sequence comes from Serinus canaria, assembly GCF_022539315.1. Classification (NCBI taxonomy): domain Eukaryota; kingdom Metazoa; phylum Chordata; class Aves; order Passeriformes; family Fringillidae; genus Serinus; species Serinus canaria. The sequence continues at coordinate 3,933,957 of NC_066317.1, read as the reverse complement.
TGTTGTTAGACTGAGATCAGGACAGAACTTTGGGTGGCTTAATTAAATTGAGGAAATTAAATATGTATGCCCATATGAAGTGCTATACAGAGCTCAGCTCCACAGCACTGTAACATGCTTAAAAAAATTTATGACACAATTTAGTTTTTCAGCAAACTAAAATGGCCTCACTTGAATATAACTTATTTTAACTATTGGTTTTTTTTACATAACTAGTATCAGTGTAACTCCTGAAAACCTTGGTCCTTGTCTCAAGTTTTAGAAAATGTACTTCACACCTGCTATCTCCTTATGGTGAATTTGTTCTCCCTTGCTCCCAGGTGCCTTTGACTTGCTGATCTACACGGATAAAGATCTGGCAGTGCCAGCAAAGTGGGAAGAGTCAGGACCACAGTTCATAGCCAACTCAGAGGAGGTTCGGCTGCGTTCCTTCACTACCACAATCCACAAAGTCAACACCACGGTGGCTTACAAGAAGGATTCTGTTCCCTAAGATACAGGGGCAAGTTTTGTCCTGTCATCTTGTATAGTTTCTGTTCATCATGCAGCCAAGCTATGAGCACATCATTACTGTCCTCTTGATAAAGCATGACACAAAGACAACATGCGTGTCTGTGAAAATGCGACACTAGGCTACTCTGGCATCATTTTTAAAGAGATTTTAAAAAGGTATTCATGGTCATAGTTCAATTCTTACTTTACAGTATGAGCTAATCTAATGGTGTGTTAAACCACTGCCTCTGCTAGAAAAACTGCCTAAATCTGGGATTAGCTGCTAGGATTGTGTTCAGATCCTGTAACTTTATATTTTAAAATTATTTTTAAACTACATTCTGTTAGCAGTCTTGAATTCTCTGTAGCAACTAAAATAATCTCACTCCTAGTGTGCCAGTTTTCGTGATAGAAGTCTGGGCTGTTTTATTACCAGAAATAAGCCAAAAACGAATCATCCAAAAAATTCTTGTACTGCTCTACAATGGAAGCAGCCGTTTATCAGGAAAACTATAAATACATGAATCCTTCTATTTTAATGACCACTGGGCTCTAGTTCTGGGGACAGAATTGTTCTGTGTACGTCTGTAGTGTCTGTCCAGTATTTTCTATGTTTCTATTCTTGTTTTACAGAATAAAGCTTCTAGTTTTATAGTGTTCTCTAAATCAGAATCTGCAGTCCTTCATATTTCATATGATTTTATGAATGCTACATCATAAAACAGATTATAACTATCACACAAGTAACATCCAAAAGGCATCTTCCTTGTCTTGTTACTGAACTGCTTCGTTCCTGAGTCTCCAACTGGTGTGGAGTCCGAAGGAAATCCCTTCATGGATTAACAGTTTGCCCCCACCTAAGTCCTCAAATAACAGTTTAAATAGTCTGAGTGAACTAATAACAGTGCCTTCCATATTTGTTGAACAGCACTGGACTCTTCATGTGTCCTTACCCATTTCTGTAGTGAAAGAAATTAGAGATTTAAATCTCTGGAACTTTGAGACTCTTCCATGGTTTTCTTCACTTCATTCCAGCCAGAATGTTTAACTGGTTTTTCCACTCTTTTACAGTGATGCAGGACCTTCTGTTATAATAATATAATTATTATTAAAAGTTTATTATTAGAAGTTTATTTTAAAAACATCTTTTACAAATACCTCACCCCATGACTGTATTACAACCTTTTGGGCTTTCCTATTTCCAGGAAATAATTCTCCCCAACAGTCCCAATCTAGGAGAAGTTGAAAAAAAAAAAACCCTTGCCAAAAAAAGGGCTCTTAAAATCAGGAACACAAAACCCTTTAATTTTTTAAAAATAAATACAATTTAGGTACTGAAAAAGGGAAATGATTCACTGCTAGGGCTTGTGCTGCTGTGACAGAAGAATACCTTGGTGTTTTCTTTTGCCTGTCAGCACAATTGTGACTCCACTACCCCTTCACCCCCAGAAGCAGGTGCACATCAAAGAGTGAAGTCCGCAGTAGTGAGCATAAAAACCACTTATTTTACAGAGATGCAAAAGTGAAATTGCTCCAAGAAGCTCATTCTTGTACCAAACAGAATTCATCATCTTCTTTAAGAAGGGCCAGCTCAAAGTCCATCTCCATCATCATCTCTGTACTTCTTTTATAGAGGCACCAGCAGTCAAGAGAAGTTGCATACAGATCACTGCATGTAGATAATGTCCATGAAAGGTTTACGTGAAAAGGACCAGGTCAGATCCTGAAGTTTTCACAAAAACCCTGCAGAATAGGGAAGAAAATAAACAAGAAAGTAATGTTATCTCCCAGGAACCAAGCCTTCATGGAGGTGTCCAACAGCATGTGCTGATTCCTAATGGGACCCACACTCTTGATTAGTTTCCTCTGAGGTCACTTCTGCAGAGTGACAATCAAAACCAAGGCGGCACCCCCTCGATCTTCAATGGCAGCTGGTTGTCCTTAGGACAGGGAATGAAGGCTAAGCCTCAGGAGCAGCCCAGCAGGCACTGCTCACCTGACTAGTTGAGCTGACGGATGAGCTGGTTGATGGCATCCCCTCTGAACCCAGGCTTGCCCATCTCCTTGAGGAAACCCACTCTGTTCCGCGACGCGTGCCGAGCCACCGACAGATGGAACGGCCACAGAAAGCTGGTCACTCTCTTGAAATACTTCCCAGTTGAGTAGATTTCATGAATAAGGTCTTCCAGGCAAATGATACCACAGCCCCCTGCATGAGAAAAAAAAAAGAGATGTCCAAGTGTATCATCTTTCCCCACACTGCTCCAGAACTGCCGGTCCTCCAGTTTGGCAAGATTTTGTGTCTCCCCACCCTTTCAGGTTAGACTCCAAACTCCCAACACTTAACTCTTTCCTCAGTTTTCTCACCCTCTTCCTCACCTAAATGTTCCTCTATCAGCATGTTGTCTGTCAGAGGCACCCTCTTTTTCTTGATCTTGGCTTGGCCCCGTTTCAGGATGAGCTCTCGTACAGATTTCAGGTTAGGCTGTCTGTGCAGAAACAAAAATCAGATTCTGTAACAGAGAGACATGATACAGAGGGAAGCCCATCCCACTTCCTTGTGCAGAGGTGGGAAAGTAACCAAGTTATGTCAAGAACAATGAAAACAGAGGCAATAACAAGTTTTAGACATAAAGCTGATAAAGTTTTGACCATTACTGGAGAGGTAATGGATCTGTGATAGCAGCTGGAGAATCCAATGACCCCCAGGTCACAGGAGGGGTACGTACCCCCACGCCACGTAAGGCTCCACGATCCGCAGCATCTTCAGCGACAGCGGGCTCAGCTTCACAAACACCCCGGTGTAATTCTTCTTCAGCCGCAGCAACTCAATCACTTTTCTCACCCTCTTGGTCACTCCCTTAATACTGAGGAAAACAGAGGTTATCTGTAACCACACTTCTCTAACACAGCAACCAAAGGCCTCAGATCACCTGCAAGGTGATGTCTGGGTTGATCCCACTGCCTTGGCATGGAAATGACACAAGGACAGGGTAGGGGAAGGCTCTCACTCCACAATCCTCACGGCGAAGGCCAGTTTGCTCTCCTGTGGTGCTGCTGCCGGCCCAGGCCTCTGCTCCATGCGCCTCAGGCGCGTGTCATCCCGGCGTTTGCGCCACGAGTCCCGAACAAACGTCTCCAGGCGCCTGAACTGGATCTGCTTCCCCTTCTGCTGCTGCAGACAAAAGGAAAACAAAGTGAGGTTCACATCTCAAAGGCCAAATGAAATGCAGAAGTAGTGAATGATGTCCTTACAGCTTTGGAAGCAGTAAGAAATAAACTTGATTATCAAAGCCCAAGGGAGGCAGAATTGAGGGACAACACATGAATTTACACACAACTATTATTTATGAACAGTGAACAAAGAGCTTTTCCCCAGGAAAAATAAAAATTAGGGAAAAGACCCAGGATACTTCTAGGCATAGCTACACACACAGCTCAGCAATGGTTGGGGAAAGCCAGAAACAACATGTGGGCAAAACAGATGCTACAGCACTACCTTAGTGTGACTCAAAATTATCCTCCAAGAGAATGTAACTGCATTTAAAGTCAGTTTCTATACTGGCACACATGCAAGAAAAATTTCAAACACTCAAGTAACTATTAAATATTGCTAATTTAAACAGAAAATCTGGCTCACCTGATAAAAAGTCTTTTCATTATTACTAGAAAGTGTAAAGCTCCTTTTCAGAATTTAACAGATGTTTAAATGTCGTTCTTTAGCTTAGGAATGAGTACATCCACCAACACTCATAGTGTTTTCTCAAACAAATAGGACTTGAAAATGCACAGGATTACAGAGTATTTAAGATACTCTACTGGTTAAACGAGCAGGCCACTTTAAATTAAAGAACCTAATGTTGTGTGTCTTCTGTTCTATTTCACCTCATAAATCACCCATGAAATTCGTTTGAATTGTCAAAGCAGGCAGACCTAATCAAAGTTTTATCACTAAGATCCTTTTTGCAATGAGAATCTTAAGGAGAGGCTATTTAATATTATTGTTTATGCTCCCACCTTGGAAATACAGCAAACCACTGACGCTTTTAAAAATGTAAACAAGGTATCAAACAAAAGTGGCAGGAGTTTTGCACGTAATCCCACAAGATTCACTGGGAAAGCTTTAAGACAGACACCTACTGTATTAGCTGGGGTACAGTAGAACAGGTCTCAGATTGGGAATTAGAAAGGTTTGCTCTGCCAGTCTGGAAATGGCACAGTGTGCACAGGGCACATGTGCCACCCCACACACAGAAAAGGCTTCACCATGAACTGTGCTGCTCTAACAGAGAAACAACTCTAAATGCACCCTGAGAAAAGCACGGCTTCTTTGCAGTGTTTCAACACAAAGGTGGTTTCAGACAGTGAAATCCCAGGGCAGCAGAGGCAGCTCGGCAGCGCTGCAGTTTCCCACATGTGGCTGCAAACACCTGACCACCACTGATCCAACAGGAACAACTCACAGTCTTCCATGTATTTGTTTCAGTGTAATAACCTGTACAATTCTGTGCTCTTTACAAGGCTCAGAGACACACGGAGAAAATGTTGAGGGACTCAAGTCCCCCTCGGAACCCCCGAAGCCGATCCCTGCCCACCCGCGGTGCTCGGGCACCCCCTCTCTGAGGGGCCCGACCACTCGGATCCTTTCCCAAGAATTTCAAGGAACTGTGTGATTCCCTCCTCCGGAGAACGAGCTGGGGCTGCAGGCCCAGGCTCGGCCGGGACCCGCCATACCTTGCGTTTGTTGAGCAGCGCCTGCTTGGCCTGGGTGGCCTTGATGGCCAGGTACGCCTTCCTCTTCTTCAGCAAGTTCTCCGGCACCAGCGGGATCCGCCGCCTCGGCCTGCGGGCGGGACAACCCGGTCACATCCCGATCGCATCCCGGCCCCATCCCGCATCTCGACCCCTCTCGGGCCGCCCCCTTGGCTGCCCCAAACCCACAGATGGCGGCGGATGCCGCATGCCCTCCATTCTTCCCTCTATGCCGCACTTACTCCTCCAGCTCCGCCATTTTGCCGGGTCGGCGCCGCGCATGCGCGGGGCTGGGGCGGGGCCTTGGCCGCTCCCCCTCAGGCGCCGCTCGCCCGCGCAGGGATGGCGGAGGTCCGGGATGCGCCCGGCCCGGAGGGGCGGGGCGGGACGGGACGGGACGGGACGGGACGGGACGGGACGGGACAGGACGGGACAGGACAGGACGGGACAGGACAGGACAGGACAGGACTGTGCTCGTCCAGGGATAGCCAGTCGCGGCGAGCCCGGGACAGGAGCGGCCGCGGGGACACGCGGTGTGACAGCCGCGTCACCCGCAGGGGGTGCCAGAGCCCCAGGCTCAGCCGGGTGGTGCCTGCGGGATGGAGGAGGGATGCGGGACCTCACGCTCCGGAATCATTGGCGTTTACACCGACCGCAGTGTCCGCTCACCGGCGGGGAGCTCCAGGCTTGCTGGGTGCTGCCGGGGTTTCGCTGCTCACCTCGGCGGTGCTGCAAAACTTTCCAGCACTCCCAATGAGCCCACTTCTGTTCTGACACCTAAAACATGAAAATCCGTATTTAGGAGCTCGATCCCAAATGCCAGGAAGAACAAGCCCTCGGTGAGCAAACCGAGCTCTCATATCCATTTTCAGGATATAAGACTTAAAAGAAACAAGCTTATGAAATAACTAATCTGAAACTTTTTTCATAACTACACAAATTTCACACTGAGTTATAAAAACAGCTGCAATCCCTGGTAGCTCACAACAGAGAAAGCGGCCCATTTAAATGTACAGATGAACGTGCTTCGTTTAACTCAGGGGAAATGCAGACAGGCTCTCGGGCATTCCATCACTAATGGCCAGGAAACAATACATCAGTAAATATTTGAAACACTGTTGCTATTAAATATCTCCAGCACAGCAGCATTCCGAAGCTGAGTGGCTAAACTTTAACCAGTGGTTATTTTGCTTAAAACCATGGATATTCAAATGTCCCTGTTTGCAGGGATACCCAAGAAAAGTGTTCCCACTTTCCCAGACAGCAACCTGTTGGACACTGGCCTTCAGCACTGAGCTTCTGCACACAAAATTTTAGGGCTCCGATTCCAAAAGCCAAGTCAGGAACTGTGGTGGGATGTCAGAGGTCCCTGAAAGGTCTTGATTTTCTCATCCCGTGAATATAAAACCCCATTAAATTAATTTAAAATCCCACAAAATCTTTATTGATGCTGTGTGCAGTCTCAAAACAGCAAAAGGGCTTGAAGTCCATCACTCCCATCATTGAACTGTGCCCCACTCTGAAATCTGTCTGGAATAAATTCTTCACAAAAAGAACCAAAGAAATTATATTTTATTTCACCAATGATCTAAACTTGGGAATATTTTGATAAGGAATTACCTTGTGATCTTAAATTATGCCTATTTTTAGATCTTTTAAGAATAAAGTTTATACAATTTTGAAAGATGCCCAGGAACTACTCCATACACACAATTAACCAATAATTAATGGAAAGAAAAGCTGGGGGATCCAAGACTTTCTTTCATGAAAACAGCAATCATATGGAGATAGACTAATATTTCATAAAAATATTTTCAAAAATCACTGTTGATAGATGCATGGGCTTATGCTTTTAAAAGAAGCTTTCTTAAGATGGGCATTTTTGTCAGAAATCCTGCAGATTCACTGCAAAAGGAACAATGTGGGTATATTGAAGGTTGAGACTAACATAGATGTGTACCCTCAGTTTGTGGCACCTAATATGTCAAATTGAAAAGGCTGAGACATAAAACTTGTCTTTGTGTCTCCCTAGTAAAAAAAAAAAAATGAGTGGAGCAAAACAATTCATTATTTAGTGCCACTAATTTATCAGCATTAATGGAAAATATTCCAGTTTCAAAAGCTCAATTTTACAATAACCATTGTGTATAATTCCCTGGAAGAAAAGCAGACTACTAATAAAGCCCTGGCACTACTCCCAAGTATTGTCTCTGGAAATTAGATCTGGAGTTTGAAGGTACAAATATTAAATTACAGAATATCTGTAATTTATGTCTGTCAGAATGTTCTCACATATCCTAAAAGAGCACCAGTACCTATTTACAAGTTTCCAAAGTGAAACATTTCTAAGATTTAAAATGTAAGTTGATTTTGTTTTACTTCTAATGCACTTGTAAAGGCCTACCTAATTAACCCAAAATAGAAAAACAGGTTTTCAATTACAATAAACAGCAATGAAAAAGATTTATTTTTCTGTCTCATCTAGAAGAGAGTGCACATAGTGTCTGCAATTTGAGTGTACAACAAATAAAATTGTATCTTTAAAGAAAGTTGAGGTAAAAATAGACATCATTATATGTGGTCTCCACAGGTCTCCATGACCTCTCTCCTTCTTCCACAGGGATGAAAAGCTGCATTTTATTTGGGAGAAAGACCAAATCAATTATGTCTGACATGAAAGACAGCGAGAACAGAATAGGAGTCTTTCCCACACTCAGTAATTGGGAATCCTACCTCCTACTAGATTACTTTTTAATTGAACCTTTGAGATAATTATGCCTTTTAGGTTGTGGAAGCATATTAATAAGTACACCACAGCATAAACTATTCATAAAAATACTACAGACTGGGGAACCATAAAAAGAGATAGAATGTAATAACCTAATTAGGAAGTTTATCATGTCAGTGAGACAACTCAGTAGGAGATGCTTTGTACAGACAGATAATGTTCTCTGTCCTAAACCTCAGTGCTTCTGATACAATGGTGGTGGGTGGTGGATGAGTTTTTTAAACAAGAGTAAAAGTTAAAGCATTTAATTATTTTTATTTTATGGCTCTGGTTACTGACACAACTACATAATATCCTTTTGCAAGTTCAGTCTTGGAGACCAGGGAAACAACAGGCAGAGATGTTTCAGCAGAAACAGAAACCAGAAAAGGATAAAAACATCCTAAGTGAGAAGTGACCCGCAGTAATTTGCATGAAATCACAGCAGAGTAGTTTCAGTGGTTTGTAGCAAGGCTGAGCCCTGAAGGAAGGTGTGGCCCTGAGTGCTGGCAGTGCAATAGGACCATAAAGGTCGCCTCACTTTTTTCCCCTGTTAATTTATTAGAGAAAGCTCTGATTGGAATATTTGATTTTGCCAACAATTATTAGTGACAACTGCCCAGTCAAGATAAAGCTACAGAGGGTCTGTATTTGGCCAGGAAATAGCAGGCAGGGAAACCCAGAGATATGGAGAAGGAGGGATGTCAGTGGTCACCTGTAGCTTTATCCCAAGAAAGGGGCTGTGTCCCTACACACAGCAGAAACAAAGGGAGGAGGCAGTTGCAGAATTCTCCTCATGGCTTAGCAAATGTTAGAAGGCTGAGTGCTAAAGCAGTGAGACAGCAGATAAAAATCAGTAAATAAAAGTGCAGCAATGTTTCATAAATTTTTCCATGAAATTATTCGCTCAAAGTAAAGTAATAAGCTTGGGAGTAGGATTTTGGAATTATTAGAGATAGATAAAACTATCAGCTGAATGCTTAGGACAACAGAACAGTAATTGAAAATTATTAGAGAAGGGGTAAAGAACAAAGCAGAAATTGATTCCACAGTGTAGCCTTTCACACCCACATTTTGGATGCTCTAGCTTTGGTCAGTCATCTTTCTTCCATCTGTCCATCACATACCTCCACCCACCTTCCCCCAAGACAGACTTGGAAAAGATTCAGAGAAAGAAGAATAAACACAGGGAATAGTTTCCATCTGTGGAGCAGTTACATCAACTGGACCTGTCAGCAGGGAGAAAGGTGCCTGAGGAAAGATAAAATAGCAGTAAAATGATAAATGCTGGGATAATTGCTCCCTCTTTCTTTCAGCACAAGAGGAAGAGAACCTCAGATGAGGGTAGCAGGAGGCAGGTTCACAGCTAATAATGTGGTTTTTCAGCACATGAACTTGTATTGAAGACCCAGACCTCTTAGCCACACCAGGAGTTACATATTCCAGCCGTGCAACCCCACTTACCTGCCCCCCTCCCCAGTGGATCTGGCCTTTCTGCTAGCTCAGCTCTAAACTTCCCATTCAACTGAAATCTATCCCATTTTATATTTGTCCTTGCTATTATAGCCCAGCATTAGGAAAGGCAGACAGAAATCAGTTTCTTTGCCTGCATACAGAAGGGCTCATTTGATCTGAATGCCCTCCCTTCTCCCCTGTTCAGCTGCACTGTGTCCCATTTTCCTGCCTTTGAAGTCCATCCTTTCCAGTCTTTAAAGAGTTTTGGATAAATGAATCCTGTTCCTGCAGTGATCTATCATCAGCACTGTCTAAAAAGCTAGCAGGATGAGGCAAATGAGCTAAAAACCTGAGGAGAGGTAGAATAAGTGAGAAGGGAACCAATATCTGTGTAGCTGCGGGCTGCACTGCCCAGACCACAGCTATGGGATGCACCTGCAGCAAGCAGAGCCCAGCTGCTTGGTTCCAGCAGCTTGGAGCATCATGGTCCAGTGTAACAGTGATCCATCAGCTGGCAGGCTGAGACTGCAGGGGCACTCCATCACCTGGAAAAGAGGGGTATGAGATGAGGGGAATGACTCAACAGGAATAAACCATAGAAATCCAAAGCTCAGCAAGACTTGATTCTTCCCTGAGAGTTTTCCATAACCCCTGGGGGGGATCAAGGCCTTTCTGTATCAGATGCTGTGTTGTCACATCTAAGAGGGTTTCTGACCCAAGAAACTTCCTTAGGAAGAGCTCCTGAAGAAAAAACCAGTCCTGTTTCTAAACCAGTCAGCAGAATAACAAGCTTGTCTTGTTAGTTCCAATTTTATATCCACATATTAATTATATTGTAAATTATTTTTGGTATATTGTATAGATAAAGTAAAAGACTCATCATCTTTTTTTCCTAATTTTAGTAGTAAGATTAAGCTTCTTCCTGTCAGTACACAAACCCAATAGCAAAAGAAATCACTTGGGTGCTCCAAACAAATGTTAATTATCAAAACCATCAAATAATTGTCAAAATGCTTGCTGTCATCTTATTGCAGGGGTTCCATACTGATGTCTCCTTATGACAAAGGCTTCATACCTTCTTGGTGTTTCTGGTAGCGCCTCACAGCACTGACCCTTTCTTCTTCACAAAACAGCCAACTGACTCCAGTTCCCTTCTCAATCAGCCACCCCACTCTTTTATAGCACTTTTCTTCTCACTGGTTATAGCAGTGGCTTGTTAAAGTCAGGTCTGTTCCTAATCTTTGATAATTGCCCCAGCTGCACTCCTTAGGGGTAAGATTACTTTCTATACTATCTTTGTTTTCTTATATTCTATCCCCCTACAAATGTTCATTCTCAAAACAGCATCTCTCCCCTTGGCATCTGACACACTGAAGTTGTAGCTGAAAAATGCTGAAAAACACACTGGTTTTTTCTTTAAACCAATTTTGTCAAGGCACTGCCTTATGTAAGAGCGGGTGCTATGTGATGAGGCAGAGCTAATAATGCAGGTAGGTTTTATCAAAGAAGAGAATGCTCTGAAATCTGCAGCAGAGGGAAGAACCTGACCTACTTTGTGTATACCCTGGTGCTTTTATTTCAGGTGTTTTCACAGTCTTCCTAAATTCCCCATATAGCCAATGTAGAAAGGCTTTGGGTATTTTCATAGTGCTTAATTTAATTGCTTTAACTCAGGTTTCAGTATCTCCCTGTCAAAGAAAAATTATTCCTCACAGCCTTTTAGACAAGAGATGGAAATGAATACCTTCAAACACACTACATTCCCCAATCTTGAAATCTCTATTCAGAAACACTTTAATATGAAGAAATGGGAAATGATGGCTCCTCCATCTCTCATTCTCTTCAGCTCCAGACTGGCTCCCTTTCTGGGAGATAAGCTTGAATGAAAACGTGTTATCTGCAGGATTCAGGGTAGAGATAACAAGGTGCAGGGTAATGGGTTGCACTGCTGCAATGTGATTCTACTTCTGGTGTCAGGAGGAATGGGGGGCAGGAAGAGGTGCCCATTCCAAGGCTGGGACTGGAGCCCAGCTCCAGGGATTTACCTGGCAGGGCAAGCCCTGGCACCTTCCTCTCCTTCCCTTTGTACCCTGATTTCTATGTGGAAAAAGTGGATGTGCAGGGCAGGAAAAGGCCAGGAAACATTCCTGCCACATCCTAGTGAGGCCTAAGAACTGCACACTACACTGCAGCACAGACCTGTATAGCCTGGGATGTGCTCTGGCCCCAGTATTGCATTTTGATCCAAATAAGGATTTAATTCAAAGAGATCACTTCTTCATGGATACTTCAAAACCTGGAAGGCACTGCTGGAATCCAACCCTGGTATCTGTTTGTAATGATCTGAAAACACCTGGATTTAGTGGTGTTTTTTTAATTATTATTATTATGGATTACCCACCAGATGGTTTCAATAAAAATACTTCAGAGGATGGATAGCTCATGAATTCCTAACATCACTTTAAAGGTTTGCTTTTCTGAATTTGCATTGTGGAAGTGCTCCCTTGGGCATGTGGTTTTTTTGTTGCTGATTTTCTCCTCCAGTTTACCAGACACCACATCTACAAGCTGCTTTCTGAATAATCTCATTTACCTTTGAGATGGGGACACTTCTGCCAGCACACATGGGCCACTTCCACTGCTTTCTCTTTCTACAAACAGAAATTCACCGGCAAATTAATGTAAGGTTTCCCATATGGAACTAAAAGGGAAATTTGGGGGACTTAGTGGAACAAATGGAAATATTTTTTTTCTTCATTCACCCTAATTAAAATCAATATCACTTTGGCTCCAACTAACCCCAGTGACTGTAAGGAAATGAGTAGCTCAAACCAGCAGCTTGCTGAGCTGAGATGCTGCTGCACATATGGCCCGTGTGATCATGGACTGTTCCTGAGAAGAGCCCAGATGGGTTACAGCAAGCAGACACAGCCCTGCTTTAGCCCCACTTGTTGCTGTTACTAACTTGTCTGGCAGGTTCACTCCACTTCTAACTACAGATACTTGTCCATTGTCTATTTTCACCTTAGGCACAGTCTCTTCAGATCAGCTAATTGCTCAGAGCTTTCTTGCAGCCCCTCTTTTAATGACACAAGTCTTATGATACAAAGAAGCCTGACCAAGAACTGTGCATCTTGAACAGACTTCTTCAAACATATCATACCCTTACGAGAGCAGTGGCACTAATATTCCCTATCACACCTCACAGTCCTTTGGGAAACTGCATTATCTGCCACTAAGACCTTTCTTCACATTGTTCCCTAAGTGATCACTGAGTGTCTCACATAAATACTTACAACAGGGAACATTCTTCCTGTTCTTTTTAAAACTCGATTTTGAATAGAAATATCTATTTTGATGTTTGTATGCTTGACAGGTTCTGTGGCTGCTGCTCATAAGGTGTGAAATATTCTCTTTCATCCCTTCCAAATTCGATTAAAATCTAGTGCTTAAGTTACTGTTCCCCTGAGCTTAACCCATTTTAATAAGTTTTAGATGCTTATTTGGTTTCTAAAATTTATCATCCATTTCCTAAATCTCTTTCCTTGCTTTAGCATACCCTTTGGAAGACACATGCCCAGAATATATTGAGAAAAATAATTACCAGTGGTGTAAATAGAACAGTTTGGCTTTGTTAGCAATTCATTTGATGCCTGCAGTTCTAATGCTGGTGTTGAGCAGAAATTAAACATGGCATCTGCAGCAGAAGGTTTATTCATGAAGCATGAGAATATCAGTCTATTGCAAGTCTATTGCACTTTTGTACCTAAAAAATACCAGTAGCTTCTTATATTTTTGTATTTGTGGTATCAGAGCTCTTCATAGAGATCTCACTGCATTGACTGGAGAGAACTCCCCTTCCTTCCAGAAGTGCATTTTAAGCTGAAATAGCAGCTTTGGCCACATGTTCTGACAGAGTGTATATCTCGTTACTTTCTGTCGTCAAGTGTTGGATCTTTATTATGCTGACTGTAAAAGGGGATAAAAAATAGAACTATGCTAAATCTTGGTTTATATAACACTAATTTAATAGGGAGCAATTAAAGCACAGCTAAAATAGAAAAGTGCCCTTTAGCCCAAAACTTAATGTCAGCTGAACTCGGGTTCTTTCCAACACAACAGGAGGCCCATGCTAATTCTGTAAAAATGAACTTTTTAAGTTACACTTACTTGATAGTAGCATTTTCATTAGGACTAACAAAAAAAAATTAAAAAGGAAAAAAGGAAAAAATCTTAAGATTAAATCTTTAAGGAAAAATATTCCCACATATATTACTCGCCTAGGAAATTATTCTCTTAAAAAGCTATTACTTATTGGGATAGTCATAATTACTTCACATAATACTCACAATTCTTTGTGAGCTTTCCTTTTTTCATTTTGATTGTTCTAAACATGCTACTTTTGAGAAACTTAGTGTCTTGATTTCACTGAAATCTGAGTTAAGCAGTTTCTTGGGAGAGAATTTACAAGGCAATAGGTGCTGTGGTTTGTGTTAAATAAAGCATGGAACACGGGTGATGCCATGAGCAACGTGACAGCTGGACACAAAGATCCCATCTCCACAGGTGGGCAGTAAAATCCCAGCCTGTAATGAACAAATTTATTGCACTCAGTAGCTAAATATTTGTTGTACCAAGTCTCATAGTTGCTCCTCTATTATTTTTTCCCCAATCTCATTAAAACTGGATTATGGCTTAATATTGCTTTATTGTCTGCACTCTGCCTGCACAGCAGCACAGCAAGACTGTTACTTGAGATTCTGAAACACTTTCACACTGACACAGATGAAAATGACTCTCAATTCTTGTGGAGGCAGAGCAAGAGAAGGAATAGATGACCACAGAAGCCTGGCAAGCATGCAAATGATCCTTGGCTTTCACAGTGGGACTGAGAATTCAAAAAGGGACCAAGGAAGCATGGAAGAAACAGCTCTAGAAATGCATCTTCACTTACCAAATGTTACTGCACCAACTTAAGAAATCTTTGCAACAAAATAAGCGAAAGAGCTCTGTTTCCCCAGAAAAGGTCTCCACTTCTCTGAATGACTCAAGGATTCACTTGCTACTGAGGAAAAACTTCCTGTGGTCACCAGTTCTGTGCACTTTATCACCAGCCCTAGGAACTTCCCACAATTATGCTCTGCAGGTAAATTACCTTCAACATAACCAACACATGCAGACATTAAACATGAACTGAGAGGCATCTGGGATCTTTGAAGAGACAGAAAATGTAATGTGATTAGAGTTGCTCTGAAGATAGTTATTAAAGAACTTCCTGTTTGAGAGGATTTTGCCCACATGTCCTCCCAAGAATAACACCAAACAATAACTGACATTTCTGCAGGGTCTTTGGACCAAGGAGCTTACAGAACAGAAGTGGAATTGCTTCCAGTTATCCAAGTTTTTTTTATCTTTTATGATCAGGGCCTCAAAATCCATGCTCCAGCTTGAAGCTGTGCCTCTTGGTAGGGCAGCATGGTACTGACATTCATGTCACCTGTGGCAAAAAGTTGGGAAGACTGTGCCTGACAGACAAGATGCCCATGCTCATTCACCCACCATGACTTAATCCAAATCCCTTGGGGCTGGTGCAGGGAGACCTGCTTCACCTCCTCTGCTTTTCACACAGGAGTTAAAGGCCATAAGATCCAGCTTCTTCCTCCACCTTGTCCCAGCAACCAAATTTCAAGTCTGAGCACACTCCTGTGGACTGTTGTACCTGTTTGAGAGAAAATTCATTACAGGCACATTAGAAACGTGAGCAAATTTAAATCCTCTTGCTTTGTATATTTGTGTCCTCTGGTCTGAATTTCCTGAGAGAAAATGGACAATTAAAACTGCACAGAATTCCTTAGGAACTGCAAGTGGCCATGTCAGAGCCAGCACATGGCTGTGAAGCCAGAAGCTTGTGAAGGAATAATTGAAAGGAGCAAGAGGGAGTACCATCTGCTCACAATTCAGATGTGGCCACAGGCAGCATGGAGCATGTAGCCAGGCCAGTAAGGGCCACAGGTGCCAACAGCTCTAGGAAACAAAAGAATAAATCCCTAAGGAAAGAGTAGCTATTCCTAGGACATGGGCATCGCTCAGTGAAGGATCTGGACAGATAAATCCTAGAGGATTTTGCTGCATCTGTGCAAGATATTTCTGCAAATCCAGCTGTGAGTGGCTGAGGATGAATCAGGGATTGTTCCTGTGCCTCAGCCACCACTGTCTGCAGTGCAGTTTTTAAGCTAGAACATCCCACTGTTGTGGGGTTTGTGCTAAAACAAGGACTTCTAACAGGCACATTGACAATGAAGACATGCACCTTGCTCTGATGGTGTGACAGGTAGTAATGGAGTATTTATCTGTGGGCAGCACTGCCAGGAGCCCCTGCACTGCCAGCTCAGCTTTTAGTGTTCCATGTCAGCTGAAAAGATGGTCTTGTTAGGACAGATTCCTCATGGGAAAGGAATCTTCTTCCAGGTCCTGCCCAGACACACCAGGGCTGTTCACAGCCTGGCCTGGAAAAGAAGAGTAATGCTCCCTCACACTGGCTTGCATGTTTTTTTTATCTTACCATTTATCTAGAAACAACACACTTGAAGACATAAACTCAATTTTAAAAAGTCAGAGGTGAGGTATTTACTGTTAGTATGTCCTTTTACTCAGAGATAAATGGTTAAACTCTTCCCAAAATATCTGAACACCAAAGACAAAGCTGGTTTTGTGACAGCAAGTTCAGTGAAGATGTGGGACTTGACTCCTCTGGATACTGAATTCTCTTCTCTGAGCTTATAGAAAAGAACTGGACCCTGGGAGAGCCTAAGCCCTGACTGTGCAGCAGAGGCAAAGCTCTGCTTACCCACTGTATGAGGAATAGATCTCCAGGCCTGCAATCTCAGCAAAAGAAGGAAGACCTACTAATAAAGCACTGTAAATGCAGAAGTGTTTATGGGACATGTTATATAACACTCCTCCTCGAGCTTTGTGCCTTCCCCTGCGCTGACAAACACCATGAATCGTTTTATCTCTCTGCTTCTTTATATTAAAGGGAGTCTAATTTTAAGACCAGAAACTGGGCCAGTTTATGATTTAAAGCTATAAATTAGCATTCATATGAGCAAAGAGGTTGCATCGTGTTCTGTTTCCTCATTCTACCCCACCTTCCCCCCCAAAGAATATTATGCTTCTTTTCTGTTTGCAGATTAAGGCTGGAAGCAGGAGTAGTTCTACAATTTCAGAATGCACTTAGGAGAGAACAAATATATTTTTCAAACGTGTTAATTGGAGAATTACACTAAAAGGCTTAAGTCATTTTTATGAGGGTTGAAGTAATAGATGGCATCTGCTTTTCTTTGCAAATAAATGTCACATAGCAAGCCTACAATCCTAAAAGATGTGAACAGCTGCTAACCAAAAAGAGGCCAAAAGTTGCAGTGGAACAAAAAGCATTTTCCTAATATGTTGTAAGGAAGACAGTCTGGCTTTGCCTGGTTAACATGAGGAGATGATATTAGATCCCCATATAATCCTCAAGTTGAAAGAAAATGCAAATACAGGGAAACCTCATCCCAGCCCATCCCTAAGAGTGAACACAGCAATGATGCTGCTGTCTCTAACACATCCAACTTCCATGACAAATAGAAGACAAGAACACAAATGTTTTGATACACCAAAGGTTTTTGCTATGTTCTCCAGAAAGAGGCGTGTTTTGATAAGGAATTTCTACCTCTGGGATTTAAGGACAGTCTGTGTAAATAATTTGATTTATAGTTGCTGGGTGCTGTGCTGGAAAGGAAGAGAGGGCCAGCCACGTAGGAAGCGGCCGACAGCCGCCCGTGCTGTGGGAGTGCATCCCTGGAGTACAGGCATGGGAGGGAGCCAGCTTTGTAGCACTGTGAGAGGTTCAGCTGGCAGCACACCAGGAACATTTTGCTCCCAGCTCAGAGTGAGTATGGGAAGAGGTTGGAAAATAGAGCACCTTCACAAGATGTCATTTCTCAGAGTAACTAAAAGCTGCCATGGCTTGAGGGAAGAACGTGGGGGGAAAAATGGAGCAGGAAAGAAAGCATATGGAACACATGTGAGGAGAAAGAGTGTGGAAACATGGAAGAAAAAACAAGAAAAGGGGGTTAGAGTAGGTGGACAAATTTAAAGAGAAAAAATAGGAGAAAAGAAAAAGGAAAAGAAAGGAGAAAAAGATCAAACACTTTGGAAGTGGAGTGGATCAAAGACTTTGGAAGTGACCATGTTTGGGGCCCAGCAGGGTTGCTTGCAGGAAGGAGCAAGTCTTTATCTGGTCAGCTCAAAGGGCCTGCCTGAGGTGATTTTCACCCAGCCAAACCTGATATTCGGTTTTGCTGCCCACACGTGTCAGGGTCTCCGTACAAGGAGCTCCATGAGGGAGAAGGTGTCAGGGCTGGGGCAGGGTCTCAGCCAGGAGGGGACACCCAGCCATCTGCACCTGTGTTTTCCTGTGTTTTAGGGGTTATTTCCACTGTGCACCACAGTCCTACCCTTCCACAGCCAGCACAACTGCTAATCTGCACTGCTACTCCCAATCCACTCTGCCTTTGGTTCCCTGTTTTTCACAGGACCCATCTCTCCATCTCTTCAGTGGATACCTTTCCTTTCCTTACTATCCCTCTTGCACAGCCTGGAAAACTCAGCTCTAGAGATGAAGGGAGAGCAGCTCCCCAGTATCTACAGGAAGCACAAGCTTGTCTCTCTCTCCTCCCTAGGCTGTGGGCAGCACTGGTTCCCAGAATAAGCCCAGTCCAAGAGGAGAGGCAGGGAAAGCTGGGCTGGGGCACAGCAATGCCTGGTGTCTGCTGGAGTGCAGAGCCACCCAAGGACAAATCCATCTTGGGATTGTATTCAAGGCTTCAAAATCTGCTTTTGTTTCCACAAGGAATTAAAACAAACTCTTTCAAACATTTCTATGACACAGAATTGTGTTGAAACATCTGTTTTCTAGCTGAAGATATTTTTTATTACTCTCTTAGTTTGGATATGACCAAGGACTCTGTCCTAGACCCTTCCAATTAAATATTTTGTTGTGAAAGACCATGGCTGTTATAACTGAACTTTTCCTCAGGTCTCTGCTCAGATATGATACATACAGAATACCCAGTAAGTAATTGAAAATTCACTTAGTCTCTACCATGTATTTGCCTACAAATAAACTACCTTACACTCCCTCAGTAATGAAAAACACAAAGAAAGGTGCCATTTATTAAATTTTTAACTGAAAAATAATTTGGCTGATGCATGATTAAAGGATACTTCAAAACCTCCTATTTTTTTGTTTAAGGAAGAAAGGAAACTTGAAACATGTTTCAAGCTCTATTTCACAAGGGTTAATTTAATTCTTGGCAATGCAACCAAAAATCATTTCAGATTCAAAGAAAAGCTGGGCTAGGAGAGAAAGAACCAACTTGCAGGAAATGCAGCTTTTGGGGTGAGACCTGAGCATGTTGTCTTCTGAGCTGCTGAAAACGTTCCACATAGGAAAGGAATACTTGGCATTATGGTTCCAGCCAGCACCAAAAATATGGAAAATAAAGATTCAGTGGGGTATAAAAATATGTTTCATGCTAATTATTTTTTTCACTTCCGTTTCACCTTTAGAAGTAATTTAGCTTTGTAAAAACCTTTTTTCAAGGGGTCTGTTTAGGCATTCACTGTTAAAACCAGCAATATTAACCTACTTATTTTTTACCACTGTTTTAGTTCAAGTAAAATTAAAAAAAATCTTGTATTTCAGATTTGTAAGCTCTCCAAACAAAAAGCTGCTACATTATGATGAAAGTTATTTTGAAATATTAAAAAATTATTGCTAAGGATTAAAAATCTGCAAAGTAGTGAACTGAACTCCAGCTTTTTTCTTATTGAGGAGCATGAACTTTAAATTTCCATGCCTGTTTTTCTTATCCCCTCATCTGTGGAAGTCTTTGGAGTCCAGTAGGGATTCTAAGGATAAACACAGTGAACATTTTGTCTTTGCTATTTCCTCAGAAGAAGAGAACATAACTTTAGATCACTTCTGTGATCTGTCAAGTCATTGGAACATAAGGAATAATATTAAACATTTCCCAGAGGAAAACAGATTTCAAGTCCATTAATTTGGACAAACTGCCGTTGTGTCTTCTTGATGTCAAATCTCATGTAAGAACTTGATTTCAAGAATGGTCTTTTGTGGAACCTGCTCAAGGAGTTGGAATTTGAGCTGGAGAGCAAGAAAATGTTTAAAAGCTTTCCTAAAATGCAAAAACATTCTTTTTGTAGCCTATTTCCAAACACCTATCCATACAGCTTTTGTTGATGCTTCACAGCCAAGCTGAGCTCACACAGTGCTGGGCAGTTCCTCCTTGCCCTCATGCAGAGGCATGGAGCCCATGGAAAAGAGAGGGAGGAAAGCAGCAGGAAAATCAAGTGCCAGGCTTGCTTCTTCCCTTCCTCTCCATGGCCAACTGACATCAAACAAATCCCTCTTAATGTTACCTCCACACACGGAGCATTCCTGGTGCTTCTGCTGGGAAGTGCCACAGCAGCAAACAGCACAAACCAGCATCCCTAAGATATGATCTGTGTTTTGGGAAAACTGGAGAACTCGGGAGCACAAGCCTGTTCCTGAAGTCTTTGCAGTGAGCAGTTTCACTGCCAGTCATGCTGGACTCACAACAGCCTTGTTGGACTTGCAGTGAGATAACCCAAGTGGAGAAGAAGTCTGGGCTTTGCCTTAGGATTGGAAGAGCACTGGGAAGAGTCCCTTCCCCACAGGGGCACAGCAGTCACTGACCCAGATCCATTGCTTTCTTCCTACAGTGTCCCTGCTGGGACTGCATGACTGCCACGAGCTTAAATCTCTTGTGTGCCCCACACAATATTCCTGGCAAAATCTTCCTTCTCAGGGGAAAGTGTGATAGGCAGATAGACCAGAGATTGATTTTGGCATCCTAGCCTAAGCTGAGTAAAAAGGGAAGATTTAAAAAAAACAACATAGAAAGCATTTTAATTAAACAGATGGCAAATTTCAGGTCAAATTTCTACCTAGATGTCACTTGCAGAAAAAGATTGTTCAGAACAAAAGGCTTCTGTTTTGCCTTTGTGTGAACTCCTGCTACTGAAAAAGCTCAAGTCAAAATTTCCAGAGCTGAGTGCCTAAGCTCATAGATGAGAAGTCAGGCCCCTGTAGCAGATGTCAGGAATTTGCAAGTGACCCCAGGCAGGAGGCACTGACCCCAGGGAGAGGCAGCTCTGGGTGCCCCAGGTGACTCTGGCACAGAGCTGCACCCTCTGCCAGGGCACCCCTGCCCCAAACCCCCTGCTCAGGACAGGACAGTGCCATTTATTTTGGCTGCAAAGGAAGATGAAAAGAAAGAGCCTTAGAGATGTCAAAAATTAATAACTTCTTAGATCAAGGCTCCAACCAGTTCAAAAAGCTTTTCTGCTGACAGTAGGTTGTTTTCCATGCTAAGAATGAAGTATTTATCTTTATCCTTTGAAGCTGTGCCATTCATACCAATAAAGACACAAGAATCCTGAAAGGGATACTTACTAAAACAAAATGCCTGTTCAAAATTAATATATTTTTCTGTTTGAAACCACACTGTACACAGAGATCCTTTGGAGCACTTTAAAGACAAAAGCAAGAAAAATAAAGAAAAAAACTTGAAACCATTCTGTTCCTATGCACCAAGCAGTAATAAAAAAATAGAAAAGTTATGTCAAAGTGAACCACTAAATGGGTATGCTTTGTGTAAATCGAGCCAATACAAATTTCATAAAACTTTCCTTGTTAGAGGTACAAACCATCCACTAAAAGAATAACATTGTCAGGTCATAATATTATCATTTGCACTGCTCCAGCTGAATGTGAAGTTGCCTATTGCATTGAAACAACAAGATCAGGTATCACAAGGCTGTGTCCAGCACCATGACAGAACACTCCATGAAGGCAGCCTGACACTGGGAGGTGAAATCTTAATTACAGAGGTACTGCTGAGGTAGTATTTTCTTCCAAGCATTAGGTTACTGGTGCACTGAAACTATTAAAAGGGCATCTACAAAAGTGAATATCAGTTTACTATGGTTTCCTAACAAAAATAATAATGAATCCTTGCTTATACACTGTGCTTATATGGGGAAATTTAACTTGGTCATTCAGGTTTTTACATGGCATTTAGGAATGGGTTAGCCACTGCAATAATTACTTTGGGGTGTCCCCACCTTTTGCTTAGTATCTGCTAAATAGCAGCATATTAAAAGTAGTTCAGATTATGGATGTCAAGATCAAGATCAACAAACAAACCAAGACTGGTTATTAAATTCCCACAGTGCTTTTATCATCAAATTTCAGAGTCAACAGACTTGTGAGCATCTGGCAGCTGCACCAATGACAAATCATGACACAAAGCCTTAGCTGATATCACATGAAGCTGACACTCCAGGGCATGGTGAAGGTCACAGTGGCAATTTATCAGGAGTGTAACTCTAGTTGTTTTCTGTCATATTTAAGTATTTGGAACGTTAAGATAAAGGAAATGAATGCTGAGGTTGTTCTTGAGTATTAAAGATAAAGCATTTACAGGGAGCACTCTCTACCTGCTCTGTAATTTTCAGAGAGGTCACAGAGGTTATCACAGGTCTCTGCCTTGTGCCAAAACCTACCAACTTGTTATTGCATTTCATCTGTAAGAGGCATTTTAATGAAGTGACCCATGTTCAAGTGCTCCCAGATGTGCAGAGGCAGGTTCTGACCAGAGTGAGAGATGTCTGAGTCAGTCTTTCCTCAGAACTGCAGTGACTTAGGGCCACATTTTGAGAAGAGCCTCATATCCAAGAACTTTCACTGAAGCACTTAAACAAAGGCATTTTATGTGGCTCATGACAACACCACAGTTACTCACTTCTAGAATTAGCTTGAACAGAGATCCACCTTGAATCCCAGTCCCACTGCTTCATAAACCAATCATGAAAATAAGGGATGCATCTAGAGATTTCCCACAACTCATCCTGAAGTTTTCTCCTCCTGTCTGCTGCTGTCATTCCTCATTTATGCAAGGACAGAAGCTCCCTGCTTCTGTGCCTTAAGGCATTTAGTCATCAAAGATCAAAGCCTTTTTTCCTTTTCCAGCCAAGAGAACTCTTGAAAGATACCACCATGGGAATCAAAGTAGGGCAGCAGATAACTTGAGGTTGTATCATAATGTTTCAAGGCCACTGTTTGTAAGCTTGGCATTAAAAGATCCAGTAAAACTTTTCATAAATAGCTGCAGATGATCCATTACCTCACTGGAGCCTAAAGCACTTGCACACATTGGAATGATGGATCATTTCTTTTCCAAATCTTTTCTAATGATTTAAAGAGCTTCCATAAAATCCATTATTTAGGTATTAGAAACTAATACACTCTTAAAAGGAAAGGAGGAAAAAATGTCTAAGAAAATAGAAAAATCATTCACAAATGAGGTTGAAAAGGTGCTAAACTGTAGAAAGGAATGCAGTGCAAAAGTAATTTACTGTTTGCACTGGGGTCTGAAGATTAATATTTCAAATATGTATGAGTGGAGCATTCCACAGTGTAAACTATCCACATCCACAGAGTGGTGTTTGCCCTATAGTAACACATGGAAAGGTCAATTCCTACTGTGTTTGTATGGAACAGATTGAACACAAGCTGTTTGAGGAGAACAACAAGTTTGAAGGGCTTTTCATCTTCAGCTGCTTCTAAAACATGTCAGCTGCTGGGGTTGTTGTGTTTTATTATGGCTTTCTGATTTATGCCTCCAGAAGAAACCCATTACTTTTGCAAAAATGCAATAATGTGCCAGCTCCTTTGAGCAAGAGAAGTCTGCAGCATGAGCAGGAGAGGAAGCCATGAAAAAAGCCCCACATCTGAATTCAGCTGGTTTCTCATGCAAGGCAACAGGCCAGAGCTATCCTCTGTTAAACAAGAAAAGAGGAAAACTCAGGCCTATCATGACCATTATTTTAGAGAAACTATTTCCTAGCTA
The DNA here is from genome assembly GCF_022539315.1 of Serinus canaria. Classification (NCBI taxonomy): domain Eukaryota; kingdom Metazoa; phylum Chordata; class Aves; order Passeriformes; family Fringillidae; genus Serinus; species Serinus canaria. The sequence goes on along the minus strand of NC_066317.1, from coordinate 3,910,488 downwards.
TTCCAAGGAAATAGAAGAGCTGAGGATAATTAATGTCCTCATGTCCACAGGGATTCACCTGTGCTTGAGGGTAAATACAGTCTCAAAGGCATCTGGACAGCCGGCCACTAATCCCCCCTGCCCACACCTTTTGATCCCAGCAGTGTGGAGAGCTACCAGCAGAAGTGCCCAGAGCCTGCATTTCTCCACAGGGTAATGAGGTTTTTATATGCTCTGTGGAAACTTCAGACTCCCTCCTACCCTCATCTCTTCATCCATCCCCACAGAGTGGCACAAAGCCTCTGCTGTGGCTGTATTGCTGGTTTAGTCTGTCACAAAAGCCCCAGAGATTACAGCTGCTCCTTTGCACATTTTCTTTGTGGGCTAAATCACCTGACAATTTATGATGTAAAGTGATGCAGAGAAACCTCATTATCTGAGGTGTGTCAGGAGCCAATATAAATATCAAAGCCTAGAAGCTGTTCCCTTGTTTGTGATATCTTAGTGATATCTTCAAAAAGGTCTCCTCAAAAAGCCTGAAAGCCAAACCCACACCCCACAGCACAAAGGACTCATAGAAAATACACTACAAGGGACTTTGTCATCAATTAATTTGCATACTAATTTACAATAAAATTGCTTACTGGAAGCAAGGAGAGGACACATCAGTACAGGTATGGTACGAGTGCTGAGGTGAACTCTGCTGCTCACCATTAAGTGATGGGACTAAGGCTTTCTAGAGGGGCACATGGGGCAAAAGCCAGTTTGCCCTTCAGAGAGATCTTTCTTTCACAGCCAGAGAACACTCTGGTACAGGGGGAAGTTTTGAAGCAGCCTTCCCAGCCCCTCCAAGAGCAGCACAGGGCCATTCCAGCAGCAGCCTGCTGGGATTCCTCTCCAGGTGCCAAGCTGGGGGTGGCTAAAGCAGGGGCCATCTGCAACCCCAATGCATCAGCAAAGGTGGCTATTTGCAATTCAAACATCTTTTTTTCAAAGTTTTATGTTTTTCCTAGAGGTTGAATTATTTACTGATTCCTTTTTAATTATTATTTTATTTTATTTGACAGTTGTCTCTGATCAAAACCTGTGTCACAAGGCAGGATGTGGAAGTGAGAGAAATTTTGTTGAAGCTAGAGCAGCAAGTGTTTTTTCTTAATTCTTTCTTCTACTATATTTACTTTGATTAGCTTTTAGTGTTGAAAATTAACTTAATTTGAACAAACCCATTGCTCTTCTGCTGCAGAGAATAGGAGTAAGTAGAAGAGTTTATCTTTTGGAAGCAGTAAATTCAAGTGGGGCACCAGAGACTGGTTAACTTCTGATTTGTCTTCAAAAAGTAGGATTTTTCTTTTAGTACCCGAGATGGTTTCACAGAACAAGTCTCGAAGTCTGTCTGAAATTTCAGATAGAGGACCAAAAATTCTCTCAGTTCCAAGGATAGAGATGAGAGCAAATGAATATTACTTTTCCCTGTCATTATCACAGTTCACCTAGAGCAAACATCAGCAAAATGGAATCTAAATTGGCTCATGAATGCAGGATTTTTCCCATGACCTCTCCCACACACCAGGGAGCAGCAGCAGCACAGGGAAAGGAGGCAGGAACACCCCACTCTGCCAGGTGGCAGCTTCCTCAGGGCCAGTTCTCTGCAGCAAAGAACGGACTTGGGAGTGCCTCAGCTCATCAGCTTGCTCAAAAAATACCAGAGAGAGCAACAAAATTTCTCCCTGGTATTTTCAGACAGCATCTCTTTTGAATAATACCACCTTTACTTCCAATCCTAGTCAAATATGCCAAAGTATGACACTTGACTGGGAACATAATCCACTGGCCAAGTCTCTCCTGGTGGTTTTATGGATCTGCTGGAGAGATTTAGCTCACAGCAGCACCTGATGGCCTCAGGTGAATAATAAGTGTACTATCCCCTCATCCAATACCTACTTTGATGGGCAAAAGTGATTTTGTGTAACAAGTCCTGGCAGAGGATCTGCTTAAGAGCTTACTCATCTCATGGAAATCTAAGTAAAAACTCATTAAAAAAACCCAATTTATAATAATAATTTGCATTAATCAGTAAATTCACTGAGAAGATATTTTAAGAAACAGTCAAAATAGCTCTGGGTAGAGTAAGTACAGGATTTTGTGACAAAAGAGAAAGGAGAATCATGCTTGTTTATTGTATATTTCCATGAGAACTTTCTCCCTTGGTAAAGATACCCATATCAATACATGTTATAGAGGGGTGGAAATGCAGATTCTCCAAATTCTGCAATAGCCTCAGCTCTGGGTTTTCTATGGACAGTGAATGCTCCAACTCACCCAAAGTCCGCAGACTTAAGACTGAAGAACAGAACAACACTGCACTTACACATTTACTCCTGGAATGAGTAGAACTGAAATTAATACTGATAAACTCTTTTTTTAGGCACGTGCTTCTTTATCTTGGTCCAAAGAAACATCAGGGAGGAACTCCTGGTTAGAAAACTAGGCCAGAACTAAAGCAGCTTTTCAGTTTGCAGTAGATGCAGAGTAGATTTGATCAAATTGCTCCTTTTGGAATATCACACAGGATATCTTTTACTTTTCTGAGCTGCTTGTATTATAATCAGTTTGCCCAAGGTTTATCTTTTAGCATGTAAAATGTCTCACAAAGTGAAGCTTCCCCCTTTCCCCCAGACATGATTGCATCTCCCAGAGTTTATATCAAGGCTAACAATGTCATCTAAATTAAACTGGAAATAAGAAAAGTGCCTTGAAAAAATGCAAGCCTAGAATTCCTAATTATAAAGTCTCTAATTAAGGGAAACATTGCCCTATGGGTAGATTGTTGCATGTGATCCTACAACTGCATTTCCTACACTTTCCAGAGCCTTTGTTACTGCTCACGACCATCTACAGCAATGTGGCTGTGCAGCAATTCAGCACAATGCACTAATTTCACAGTAAAAACATGTTAATCCTCTACATTTTTGTTATGCAAGTGAATTAAGAACATTTTTTTTTTCTTTTTCCCAGAAAGGTTCACTGCAGTTCATCTACCTTAAGCAACACATAAATTTTACCATGCCAGGGAGGCACTTGGCACCAGGGAGTGCCCAGTGCCAGCCTTGTTCCCGCTCTGAAGCCCTGCTGACTGATTAGGTGACTTCAGCAAGTCTCTGAGGCTTTACTAAATTTCAAATATATTCATATTTCCTTGACCAAGGGATTTGCTATTTCTCTGGAGGGTTCCAATTTTAGATGGCTCTGTAACACTTCTCAAATATTCTCCAAGAAAAACAGGGCTGTCACTCAGAGAGGGAAGTTTCTAGGTGCATGGAGCACTGCTGAGCTGAGGAACACTTGTGATTCTATGGAACAAATGACGTGCCATGGCATGGTGAGCATTTCATTGGCATAAAATTGACAGAAAATAGCATATTTCATTGGCATAAAATAGCTTCATCCTGCTAAAGGAAAGAGCTGCAGTTACCTCAAAGAAAACTTTGAGTGCTTTGCTTTCATATAATATCTGTCTTTTCAATAAATCAAGCAGATCTTTATAGGATTCCCTCTGTAGACCTGTTATGGACAGGAAACAGCTTCTGTTGTAAATTAAATAACTGAAAACTGTAAAGAGTGAGAGCCCCTCAAAGATTTCAGCATTCTCTGTTGCTAACTTAAGGAAGTCTCTGCTGATTAAATAATCAAATTGTAGGGGCAGATTCTTCATCCAAGGTCTCTCAATCAATTACCAGATAGGTCCAAGAGCTCCATTTTTCACAGGTAAGCTAAGGAGGTTATTCAACTGTATTTGTACACACATATGCACTGGCACACAAAGCTGGAGCATTTGGGTGCATGAACTCAGAAACGGAAAGAATGATAAGCACGTTCACCTTTCACTATTTAGATCTGAAATCTTTGGTTCTTTGTTATCATTAGTCCACAAAAACAGATTTAAAATTGCAAGCAAAACACGGCATGAAACAGACTCATATGAAAGAGCAACCAGAACTTTGTTAGTTTCTTTTCAGCACACACCATGTGTCTACCTCTCTTCTTCAGGGATCAGAAGTACCAAAATAGAGTGAGAAGCACTTATTCCACTATTCCTTTCCTGCCTGAAACCAGGAAACACTGGAAATCTCAAAGGAAAGACCTTTTCAAACAGCAAACCTTTAGGTATGCTTCAAGCAGAGAGTTTTGGATAATTACCTGTCCCTGGGCCAGATTTCCCTAGCAACTCACTGAACTATACTCTGTGTCTGATCCTGAGGAGTACAGCTTAATTTTGCTTTCATCTAGGTGAGCATTCTTCCCTTTCTCTAAATTTCTCAGGAAACACAACAGTCAGAAATACCTGAGAGACCGAGGAGCCCAAAACTCCTGAAAATGGGACCTAGGTGTTTGGTAATTGATTTTTAAAATGAAAATCCTAAGCACTCAAAGATTAGCTTTCAAAGGTTTTTATCTCTTCTGCATGCAGAGCAGTGCCTAGTGTGGTTTTCAGAAAAAGGCTAGGTAACTGAACTCCTTCAGAAATGTTTTTCTTGCTGGTTAATTTGTTCTGAAGCCACAAGGAAATCTTCTGGAAAGTTATTTATATCAATAGCTATCACACCACTGAAGTCATCCAACCTAATCATCCCCAGAGAGCTGCAACAATGGGAATTATAAATAGCAAAAATATCCTGGATATCATCTCCACTATTTTAAAAACATTGTTTTCATAGAGAACAGTAACTAAGAAGAAATCTCAGGACATCAAGTATCAGAATACGTGCACATTTGTCACTGCCAAGAGGTCTTTCCAAGGGCCAAAGCCATTTAATGTTGCAAAGGTGTCACAATGGTCAGTACATTCTCTGCCTGGCTCCTGGGTTTTCTCTCCTCATATTATGCAAGGGGAGAGCTGAAACTGTGTTGATAGGTAGCCTGGAAATGCAATAGGTTAGACAAGGTAACAAAAAGCACTGTCCTAGCTTTTGGGTGAAAGGAAAATTGCATTCAAGCAGTTGTTTATTTCCAGTTTGTTTGCAGACGGACTCATTTTGCCATCTTCTGCATTGCAGCTTCAGGGTGCCCAGGACAGACTGACCTCTACAAGGTCTCTCTATTTGTTTTCTAACCTGCTTCCTCACACAGCACAAATCCAAAGTGCCAAAGTTCTATTATCTATGCCTTAGATAATAGAATATGCATTATTTTAATAATTTAAGCATTTCTTTATTTTGGTGGAGTTACACACTTGCCCTCTCTAATGAGTACTGCCTGAGAAAAGCTTGGATCTTGGACCCTTTTCACTCTTTTGATAGTATTCAGAAGATCCTCCAAATGCAGATAAAACCAACCAAAGATCTCCACACTTGTTGTTCCTTACATTATTATATAAAGTTTCTAATGCAGACAAAAATTGGAGTGGTTAATCAGATGGCATGGAGAAAGCTCTAGCTCCATAATGTGTGAAAAGTTAAAAAGCCAAACTTCAATATCCAGGTTGAAATTTCTTCTTCTTTGACTTGGTAATTGTTTATTTTTTTTAAATTAAGTTTGGTAGAAAATAGTTCAGCCATTTTTGGAACAAACTTAGTGCAGGGTGGTTTCACCACCATAATGCCATTGTGATTTATAAGAGCCATAGTGATTTATAAGAGGAGCTTGAAATCTGGCAGTGAGACAAACCCCAAGTGAGAATGGTACCTTTGTCCCTAGGAAAATCCATTCCTAATCAACCATGTTAGAAGTTACAGAAAAATCCTGGTTGGTATTTACAAAGGAGAAACACATTTTGATTTTCTGAGTGTTTCAACAGGAGTGTGCAAGCCCTGAGCCTGCTGAGCCTCTTGTCCTGGGCAGGTTCTACATGTCTGTAGGCACAGCTCAGGGCAAGTTTATCTCGAACAGAGTTTTTGTTTTCTTACAGCAAAACTCTGACATAAACAAAAAAAGCATAACAGGGAAGGAAAAGCTAATTAGGAATTAGTTGGATATTAGAGACTCCTAACATTATTAGACAGCATTAGAGCCTTTGAAACTCAGCCTGAACAATAATAATTTCCCTAGAATTTAAGGGCTTATTCTCCAGTTGTTCTAACTCAGCTCTATTAATATCACTGGAGTTACATTAGTTTGCCCTGACTAATATCCCTTAGTTATGCAGACAAGCAAATAAAATTACTTTAGCTGTTCTTTTAAAGTCATTCCCAAACACCATCTGAAAGGTTCCCTCAGTACAAAAAACAAACCCCAAACACGGGACCCCGACACAGCCCTGAACTGGCTGCACATTCCATATTGAGGGTCAATAGGAGTTTCACAAGGATACCCTCGGTCACTGCTTCCTCACAGCCACTTCGGAGGGAGGGGAAGAAAGGGTTTGAAAAACATTCCAGATTTCAGCCGAGTTTTTGTAGCTGTGCAGACACAGGAGTCGCTGAAATGTCCGGAGGGACAGCCCAAGCAAGCCTGTGACCTTCTATGACAAACCGGACCCTGGCATTTCAGAAGGGATTTAGCTGGGATTGTTAAACATGTGCCAAAAAGAGAACTGCTTCTTGGATTTTTTCAATCAAGTAGCACTATATTTGGACTGGAAACAGCCTGTGGATGAGCAGGAATAACCATTAGAAGGCAAGTGAAAAGTTTCAAGCAGATACTACAGTCAAGGAAGAAACAACGCGAAGGTATCTGGGCAAGTTTCCATACTGACTGAAGCAACACTTTTCCCATGACATCAGACTCAAAACAACCAATATATTATAGTCCATATGTTGATTAAGGAAAGCCCAAGCCGTGCAGAGCCATGCACCAGCCTTCAGAACGGCGGCTGAACAAAAGCTGGATCGCTTGCAAGCCATGGGAGTTAATGAAACAAATAAAAAGCCTCAGGTTTTCAGGATAAGGCACCTGGGTCAGACTTCTCAGCACCATGAGGTTGTGAATCCTGAGGTAAGACTGAAATCAAACTGCCTGGATCAAAGCTATGCAGTCTGACTAGATGACAAGGAGAATAAGTAAACAGTGCTTTGAATATGCAGCAGCCAAAAGGCTCAGAAAACTGTAAAGTTGGTTGCAGATAACGTGCTCAGAGAACCTGGAGTTCTCTACCTACCTGAGGTCATACGGCATTTGCATGAGAAATTTGGACTTTGGAATGGTTTGCAGTCAGAGTTCAGAAGAGCTTTTGGCAGGTTAAGCACGTTCCCAGTAAGATGATGCTGAGGATAAACATGCAAGAGAAATATATAAATGCTGTTTTCACAAGAATAGTGCTGCTTTCTTAGAACTGCCTGTATTTTAGGGAGGAAGGCTAGAATGCAGTCCTGATGGGATGCCAATACAATCCATCGAGGGCAGTTCGTAAATCACACAGCTTAGCAACTGAAAAGGACATGGTACATTTTCAAATCTGAAACAAGAACAGAACCGTGTTCCTCAGGAAAGAGGTACTTGTTTAGCATGTATGGATGCTGTTCACAAAAGGATTGGGAGTTTAACTCTTACTGTAAAATGGCCTAATAACATAAAAATTACTGCATGCAGCTGAATTCACTGAGATATTTTATCAAACCTTGAAGTATCTGATCCATTGATCCTCTGTAATAAGGAACAGGAGGGCACCTTTGATCTTTCTCATGGAATTTAATAAGTCAAAATTAGAAAAGAGCCCTTTCAAATGAGGACAAATTTGACTAGGAGGATAACTAGGCAAGTTGTTACATTTTAATTGTATTTTAACAAAATTATCTAAGCTCATAGGTTTAATAGTCAAAACAAATCAGGAAATAAAATGCTGCATTATTGTCACTGGGAGATTAAAGTGGCAGAACATATGTTTATAGAACTATTAAGGGAAAACAGCATTTCCTTTGTTTGCACAGTACAGAACACATTCACGAATCCAGCAAGAAATGCCTTGCTCCTTAGTCAGACTTGTGAAAATGCAATTCACTAAATTATTTTTTTCTTCCATTTTAAATTATGGATAAAGTTTAAAGAGTTGTTTTCTAGTTCTGTACATGCATTTTTATTCCCTTTTACTGTTTCCCAGTGCTTCAATCCAGGAATGACTTTTTTAGCGTCAAACCACACAGTGAAAGTCTCAGCTAAAAAGCCCATCTATGCAAACAAATTTGGCAACCACAATTCTTCATCACTCAATTTGGGTCTCGGAAGCCATTTCCTTCAAGACAGATCCTTGTCCACAGGGATCTTTAGACAACAGTAGACTAAATTAATCCCAGGTATTGTCAAGAAAAGAGGCACTGAAATGTGTTGCTTCCAAATAACAGCAACCCTCTGGAGACAGCTGCTCCAGCAAGCTGTTATCTGTCAGGAAGATCCAAGACCCTCAGTATTAGTGATGAGCTCCCACAGCTCTGTGGGCTTCACTGTACATCTGCCACATCTATTTGGAACACACAGTCTTTAAAAAATTGAATTTTCCTGCCAGCTGAGGTGTGTTAACATCTGCCTGCTGCTGCTGTGCTGATCATCAGGGCCTAAATCCTAAGGGAACACTTGACAGCTTTCTTCACAGATCTCAGTTCTGCTTTGCAGGAACCAACGGTGGCATATTGGCCAGATTTGTTGCATGAAAAACACAAGGGTTTTGAAGAGGAAGAATTGCACATCTTTATAAGATTACCTGGATTTTAATTATCTGATTTGGTCTCGAGGTCCAGTCTGAAACCACTGGTATAGAAATTAAGGACCTGCCATTGTTCCATACTCACTCGCAAGTTGCTCAGGGTATAATGCACATCAGTGCTTCTTCACAACTCCAAATAAACACAACAGGTAATAACACTGGGTGTTTAACAGCTTACCTTGACATATAGCTAACAGCAACTTGGCTTTCACTCATGGCATTCATCCCATAGGTTCATGAAATTCTAGAAGGAAAAAGAAAGTCAACGAGTCAGGTAGCCTTACCTAATCCTGAGGAAGCCATTCCTGTGAAACTATGGAAAACAAATATGGGTAGTCTGACAATTACCAGCCACAAAAGTTATCTTTTAGCCCTTGCTCTTGATTTTAAGTTGCTGTTGTACATTCCCCTCAGTGTGAAGAAAGAAGAAGGGAACCCAGCCAGACCCAACTGGGAAGAAACACTCTGAACCTGGTGACAGGGACTTGTGTGCAGGACTGACAGGTCAGTCATGTTTTCAGCAGTGCTACACTTCTGGTCTTCAATGCTTAATTCCTGATGTACAGACAAGGGATGCAAAGGTAGAGACAGACATGGTGCAGTTTAACCTTGCATTTACTGCACTGCAGTGAGTACCCATTCCATAGGAAAAATCCACCTTTCTAATCTATTGTATGATTGCATTACTAGGATCTTGATTAGGGTCTGTATAAAGCACTGAGCACTATTACAAACACTTTGTAGGAGCTTTTTCATTGTTCTTATTCCAAACTCAGGCAAGTAACCTCTGCTCATTTAACAGTGAATTGTTTCAATCACAGCAAGAACCTTTTTCATTATTAATCAGCACAGATTACCCCAGCATTTGTTTTACTGGATGCATGTAAAACATCTCTGTGACTTTGTTTTGCTTTCAGTAGTTACGCCACTGGCAATTAAAAGCTTTTGGCTCCACAGATCATAGTTTCCACAATCTGCCTAGAGATTCTGTGAAACTTACTTCAGAGTAAATACCAGTATGATTTAATAGAAAAAACAGAGATTTTCACATTTCGTCTCCTTGTATACTTTATGCACATGATTGCTTTTCAGATAATTATTTTAGAGTTGGAAAAGCAATTGATTGGCAGTAAAATGTCAGGAAGCACTGGGCAAAGAAATGTTCTGCTGGGCTGAAGCAGCTGTCAAACATGTCTTCTCAAAAATCCTGACAACCATGTTAGCTGCTACATCTCAGTTTTTGTGCACCTCAGCAGTTCTTCGTTCTGGCTGGAAGCACAAGCTGCGAAAGGACTGCTCACAGCGCTCCGAGTTTGGCCTAGCCACGGCGTCCTGGAATTGTAACACTGTATTCTTTGGGGTCTATTCAATGCTAAACTAAGTTTCCAAATGTTTCTTGGCTCAGCAGCCATTAACTGGACCTTGAACTTCCCATTTGTATTCAGTGGCGGGGGGCTAAACCTGCCATCTGTTTTGACAAATGTTTTCTATTGCCTCTGCATAGCTGACAGAAAACGAGGCATATTAGAAGTTTAAATTCTCTTTCTGAACCATCAAGAATTCTCTAAGTCCTCAGAAATCCCATCAGAACACAGCTAATTGTAATTCTGTTTGCAAAAGATTTTAGCTTGTCATGAGCTGCAGGTCTTAATATCTTCCTAGCTCCGTATCACTTGTTCTCTGAGCATCTGCCTACTCTTCATTCCTTTGGGGCGAAAATCTTCACTGAGTGGAAAATCATAGCTGCAGGCATTCTGGAAAAAAAAAATAAAAATAAAAAGACAGCATCACTTCTACTTGTGTCTTCTGCACTTTTCTCCAGTCTGAACAGTCCCAGCTCCCGGCAGAACCAGGAGAGTCAAAGGAGCTTGATAAGGGTTGCCAGTCATGATATTAATAAACAGAGAAAGTGTCCAAAAAAAAGTAGTAATGAAAAGCTACAGTTCTTGGCTTTTAGTGAGCTTTTCTAGATTCTGGAGAATATGTCATAATCAGACACAATTGCTTTTGCATAAATTGTCCTACATTATGTCCTACATAAGACATGCATTTCAAATATTTGAAATGGAGCTGAATAACTATTGAAGCTATTACAAGAGAATAAAGGAAAGATTAAAAAATAAGGATGCCTTGCTAAATGAGCTCTTTAAGTTTGAGCAGATGAACCATGTCAGCATGGAGAAATATTCTTATATCATTCATGTCACATGTAACAAGACAACCTACCTGTGATGGCTGCCACATGCCACAGAGCCACTGTGCACATAAATAAATCAAATGCTATGCAAGACATGCAATTAAGTTCCAAATAATTGGTTTCAGATCTGTTTCAGATGGGAAATTTATCCACACAGATGTAGCTGTCACTTTTTACAGACTGGACTGTCACTAACAGATTGTAACTAACAAAAACCAAGAGAGCAATATTCCTCATTCTTTTCACATGGAGCATTTTGGGTTCCTGGTCATACTGTAGGTCCAGCCATTTTGTATGTGCCAGGAGCCTGTGTGAAGGGCCCTGGGAGATTCCCAGCCTTCCCCTGGCAACCACCCACCCTACCAGGGCACAACAGAGAGGTTTTGCTCTTTCCAGGTGCATCAGTGGTGTCTGTGCCATCCTTTGCCTCATGAAGCATTAATGGTTTCCAGACGTTGGCTCACAGGGTGCTGACACAACTCTTGCACCATTAGAGTATCATCCAACATTTTGATTATGAGAAGGATCAACTATGAGAAGGATCAGAAACATGGGAGAGTTTTGCAGCCTTTGGAATCTGTAGTGACAAGTAGAGCAAAACACGATGTTGCTGTAAGAGTGAACTTGCTCAGCATTACTGCCTGGGATCTGCAGCACCAGAAAGGGAGCAACCTTTGAATTCACTGTGCAATTTCTAGCAATAGTTATCATTCCTGAAATGCTGTGTAAGTACTTAAGTAATATAATGAATAAATGTTAGTAGCTAGGTCTGGTTGAAAATTATACATTCATTTTATATAAAATAGTGAAACTGCATTTTTTCTTTCAATGTATTTGAACACATCGATTTTCTTTCTGAAACAAAAAAATTCTTCCATGTTTGCCTTTCCTACTTGTCTTCCCTTACAAAACCATATTGAGAGAAGAGGAAAAGAATAGAGGAAAATTTAAAAACTGTTCATATCACTAACTTTAAATCATAATCAGATCAAATGATAAAATTTCCTTCAGAAAAAAAAAGACTGGCAAACATAAAAGTATAATCTAGAATTTGAAAATACAACAATAGTATTTAAAGACTTGAGACAGATTTTAAGAGGACTGATTGAAGCTTCTCCTAGCATATGTGAAAGATTTTAGACCCTGGGAAACCTGCTATTTTCCAGACATATCATCTCAAATATAAAGAAGAATATAAGGAGTTCTTCACTCACCCCATGTAGAAAATATTCCCACATCTATGAAAGCAGAGAGAACAACTGTGTTGATATAAATGACAATAAAAGCAGCTGCTGATTTGTGGCTGTATTTGTATTTTAAAAGGTGACCATGGAACAGCCAGTCAACACAAAACATGAGAAGAGGAGGGAAGCCCAGTGATAGTAACCATAAAACATTTAAAGGGTAAAACTAAGAAGAAATAAGATTTGATCTGTTTTAGTCCATCTGACATTTTTATATCCACATTTAACTAACACACCATTAGTATCCACACAAATGTAAGCAAGGGAATTTTGAGCTGAGATGTCCTGTTCAAAGCAATAAAAGCTTTATTCACACTCTGCTTGTACCTCAAACATTTCATAACTTGGCAGCCCTGAACAAGTACTCTGAGAGCCGCCAGTCCAATTGCACAGAACGGAATCAGTCAGCATCTGTTCAAAAAATCCTTGCTCTGCTATGGAAAAAAGCAATTATCATTAAAGTTTTTCCCTCAGAAAAATCTGGCTACACATGAGGGGAAAAATCAGATAGCAAGCTGTGTGCAATAGGGAGTTTTAATTTTCCCTTTTTGCCTTCTAAGTAGAAGAGATTCCTTCAAGTGAAGTCCTTTTGCAGATTATAACTTCCTAAAGAGCCACAAGAGGATTTACTTATCCAAGTTCCCTTAACACAGTCCTGTCCTATTCCCCAAACATTCTTAAATGCTGAGATCAGCAGATAGCAAGAACACATGTCAGAAGAGACGTGTTCTTTTTCGTTCAGAGGAAGATAACAGGGAACACTTTTCCAAGTTAGCTATTTGCAATTTGTCAGAAAGTCTCAGCTTCCCACTTCAAACTATGGTTTCTGCAGCTGAATCTCTTTGTGCAGACTGTGCTTCATAGAAAACAGAATATCTCAGAAAATAAGGAGGATTAAAATATTAGAACAGTATTTTTACCAGCATAGTATTTTTAATATTTTTCCCATTTTATTGACAAATCAAAGGGGGAAACTTGTTTCTGAGATGACCATATTTTTAAAAAGAAAACCAAAGAGAATCCCAAAGAGAATGATCTCTTCCCAACCCTAAATCAATTTGCTTCATGACTTCAAGTTTGTAAGGAATATTTCTATAAGGTTTGCATTTAGGCATGACTAAAGTTGTGATTCTCACAATACTCATAAGACTAAAAATGTCAGTGTTCCAAATATATGCAATGATTAAATCTTCAAGAATGGCTTCACTGACTTTGAGGTCCCCAGCTCTAATTTTCACAGATTTTTATCTTAAAAACAGCACTATGGAGCTGGTGCTGGAGTGAGTCTCATTTTGAACTGGGCTGAAACTAGTTAAGGTTTCTTTTATATTTTTCCCATACTAAGGGGAGGATCCTATAGTGCCTAAATCTCGTAATTTTATTGCTTGTTGGGAGAGACCCAGTGTTTTCAGTGGGAACAACAATTTTAATGCAGCAATTTTTAAAAATTAAAGATTATTCCTGAGGGTCTTTAGCACAATAAGCAAATGCCTTTGTTAATATAAAATTCTCTGTTAATATAAAATTGTCTATACAGAATTACTGTAATTCAGAGTTGGATCAGCAATAATTCAAAGAAAATGATGCAAAAAGAAGAAGCTAATAGGAGACACAGGCCAGGTTTGGGAAGCCTGACTGAATCAACAACATGACTAATGGTGTGAATCTCAGAGGAGAACACATTTTTGGGAAGTGCCACTTTAAAGATGACTGGTGAGAGCAGGAAAACTGATGACTTACTTTGTCAAAAACATCTCTGAATGTCCATGCAAGCAGAGAGCATTTTCAGGATATATGAAAATCAGATTGTTTTCTGGGCTGACATCAGTCACTGTCCGTGGATCAGGCTGTGGGTTGTGTGTGCCCTTGGTGAGCTCATCTTTCCACAACTCCAAAATATCTTGTGTGATATTGTGGCCGTAGACATCCAGTTCAGCAAATATTATTCAAGGTCAAAAACTTTGAAACAATGTGGAGACAGCCACAGCTATCAGAAAAGTCTGGGTTTAATTACAGACTGCTCAAATAATTGATATCCACATTGGATAACTTCAGGTCCATGATTTACCTTAACATTTCTGTAAGTAATGTGCTGTGTTTGACAAACTTAGCTCATCATCTGTGATTTCAGTTTTGCTTGGAAGCCCTCTTGAAAGTTTGGCTGCACTGCCACTTGTACATGCATTTTCTCTCTGTTCAATGCTAAATTAAACTGATTTGTTTCAGACAATTCCCGAGGCTAAATTTCTGCAAGGCTCTGGACTTTCCCTGTGTTAAAAATTAATGGCCTCTCTTACTTAGAATCTAAACTGGCTTTTAGTCACCAGGAAGTTTTTCATGTGCCAATGATATCACTTAAATAATCTCTTCTCACTAGCATTTACCTTCTGTTATGCAATATGTATGACACATCACCTGTCTTCTAATTTATGAGCCTAAATATAACAAGTTTTCCCATCTTTTTTTATGTGTCAGATGAGCTGGTAGATTCCATCAAGCTATCTTTAATATTTCATTTTTATGTTTTTCTACCGTTTTCAGTTTCTTACCGGGTATCCAGAATGAGTTTTGTAGGCAAAGTCTGTGGCAGGACTTTTTGTCTGTGGCTCATAGCAGGGTCTAAATAGATCACCAGTCCCAGTCAGGAAGAAACAAGAGAGCACTCAGACTTCAGGATCTAAGTGAATTCAGAGTAATATCAATAAGTCCAAGGTGAAAATAAAGTCATCTCTTTTCTTCACAGAATTTATTGATTCTTATCCTGAAAATTGTTGCCCCTCAGTTCTCTTGCTGTTCTTTGAGACATGTTCTTGCAGGAGAATATTTTGTACCAAATGATGAGCTCATGTTGAGAGCAGCCCTCAACAAAATTTCCAGATGGCATATGAATTATAACCTTCTATCATGGACTTAACAAGCCGTGGGCTGCTGGTAGTTGTCACTTCCAGGTTTCAGTGCTGTTTATATGCCACTAATAAAACCTGCTGTTCTTCTTAATAACAAAGCAGGAAATTTTAATTTTAAGGGATACACTTGGCACCCTACTTTCCTTCTCCCTTCCATCATATTCCTGCCACGACTCTCTCCTGTGCTTTTCCAACATAATCAGCAATAGGTCAAATCTTAATATTTTATTGAGATTTTCTTCATACCCTTTTCAAGAAAAATTCTTTGAGGGAAGAACCACATGCCAAAACCCTTCTGCTGTATCTGTTCATTACTGAGAAAAGAATTTTTTCTTTTCATGGTTAGTATTGTGAAGCAAATCCCTTGAGAATAATACGCAAAGAGAATGTGCACAATATGAAAATGCATTTAATGTTTTATTATATTTTAGCTGCCTGTTAGGTATCTCACCCCAGCCAGCAATTTATAATCATGTGCAAGAGGCAGCTTCCTGAATTTTGCATAACTCAGAAATAGCAAAGCAGAAACAACATGGTGAGGGCAATTACTTTTAAATAATATTAGAGCAGAGCTCAGTGGATCAGTGCAGCATCTGCAAAGTTCTGCACATTAAGAACTGCAAAGCCTCCAGATGAGGCTCTGAAGAACATGAGCTACGTGAATTCAGCCTGTTAATTGCGGAGCTTTTATTAAGTTAGTTGTCAGATAATTGTAAAGCAGACGTTGGAGTTGGGTCTTCCAGAGCTGCTTGAGAAAGTTCAGGGTATATAAAACAAACCCTGCTTGAGTGACCAGAAACAAGGCCCTGATGTCAGCAGAGTCTCAGCCCAGCTCCTGTGCTTTCCCACAGAGTTAATGGGAGCACTCAGCACCTCGGGCTGGCAGGGATGTGCTGCTTCCTGTCCTCAGACCTGTCCCTATGGATTAGGAGGGCCCCAAATGCAGGGAGTGTGTGCCAAGAGAGGTGAGGGTGCTGAAAGGCACCCCTGGAAGGTGAGGATGTGCAGATCTCCCATCAGCACATTCCTCTCCCCACAGCAGCATTCGGGACAACAGGCCAAGGTCATCCTTCATAAGCACAAAACTGCCTGGCCAGCCCATCCATGGATGGGATCTCCAAGGAAGTCACTTTGACCTCAAGGCCACACGTACAGCTGTAAAGCATCCACATGGCCTGGAGGGAAGGCTCCCTCCTTCAGCCTTCAAGGCATTTCCCAGCACAAAGTGCAGCTGTTTGGGGTTTGTGCTGGGAACAATTTGGAGCTACAGCTTTGAAAAGCCTTCACTTTTTATAGCTATTTGAGAAGTAAATGCAACTGGAACTCACCGCAGAGAGGTCAGCTAACCCAGCAGTGCGGTTTGCATGCTTCCTCTCGACACACATCAAAGGCAAAGCCAAACAAAAAGGCTTTTCTTTGCACTTAGAACTGGCACTGGGCAGAGGCCTGTTCTCTTATGCAGGCCCCTGAAAGAAAAGTAACCTGATAATGCAAGCAGGAGGCAGACAATTCAAAAGAAGTCGTGCACCCCAGCAGCTACACAGATGCCTGGCATGGCCAGTGACCCCTCCAAACTGATTAGAAAGTAGAGGAGAGAGGCACCTTCAGAGCAGGTTACATCAGCACAGCCTGGCAGCTCCAGGAGGGACAGTGTCACTTTGTCACCAAAAGCATCCCCCTAACAGCCAGCTCTGCTCAAGCCTCGGTCTCCTCACCTACACATAGGAGAAAAGTTATGCTGGCTCCAGGACAGACTCTATACCACAGACTTGGATCCCTAAGTTCCAAGTGGCTCTTCAGGCTCCAGCTGCATATTAAACCTTTCTCTCAGAATGTTAATCATGCTTAAAAGACAAATACTGCATGCATGCATATGAGATTCCAATATTTTATTTCTACTTTGCATGAAGGCTACAGCCTTCATGCAAAGTAGAAATAAAATCCCACTAAAGCTAATTTTGAGACTGTCTCCCTCTCAGTTTCTGGGAGTAACTCCTGCTTTGCCTTCAGAAATCTCTTCTCTGACTCCATGCACCAATACAATTGGAACTATATGTATGTTGCATATTAAGATGCATGCACAGCACATTCCTTTAATCACATATAAGCTTCCTGAACTGTATTATTTTTCATCTGTTTTTTGAGTAAATAATACAGAAAAAAAAAAAAAAGCTGTGTTCTTCCAGTGTTTTGGAATGTGTATTTTGGGGTAAGAAAGTATTTTGTTGGATTTACTGTACTTTGGTACTTCTGTCTCAGTTACTCATGATCAAACCCAAATTCCCCCAGCCAGGGGGAGGGTGGGAATCACAGTAACTCAGGGTTACATGGTACAAATGATATTTACAGTTGGCTATTAGCAAACAAATCCTGCCATCAGTAAGACAACCAATCACCGAAGGATACTAACCAAATTCTGTATTTTCTGTGAATTAAATCAGCTGTCCTGACTCTGTTTCCATGCACTGGCAGACGTTATATGCCTACTGAATTGGTATTATTGGCTTTAAGTTGCAGCATTTGGTTCTTCAGGGTATTCTGGAGCAACTGCCTTCAGAACAGCACAGTGTAGGTTTTGGAGTATTTTCCATAACGTTAGTGATTTTAGTCAGATTTTAATTCCTACAGGAATGGTATTATTTCATTTAAGAGGAACATCCCTGCAGCAGCTCTTCTGGCAGAGACAGCTCCTTCAGGAATCTCTTGTTTCCATAAATATTGGGTCAGCTTCTCTCAGGGGTCAGCCCTGCAAACTCTTTTTGGGCCTGGGGAAAGCAGTGTTCCCTTTCTTTTGGACAGTCAAATCAGATAACTATAACCCATTTCTTCATGTTGTTTGATAATTTAACTTCTTCCTTTTGCATACTGATTTTTCTCATATGTTTTCTGCTGTGAACAGGCTGTGAAATATTTTCTGCCTTCAACACACATCACAGCATAAGACCTGTCCTTAGCAGAAGGAATTTTCAGACTTTCACATCCTATTCAAACCCCTCAGATTTTCATGCAAGTAGCTTCAGCAACTACTCTGACAACACCAAACTTCCTGAAAAACATACCAGCCAATAGAGAGAGGTTCCCCAAAAGTCTCATTCATTGACCCAAAAATTATCATTTCCCTCGCTCTCTCACATGTTTGAATCCCTACATAATCCAAATTGCATAGAGCAAAAGTAATCCTGTGCTCAGAGGAAAGCAGAGCTGAAAGGTCAAACAAATCTCAAACTATGCTGCCTCAAGCCTTTCTGCTTCCAAAGGAGTGGCTAATGACTTGTTCTTTGGGAAGACTGGAAAGAGTTCAAATATGAAGGCGTGATTAAGAGAAGAAAAATCTTCCACACCAATTACAGCTTCCACGCTTTTGGCCAGAATCCATAACCCAGCTTCCAGGGGCAGCCCAGTGACTTTTCAGTTGCCTTATGCTCCACAGGGTCAAAAGGAGAGATGCATGCTATCAGCTTGCTATTTTATAAGCTGGAAAAGAGAGAAATTGGATGGGCAGGCTGCCTCGGAAATTCTTTTGGAACATAATTGGCACTAAAAGTTTTCCCAGAAGAAAATGATTCAGGTCTCAAAATTTTCTGAGATGGAGCACTGCATGCTTCTCTCTAGCTCATCATCACTACTGTCACCAGTGCCATCACCTTCAAAAAAACCTTCAAAACACAGGAAATTAGAGCAAAGTAACAAATTTTTAAAGCACCATGCTCTGCATGCTCTCATTTGGCAGCCTGCAGCTTTCCAAACTTGTTAGCATGCTTTTCTCTCTGCATTTGTCTGCTGCCTTTTTGGCTGACACAGACAAAATTGCTCATACCTATCCCAACAGCATCCAAGGAGTTCTCCAAAGTGAGAGCTTGTGCATTTACTGATGGTTGCCCAATGATGTGGAGAGCTTCAGATCCTGACAATGCCCTAGGTATTGTCAGATGAGTGAGAAATGGGAATCTTTGGTGAGGGCAAGAGAATTTTAGTGAACAGAGCAAAGATACACAAGGACAAGGCACTGTACTGCAATACTCAGAGCTGCAGGAATAAATGCAGAAATCTGAGAAGCAACCATCAGGATCACTGTTACAATTAGGTCCCATCCATCTTTCAGGGTTTGTCACCAATTCAGTGGACAAAACCTACAGCTCTCATGATTCTCCTTTGTGCTCCTGTAGATTTTTTGCTTTACTTACACATTACTTGACCCCAGGGGCAGTTCAAGGGTGAGGCAGGAGGAAAGGGTGCAGAAAGTATTCCAATGGTTCCAGCTGGAAGAACAGCTCCTCTGAGAAACATCCATGTAGCTGCTGTAATTTGCATTAGATAGTATCTTGTTCCACAAAACTCAGAGAAATTATCCCATTTCATTGATGTGATAAAAAGTAATTGGAATCACCCCTGCCTTCTTCTGCTTGGATCATGAGCACAAAGAAATTGGGCCACTGTTTAAGGTTTGACAAGCACTTGCTGGTTTTTCACTCACTGGCTTTATACAGCTGTGATCAGCAGCATGTTAGAGAAGAGTGGAGCTGGTACAGATATTTCCAGTTCACCAGCAGTAATTAGATCTGTGAGCATGAATATCAATCTAAAGACCTGACACCCAAAAGGCTGCTTCTGGGCATATTTCTATTTACTGTCTCAAGAGCCTTCTTTAATCTCTTGTAAAACTGTGTATCTCTCAGATTAAACTCTGGGACAAATTCCTTGTCTTTCCCCTTCACGCCCATGGAAATGATTTAGCTGCATTACACAGCAGTTCCAAGGATACGATCCACAGATATCAGAAAAGGCAAGAATTTACCTAAGTAGCAAACAACCAGCACAGCCAAGGTCACACACACCTTTAACTCTAGTGGCTGGGCTTCAGTTTTCCCCTTCAAGCAGACAACCAAATATACAGCTTGCCTTAACAGAATTGAAGACACTTAAAAGTGGAATTTCCTTTTGGATTTCCTTATTTCCTCACAAGAGCACTAATACATTATTTCTCAATTACATTCTGTATTTTGGCACAGTTTAACAGAGTGGGAGGACAACAAACTTGGGTCTGTGAGGGAGGAATACAGCAGGCAACGATCAGAACATGGATGTGACTGCAGTCCTTTGCCTTTTTTTTTTTTTTTTTTTTTTGCAAAGCAAAATTTTGTCAGAAATAACTGGGAAATGGATAGTGAGAGGATGAACAGCCTGCAGGAAGACTCATAAGCAGGATAAACAACATAATGCAGTCAACAGCCGGCATGTTCTGCTATTTTTTATCCATAGTAAGAGTCAAGTATAGATTACCCGTACCATACAGCACATTTTACAGAGTAGCTCCAGGAGCCCTCAAATCACAAAAACACCCCTGACATTCTCCTGAATAAAAAGACAGATAAGCAACTATTCCTACAAAACAGCAGCAGTGGACCAAAACAAAACTGAAAAAAAAAAAAAAACCTTCTATAATATGTTTTAATATTGTTTTTGAAACAAGGAATGTTAATACATTAATCATAAGTTAAACTTCAAGTAAAAATACCATCAAGGAGTGTTGGAAGCTCTAACATTTAATATTTTAAGTAAAAGGCAAAAGGAAACTTTAAAGTTTAAGTTGGAATACAAATTTGCTTTGTGACTTGGGGCCATGTCTTGTCTCCTTTTTGCCTCTATGAGCCCAGCTGGAATGTGTAATAATAAATTAAGAAACACAAAAACAAAAAGCAGGCCTGCAATGAGATCCAGATGCTCCATTAAACTGCTGTTCCCCTTAAACACCTTCCAAACCATAGCTAAATAGAAATTCGCCTAACAGCTGGATTTTAGGCATGCCTGTGAAACCATGGAACAGTCTTTATCTGTTTTCCAACAATCAGAAGCTACCATGCCTCTTCAGGAACTGGAACCACATCAGCTCCTGCTATCCATAACAAGGTAATTAGAACAGAACTACAGGGATGCCACCTCAAGATTAAAGGATCACACACTTCATGATTCTCTGTTTGTACAGTAACTTATTGAGTGGTTTACCTTGGCCAGGCAATGTGCACACTGAGACTGCTGCATGTTACATGAAATTCAATCTTTCCACTGTTACCATGTCTTTTCCTGCCTTTTTAATTCCCTGCCCTTTCTGAACTTTCTATGGGGTTTTCTCATCTTTACCTGTTTAGATCACACCATTTTACCAAAGGCAGTGTGCTGTTATTGTATGCACTTACAAAACATGATTGGAGCTGAACCTGGGCATACAAGAAATTATGCTCAAGCCTCATTATCTCAAGATATTTTAATCAGAGTTTTAGCTGGATATACTTTGGCTGCACAAATAAAACAGCAGAAAATGGGAAAACCGTAGGACTGCTATGTAACCAAAGACTGATACCATCACAGACACAGAAGAAATTAAACTTGCATGAGTGTCTGCAACACCACTGCTTTGTGTCTGTGGTGTCCGGCTTTGCTGCAGCAACTTCCTTTCCAGCATCATTTTTGCAGGAGGCATTTGCAGTACACACTACCAAACACTAGATTCCTGCAGAACATTTGTCAGTTCTGCTGGCTCAGATTGCCCTGCTAGGATCTCAAAGTGAAGAACATGACATGGGGCTCCTTCAGAAGCAGTTTCTTCTCAGATGTTAAGGACATGCCTGTGAAACCCTGAGTGCTGTTTAAGAAGTATTCCACTACTAATGAAAGTGCTCAGTTAAACTGTGACACCTACAGAGGAAAGCCTTCCTGCAAATGGATAAAGGGTTCCCAGAGCATCCCATAAAATGAGAAATTCCTAATGCTGACCTTACTGCAACTTGGGAGAAGTGCTGCTGAGCTCTGCTGGTGTCCTTGAATGTTATTTTCTTGCCACAATAGAAAAAAAAATCCTAGTGAATAACTTTACCCCCTTTCTCTGAAAAAGTTACAGCCTCAGCATAGGCCAGAAGCAAATATGTCTCTCAGAACTCATTCCTAAATTATCACTACCTCTCTTCTAGGTGAGCACAGTGCTCCACATGCTCTTATTTCTTATAGTTGGTAACAGGATACACCGGCTCCAGGACATTTCCAGCTCAGCATAACTGCACATGATAATTGCCATTTTCTTTAAAACATCCATCAGCACTTCAGTAGATTATCGGGCTCACAGCTGAAATAACAGAATGCAGTTGCTTCCCAAAGGACACAGAGAGTGTTAAAATATGACATTGCTAAGTGGCAAATGACAAAAGACAACCAAGGGAATGAAAACTGATTCACACCACTGGAATGAAAAAACTGCAGTCACTGCCAGCATGCTGAGATCCATCAGAGACCCTAAGGCGTGTGCTCCATAGGAATATGGCTTCTCCCATGCAATGCCCGGACTCTGCAGTGGAGGGATGGTCCTGCCGTGTCCCCAGGCTCAGCGCCACGGCTCATTGCCACCTGGTGGCTGAGAACGTTTAATACAGCCCAGCTTGACTCCGGGGCTTTGCATCGTTTCAGGAGGGTATTCCTAGGTTTACTCCCTCTTACAGATCAGCCCCTTCCCGTGGTATTGCATGGGAATGCATTAAACACCCAGAGCAGCAACTGCAACCGCAGCTGAATTTCTGTTTCCTAGAAATGTCTAAGGTAGCATGTTGCTAAAGCGATTCCCTGATTCCAAAGCAATGTGAAATCACAGCGTAAGTTTCCAGCTAAGAATGACATGCAGCTAAGCACAACCACCTGAACTGGAACCTGCACCTCAGCAGTCGCCTGATGCTTATGTTTCATCACAACGAAAAATATTCTAGATTATTCAAAATAAGGTCACAGTCATTTACTAAGAGACTTTCATCTCTGCTCTGCATATGGCTCACTAACTTTAAATTAAAGTGAAAGAAAAAAATTGTACAGGCAAAAAATGAGCTCCATTTTTATCATCGCCTGAATCTTGACCCTTAGAATCCAACACCGCTTTCTTACAGCATCCTAAAAATTACTACACACCCCTTTGCATCTGTATTTCTCAAGCTGGCCTACCCCTAACCCACCCCATCCAAAACTGGGCAGCTGAATAGTTGTGGCCAGACAATTGCCAGTTCAGATGCCAAAAAAATGCCCTTTAAAAGACAAAGCCAGATGTGAATACCGAATTGTCCAAGTGCCCAAGTGAAAATAATAAAATTATAGGCTTGAGCTTGCTCCACCCATTCATTTTGGGCAGAACTTGCCTAGAAAAGTTAATGGGTTTGACCTGAGTTTCAAAAGATGAAGCTAGATGATGTGGAGCAGAGTCTTTGATGTCAGAAAAGTTATGCCTGATTTACCCCAGACAAGCCAAAGTTAGAATCTAGCCTGGGGGTAAAAACATCTTTTAAGTCACCCAGGCTAGTCCTCTCCTGTGCAGGTTTGTAGTTGCACCACAGTGGCTGTTCTCCTTTTTCTGTGTATTTTTGGAGTATTTCATTGTTTCCTCCTGACCACAATGGAGGACAGATGCTCAGGGTCACAATTATCATGGGACAGTGAAGGGAGCTTTTCTTACAGACTTCTCATATGCACCCCCTTTTCCTGCATTCTGTTCCAAGTGTTTACATCTTCAGCTCAGCAGAACCAGGGAAACCCACTGGGTGGGATAACCCACATTTTCTCCAAGTCTGGAAAGTCAGTGAGTAGATCTGAAGTAAAAAACCATGAGAGATGAAGATACAGGTTGTATTTACTTTGGTGATCTTGAAAATTGGGATTCTCCTGCCAGCCAGAGGGATTAATGCAAGCCTAACCATTCAGGGAAGGAATATATTAGTGACAGAAGGGGTGATGAAGTAGGGGTAGAAAAACCCCCTAGATTAAGTGAATAGAAAGCAAGTTCATTATTGGTTTTGGCTGCCAAAGTATCTTCCTCTACCTGCCCCTGCTGATAATTTAGTGAATTACATCCCACAGTGTTTTCTTTCTCCCTGTGGAACCACTCAGAGAATTTACTTTCCTTTGCCTTGAAGCACCAGCTCAGTGCAGAAAAGCCGAGTGTGCTGAAAAAGGCTTTCAGGCACACACTGGCAGATGTACAATTGTTGGTCACAGCACCTGGGACCCAGCTCTGGTCCTAAAGCCTTTTGAAGGCTGCTTGGGAGCTGCACTGAGTGGCTGCACTGAGCACATTTCCCTGGGGCTCAACAGAGAGGCACTGAGCAGGCTGGGAAACCTCGAGTCAGACACCAAGAATATGACTGTGAAAGGCCACGAGCATCCTGTCCTAATGTCGACATTAGCCCTGCCTGGAGCAGAGGAATGGGACTAAATCACTTCCTGAAATCCCTTCCAACATAAATATTCAGAGATATTACCAACATCTTAAAATTTCACTTTTTTTTTTAAACATTAGTTAGACACAAATAGCGGAACGGAACCTCTCCAGAAATAAGCTGTGCACTATTAATAAGCATACTGTAATAAAAACTTTAAGTGAGCCTTAAGTGACCATTAAACACATAATAATGCACTTTCCTATAGACAGCAATGAAATTGAGCACTAAACACTACAGGCAGAAGAAAATCATTTAGCATAGATGCCTTGAAAGTTCATTATTAAAATAAAAACAAAGGACATTTGTTCTCTCTGCATGGGGTGCCACATGAAGAACTCATTCCCACATTTCTACTAGACACTGGTTTAGCTGAAATTACCTCTGTGTTTGGGAGACCAGAGTTACATATAAAGCTTCTCAGAAGCTGCAGGACAGATCTTTGCCTAATAGAGAATGGTGTAGTAAGCTCACATGCTTTGTTTGCAGCTTTTACAACTAGCAACACAAAACACTGCTTAGAAAATGAGGAAGTAATACTGTAAAGAATATTGTTTTCTGGCCAGGTAGACAAAGTTCCTTTTGTGACACCATAACCTTGATTTGTTTGCTTTAGTACTGTTTTGAGCTCTGCAGCTCTGTGTTATCAGACTTTTCCAATGATTGGTGTGACTTAGAGCATTCCTGCTTCAAGCACAGATTCATGGATGAAGCCTGCTATAGGAAGCGGAAAAGTCTATCATCAGTTTTCTCAATTAATGTTGCTTTGCTTCATCCACAACACAAGCTAGTCAGTAAAATCTGCTTCCCAAAATGGGTGGACACCTGAGGGTGGGAATGGACTATACTATTTATCTTAATCAGGCAAAACTCATCTGCCTCAGCCAGAAAGGCCAGTATTTCTGTGACAGAAGTTTCAGATATACACCCCACCCCTAACAACCAAAAGTTTCTGCTGACACTGAGCTACATAAAATCTAAGAACAAGTTCTTTCCATTTTCAATTTGATCAGCAGATGCACCAAACTTTCTCCCCCATGTGATGTCTCCCCATAGGTCTACACCAAAAGTGAGGTGATGTACCTTGCACTTCCAGCCTCTTGGTGCTCCTTCTATAGTCTAAGTCCAAACTAGCCTTAATAAATAAATATTTCCAGTCTTGCTGCCTTCTCTGTGTCCTCCCCAAGTGCAATGACATCACAGCAACAGCTCCCGGCACTCTGAGATGATGGGAAAGTATAAACAGTGCTCCATCTGCAGTTCATTTGCTCTCGCTGAAAAAGGGACCAAAACAAGCTCTTGACTGATGGTTGGTTTCCACAGTTTGGTGGCAACAGCTCTGCAAATGAACTATTTCAGGCAGGAGCTGGTGGCAGTTATTTGATAAAACACAGCAGTGCTGATAATACATGAGGGTTTTTTTAATGTGGGCTTTTTAAATGATAGGATTCAAGGACAAACTTGTCAGGTCAAATCTGCCCCAGGTGCTGAATGTGTAAAAGCTGAGAGGTAGAGATTACTGCAGGGAAGATTAATGGCACTATTAACATGACTCTGTGGAGATACATAGTTCTGCTCAGAGGAAAAGTTTGGGTTGCAGGCATAGTAAATGAAATCTGGGTATGCTCTAGGCATATTTTTGTTCCCTTCTGTGTACAGAGATGTTTTATTTCAGAGTTATTCAAATATACTCAAGCTGTATATGTGAACTTTAAAATTTACCACATTTTAAAAATTCTTTTAGCTAATGAATCAGTTACAAGGTAAAATCAGCAGAGGTTTGCATCAAAATATCTTCAATTTAACATTACCCAGCTAACCTGTACTGAAAGTGCAAAATACAGCAACACGTACAGCTGCTCCCTGCAACAGAACATGTTTTCCATGCTGCTGCAATGAAATCAGTGTGTGATATTTTCAATTATTACAATTTCAAATGTGTAAAAATGAGCTCTGATCCTCTTCAAGAAAGCCATTCTATAGCTCATCAGGTGTGAAGTACTCCTGTATAGAGAACATGCTTTTTGTGTCAAACAATAAGACTTGAAGCCATTGTGGACAATATTCTTCCCTTCTGAAATCAGCAAAGGCTCTTCTCATTTCATTACTTGCCTCATTTACATTGGCTGAAGGGATGGCACCCAGGGGAGGCAGGGCCACCCAGAGAGAAGGGCAAAAAGTTTTTTGTCCCCCTGACTTCAATTCATCCTTCATTTACAGCTGATCCTGTTGCTGCCAACACTGTCAAGAAAAATTTTGAGATCTGCTAAGAGGTTTTAGCTCATCTCTCTGTCATTCAACAATATCAGTTTCAGGGACAAGAATCAGTTTTGGGGAAAACTGAATTGTGAGAACACTACCCAAATGTTCCTGAGTTTAATGCAAAGTTCACTGAGTTATTTTTCAGTCATCCATGAGTTTCCAGAGATGGATAAATGATTCAGTCAAAGATAAACATAATAAATTTTGTAATCTGTTGAATAAAGGAGCCTTCTTTTTTTTCCTGATCAGGGCCTGAGGTTCATTTGGGGTTAGTGGAATTGCACTGTGGTTAAAGCACTGCATATCACCAGAGCAACATCCTGTTCCCAGGTCAGCCCATGAGGATTGCTCCCTGCAATGGCTTTGCAAAGTTCCTGCATATTCATGAGCTTTATTCTCTTCAGATTAGGCTGAACTCTTGCACTAACTCTGGAGACCAGGCTGTGAATATGCAGTACTCAGATTTCCCATCTGCAAAATGGCTTTCTTTACATCACAGAGGCATGAGAAGCATGAATTAAAATACTTCCCAGGTAGGGAGGGCTTTTGAAGAAAGGGGTATGTAGGGGCTGTGCAAATTCACCCAGTGTGTGCAGGGGTTCTCGTGCCTTTTTCCCCCACTAGAAGTTCCTGCCATGTGATGTGTCCATAATTGTATGCCAGGACTACTTTTCATTGAAGCTGCTTCTATTTCAGAATATTATAGGAAGGTAAAGAAGGAGCCTGTTGCTCATTAAAGTTCAGTGCTGCTTCTCCAATTATCTCTCAAGTACCTTGCAGAGCTCCTAACTGAAAGCATGAAGTTCTGTACTAATTCATTGAACTGTTTATTTTAGAGCCTTTTATTCCTTCTTTTTGCAGTGAGCAATGGGAATTGCATCTTTTGTTTTTACTAAACCTGTATTCATAATGGCAACCTGGATATAGTCTCTCCTCTCCTGCTGGTAATTGATTGTTGCAATCCCCTTGGACACACAGGAAAGGAAGGATGAATGAAGGCTGTGACAATATTAAGCCCTGTGTCATGTTTTGTCTGGGTATAAAATTTCAGGAAATCTGCTAAAACCCAAAATGGCTGAGAAACTCCATCCACCTCTCCTTTCCTCATAATTATTTACATGGAACCATCAGGAGACAGCATGTCATAATAGCCATTCATTCTTGCAAACCCCAAACAAGGAGAGAGCTGAGCCAGGACTAAGTCAAACATACAGAGAAAGAGACAAGTACATCTGGCTGGGAATAAACAGCCAGCCTTTTGCTTCCTCTCCTGGAAACCTTCTTGACTTTTGTTCTATCTCAGTTTATCCTCTCAGAGATGGAATGGCCTGCTTTGGCATTTGTGTAGCAGCTCAAAGCATCCTCAGATTTGGGTGTCATTAAAAACTTAAATGTTCAAAAGCAGAACTGATTTTCAGAGCTGACAATCCACTGCTGTATAGACAAGCACAGGCTGTAGGAAAGAATCCTGATTGTATAATCAGTTCTCCATCTACAAAGCCAACACCAACAGGGGTGAGAATGATGAGCATTCCTCACTGCTCTTCTAATGTTTGAAGCACCCTGCATCGTTATGAAAGAGAGCTTGGGGAAATGTACACAACAAATTGATTCAAACTGGAAATGCTGTTTGCCTCCAGAACAGACTTGGGGAATTAATGTTAGAAACCTTAATTTATTTTATCTGTCTCCATGCCATGGTAACTTGCTGTGTATTTTTAAGTACAATAAAAAGTTCAGTTTATTCTTCTCTGAAGTTATTCTAATGGAGTCAGTCATCCTCTTTCAACAAAATTGCAACAGAACATCACAAAAACATTTACTGGGGAGCTGAAGAATGGTAAACAGAGAGAGGCTTAGGAATTAATGGTAATATTTGTCATATTTGTCATAGATGAGTAGGTACATTCAGTTATTTCTACTGACTCCTCTAATCCTAAACTTATGTTCCAGACAGAGTTCTCAAAGATATTTTTACCAAAAGGAATGAATTTTCTCAAAATTCACTCAGTCACATTAAAAAACTTCATATAGAAAAAACTGTTACAGAAAGGTAAAACAAAATTAAATTTTATCTAATGTTTTAAAGAAAATGGTTTCTCTGATGGTAATTGGTTATTCTACAATTAAGTCAAATACAGCAGAAACAGGAGGAGTATTTACAAGGTAAATGCTACTAGAAAGATAAAATTTAAGTAGCAGTGGTAGCTTTCAGTGGTCGGTATATGGCTTTTATTTTGTTAATTACAGTCAGTCAACTAGCATTATCTCACAGAAATTAAATTTGAAATTTTGTATTTTTTTTTGTAATTTTATGTTTCTTACTTATAGCTCTCAGCTTTCTCCTGGCTGAGGGAAATGAGCTTTCTTACAGAAAGAATTTCCAAAGGTTTCCATAGCTCACAAATCCTGCAGCAGCAGCTCCATGTCTGCTCAATTACTCTACAGTTTAACTAAAACAGCATTTCAAGAGAAGGTGAGAGTTTGCTTTTGCAGATTTCCTCTGCACATCTGCCCAGACTAAATCCAGAGTTCTTTTGCTTTTAGCACATAGGCTTGGAAATAAAAAGCTTGATATTCAGAAGGTCACAAAAATGAGTGTTTTTCTAGAACCAGACCTGTGTGGATAGGCATTCACATGTACATAACTCTTCCAAATTTGAAAGAGCTCCCAAAAGTGTAAAATTAGGAACCTTTTTTGTCTGGTGGCCTTGAATGAACTGGGCTTGCCCATAAACAGGGACCAAAGACAGAAGTTAACCATATTGGGAGGTTTTATATTTTTTGTGTAAGAAAACTTATCTTTCAGCTACATTTACCCACCTCAAACAATGAGATCACCACAAATGTATCTGCCTTGCTCTGGGAGTAAATCAGACACTATTTATATCCAGAGCTTTGAATTTTTACTGCCTAGTAACACAGGACAAGACAAAGGAGATAAAAGAAGGAGAAAATAGTTCATAGCTTTCTGATAGTTGGTGCCTTTTCCCCATCCTGGAAAGTTTCACAAACAACTGTTGCTCATTGCTTCATTGGTTTGAGATCTCATTCTGAAATCAGTGATTTGAAATTTGGCTTGAAGACACTTCCCAAATCCAGTACTTAAGCTTTAATGATGCAAGAGTAATGAAAGGGCAGGCTATGCATAGATTATGGTAAATAAATAATATGATGTGCCAGGAAAAATGTGGAAGAGAAGTAATGAAAGACAAGCGTTCTACCAGGATTTAGTGAGTTCCATCTCAGATTGGCACTAGCACAGTGAAGTGCTCCCACTACAAGCTCGAGCAAAGCTGCAAGGAGCAAAGCTGTGAGCTTTTCTTTTGTAACTGAAAATGTTTTGAGAAGTTAACTTTTCAGGAATTTATCATAATGAAGAAAAACTACATTTCCCTGCTTGCACTTTCTCATTGTGCTTTTAATAAATTAAGGTAAATTATTCCAAATAGATATTTTTCTGAGGATTTTTTTTTCCATTTAGGGGGAAAGAGAGACTGTTCTGAGAAGGATTTAGTGCCTGCATTCAAGCTGTGCTGCTGGAAAGGGTTAGTAGCAAGTGAAACAGATCTCAAATGTCAACTCATTCTCTTTATGTTTCATTGTAGTCAGGCTTGGGTAAACCTGAGCAAATTGAAGTGTGTGCATACACACACCCTTCTGCTTATGGAATGTAAAACTCCAGGAGAGCTGAAATATTGTGACAGAGAACAAACACAGAATTGTATAAACAGATTTCATTGCACTTGGTAGTCCTCAGCTAAAGCTTTCGTGTATCCACATAGTGCCAGCCCCAATAAAGACAGCATTTAACAAAAGTGAATGCAAAGTCCAAACCTAGGATCCAATTACATTTTAATCTATAAATAAACTCTGTATGCAAATATTTCATTGCTAATCTGGGCACAAAACGCTCAAGATTCGACCCTCTTGCTCAGTTTTCTGCAGATCAAAGAATGCCCTAAACTTTGTCATTATTATTTTAAAATTCTCTTAATTAAGCTCAGAACAAGCTGCAGCTAAAAGGCCATAATTTAAGTGCTGTAGACCATGGAGATGCAGCTCTGAGGAAAAGTGTGTTTTTATGTTGCTAGGGGAACCCTTAACGTGCTATGGCACCAGGAACATTTGGAAAAACAAGAAATGAAGCAGAAGTAAGTATTCGGTAATGAAAAACACGAGAAGATTAAATCAAGGTCTAGAACTCCAAAAGAGGGAGAGCCTCAGCATTTTAAAGAGTCTTTTAGAAGAGTGGTATAATGTCTGTTTAAAATATTTATTTAGAAAAGTTATATTTAGCTATTTCAAGGGAAAAGTTAAGACCTGAATTATTGCCAGAGATTGCTTAAATTAAAGGATTAATGGTGCTCTGAAGAGTCTCAGATGTCTGATGTCCAGTCCATGGAAAGGTGTGGACTGGGATGTTCCACAACATTTTCTCAGAAATCCAGAAATCTACAAAATGTTTTCTGAGAAAACATTTTTCTCAGAAATTCAGAAATCTGAATTTTTTTAACTTCAGAATTTGTTATAAATCCGATCTCAAGAAATCTGTCAATCTTCTATGCATGGTTGTGCCATTTTGTACAGTAACCTCCCAGGGCAGTACAAAAATAACTTTGAACTTAAGCCCAAACAAAGACTTTGTCCATTTGCTATGATTGAAACCACTGCTCTAGACCAGAACCAATAGTTATGGGTCAGGGGCTCAGCTGAGCAGTGCCCATTTATACCCACGGAGAAGATAATCCATGAAAGATGGAGAAATTAATGTCAAGTAAACAAGTTTTTGTACAGCTTGAGTAGGACTGTGTGAATAATTGAATTTTTGGCCAACTGATCACACTGTTTCACTTAGTGTCACTGAAGTATTAAATGAATATAGCTAAACTTAATCTCAAACATAATTTGGTATTCAAAATTACACTATCTAAATTTTGAAACAAAACATTTTGACCAGTCTCAGAGCAATCTACTTGCTTGGGTCAAAATTATTTGAATAGGGTCAAAATTATTTGAATAAACAGTCTGAGGTAACTTCATCTTTTCACTGCCTTGCATATATTTTGCTGCATATATTTGAAAATGTTACCAAACAGATTGGCAGGAAAGCAATCCTGATTCAGATGTATTTTATACCCAAATGATTGACATAATATATGTTTAATCATACAGGAACTGAGCACTGCTTGATAGAAATCTTCCTGTCTCTCACAGCATCCACAGAGCAATGCTAATTTACACCAGATGCACATCTGGCCTGGCCTGTGTAAAGAAGCTGTTGAGGTGGAAATTTAATATTTAAACTCGTACAAACCTACAGACTTCTGCACTAAAATTAAATTTGGGTAAAGGATTAGTTACTACTTTCATTATCTACTAACAGAGGCACATTTTTACAGCAGACAGAAATGGCAAATAACTGGAATCAATATTTTTGCTGCTAATGCAGTGTCAATGTCATTACACCCTGCAAGTATTCAGCTCTAAAGTGGGTGAGTGACTTGGCTAAACATGGTGACAGTGACCCAGCACCCCAGGTTTCCTCCCTTCTTTTTTACAAAAGCTGCACAAAGCCACATACACTAACTCTTTACAGAGAGATGAACTTCAATACAGCACAATGCCCTTAAGAAGTCATAAACACCAAAAATCAGGGAAGATGAGAATAGAAATATTTACCACATCAGGCTTTTTATGAATCAAGGGTTGATGAAGATACTTTTGGGACCAAGGCTTGAGCTTAGCAAGTTTTCAAAGAAAAATAGCTTTTGCATCAGTCCCTTTTCCTCTCTAACTCCCCCATTTCTGCTGATTTTTCTTCCTTCTTCTGCTTCCTTCCTTCTTCTTATCAGAATGTAAGAGGGAATGTAAAAGTCAGTTCAAATACTGACTTTTCTTCTTTGTTTTCAAAAAGTGGGACTAGTCCTGAGGGCAGGTGACTGGTGCCCCCTCAGTGACTGAAGATGATGTAGAAGAGCAGCATGGTTGACTCCCTATTGTCCTGCCTTTGCTAAGCAGATTTTATCCTCCCCACCCTTAATGGGGTTTGCCTGGCATTGCTGCTGATGGGGCTGAGGGGTCACAAGTTTTAACGTAAGACCTGAAAAAGATAAACAGAGTAATAGAATATTAAGCAGCCATGTGGTTTTCCTTAGCTTCCACCTGACATTCCAGATATTTAATTCAATTTCTCCAGTTTTGGCCACTGCTGGGAAGCGTGATGGAACCGAGAGGGATCACCGGAGTTTTTTCAGTCCTTGCCTGACCTGAGGCACAGCAGTGTGAGAATGTGCTGGAAAGTCCTGTAGAGAGCCAGAGGATACAAGGAACAGTCTAGTGCATCTTCACCCCCACAGCACTGAACACCTACAGTATTCTCCTCACATTATTATCCTTGGATTAGTCTGACCTTTTTTCCAATGTGATGCCTGTTGGGTAATGGGGGCATTTAGACAACAGCTCTAATCAGCCTTAGAGCTCCTGCTTTTCTCTGTAATAGTCTCTGAATGGCACTGCTTCCATCTCCACCTTCAGTGCACTCTGAAAAAAATACATTGTGGAAGGATGGTGGTGGGAGAAACAAATGGCATTCACCATCAGCAGGAAAGGAATAATTCTGAAGATATTTATTTGTTAATCCATCTCAGTCTCTATGTGCTGTGTTATTGCCTGCCCAATGAGTGAGCCCATGCAGAATTAAGAACAGATTTCCCAGAGCTTAGGGATGAGGCAATGGTGCACTGGAAGTGTGAGCAGCACGACTCTGAGTGCTGCAGGACCTGCACATGCCACACAACAAATTGTTTATGCACTTTCAACAACAACAGCAGCCGGAATTTTTTACAGGGGGATGGTGAAATGCTGGAATATGAGTGGTGTGATGTCCTTTCTTAAGAATGGATTTGAGTAAAAGACATCAAAGCACAGACAAGGACTTCATTCTGTATAAATACCCCTTTGTAACCACATTTGAAATATCAGCTGTTACTATTCTTTTTGGTTTAATAACTTTTCCTTAGATTTTAGGCCAGCAACTAAGTAATTAGCCCTAGATTTGATAAGGGATCTTCTAGCACATATCCCTATCAGTTTGTCCCTCATGACCAACTATCAGGGAACATTCAGCACAACCTGACTTCACAATTACAGAAACCTATTTGGGAAATTAAAAAGCAGTCTATGCCCTTATTTCATTAAGATGTATTATTTTCATGGAGGTCTGCAAAAAACCATTGAAATATTCATGGGGAAATGTCTTTCCTTTTGGATGTTTTGAGCAGTTATTATTCCGTTAGGAATAGCTATTGAGCATGAGCAGCATTCAAAGCTCCTTTTTAAACAAATCCAAAATATTTCACCATAATACTAGAAATTCTGTAACTCAAACCTGATAATCCTTTATCAAAAAATTATGGAATGATCCTGATTATGGAAGATTTCTGCCAAACAAATAGAATAAAATAAAAAACATCTACAAAAATTATAAAGCAGATTTGACCTTGTAGACCATTTGGTTAATTTTTCATGGTATTTTCCCATATTTTTATGCTTCATTAGTCCCCATGACTATGGCTTGGGGAAATCTGTGCCCAAGGCCATAAGAAAGAGTATGAAATAATGAATCTAGGTCATGTCAGTGGACAGGACCAGACAGGAAATCTATGTGAAATGCACCCAATTTAGTAGAGTTTTCAGCACCTTCTATTATTGAAAGCTATGAAAAAAGCAGTAAGTTACAATTAAGTTACATTCTGGCAGATTAAATATGCAAACTGGACACTCAGTACTCTCACTCTCAGCAGATGGCTAAAGCATTGCCAGACAAGCCACATAATATTCTTTTTATTTGGTATTTCCAGATCCTCTGAAAGAGATGTCTTTGCTATTTAGTAGCAATATGCCCTGTGGAAGATTTTCCCCTAAATGGTTAAGAAGGAAAACTGTCTCCTCTGAAAAAACAAGCATTTGCTAGAGGTACTGAGAAAATGGCTCTCCAGTTATCTGAACATAATTCCAAGAACCAGTTCCAAAGTTTGGATAGTGAACCTTGTGTATTGTCTAACAGCTTGGTTCATTCATCTATTTCAAAGCATACATTTCTTAGAAAAGACAATATCTTGTCCTAGTTTATTATAATATTGCCATAAATCACAAGAGATTGCTTTAAAGAAAAAAGGCACAAACACAAATGAGACATCAGGCCTAAGCAGGATTTTGCTCTATATTCTATATTTACACAGCAGCTATACTATAAACACTAAGTACGCAATTCCACAACCCTCAAAAGAACAGGCAAGTGATCTGGTTTTAATTTTAGGTTTTCTACATTTATATCTGGGAACTGTATACTTCCAGGAATTATGGGTTAAGTTGGAGGAGAAGCAGGAGCAATTTACTTTGCCAGTTTAAAATAGAGTTCACTGATTTCATGAATAGTTTCTTTTTCACATGCTGAGACTTCTCCTGAGGGAACAGCTCACTGATACACTAATGACAACAGGAGCAAGATGCCTTCCTACAGTGTAAAGTCAGAACAGTAATGACTAGATATAAAAATTTGTAATTTAATGCTTTGAAAGGACAATCATTCTGAAAACATATTTCCAAAATACATCTGAAAAATAACTTGTCCTTTTCTTTTATTCATTGTTCCTTGAGACTCATGGCACTGTGTTTTATGGTTGCTCAACTCCAGGCATAAACATTTTCCTGCTGAAAAACTGGCTTTTTTTTTGGCAAAAAGCATAAGCCAAAGCCAGTGTGGAAAGGATCTCCAGCATGGATCCACTAAAACAGTGCACTGCATCTTTGCAAGTGACAGCAGCAGTGAAATATCATAAACATCCTTCCTCCTGATCCAGTGTTGCTCCACATGAGTTGAGATTGTACATGAGGTATAGGATATTCATCATCAAAGCTTGGAATTGTTATTGTATATTTTTCAAAACCTATGAATAACTTATCAGCTGCTAAATTGATGGCTTCTGTGCCCAAATTTCACTCTATACTTCTTTTGGTCCAATTAATACCAGTGGCGATGGTAGTGCCAGAGGAAAGGAAAAGCTGTGGAACAGCAGCTCTGGCAGAAACAGACACAGCAATAAGGTGACAATGGATGCAGGGAGCAGCCAGCACTAGGCTTGCTGCACAATAAAAAACAGAAAGAGTTTCCATAGGACATGGAAAAACTCCCAAAGAAATATCTGTTAGCAGAGAGCAAAGAAGGTCAGCCAGGACCTCCAGGATCCCTATTTATAAGAGCCTACCCATGAGTTCTCATCTGTGAAGGTGGCTGTTTTTAATAGGAATGACAGACAAAGGTCTACTCATATCACACAAAGAGATTTGTGTACACAAAAGTATCTTCTGGGCTTCCTTTTCTTTTTCCCAGAAAGTTTGGAGTTTTGAGCTGTGCAAGATGGATGAATGAGGATGTGGTCTTGTCTTTGGAGTTTACACTGCTCAGATTAAACTGAGGATATTTTCCAAAAGCATGTGTTATGTATTTAAGAAGAGAAGTTCACTGTGGGGTGATAGAGATCAACATTTTTTTTCCTGGAAGAAGCTTTGTTTAGTTTCCATTAAGTAATGAGCTGCTAAAGGATTTGCTGCTACAAGAATCTGAAAAAAAAGACACCTTAAACACACTACAGCAAAGTATTGTCCTGTGGGACAATTCCATGGTAAAAATTGGTGCCAGTAGGCATTCCATCACTGAAATATCAACTAGAAATAGCTAAACATTGAAAATTTGTTCCAGAAACATTCTTGAGAAAATTGTTTTCCTGAAATACATAATCATGCTTATTTTTTTACATTCCAGTGTTTTTACTGGTTTGGTAGTCTTGACAGGAGGCATGAATCACAAACTTACAAGCAGACAGCACTTTGCACTCTTTTCTTGTGGAAAATTTGGGCCCTAGTGGTTTTTGCAAGATAGACCAAGAGAAGATGCAACAGGAAGATTACTTATTTGAGTTTCATTTATATAAAAATGAGAAAATTGGATACTTCTATGGTTAGAGTTGTAATGAAAGTAGTGTTGTCAAAAATATGCTCTTTATTCTTTACTTAGCAATGTAGTAATTTATTTAATAGAAACAATTATTTTAACTGGAATACTCTATGAAGTGTGCATGACTGAGAAGAGAGGGGCGGTAGAGTCAGCTGAATTTCATTCAGAAGAATTGTTGGTCAATATACCACCCAGCCTTTATACTATAGAAATCTTCTCTTTGTTGCAAAAAGATAACCAATGTCAGCCCATATGAAATTTTTCTGAGTGCTCAATATTCACAGTTCAGTATCTGAGTTGTTTGCTCAACTTAGTTCCTTGATATTGTTTCCTGTTCCTGACCGGATAGCCTTCCGGACTAAATTTGTTTCAAATACACTCCATCTCATCATGAAACTAATCTCAATTTCAAGTCCTACAGTCACTTTCTGCAAACATATTGTCACAAGAAGCAAATAAAAATGAGTGCAAGCATTTGCTGGGAAAAGGATGAATATTTTCCTGTAATGCTGTTGCATTGCTCCAATCATCCAGTCTCCCGTAAAATATACCAGCAGTAAAAAAGTGATAAACAATTGGCCAACACTTATCCACTTATTTAGAAACAGTTTCTTGGTGAAGATTTGTGATTAAGACTGTGCATGTGTCCTCAGCTGTAAGGCAGGATATGTGTTTTATCCAGCCACACAAGAAGATCTCGTCTTTAGTTCCTATTTGTGGAAGTAAATTGGGCACGATGCCAAGCCATAGCTCCTTGCACACACACTGCTCTCTGAAACCAGCTCTGGGTTGGGGCTTACAGGAATCCTGTAGGGCCATAACAGCAAGCACGAGAACCAACCCCAAACACCAAAACTCCACCTAGAATTCTGTTTGCTCCAGACTTGCTGGAAGCCCTCAGATTTCAGCTCAAACAAACTGCAGGGAGCAACAGGTTGACAAAATAAATCAGGCTGGCTTCAGATTTGCATTTCACTGGAATAGCTTGGCCCTCAAGACACTCATAGGGAAGACATCAGGTTTCAGGGATCCATGCTGACAGCCTAGCGTTCCACACTGGAACACTTTTCAAGCAGTTTGAACAAATAACTTGGCAAAAAGAATCCAGATTAAAAGAGCTCTTCCTTGCCAGGGTGTCACAAGAAGCATGGTAACAGACCCAGTTCACTTGTGCTGGAAGTGCAGAGCTCACCAGCTCAGCTTGTGACATTTGTGTAATGGGAACAGTGCTGCTATTTTATCCATTTGCATGAGGACTTTCCTGGGTGAGCACCAGCAAAACATCTGCTGTGAAGACAAGAGATCAAGTTCTACACAAATTTAGTTCAGGTCACTCAATATCACTCCAAAATCTCTCTGCAGGACAGAAAGACAAGTATTACTTGTAAAAGGGCCATGAGTATTTGCACAAAGTCTGGGACTCCTTCACCTCTTGGCTGCTCTAAGGGCTTGCCAACTTGTGGGACTAAACCTGATATTCATATAAGAGACAAGCTGGAGCTGAGATCTCTCTGATTTGACGTGGGGTATACAACTTTCTCCTCCAGAGACAAAGTTTCAACATCTGTCAAAAAAAGTCTGGAAGTACTATTTTTCCCTAAAGGGAGAATTACAAAGTGAGTTAGCTAACACTTAGAAAGGGTTTAGAGTTTCAGGAAACAAAGAACCATGGAAAGGCAGGGTGCTGTGATCCGTTTCTAATGGAATATTTTATCATCCAAAAGTGGCAATTTCCTTACAAGTCAAACTTTGTTCCAGTGTTATTCCACGATATCCTTAAAAACAGACACCATAGGTTTTTCCTTGCATTTCCTACTTCGGCCAGACAATCTTCCCCTCCTTCTGCTTTGGAAAGAATTGAGGACAGTAATGGCTCTGCTTCCACCCTACAGATCACTTGGAGCTTTGCACTTCACACTTGGGCTCCTGTTGTATAGGAAGTTCTAAAGGGGACAGCAAAGAAAGGAAACAGCCCTTCCGAGTTGTGAACTCCTAGGTGAGCTGCCTTTGTTTTCCAGAGTCAAAGCATGGTATGAATGTTCTAAATTAAGAATCAAAGCATTCCATATCTCTGAGTACATGCATAAATTAAAAGTAGGAATTTATAAAATACTTCAAGCCCTTAAACAACAGGAGGACACCACAGCCCATTCCACAGCTTTGGACTGGTCCATTACCATGTTATATACAGTTGGGCATATATCTGATAAACACACCCCTACATAACTGCACTTTTCTTTTTAAAAAAACAGCACTTTACATGTTAAAACAAAGATGTAAGTAGAAGGGGGCAAATCAAAACACCAAATGCAAACACTCATAAATTTTCAGAACTTTGAGATCTTAAAAGAATTTACATTCTGGATCCAAGCATTCTCATACTGACCTTGAATTTACTGGATGGCTGGAGATTTCAGAGTGCATGAAATCCAGTCAGCAAATGCTCCAAGTTTCTAAAATTCAAATACTTACCTGAATTTGAAATATATCATGAATTGTCTTCATACAGTAGAGACAATTTAAGTTGCATTTGGTACCCAACCAATAAATTATGCAGACTTTTAAAAGGCACAAGCTTATACTAAGTACCTCCAGACCATTCAGACCAAAAGAACATTTTTTGGTATTTTAATTGTATATGTGGAAGAAGAAACAAACCAATATAAAACATCTTATTTGAAATGTATCCTTTCAAAGGTTCCCCTGTTGACTGCGTATTAAGCAATTTTTTTTCAAAATTGTATTATTGAGAAATAAAGCAGAAAGTAAAACTATGATTCTTAGATATTTAGCATTCATTAGTGTTATGTCTGTAATACTGTCTCAGATCACAGCAAATTAGGGAAAAAGGATGTCCAACGGGAGTGCAGAGCTGAACAGTTATGTTCCTTATCAAATGGGAGGATGTACCAAATGGATGTTCCACTGGGGTCTGTCCCAGTGCTGGTCAGTGCTTTCACTCCTTACCCAAAGGTCACATCACAGAAGAGGCTTGTTTGACCTAGAGACAAATGAAGTCTGGTCCATTGCCAGCACTTTGGAGGTCAAGAATAGGATTCCACATAGTTGTGACAAACTGGAGATACAAATGGAAAACTTTGTACCTTTTTTGTCTTCTACAAGTGTTATCACCACGCTCAGGAAAATAACCTGCACAGAGAGAAAACGTAGAATAGCTGAGGAGGGAGAAATTCAGACAGAAAAGAGCACAGAAATGACAGCTGAGAGCAGACAGGATGGGAGTTAACAACGTGGTGCTGCTGCCAACACAAAGTGTCATTCTGGAATGTGGACAGCAGACAAGTTTGCAGAGGAACCCTTTTGCTAGAGCAGCACTGATAAGGCTTTAACTGGATTGCTGTGGCTATGTCAGGGACCACACTTCTGGAAGTCCATGGACTGGTCAGACACAGTCCCAAACATAGCAATAAAAATGATGAAGTGATCTATAAATTATGAATTAGGGTAAAATATTGGAAAAGTGGGATATTTAGCCAAACAGACTGAGGAAAGCCTTGATAACAGTCTCTCAGACATGTAGAAGGCTATTTTATGTGTCTGCCGAAGTAACAAGACAAAATTCAAGAAATACTCAGGTCACACCATCATAAACATTTTGTAACACAAGGGCCATGAACAGCAGGAAAATTTGACCGAGGTTTTGTGCATCTCTACTGAAGATTTCAAGGCAGGCTGACAAATATCTGCCAGGAAGCACCCAAAGGTTGCTGCTTTTGCTTTGTATCGGGTGATTTCTTATTCTTTCCAGCCCTACAATCCTGTGGCTGTGTTTGCTCTTTTTCCTGTTTAATTCAAAGCACTAAAAGCTCTGACACACACCACACTGTGAAATACATTTTATGTCAATGAGCCCATAATATGTTTCTGCTCATCCACCTTCTACTTTTACTTTCTGCTGAAGGCAAAA
The DNA here is from genome assembly GCF_022539315.1 of Serinus canaria. Lineage (NCBI taxonomy): Eukaryota > Metazoa > Chordata > Aves > Passeriformes > Fringillidae > Serinus > Serinus canaria. The sequence continues at coordinate 3,870,080 of NC_066317.1, read as the reverse complement.
GACAAATTATTATTGTTCTCATTCACCCTAATTTTTAAATGAAATGTCAGTTTCTCAGTGATGATCTAGAAACTGAAAGGCTCAAGTCTGGGGGATGTCCTGTGGGATTGTGGTCCTAACTCAGATAGAAAATGAAGGTTAAAAAGCAAACACATACTTGCTGTTTCAGGAAGTGTGTCAGTGTCTGGCAGCTTGTTCTGAAGGCTCATTATCTTGTATGGAGAGACTGAGCTGTACGTGTTTCATTCAGGCAGAAAGACAACAGAAAATTAAAACCTGAACACTGCCATAAATATCTCCAAAACATTGTTTGTTGTTTAATTTACAATTTCAGATGACTGGTACAGCTCAGACTGAAAGGACAGAAATGATGCAAATAACCACAAGAACTAAGAAATGCCAACAATGGTATTAATCTTTCTGTGGAGATTTTCTGGAAGCTTCATAGAAAAGTTGGATTGTAGGGAAATATATACTTTTTTTTTTTTAACTAGGCTGAGTTTTACATTAAATGTTCATCCCCAGCTCATTTGGAGCTATTATAGGGATTAGGTGAAAGGCATGTGCTGTAATTACAAGACAAACCATGCCAAGCCAACATGGGCATTGTTCAGCAAGTCATGCCAAATGACATCCCAAGCACACAATGTGGAGAGAGGATTTGCCAACAATTTTAATTTGTGAGAAATTGTCCCAGTATTTTGTTTCACTTTGATAGTAAAATGTTTTTAAAAAATGTCAGCCAGTTACACAGGGGCTGGCTGCAGTCCAGGGGTGAAACTGTGATGAAGAGGGCCATTAGTGAAAAATGCCAAGCTCTGAGTTTCATGTCATTAATATTTATGACACAGTGTGAAGAATCTTTTTGAAATGCCACTCTGTGTGTGGGTTGGGGTGAAGGAAAAGAGGGATGCTAGGGAAGGAGAGTTACAGTATTTATGCTAAAGTGTGCAGGCATCTTGACACAGAACAAAGCCTTTGACAGACACGGGGTAGCAGTAATTAGTCTAATGTTTGGATAGTTACACTTTAACTGACCCCTGATTTTAATGGCATAAAATCCTAAAAATGACTGTTCTGTCAAGCTGCCAAGTAAAATGCATTTAGATGGGTATTTGGAAACCAAATATAATTTTTAACCATCACCTATTATTTTGGGCAAATCGCCTGAAGTGGACTGAACTTCAAATACTTATGCCAGCCTGCTCATCCTGAAACTCTGTTGTGATTTCAGGCAGACAATATGTTTTGTTCAGTACAGTGCTATAACTCCTACCAGTGCCTGCTGAAGCCCTGGTTCCAAAGAAGACAAGTTCCAAAGTGACAAATTCCTCCCTTTGCAGAGAGTGGGAAAGAAACCGTGCTGCCAGGGAGTGCTGCCCATAACCCTTCCTGGGTCACAGGTGGTGGTGAGGCACTTTCACATCCAGAACTTCCATAAGCAATGGGGTTTGTGCACTTACCTTATTCAGATTCAGAATCTGGGTTTCTCCACAGTGAAACTCTGTCCTGTTTGTGTGAGTGTCCTGGGGTGACAATGCTCTGTGCTTTGTCACATGGCTGAGGTGAGCCCCTCTCATGTTTTTATAAAGTTCACATGAGATTTGCATGAGCTATGTAGCGAGTCCTCGTCTCCCTGTTTTTAATGCAAATTGTCTCCTCCTCTTGACATACATAGTCTGTTTTATGTCCTAACTTAATTCCTACAAACTGCTGTGTTTTTTCAACTTATGTTGTTATGTCAAGAAATAAATGAAGTGCACTGTACACATCATATTTTTCACACAAGTGTCTGGCATGTGTATTGCTTACATAAAAATACAGCATTGTTTAAGGAAGAGAAGAATTTAGAGGGAGCTGGTATAAGAGATCCATTTTTTTTAAGCAGCAATTCTTTGATTAATTTTTTTTTCAGATTACAATATTTCATAGGCTAAAAAGAAAAATCTGCTGTTCAAAACACAGAAAGCCATCAAGTGAAATAAAAGTTACAATTTTATACAAAGGAACACTGCTATTTGTAACACTAAAATATAAAATGAAATACTATTGGAATTAACTGCTGAAAGTTTATTTTAATATGTGCTAAAAGAAACTTGGTCATGCACTCTGTAACCCAGGAAATGTATCAGCTTTGAAGTCACTATCTCCTGTTTCTATTCAGAGAAGGTCAAAGCTAAGGTTCAGCAGGAATCCAGGAACTTTTAAGGCAAGGATGAATTAACTCATTTGGCATGTTGTCCTAAATTATTGCTTTGTAACTATATCCATCTGGAGTGTGCAGTAACATCCAGAAGTTACAGATAGATGATTGTACTTTGCATCTACACAATCAGCCCTGAAATAAATAAGAGCTTGGTTTCTCATTGACTTTTAACTGGTAAATAATGACTGTGGAGAATTTCCTCCTAATGAATTTTAATAGAATCCTCATTAGTGGGATATCCCCTTTTGCACTCCTCTGGAGGCTCTTTAATATATGAAAGTCAATATGACTGACTTTCATACATTTGCCAGGCTCATCTCAGGGTCCATACTGATAAATGCAAAAATGCTTTTGGCCATTCCAAAGAAACCTCAGTGAAGGAGAAGGAGCCCTATTTGACAATCCTAGGAGGGCCATGTTCAAGGGGCAGTGAGGATCACGGCTGACTGGAGGGCTCACCCGATGCTGCTACACTGCAGCAGTGTAATGCTAAAGGGTAGGCTGCCCTGCATCTGGAACTGTTTAGCTTTTAGTGAGCATTTTCTACTGAGCACAGAGATTATCTTATCTCCTTTCTACCTCAGTGCAGCATAGAGACGTGTGTTTCAACACGGTTATTGTTAGTGGCATTGCTACATTCACACAATTGCACCAACTGAATTCCTCGGCATTTGATCCATTTCCTGCAAAGAGAGAAGGTCTTGGACTGCAAACCTAATGAGGGTGACTGCAAGCTGCTCCCAAAGGTGCTGAGCACTGATGATCAGGACATCTCCAAATCAAGAGCTGAGGTGAAGAGTTCAGCTAAGAAGGTCTCTGACTCTCAAGAGCTGTGCACCTCCTGGGAGGCACCGGGCCCCTCCAGCTGCCCCGGCCATTAATGTGAGCTGAGGGTGCTCAGTATTTTGCATAACCCAGCTATAAATGCATTACACTTAACTGCATAATCTCAGGGATAAGGGAACATCTGTCATCCAATAGCAGCAAACACCATCTGCTTTTGTGTCACCATATTCCTACTTACTAGAACAAATGGAGCTCAAGGCACACTGGGCACTGCTTAAGGAAAAGCAAAATGTATTTAGACTTGTTACTTTGCCCTTTTGCACATTTGGAATAGCTATAATGAAAGGCTTTGCTCACAAAAGCTTTCATTAGAGTAATTTGCTCTTTGTTCTTTCTCTGCTATAGTTTCAGAATTATATTGTTTTTCTCTGACCAGCTCATGGAAACTATCCAAACTAGTTATGAAATAACTCACCTCCCATTACTCCCAACCTTAGCTAGAAGCCTACATCCTTTTTCAAGATAATATCAGGAGTCTTTCTTGATGTCTTCATCTCGCGCCCAGAAGAATGGCTGGTCCAACCTTCTGCTTCTCTTTGCTGGCACTAAAAGAAAAGAAATGCAAAGGCGGCGCAGTATCAGGCAACAAATCTTCCCAAAAAGACCTCTGGAATTTTGCCAAAAGAAATTTACAACTGAGTTGGTTTGAACACTTTGTACTGTTCATAATTTATAGTGACTTATTATTAATAATAATAATTTCAATGTCTGGAGGAAAATGAAATTATACTCTCCTGCATTGTGGAGTCAAATTCTAAAGATGTTCAAATTATCTGACTAGATAATTGTTCCTCTTCTGGCTTTTGACTATGACTGTTCCTTCTGTTACTTGATTAAACAGATAGCAGAGCATGTGTCCTAGTCTGAAGTAGGAAATGGTTCTTTAGGAAGCTTTGGGAAATCTATCACTTCTCTCACTACTCCAATGTACTCTAAAGGCAGTTAATGATAACAATTGATGCTGTGCTTTCCAAATTTAGCCCTCAAGGGATTGATGTGCTGAGTGTCCCCAGAAGAGTACTTGAGTGGAAAATCAAACTTAAGGACTGGCATAGAAAAGGATGCTCGAGTAGGCCAAATGAACCAAATATAAACACAGCTCCAAGAACTAAGAGGAAATTAGTGGAGAACTAGAACAGCTCATAAATCTAGAGAAACAAAAATATATTTGTCTGGAATCTTGGAAATCAAATTCAATTTGTATCTAGTGCTTGGCTGAACTTTTCAGACAACATTTTACAATGTTTGTCATTCGCTATACAATTCATACATTTTATTATAATTTATAGAAACAGTTTCTGTTTCCCTAAATATGTACAGAGGCAAGGCCTGTAGACAGGTTTTGCACATATTTAACCAATTATATCCATGCAAAAACCTCCTGAAAGAATAAAGCATTTTATTTGAAATGCCTTTAAGCTCACAGATGAAGCTTTAAAGCGAATATCATGTCTAAAGCCCCAAAGTCTTCAGCAGAGTTCCACATTCACATCTCTGTTCTCACCACAAAAATGAAAAGCGGTGTCTCAAGGTAATGTTTAATATTAGCTGTGTCTCACAACAGCACTTGAGAACCTGAATAAGTGTTCCCACTGTATTCAGGAACTGTGCAATATCTGTAACACGAGGATATCTTGGAGGCTTAGGTTATTAGCTCCTAACAGACTGGGGGTAGGAGGAGAAATAAGCTCTGAGAGATGAAATGTTACAGCTCTATTGAATTCCAATCCAGCAAATGCACAACAGAACATGTTAGCTCCTAAATGATCATGGAAACTGGAGGAGCCTCTGAAGTGAGACTCATGTACTTGTGCGTCATTGTTTAAACAATCTTCTAAGTCTGGAGACTGAAAGAAAGCTTTGCATCTCCTTGCAAGTTGAAAGAAAGTAATAATTTGTTCAAACTCCCAATGAGCACAGCTGGAATAGCCTCCAGTATTTTGCTGCCAACTTTCAGAGCCAGACACTGTGAGGTTTCTCTGGTTTTATCTGCACCACGAGCTGTGGTACAGCATGGACATAATTGAGCTGTTCCTGACCACTCTGCCTCAGCTGCTGAAAACAGGATCCTTATTAGTGCTGACATTAGTGCAAGCTTATTCATCTCACTCTCCCTCCGTTAGATTACTACCATGCTTCTCAGAATGTCTTCTCAGCCTCAAATTAAATTGCAAATTATAATCTAAATTAAATTGTTCTTCTTTCCTGTCTATCTTTGGTTTCAAGGCCGTACTTCCCAAACAAACAGTACCATACGGCCTTGAAAAAAAAGACATGGGGAGAAGCCACTGGCCTTCTTTTGACTGAAAATCAACTGGATAAAAAGGTTTCTGCATGATCACACTTCTAGATAACCATCCTCTAATATTTTTTGACATGAATCAAATGTAGTTAAACCTTTAGAACTGGTACTTCAAAATAATCCAGGTTACTTTAAATATTACTAAAAGTATTTGTTGGTTTGGGGTTTTTTTTTCTCTAAATGAATGCTCTTTAGCACAAATGTCATTAATACCTTTGTCATCAAATTATAGGGATCAGTAACCTCTGCTGAAGAAAAGGCAAGTCCAGATGAGAAACTTTAACGATGCACTGGGGGGCATTAACCTCATTGCTGTAGTTGGCTGGAGCCTGAGCAGGGCTCAGCTCAGCAGCCTCACTAAGGATTGGCTGACAAAAACAAGCCCTGCACAATAGGATGTGAAACAAGTCAGGAAAACATCCTTTACAAGGCTGCATGGAATACAGGCAATTGCCCTGGATGATTTGCCATCATTAACCATTTCATCAGTATTGAGCCCTACAGGGCCTGTGAGTGCCCAGGAGCACTCTCCACTGCTGCACAGCCACCTGGGTATGTTTGAGATGTAATGTGTGCTCAGGCTGTGCCACGTGGGGCTTTTCAGTGCTTTCCCCTAAATAGAAAATCTTCTCTGAAAACTTTTTTTGCTTAAGTTCCCGGAAAGAATTATAGGGTGTTTTGTTTTTTTCCTCTTCATAGAAGACAAGTTCCAAAGTGACAATTTCGTTCTTCCAGTGGGTAAAAGGAATTTGAACTTGCCCTAATAACTGAGTTCTTTAGGGCAGTGTTCAAAAACTTTAGAGATAAAGATATAGATACAGAAGATAAAGATAAGAACTTTTCCAGACTTTTGAAACAACTTAAGGAATCTTTCAGAGATCACATGCCGTAGATATCTACTCACTGGTAATGAAATATCAGCCTCTCTTCTCCTGCTCTTTGCAACTGATACAGATTAAACTCCTTTCCCTCTTTCTCTAATGTTCCTTATATTTTTTTACACCTATATTAAAAAAGCAAGTAAAATTCTTTCCAGTACAAGCCATAGGTGGATGACAGACTTTTAACTGTCCTTGCTGTTAATGTTAAAGCAGGCAGTGCAATTCTTCTTACTCCAGCAATAGGAATAAACCCTTGTTTGATGGTTTGCTGATTCCTAGATGATCTCTTAGAAAAGATAAATTGCCAACTTTCTCCACTCCCAGTCACTGGCATATTTGCATATATCAAAGGAGAATAAATGAAAAAATAATGATTCAAAATCAGACATCAGTGTTCTAGCATGGAAGGCAAGCAAAATATAACCTATGACAAAGTAGATCCCACATATTTATAGTGCAACTTCTGGCCAAATTCCACTGGATGACACTGACAGGCTGGTGTTTCAAATCCACATTCAGTACACGTGTGATTCATTTGTTTCATCCATATGGGGTTCTGAATTTTTATTATGAATTAACAACATCTTTTTCAGTAATAAATAAATAAATAGTTATTAAAAAAAAATCCTAATTTGTGACGAGGTAGAAATGGAGGTGATGAATTCTGACTCTTTGTCTATCAAGTCAGTAAAATTAGCCAATTAGACAAAAATGGCAGGAAATCAGAAGGAACTAAATCCCTACTTGTATCCAGGAAGGAACTGTATTGCTGGAAGCCCTGCTCATGTAACTGAGAGCTTGAGCCACTAGAGAACTCGGCATCTTTCTCCAGTTCACAGCTCCAGCTTTTCCCCCCTCCTTCCACAACTGTATTATTTCTGGTCTGTGCACAGCAGCTGTGTTAACCAATTGGTGAGATGGAACTGTCCTTTTCCATGAAGAAGCCAACTCAGAGAGCAAGTCTTTGAACAAGAGCAGGCTGGGTGAGACTGGAGTTCTAAGCCACTCACCCTGCACTCCTCCTGCTGTCTGGCAGCACGAGTGTCAGGACAGAGCTGATGGCCAGGCCCCACCACAGCCTGCCCATGCCCCTTGCACTCTCCCCTCCTCGCAAAAGTGCCTGGCAGAGCACCCTCTGACTGAGAGCAGCCCTGGAAGCTGTGGGCATGGAGGGAGAAGCACTTGCTTGGGGTGGCCCTGCTGCCCCTCTGCCTAAGCAGGCCTCTCTCAGAAGGTGACAGCCACAAAATATCAAAAGCAGTTTTTCCCCTCCAAACTCCCTGGCTGTTGTTTTTTTCTCCAAACTCGAGTCCATCTGCGCCTTCCCAAGGATGGACGCGCGGTGACATCTGCGTCACTTCGAAGAAAGCATTTGTGTGTTTGCTTCTCACGGGAAGTGGGAATTGCCAAGAAATACTTGTCAAGACCCTTTGTTGTTTTTCCCTTTTTGTACCTATTATTTCTGAGCAACCTCACCAAGACAAATCTGATTGAAGCTCACAGAGTTATGGAGAAGAAGGTTCTTGAAGTATCACAACAAATAGTCTTGATTCCAGAGGGCATCTGTCTACTTCATTAGATCACATCGATAACGCCTATCTATACTGAGCTCTCACTGACATCACTGCACTTCCTGTGTGGTAGCATAGTTCTCAGGGCTCATACACTGTATTAGTCACTCAGATATTCAGACTGATGGACACCTCTAAGTATTCCCAAGGCAGCACTGGAGACAGAGACAAGACCATTTCTGTAAACTATTGTGGGACAGAAGCAGTAAAAATGTTATTTTACAAAAAGCTGAATCTAGAGGTTCAAGAAAAACAATAACAGCTTTTAAAGCAAAATTGCCAAAGTGAAATAACACATTATCATCATTCAGATTTGGTGCTTCCTCACAGTTTTGATAGAAATACCACTTCAGGTGCAAATCTCCCAACGAGGTCAAAATGTCATCATCAACAAGCTTCTCCTTCATAGTACAATTTCCATAAATACAGATGAACCCTGGGGAAATTAGTCACTCTAAACATACAGTACAGGGTAGAGAGGAGAATTTGACCCACAAATCTGTTTCTCAGATTTAATTACTTTTGCAGGCATGAAGAGAATATGATGGTGAAAGGGACAGCAAAGTATCCAGGTACCTCTGCAGTTATTTCTGCTCCCAAGCCTGTGATGTTTCTACTGCATTCTGCATTTAGTGAGGTCACTGAGAAGCACGAATCTGCCCATCATATCCTGTCCTGATCTCAGAAAGATGAAATAATGGGCCACTCCCTGCCATAAAATACCTGCCTTTCGCAACTCCATCTCTTTTCCGTCACTATGATTAATTTCTTTCAAGGCAGCAAATAAGTACAAAACATTTTGCTTCAACTCTGCAAAAGATGTGGGATTTTCCTAAGGAAAACCAAACCACACAGGGGCAACACTGTTGATTAAAAACACAACACCTACCATCCAATGCCATTTATGACTTATCCCTTCTGTGGCAGGAGGGACATTATTTTCATAGTGGAGGTGATAAATTATGGAAAGAAATTTAAATCTTTCATCCAAACCTTTCAGATGTATCCTTAAAAAAACCCCATCAGTTCTTCATTGATTTTACTTTTTCTTTGGAGATTGCATTTGGGAGTTGCAGCTCATCCTTAACTAATAAAATTTTACTTAGACACAAGTTGATTGCAGCATGAAACATTCAAACTGATGAGATGAGAATAAAAAGTTTAAAAAATTTAAATATTTTGGCTTCTTAAGACCAAATTATCTTTTCAATCACATTTAAAACCTGCTTTACAATCCCCCAAGTGAGAACTTCTGGCTCAATAGCCAAAAATACAGACTTATGGGAATGGAGTACAATTTCATAAATATTGTTGCTTATATGCAAAATCTTCCAGATTAGTAAGCAAAGTCACAGGTTTATCCAACAAATGAAAATCTATAAAGTCTTGGCTAGCAGTGGCATTATGTAGCAGGTTGATATTATCTGAGACAGCTATCTGGTGGAAAAAAATCATCTTTCTACAGGAATTTTCTTGGTGTTCACAAGACCTCTGTTTTACAGTCACATTCCCAAAGCACCAGAAAGTTAAGGGAAGAGACAGGTTTCCTCAGAGGGATTCCTATCTCTGGGCACAAGTAGTTTTTTCTTCCAGACAGGATTACCCTGTGGGAGTTGCATGAACTTTCTTTGAAGGACACAATTTTTGCTTCTGAGCTGCAGGTATTTTGAAAATAAAACTAGGTTTCCATACAAGGTTAAAACTCTTCCCTGAGCCCTCTCCCACATCAGATTGCAGGAGCTGGACACTACTGTGCTATCAATACAGTCAGTATATTTTTCAGGAGCAAAATACAAACATTGAGTTAGAACACTTAATTTAAGTTTGCTAAGTACTTTTACTTCCTTTCTTGGTCATGGTTCTGAGAGTGTTTGTTTAAATGAGGAGGAAAAGGAATAGATTCCCTAGACTTCCCTCCACTGCCAGCAAATACAGAGCTCACCGTCGTCCTTTGCATAACATGTGGTAAAAGGAGAAAAATTAGATTCCCCTGTTAAAACACTCACTGTCTGTCACTACTTTGCTTTTTACTTTTCCTATAAATGGATACTTATGGCCACTTCAGTTTGTACTGACTCTTGTAGAGACTTTGAGAAACATCTTTGGTCTAAATTCTGTGCTCTCATGAGCTGGCATTAATCCTGAGCTTTCCTACTACCCTGACAGTAATGCTGAGGAGGAACAGGGACATGGCAGTGTGCTGTGGGACTGGCCTGAGGGTCACAGCTTTTATTGGGGAGGTTTAGTCAACCACAGCAGAAGTGTGGTGTTGAGAAGAGAAGGATGCCAGTCCAGCCTCCCCTTTCTGCTGGGCTGTGCAGCTGCCTGCAATGGCACATTAAAGGGCTCTTTGAAGAGCGAGCTGTGCCCTGTGCTCTTTGGGTAACGATCTCGGCCCCAGCACTGACAGATCAATTCCTTTCAAAGCACATTAAAACTCTCACGTGCAAATAAAAAACATCTTTCCTTAACTTCTGGGATATATACTTTCCAAGAAGGAATTTTAATGCAATGTGCACATATTATTTCCTACCAGATTCATGGAGATACACTTTACAGAAATAAAGACAACAGTATTAACTGTGCATTACCCTCATATCCCTTTTGTATGAATTTCTGTGTCATCCTGGTGTGTCAGACATCTGTGAACGATTCTGCCAAAGCTCTGGAAGCTGGCTAGGAACTACCAGGCACTAGGGAAAGCATCTGTGCTCAGGACAGCAGGGTGTATGAATGGTGCTGCTCCTCTGCCTGTGGACCCCAGGCCATGCCAGCTGTTTGACAGGATGAATTGGAAGGCAGATCAATGAGATGCTCTGTGACAGAGGCCATGGCTCTCTCCCAAACCAGTTTTTTTCCTTTCACTTCCCTGCTTTTATGCATTGCTCATATTGCTTCAGTTATTTAACTTCTTTATTCTGATAAACATTAATAAAGAAGCAAGTTCTTCTCCCAGAACTGAATTTTTTAATCATTTCTTTAGGCAGTGAGCTTACAGTCTGTTCCTTTGCCAGGGTCAGACAGCTCAAATTACACAGCAATCTTTCTGCATTAGCACCCAGGGATTTATGGAGAAAGTTTCTATTCTGCTTTTGTAGTCAGTGAAAATCAACAGGACTGGCAGCACAACCAGCTTTGTTGTAATGACCTGTTCTGAAGGGAACATTGTTGTTGATCACTCAAATGTTTTTACCTTTAATGGTTTTCTTTAAATTGCTTCATTTCATTGTGTTGGGCTTAGCTCACTGGAGCTCACTAATCTGCTCCACTGAGGAAAAAAGTATCAGTTGTGTTTTTCTCATTTTTGAAATAAAAACAGATGAGGTTGAATTCAAATTAACCATTTTGCCAACAAGGAAGAACGTAAATATTAAGAAAGCTTACCTCATCATTTTGAAGGCCTTTTCTTCTCTATTTACAGCTCTTTCTATTTGGGCTCCATGAACATTTGTGGGGGCAAAGCTGTGTTGGCATGAACAGTACACAGAGAGAACTTCAGGCCTGTAACAGAGAGTTGCTATCTCCAAATTAGATTCTTGATTAAATAAACCACATTTTGACAGCCTCAGAGTTGCCTTTTAAAGGTCAAGACATTCAGCCAGAGAACAGAAACCCCCTGTACAAAACACAAAGGCCCGGTCCCTGTCCCAAGGATCTTTGCTAAGCAGCACAGGTCTGTGAGCAGAACACAGAGAGATCAAAAGGGGAGCAACAAACCAGAAGCAGCAGCATGGTCAGATAATGATGGCTGTTGCTATTGACTTGTGTCTGAGTGCTGCCAAAGAAGAGTTTCCTGAGGGAGATGTGAAGAGGAGAGGGAATTTTGCTTTTGCAGTAAAGTGTAAGGTATTTTCAAGCACTGGTGATGATAAGTGCAAGAACAAAAGGGAATATGGTGAAATGTGGTGAGGACACCAGAAAAGAACTTGGCTCTAGAGCTGGAAGCTGGAAGGTCGATGTGCAGAGGGACATTTCTCCAATTCCTTCCAAAAGAAACTAAAACTAAGAGGGCAAAATTAGGCAAGGTAACAAAGTTATGATGTCTACACACTCTTCTTGCAAGTAGTGGGTAAGATGTGGAAGCTCAATGTTAGCAGGGGAAAAGGAGCAAGAGAGCAGACAGAGTCCAGCCTGAAGCAAGAGAGCTGCTTGCTCTGGGAGCATCAGAATAAACCCAATTGCATTTTTTTTCTATTTGTATTTTGTGACTGCCAGGTTTTTAAGTGAATCCTATTGACACCTTCGTGGGACTATGCAGTGCTCCAGTTGAAGCTCCAGCACCAGCAGGCTGCTGGTTCACTGCTGCCTGGATGCTGTCCCCTCCTGAGATGTTCACTGACAACCTGACTCTTGATGAAGGCATGATAATGGTGTCTCTTCTCAACAGGACACCTATTTTTTTTTGAGGCATTCACAGTACTTTGCCATATTTATCTTTCCACTAGAAGTGCTTGATGCTGGGTAGTGAATTTGAAGGGTCCTGGAGTTACAGGAACTGATAGACAGTCAAAGACACAGATAAAACACAAAGTGAAAGATATTTCAGATATTTCACCCCCATCTTTTTTTAATTACGTTGCAGTAAGAGCTTCAGAAATTATTTTATTTTATATTGCTATTCATGAGCACAACTCTTCTGAAACAGCAACAATCCTGGGGGAATTATAAAAAAAAAAAAAAAAGAAGAAGAAAGAAGCTCTGTTTTTGAATGAGGGAGCCTGTTTCATTCCAAAGCTTTCCTACTGAGATGTGAAGGGACCAAACTGTCCTAAAGCTTTGAGCTACTTGGAATGCAAAGCAGCCAGAACATGCAGGGACCCCTGAAGCAAGTAAGGCCTGTTAGCAAATGGAAACAATAGCACTGGGCATGTTTCAGCTCCATGCTCAGCTGGCCTGTATCTGTGGTAAAATCTATTTTCTGCAAGCCTTTATGCCTGCAAAGCACTTGGGAGAACTTGCAGCGTTCACTTTCAGTTTTACCAGCTTGTTTAAGAACAACTTGTATTTATTTCCTTTCCTTATTAGTAACTATAAACATTATAGAATTCCAGTTCCTGCTCCTTTTGTTTCTATAGATATGTTTATATCCTTTTTTTGTTGTACACTTTCCATTCTAAATAATTCAACCTCTAGCAAGCAATAAAATTACAAGATTACAGGAATGCTAAAATTTATTTTGCCTGGTTGCAATATTAAACTCCACATATCAGTTAAAATTAATATTAGCCCATAAAAAATCAACATCTCTCAACCTCACAAAAAATTTAAAACTACCAAGAAAATTGATTTGGTTTTGAGTTGTTTTTTTCCTTTTGATGGTTTTCATTATGTACAGTTCTGTATTCCCTTACCTCCCCCAAGTACTTTTAAGTAGCAAAACAAGGTCAGACTTTTATTCACACACAGAGATCAAGAAATTAAGAGTCAGGCACTAAGTATTTAGAGGGAAGAGCTGTAATTTATCTCCTGCAAACTAACAAAAATATTTGGCTAAGACAGAAATGCTGGAAGGAAAAAGCAATCCACATCTGAAAGACAAAGAGCAGATTAAAAGAAGACATAAATGAATCAAAAGAGCTACTCTGGTCAATTGGCAATTACATATTTGGTTTCCTTTACACTGAAAGAATCTGTGGTGGCAAATGCTTCCTGATTTACTCTGGGTTTTCAGGGCCTTAAAGTAAAAGCAGTGGCAAAGATGGGATTTAGGGGGCTTGAAGTAGCTGTTTTCCTGTTAATACAGAATGCAATCCTGTCAATACAAGTTTAATCAGCTGTGAAGTTTTCCTCAGTAATTCAGCTGTCATATAAAAAAATAGATGTTGGCAATTCTAATCAAAAGGCACACAGTGCAACTTCTGATAACACAGTGTAAATGAATCTGAAGTCTGTATAAATGTACTGAAGTCCAGTACTGCAATACTGCTCTGCTTATGCTTTTACCTGGTAACCTCACTATACTGGAAGTGTGTAGGCAGCAGAAAGTTCTCATAAAACCAGAAACTCTTCTACATCTTGTAACAAAGGAAAGCAAAATGGCAGAGATACCATGTCCCCCACACACAAAATCCTGCTTTTCAGTCCATTTTGCTCCTCTATCACCCAGTCTCACATGGAAAGGAGGAAAACAGCAGGCAATATGTGTGTGCTCAGTGCAGGATGAACTGAGGAGCCAGGCTGCAGCCTTTGAGCACTCAGCTGTCCTCAAAGGCTGGCCCATGCTGTGTCACTTTTCATTTCCTCAGGGGTGCTCATATTACTATTTGAGCTATGAGAACACCACACTAACTTGTTTCCACATTAACATTTTACTCTGGAAAGAAATACAATTAAAATAAATTCAATAAGCTCAAATAAAAACCGGGATTTTTTAAGGTTCTAAAAAGAGACCAGGCTTAGAAGCCAGAAATCAGGAATGTCAGGCAGAACTGGTAGCTCACAAGCAGCTGGAAGAAGTTTTAGGCTCTTCAAGAGCCTACTTAATATTGTTCCATATTGGAACACTTTAGCAAAAATATGTGCTTATTTCCATCCTGCTGCCCCCATATTCCTTACTCTTTCTGGCAGCTTTCTTCTCACACAGTTGGATTCTGCCCTGCCCTAAAATCTGCAGTGAATGCCTAAAAATGGGGTGCCACAGCAGTGCACAGGCAGGGCTGAACCAGCTACTTGTTATTGGGGCTGAATGGCTGAGCTTCTCCTTCACTCTGAACCCAGGGCAGCAGATTAGGCTGCCACCAGAGCATCTGAAAACATGCTGTTTTCAGATGCTCACATTATCCATTTGGGAGCAGAGGTGCCAAGTCAAGTCTGCCACATTGTCAACACAACTCCTCCTGCCTCTCCTAGGACCTGGTATAAACTGCCAGAAGTGAGTTTTTAGTCCTCATGGCTGCAGAAAGACAGATTAAAAATCAGCTCCCTGGTCATTCAGAAGACTAAGTGTAATACTAAAACCAAGGGACTCATTTGATGTCATTTCAGCTGTGACAGAAACTTTTTCTATAACCCAAGTGAAATCCCATAAACTTTCTATTTTGCTATAGCTACCTACAGTACAGTACCAGTGACAGCTATTGCTGTACTCACTGATCTAATGGAGGGAAAATGTTTAATAAAAAAGCTCTTAAGTGATACTAACTATATTTGGAGTCAAACAAAAATGGATTTAATTCATCCCTTGCATTGGTTTTACAGCCCCACATGAAGTACCAACTATGCTAAAGGCTGCAGAAACACATGGCCATGGAAAGCCCCTGCCTCAGAAACCTAACAGTGTGCAACCTGCCAGTGATGAAATGTAAGTAGCAATCTCAGAAATTGTGATAAATACCACAGTTACTGTGATAAGTACCACATTTGGTTCCAAATGTGAAACCAAAACATTCTCATAAAACACAGAAACTCTTCTACAAAACTAACAAAGGAAAGCAAAACGGCAGAGAGATATTATGTCCCCCAAAGACAAAATCCTGCTTTTCAGTCCATTTTGCACCTCTGTCACCCAGTCTCACATGGAACTAAATGTGAAAAGCTAGGTACTTCTCACAATTTGGACCCAGCAGCTCTTGTAATGTTCACTAATTTCCTGAGAAATACAGCTTCACTTCTTCAGGAAGGCAGGGTGATGCTGACCCCATGCTATTTGATGGGAGAATCTAGAAATCCATTTCACTGTTTTGCTCTAATAGTTTTCCTCTTTTATTTACCAGAGAGAAACTAGTTATCACATATCAAAGGGTTTTGAAAGCTCCAGGTGCTCACATTAGCCAAAGCTTTAAAAAAAAAGAGATGAGAAGGAATGAACAGGTGAACAGGCACAGTGGAGAAAACCTCTCCATGAGCATGCTGATGATTTAGGATCAGCAATGGTACATTGTGAATACTCTCATTCAGAGTCCCTTGGCCAAACAAACATCAACACCACAGAACCTTTGGGGATAGGTACGAAAAGTGAAGGAGAACGTGGAAAGATCCTACTATGCCATACCCCTCCAAAAAAATCAAATGGGATAGTCAGAAATGGACACATTCCTGTTTAACAACTTCTTCTCAATCTGGCTGTTCTCATACATTTTCTTCTTGAGTACAATTAAAATTCTATGCAAACCCTGTATATTCATTTAGCAGAGCTGCAGTGAGCCTTAGTTACAAACTAAACTCTTACACATTTTCCTTTCACATTTTTCAGAACAGTGAAAATTTAGTGGGTATACCTTTAGGTTATAATACCAATGTTATACATAAATAAACTCTATTCACTGTATTTACAGTTCAATTTTTTTGTTGCTCTTTCACAGAGACTAACATTTTCCTTCAATACCAGAATATGTCTGTGCATTCCTAAAGTCCGAAAACCAACTTCCATGTCCATTGCATAGCACGTCATAGCTCTGTGCCCCTAAAATACTTCTCGTGTGACCTATTAAAGAAGAAATTTGTTTGTTCACTACGAAGATTCCAAAACATCAAAACTAAAATAATAGCAGTTTAACAGGTATGAACCCTAAACTTAAACACTACAAGCTAAAATTAAAAAGCAAACCAAACTAAGCAAAACATGTCTTGAAATTCCACATAAGATCCCCAAGACAGAGGAGAAGCAAGCATTGTTCCATTATTTAATAAGGAAATTGCAGATCATTTTGCCTGACATCAACGTCAGGGAAACTGATGGAGAGGCTGGTACAGGAAGAAATCAGTGTACAATGAAAGGATGATAGTACAATTAACGCCAGTCTACACAGAAAATTAGTTTTGTCAGGAATAAAAAAACCTGCCTGTTTGCCCATGAGACCATGAATTAGTTTGATAAAGTAAACTCCTGTAAGATTTCATTAGGGCTTTGGCTCACAAGTCTACAGGGTTTTGATAAAAGCCCCAGCAATGTATACTATCAGTATGGTGCATACGAAATGGACCCAAATCATACTGAAAGATCTGAACAAAAAAATAAAAAATTATTGATGGAAAAAGCTGCAAATTACAAAAAGTTATAGAGATATAAATAACACAAAGGGTAGACCCTTAATATAGACCAACTAAGAATACTTAGTGAGGTCTGGCCTAGATTTTAACATAGAGAAATCTATGTTTTTCATTAAAGGGACAAATAAAATCTCATTTAAAAGATAGGAAATTATTTTTTAAAAGGAGTCACTGTGAAAAGAAAGAAATAGTACTAAGAGGCCCAAGAAGACACATTCCCAGGGCAAAGCGTAGGCAAAATTATTCTTATTGCCCAGGTGGATTAAACCATGACACAGGAGTTGGTGCTACTAGACCTCTCTGTGGTTTCAAAAAGAGCATTACTGGGAGAAGGTCCTGAAGAAACAGCTTCAGAAACCCAAGGGTTTCACTGAGAGAAATGATACTTATTTGTGATGA
Source organism: Serinus canaria (assembly GCF_022539315.1). Taxonomy (NCBI): domain Eukaryota; kingdom Metazoa; phylum Chordata; class Aves; order Passeriformes; family Fringillidae; genus Serinus; species Serinus canaria. Next base: position 3,852,887 of record NC_066317.1, on the reverse strand, counting down.
CAGGGGGCCTTCAGAAACTCCAGTTGTTAGGTTAATGTGTGAGAAGCTCAATTGATAATTATGGTATATGAGTACAGAAACAGGAAAGTGAATGCCCAAATTGCAGTAGTATGTACTTGAAAAAAATCTGGCTAATTTTTCATTTATATCATTTGCCACTGAGTCTCCATCTCCAAATAACCACAACTAGAAAACAAGCCCCTTATAATTTGATTCAATATTATCTGTAAGACTAGTTCTAAACCAAATACTTCAATTTGAAATCACAATTACTAGTAAAAGTACTAGTAGGAGCAAGGGCTAATTGAAAATTACTAACTAATAGCTAAGAATCTCTTTAAAAATAAGCTAAGTATCATTGTAAATGAAGGAAGGGTTAGATATGCCATTGACAAGGGCCTGGAATGAATCAGCCCTACACATTTCCTACTTACCCTCCATCTCCCAAGCAAAACCCACCAAACCCTCCATTATCCACCTATGTTTTCACCTACCTGCATCAAACCCAATTACTGCCCAGAGATCAAACCCTATCACAGACCAGTGCCCTTCAGCAACCCTGCACGCAGCTTGGCCAAGTACACACTGCAGGACAGGCACAGAATTCAGCTTGATAAATTGGAGATGGATTGCAAGCACAGGATGAAATTAAAAATGTTCAAGAGCAAGAAAATACAGTTAGGCAGAGGTAAACATACAGGCAGCACCTGAGCACATGGCAAGCATATAGAAAAAGGGAACAGAGAGTACAGAAGTTAACAATATCAGGCTGTTGCCAACAAGGCATGAGCAAGGGTGATAGTATTTTCAGACACAGAGCTTGCAAAGAACCCAAAATATTCCTTCCACTTCATTGGGATTTGATCTGTGTTCAGATGGATTACTTATTCCTAACTTGGTGAGACACTGCAGGAATGGGAGAGACAATCTAGACAATGACCAAAGAGAAAATGAATGATCAGAGGGCTGGAAAGCATGATGATCAAGGAAGAACTGAAAGATGTGGCACTCCTTAGCTTAAAGGAGAGAAGGCTGAGAAAAACAGAGAGACTTGCTAAGAGCTTTCCAACTTATCCTGAGACTTCCAACAGAAATCAGAAAAAGTTAAAATTTCAGCATACTGATAGACTTACATATCAAATGCTAATATGTCAAATTCAAATCCTAACTTACATTTTTCAGGAGATAAAGTCTGACAGTGTTTTGCAGACAAATACCCATGCATTACAAACAGCTTTGAGAAGCTGCTGCTTTCCTGACGTGAACAATCATTTTGCCTGGTACTTTGATTGACGCAAATGCTCAGTCACATTTAAATCAAAATAGGAGGAAGCTACTATTTTCCATGGCTTCCTGTAGGACATATGCACTGTTATCCCAGAGGAGAGGGCAGGTTATGCAATGCTGAGCAGCTCTGGGGAAACATTTCCAGCAATTATTTGGAAAGGACTGAGAGAATAAATTTATAAGACATTCTCATCATTTAGTGTTTTCATCACTAAATAACTATTAGATGTTAAATGAATTGAATTTTGGTTATTATTTCACTCTTCTTATGCAACAGAATGGAAGGAGAATGGAAACTTGCCTCACTCGTATTAGGATTCTTCCACTGCATGTGTGTGAAAGTGTCGGCTAATACAGAAGTGGAATAGCTTCCTCTGCCTTATCATATTCTCACTGGCCATATAGTGCAGTCCTAAACTTGATTTAGGAGCCAAAATGGACCAACTGTTTTCCAGATTTAAGAGATGGTAGAAAGACAGCCAATTCCCACTTCATAGCAAAGCTAAACGCTGCTCCAATTCACCTAATGAATAAGTCAGACAAGTTAACAATGTTGACATCCGAAACGTTATTTTTTTTCTCTTTTAAAGGGAAATTAAATAGAATTATATCACTTTCAAATAGATTTAAATAAATATAGAGTTCTTTGAGCATAAATTATCACATAAATAATTTTCCTCTGGTTACATACTTCCTTATTTATTCTTACTAATTATCCTGAGTTAGCAGAATTTCTAATTTATGTGCCTTGAGCATACAGAAAACAACCCCACTTTTTTATCTCCTTACATGACAATATTTGCAAAACATCAGATGAAAGATTTCAGCCAAATAATTTTTCCATCCACTAGTCCTGCAATAGCATGGCCTACTGATGGAAAAGCTTCCTGGCTTCAACACTGAGCTGCTCTCAAGCAGCTTCTAAACTTGAACTGGACATTTTTATTTGTGTGACATTACTATGAGCCCTTCTCAGGTTTAGAGCTACTCCACATCAATTCTATCCTCTGAGCTCTGGAAACAAACTGGAAAGCTGGGCGAGAGCTAAGATACACGGAGCTTTTTTAGAGCACTTTGGAAGCCAAAATTATGGAAGACTTTTTCCACTTTGACCATTCATTCTTTGTTGTGCTTGGCCTTCATCCCCTCCTGTCACCTTAAAAATGAAAACAACATGTTCATTATTATTCATGGAAATTCATCGGATACGAGGAAGGCATCCCTTCACCTCCCTCCCCAACTGTTCAGTTTCTATTTCTTTTGGGAAAGACTCTGCTATTCTTTGCTTGGGTAGCAATCCTTTGAACTGTTGCTTTGCCACTGAATTCACCACTGATCATCAGGAAGATGATCATTTGCATTGGCTTCACTGAATCTCATCTGCAGGCTAAATAAGGGCCCCAGCAGCAGCAGCTGCAGCCACAGGTCCCAGTTCCTTGTGGCACGGAGTACAGGGATGCTGGATGCACCTCAGCTGGCCTGATATTTAATGTTACATGTTTACAGTTCTCCTTGGTGCAATCTCTGTTCCTGACTGGGGCTACTGAATGTTACCACAGGATAAATGTTTATTTCTATTAGTGCTACTCCTAATTACATGAAATAAGATGCTATCTATTGCAGCTGACATAATTGCATTGACCATTACCTTGTTATTCTCCTATGAGACAGAGAGAAAATACTATCCTACTTTTTAAATACCAGTAATTAAATTATATATTTGTATTTCTCCTTTTGTAAACAAACTCTTTCTGCCTCTTTACAAAAAAGATATTTCCATGTGTTTGGTCCTTCTTGTGTTTCCTGTCTAGATCACCTCTGATGATTCTGCAATTGCTTTTTGAGACTGGATGAACAGTACCATGATAAATATTCCACATGAGACCATTCAGGGAATGGCATTTCAGTTACTTATAAAATCTGCATTCTATATTTACATGTTTTACATTGCTATTATACTTAAGCATTTTAACACAGTGTCATTTTCCAAAACCTCTGCCTAGCTTAGGAGCTTTAACTGCCATGTCTACTGTAGTCTCAGGACTCTTTTTCTGAAATGGTTAATGCAGAAATCTGTGATTTACACAACAGGTTTATTTTATTTTTTCTCCTAACATACCACTCTTTCCAGGTTTTGGCACCAAACATCTGCTTCATTTATTGCCATGCTGGCTGTTCATGCAGTTTGCTTGGTAATTCTGTATTTCCCTGCTGAAAGATTTGTCTTTGCCTTGAACAGCAGCTTGACTCGCGCTGCATGTAACTGGCTTATGCTTTATCTTCACATTTGCTCTCCGGTCACCATGCACAACATTTCCCCTGAGATTCCCTTTACAACAGGGTAATGTTCATGTAAAACCTCCCTTTTTGTGTGCCTCATGTTACACACAAACTCTCACAGCCAAAAGATACATTGTCCAAGTCAGTGCTACACACAGATGTGACACAAAGGCACAGAAGATAAAACTTTTCCCTCGAGCTCATGGACAGGCTCTGAATCCCTTTGCTGTGAAGTTCCTGCTGCAGCCCCTTCTCAAGCTGTAGAACCCCACCTCTCTACATACAGGAGATATCTCTCTGGTATCAGAAGTCTATACACACCTGAAAGAGGGTTGAGAGCAACAGAAAATATTTCATACAATAGCTCTCAATGGACTACAGAGGAGAATAATTTGTAGATTCCCTTCCCCTGAAACATTCTGCTATTTGTTATCTTACCTTCAAAGACACTGCACGGGTGGCAACACAGGAAGCCATAGATACGCATTAGACTTTGTGAAATGTGCATTGTGAATGCAGAGGATAAATTGTTACAAACATGTGCACGTGCACATCATAGAATGGAACTATCATACATTAAAGTGGTGCTCAGAGTTAACCAAAATTGCAGTCCCAGCTGCCTAACTTTGAGAAAGTAGGAGCTGTGTGTTGAGCATCCTCAAAGCTAGGTTGTGCTCATTCAGAGTCTAAAAGGGATCTAACAGCCGCACCGTAAGCACGAACGACTGTAAAACCAGGGGTTTAGTACTCGTATCCAGGCTGAAGTCTGTCAGAGATCACACATTGACATCCGACATCGGAACCCTCTAAAGCGACACTCGATTTGTCAAAAAGACACTTTTTCGAAGCAGGCGGGGCCGCGGTGGAGGTGGAGCCGGCTCTGCCCGCTGCGGGACCGGCAGCGCGGCCGGAGATGCGCTGGGGTGCCGCGGGCCGGGCTTCCTGCTGCCCGCACACCTGGGAGCGGGGCGTGGGCGGGGGCCGGGAGCTCAGGCTACCGCAGCTGTAAAGCGGGCCGGGCCGGGAAGGCAGCCCCGGCAGCCGCGGCCGGAGGCGGCAGAGCGGCGGTGGGAGCATGGAGCGCTGCGCTCCCCCCGCGCCGGAGCAGGAAGCGGTGGAAGCGTGGCTGGACGATCACGGCGACTTCACCCACTCTTATTTTGTTAGAAAAGCTACGAGGTAAGACCGGAGCGGCGGCGGATGGAGGCAGTTCCTTTTTTACAGGAAAACCTCGCTCTTTTCCATTTCACTTTGCTGCCTCCAAAGAAAATAAAAAGAAGCGACTCCCACCCCACCCCCGCCGCCCCCGCTCTCGAAAGAGCAAGAACTGAAACCACCACGCAGCAGCTCCGTCCGGCTGCCACCGAAAGGCACATGCGGCGCTTCCCCGCCGGCTCTCGCCTTTAGACTCCGGTTCGCGGCCGCTCTGCGGCGGGAAGCGCCCGCCCGGCACCGCGAGCAGCTCAGGGAAGCCGTCCCAGCCCCGGAGCTCCCCGTTCTGGGCTTTTAGTTATTTATTTTGTGTTCTCCTCCGTTCAAAACAGACATGGTCAACTTCTTGTGAGTAGTGAGCAACTATGCATTTCCCCGCCCTGTGAAGTAGGTAGAAGCCTCAAAGAGCATCTGATGTTTTTGGGGAGGGCGGGTTATGTCAGTGCTCAGTCATCTCAAAACAAAGGGCTGCTCTTCGAGGGCTCCGTCACCCTGTGAGTTCATCACCTTTTTTGACAAAAGGGCGGCCCCCGGAGCGAGGGCCACGGGCTAAGCGCTGATGCTGTATTCGAGACCGGAGCTCCGCCCGAGGAGGGGGCTCAGGAGCCCGTCCAGTGGGGAGAGCGCCTCTGGGACGCTGCGCCTTCCCCCGGGAGGGAGGCGGGGGTGCAGCCCGGGCAGGGCGGCGAGCAGGGAGGGGATCGCTGCACGGATGAGCGGGGTGCAGCCCGAGCAGGGCGGCGGGCACGGAGAGATCGCTGCCCGGGGAGCGGGCGCGCTGCCGGCAGGGGGCGGCGCGGGGCCGGTGGGCGCCGCCGCTGCTCGGGGGCGGCCGCTCCACGCTTGCCCCTTCTCGGTGCCGGTTCTTGCGAAGAACCCAATATTGAGGACTTGAAGAGCTCGTCTGGGCATTCCCCCCCCCTTGACTTGACATGCTGCCTTTTGGAGATAAGACGAGGTATTTGCTCACTGTTGTCACACACTTCAACAGCGGGACTTCAAGTTGATTTGGAGTAAATTCGGCTATTTTTAGACGTGGAGTCAGGTTTCCATTTTGAATATTTTCCGATAAACAAAGCCGTGGGGATGCAGAGCCCGGGTGATCTGCAGCTCCCACGGTATATCTTAGCGGGAGCTCGGGTTAGTAAGTCCTGCGGTTGGCTCCTCGGACACGGCGTCTCCGCGGGCTGGCTGCGCTCCTCTCGGCTGCGCTCCCGCTGCCGAGCCCCTCGCACCATCTGCTCGTCGCTGCTGATTTGCTTCTTCCCCGAGTCACTTGGCGGGGATGGATGCATTCTGAATGAGGTTTTGCTGCTGCTGCTCCTCTCTGCATGGGATGGGGCGGTAAGAAGAGAAACCCCCATTAATAATTGACTCGCAGAGAGCTAGAAAGCTTCAGGGGTCACCTGCTTGCTTGTGACCATCTGTCAGGCAGTCCCCTTTCTTCTGCTGCTGCTTTCTTAGGCCCATTAAACCGGGAAAAAAAGCCTCGAAAATATCTTTTAAATGTTGGGTTTTTTTTTTTTTTTTTTTTAAGGCTGTAGATAGGTGCGGCATGCATAGATGGAAGTCGTTAACCTTGATGTTTGCTCTCCAGAACACCAGTGCGTGGTGTGGCACTGAAGGGCAGTTTGTTTGCCCAGGAAACAGGGTGCTAGCAGCTTTGGGAAGGAGCATTTTCCTAGTTCAGCCTATCACGCTTCCTTTGGAAACTGGATGTAGTATTGAACAAATAGGAATGCTAATTAATAGTAACCACTGTGTCAGATTTGTTTTCCCCATGGGCAGGATGGGTTAGTTCTTTTTTTTTTTTTTTTTTTTTTTTTTTTTTTCCCCACTCCGAGGCACAGTTTTGCGTTTGTGGCGTTCTGAAAGAGGCAGTACTTCAGACAATAGAATTCAGTCGAGTCCCCGAGATGGTAATGCCTCTGCAGTTAGAGAGGGATTTGCAGAAACACTGTGGACTTTTGAGCCCTCGCTTGGAAACAATTCTGTGATGTTTCTGAAATGACAGAAACAGTGCGATTTTCTCAGAACTCTTCTCTGCTGTCTTGCATGGAATGTTCTTTGTCTTTATTGTACAAATAGGAAACTATCTATAATAAGGAATACCTCTGTTATATGTAAGTTTGTATGTAAAAAGACAAATGACAAATTACTTCACTGTATGTTGATACAAAGATGATAACAAGTAGAGCTGAGTGGTTTGAAAGAACAGCTGTCCTTTTTAAAGAGGTTTAGTGTTCCCCACTTGGTAGTGTTATTTAGGACTTGAAAAAAGAAAATCCTAGTATCTAATACTGTGCTTTGTTTCAGCTGAATCTTTGCAGCGCAGCAAACATTGAACAAAGACTATGCTGTTAATGTTTTGCTACTTAGCATTATATTTACTCTCTCAAGTAAAGCAGGGTTCCCTGAACTAGTTTCAACACTTTTCTAGTCATAATTTATTGCTTCTCTTTATTTTTCTTTGCTTTGTTTCATAATATGCCAACGTTCTCACAGGTCCTGGAAGCAATAGACCAAGAAGTTAGTTAATCTGGTATTTTGCAGAGCACGGAGGCATATTCAGCTGCATGTTGAGAGGCACAATTGCTAATGGATAAAGATAGTTTTTGTATCTATTTCTCAAATATTTCTACATAGTAATAGGAAAAGATCACCTGCTCTATCACTTATGACTACATAATACAAGCTGTTTCCACTCACATTAAAGAGCTTTGAATTAGTACCCAATTTAGCAATTTTATAATGAGTGTTGAATAGTTAATACATTTTTTTCTGCAATTAATTAATTCCCACAGTGTTTTATATGGTAGTTCTGTTGGTAATTTCCAAACACTAAAAGTATTAATTAGGTGTTTAAACAATACTTAGAAGATGTATGCTTTGTGATTTTTTTTTTTAAGTATGGGGTTAGGGTTATCATCTCATATAATTGAGCAGTTGCCTCCTGATCCAGTTTGCATAGGGCAATTTGATATTAGTATCCATTTTTGTGGTTTGAATAAAAATTGTATTTTCTGGCGAGGTGGCACTTTAAAAGATGTTTCTTTCTATTCACAATTTGTTCATAAAGTGACAGCTGTTGGAGTCACTGTGCTCCCCAGTCCATGTGCTGGTTTCTTGGAGAGAAGGGCTGCAGGTCGTCGCCTTAACAAGCGTGCACCTGTGTTCCTCTCTCCCCTCCGAAGTGTTGCAGAAGATGAGCACATTCCAAGGGGCTCACACCTTGTATTTTGATCTGCAATGCCTCAAGGTTGGCAGTTTCTGCAGGAAGGCCACATCCCGGCCTCCTTCCAGGCTGGGCTGGCTTTATGGATATTGTCTGATAAAACTGCAGTGATTGACTTGAACGTGAGCAGTGTGAGACTGCAATCCTACAAGCGTGTAGTCCAGGTGAATAGCTTGGAGTTCTTCCTCCTCTGAGTAGGTGATTGAACTGGGATCCCATGAGTAGGAAGGTATGGAATCAGATATTTCTTACATTGTTTTGTACCAGGGAGGTGAGTGGCAACATAAATAGCTCTTATCTGTGAGGTGGTGTTCCAAGATGATCAAAGTGCAGCACAACAAAGGGGAAGTGTGTCACCAGCACACTTGGGGACAAGATGAATTTGGTTCACTCAGAGAGGCTGTGCTGGCTGACAAAACTTCTGGCTGGAGAGTTTGGTACTGCACACCTAGGGGTCAAGAATTTCTAAATGGCTTGCTCCTATGAAGTCTAGGCTTTTTATCTTTTTTTCCCCAGTCTTCTTGTTATTTTTCCCTTCCCAAAGTTTTAGAATTGCCTATCATATTCTGGCTTCCCAGAAGCAGACACATTTTCAAGTAAGGCAATTCTGCTTTGTTGCTGCAACTATGGTTGTTCTAACTAGATGTGATAAAGGCATCATCTGCTGGGTTTTGGGTCACATTTATGGCTAAATTCATTAGCTTTTTTGTCTTCCTGAAGTTTTATCTTTTTACATTCCTTTAAAAAAACAACACATGCATTGCCATGCTCTAACATCACACTTATTTCAACCCACTATGGAATATTTTTGTACTTCTGACTTCCTGTTTGTCCCTGCTTTAAAAATATGGGAGTGATTCTTAGTGCTCTTTGCTCTCAGAAGCAGCAGACTGCCAAAACAGCCAAAGTAAATTTTTTTCTCTCAATTGGAGTTAACTGTGTTCTTACAGGCACAATTTTATCTGATTCTCTAAATGTATGGTGTGCTGAAGACAAATTATTGACCCCAATCCTATATGCCCTTCAGTAGAAATAAGATTATTTTGTTATATATACCTCTTGGCTTATTAGCAGGTTTGAGAAATATTTACAAATGAATTAAGGTGGGGTTGTATTTGGAAAAATAAATGTTCTTAACAGTATGGTACTTCACAGTGCTTCACTGAAGATTCCAGAACTGGTATTTACTGGGAAACTATGCTAAAATTCAGATATTGAATTACTTGAATATATCAATTACATTTATTACTTGGAGAAAACTCAAGCACAGTTTGGGGCGTTTTTTTTCTTGATGGCTGGTGGACAATCAATTTCTCATGTGCTGCCTGCGGTACTACATTAGCCAGGACATTGGCCTTCTAATCTCTGTCTAGAGGGCTTTTAAAAATGTCTTTCAGTCTGAGACAGCTATCTGAAGTTGAAGCTCCTAAATATTATGTGTCATGCATTCTGTGCATTAGTAATGTGTGTGTGCTTATTTTTTCTAATTGAATGAAAATGCTGATTTTCCAAGATAAAGGTTTTGGATGCTTTCTGCACTGAAATGTGCTGTGACCTGTGTTTTTCTTTAAAAGTTGTTGCATACCAAAAAAAAAAGAAAAAAAAAATCCTAAAAATGCCCAGGTATGAACCATATGCACTTCTAACATGAGGTTGGTGAGTAGACAGCAGGCTTTGAACTTCCATGATTGAAGGACCCCAGTAGCTTTGCTGTGGAGGCACGGAATCCTGTGCAGATAGTTGGGATATGCTGCAAGGGGACTGGCTTTTCTAAGTCACCCAGTGTAAAGCATTAACGAGAGGACTGCAGACCCACTGATTCTTGGGACTGTAGCTTGAAACCCACAGGAAGCAGTGGTGTTAATGCAGGGGATCAGAATATTTTTCTCCCACTTAGTTGGTTTTATTGGATGTTTACCAAGCTTTTCTGAGATCTAAGTACAGAAAAAAAAAAATCAATTTCTGTGTGAATCTTGGAAAGTTTTCTGGTTGGTATAATGATGTTCATAGTTATCCCACTTATAAATAATGTATCAATATCCTTCCTTATGCCTTTCATGATAACAGCAAAGCTTTAAGATGCTCCCAAAATATTTTTAACTACTGATTCACAAAGCATTCAGGAAGCTGAGGAATGTTACCAGTATTCATCAAGTTGCAAATGTGATTGGCTACTTCTGGCATTTGTTGTTGGAAATAAAGTGAGGTGAGTGCTGGAGTATTTTGGAAACAATCTCTAAAACAGCAATTACTGTAGACTGAAGAAATTGTCATCTGAGAAATGATAAGAAACCGCTTACCAGCAATTTACGTCTTAAAATCCCCCAAAGCTCTAAATTGAACTCCTACACAGAGTCTTTGGTATGGTGATGAACTAGTCAGCAGAAACTGTGAGTAGCTACAAGGAGAATGTGCTTTCACTCAGTTCCACTTGCCCTATTCAATACAGAATACATTAATTAAAATACACTGGTAAGCGTTAGAGGATGGGTAGAAAATAAGACGGGGCAAACCACCCTGACAGTTAACATCCCCTTTTTGCCTCCTTCTGTTTCAGGCTAGCTATTACCATATTACAGTACTTTTGATCTTTCGATGTCCTCTGCAGGAGACTCAAGAAAGTTTGACAGCTTTCTTTGATTTCTAAGTTATAGAGGATCATGGAAGATCTGTATTGGGTATCTGCTGAAGAATCCTCATGTGAGGAGAATATAGGCAATACATTCTTGATGTGAGCTAATATGCTACCACCCACTTTCACTTTCACCATGAAATTGTTTTGGTTTTGTCATGGAAAAAGATAGTTATAAAAGCACAGTATAGAAGTATTTATTTTCCGTACTGGAAAAGAAATACATAAACTTATATGGAATGCTTTCTCATTTATATGATTGACTTGAAGAAAACTATATTTTAAAAAGGGCATTCAATACAAAAGGAGCTCTTTGCACAGTGTTAGGAAGGGAGCCCTACTCAAACATCCCTCATGGATAACAATGGTTGTCATTTCACATTGGGTTTGGCACTGAAAATGTCGCCACAAAAAGTATTTGCTTAGTGAAAGGTATATATTTTTCCACTTAGTTGTGCATTATGTGCACCCACCCCAGCATCTGCACTTCAGTCATACTTAACCCTTGGGTTAGGAATTCAGGTGGAAATTAAGTAGTGCCGAAGACTTATGTGAGACCTCCAAGGATGTGTGAATTTAACTCTTAATCCTTTTTTCACTGAAATTACTGGTATTGTCCTAATGCTTTCCCAACAAAACCGTTTGGTACCTAGTTATTGTTATTTTTTTCTTTTTTATGGGCTTGGAGCAAGAAGTTAACACAGGGAGGAGAAATAAAGGTCAGGTTTTAGAACTCTAACTTTAATCCCTGAGGATTTATTCTTTCTTTATTTATAGTGCAACAAGAAATTCTCTTCTGTGGAAGAAAGCTTTCTTGTAAAAAGTGAAGCTTGAAGTGAGGTTATTAAAGAAAACTTGAAAATAGCTAAGAATAGTCTGTCAGTGTTAGTTTTCCAATTTGAATACTTTTGCTACAAGTAATAAAGCAATCTCTGCCTTCTATTTTTTAAAAAATGAGCTTTCAGACAAGATGAAAATTTCATCATTCTAAAAAGTTATTTCCGTCTCTCGTCAGCATGGTTTGAATCTAGAATTAATGTTCTAAATTAAGAACTGTATTCAAACAGAAGTCATTTGTGCCAATTGAAATGTTTAAAGCTAAATGTATCCTAATATATTTGACAGTTTTGCTGAAACCTGGCACTGTTGCACTTCGTATTCCAGAACTGCTTGTCTACCACTGTGAGAAATGGTATCTCCACTAACTGTAATTAGGAAGGGTTTAAGGAAAAACATCTAGTGTTTTGTTAATCTACTCCTTTAGTCAGTTTGAAAGCACTTCTTTTACAGTCAGTTTGTTTCCATCTAGTGAGGCCTTATACAACTTCTTTAAATCTTTCCATTGCTAGAAAAGACACAAAACCACTTAGAACGTGATTGTGAAATACGAAATACTAGAAAGAAAATGGGAAGGCAAGTGTAATATCCAAGTAGCTTTGCATTTCAAACTCCTTTGCTAAAACTGAATAGTTTTGGGCTTTTTGCTAATGCTTTAAATTATTTCTGTATCTAAATTGTGTCAAGATGCTGGAGAGAAATTTGAAGACATCTAGTGGTTGTTTTTATGGAAGGCAATTGATAAAACAGTTATGAAGTTTAGCTTGAAATATTATTGATTTCAGCATTGTCAGGATCAGCCGACAGGAATTCAGACACTTGAAAGATGGCATTTTCTAGTTGGCAAGTTTGTAATCCCTCTCCTGAAGTGTTATCAATAACTGCTGCTTTGAATGAAAAATGAGCAGAACAGTCCACACAGCTACTGAAACATCATGCATTGTATATATGAGGGGTTTGTGAGTGACAGAGAAAACTGGAAATTCTTTTCCATTTCACTGAAAACTACTTATCGCTGTGCTCTGTTACGGAACTGCGAGTGTTACACGTGCTTTGTGCAAGGTAAGTAACATGCAGTTTTTACTGTTGTTGTTGCATCTCAGTGTTATTTATCTTTGCATTCTGTACTTTGCACGTTTCCTCCGAAGGTGCCAAGCAGTTGTGCTGAATGGTTACATTGGTGTGTTCTTACGTAGGCTATATAAAAGCAAGACAATTGCAACCTGGCTGTTAAACAGGTTCACGGGGTTGGGTTGTTGGCTTTTTTTTTTGAGAAGTCTGCTGTCTACTTCGAAGAAAATCACAATGAGGCAAAGATGGGTACAATAAATTATTTATATTCCCAATATATGAGTAGCATAGTGATTAGTGTTGTGTCAGTATGGCTTGATGCATAAGGCACAGGAAATAGAGCCAAGTTCTCTTCAGGTCGACATGTGCCCTCCTGCATGGCCTGGCTCAAGACATCTTGCTGCCTTGTGTCTGTGTTTTCTCAACCATTGATTTTTTTTGCCTTATTGCCTATTAATACTGAAAACTTCTTGCTCTAGGGACAAGTCTATCTGTACAGCATTTAACAAATTGGGGCCCAAGTCTTAATTCCTCTGAAGCTTGCAAGGTCTCATGTACTGCAGATTACTTGTGCTTGTATATAAGCAGTGATAGAGAGGGGAGGATCACACAACTTTGTCTTTTTTTCTTCCATGTTTTGCCTGCCATTGCATTTTTATCCCCTTCTTAGCACTATCGCTTCAAACTTCCTCTCCAGTTTTGTCATCTGCTGATGAAGTCACCAGCCAAATTCAGCAGTCACTACTGTCATGTTCCATAGAGGAAAGATTGGATTTGGCTGATAGGAATGACTAAAAAATGGTAACTTCATATTCTACTATTCCCGTTTATGAGCTCTGGGATAAATTACATCTTTTTTGAGTGAAGGTTCATATTAAAGGATCATAGTGCAGTAAAGGATGCACCCTGGTCGTGAGGCATATGAGTTCTATAGCTCTTCAACTCACAGTGATTGCCATGGTGGGATAGAGACACTGCACTGAGTTTAAGTGTCTGCATGAATCACTGTAGATCATTATCTGCTCCTGCAACTTCTAAACTATAGCCAAGGTCTTGTCCTTACAATCTGCTCTTGACAATGCCAGTGCTTACTGAAGACTGTTCCTAGGAATAGTCCCAAGTGTTGGTTTCTTCCTGCAGTCCTTTCAAGTGACATCTTAATTGTACATGGCACTCATTGCTAATTTCCAGGAGCCTCACTCGCAGCTCAGGACGTGTCTGGTGTCGGATATCTGCTGAGCTAATTCTGTGCTGTGAGAGTTCTTGTGTTAGTCATAATACCCTTCTTGTCATGCATTGTTAAATAGGACTGAGTGTCAACAAGCGGACGCGTGTCAAGACACCGAGAGATTTTAAATAGAGTTAGAGTACGTCAGCTCATGCGAAATGCTGGTTCTTCCACCCGTGTGTGTAACTGGGTGAGTAAAAGGAGCTAAATAGTTTCCTTGTTAGAGGCATTTGGTAAAGGTCACTGAACACTGTTCTTTTTCCAGTTGAATTTGAATGGCTTTCCTGTTGCCCAAAGTAAAATGCTTAAAAGGCTTGAAGTTGAAAGACACGCTTTAACCAGTTTAGTTAAGGATTTGTTGATGCTGTTAATCTAAAGAGCTTTCTGAGAATCATGCACTGTTGGCAAATTATTGAACCATCATCCAAGAGAAATCAAAGGACAGGAATATCTTACTCATAATTATGCAGCTCCACATATAGTTCTGTTCAATGTTTAAGTGCTTCATAAACAGTGCTGACACCCAACAAGTACTTCAGTTCTTGTTAAACATAATTCCATTCATGTGAAAGGTTTTACAGCTGTGTTCCACATCCCTCAATAACCTCCATAAGCAATGGAGATTATTTTACACAGTAAAAAGGCAAGAGGGTAAAAAATTAATGATGTCATGGACACAGTTTGAGAACAGGTATTAGCATTCAGAGTACATTATTCTTACTGATTGCTATTGCTACACCATTAAGGCCTGGGAAAATCATAACACAACACTGCAGAATAAACAAAATGACAGGTTTCTACTGACAAATCAAATTTCTGCTGTAGTTTTTTCTTTATGCATGAAGGGTAATGGATTCTTTCTCTGCCTTGCATCTTGTATCACCACATCGGTGTATGTAAATTCAGTGTAAATCAGGAGAAGGGAAAAAGATAGCTTTTTATATGCTCCTTTCCTCAGGAATAAGTAGGCAGGGAATCAGATTGCTCTGCAAATTGCAATTGCCCAACAACAGCACAGGTTCATTTCCAAACATGCCTTCAAACATGTGCGTTTTCAATTACAGAGCTTCTGAGCCTCATCAGTCATTGAAGAACCCCCTCCATCTGGTACTATGTCATTACTGCTACTTTTCAGTCTTACCTTCCATCAATGCCAGTCCTCAGTGCTCAGAAAGAAGTCAGCACACAAGTGAATCTGGGTCAAGTCAGCAATCTTCTTTAAGACTATCAGTTTTGCTATACCTACCTTCTTGTGTCTGAGGTTTAAATGCCTCCAGCTGGCGCTTGCTGGAGGTTCTTTTCTGCAGCCTTAGTGCTGGACAATAGTTTTGTTTTGGAGAAGCTAAAATTTCCAGGTTATTTTTTGTTTTGAGGAGATCAGAGTAAAACAGGACCCACATATAATGCATCAGCTAACAAGAGTTAGCAGCACTGATTTTAGAGGTTGTACTGTACTTACATACAGATTTTGCTGTCTTTAGCTTTTTAATTTTCTTAAGGGTTTTTTTGGTCATTTTAATTGAAAATGTTTATTGTTTCTCATTCAGTCTAATAAATGACAAGTCCAAGTGTAACCAAATGATAACTTCTTATTTTGACTCTCAGTGAAACAACTTTTGCACATGTGACACTGTCCTATGTAAATCATATTATGCATTGCAGTAATGAATGGTCACAGTTCCCACATTTAATGTTAATCCTGTTTAAGTAATGGAAAGTAATGTTGTTGAAGTCAAATTTCTTATAATATATTAATTGTCCTTTGCTTCACTGCAAGAAACACTTGCATGAGGTTACTGCACAAAAAATAGGTATCACTGCTTTAATAAAGGAGGATCATTGGTTTTTAATAATTCAATTTTTTATAGCATTTTGTTTTCCTACAGTTAAGGCCTCCAAATGGTGATTGAAGAAACTCTTTCAAGCCTTTCTAATAGAAGTCAAATGAGGTTTCCTTTTGTGGATACCATGCTATTAAAAAGAATATTGTTGGACTTGAGATTTTAACTGATCACTTTTCTTTGAGTTACGGGCTAATTGTGCTTGAAGTATTGCATCTTACAGCAAAGATAAAGGTGTGCTCTCAGGAAAATAAGACTATTGTACAGTGCTTTTCATATGTAATATACACTGATGCACGTAACTGATCAGTGGCTGACTAACCTGACTCAGTTCCATGGCTTCATTCAGCTTCACTCTCAGAATTCCTGCGGTCTGCCAAGCAAATAAAAAATATCCCAAATTTAAAACATGACCACCATGAAAGCTTTCCAAAAGATCAGACTTGTTAATAGGATTTTTGCTGTTCCTAGGCTCATATGTAATACAGCAAAAACCCATTTCTTCTGAGAGTAGGGCATGTGCTATGAGGAATCCTTGACACTGAGCAAACAAAACAAAATGCCCTGTATTAAAAATAAAAAAAAACCCAACCAAACAAAAGACCAAAAAAAAACCAAAAACTGAAAGAAAAACCCCTCAGATTTTGGATGAGAAAATGATATTGTGATAGAAATAGTATACTCGTGTTCTGATGATATGCTGCATAGTGAGGACATTTTTAGGGCTGGCTTTCTAGTGCTAAGTTAATTTGAGAAGCACAGTTAAATACTAGAGATGGATGGCATTTTTTGATTGGTGGCGAACACTTAAAAAAACAGTTTTAGGGTTATTTGGTATTTGGGGTTGAGTTAGACAATGAGTGTCATCTGGAAGGAAAGGAAATAGGAGGGGTGCATGAAAACAGTCTGTTCTTATTTTGAAGGGGGTTGAGTTGTTAATATTCATGTTTCTTTGATGGTTTTTAAGCAAAGCTTCTATGCTTTGAGTCCAACCAGCATTTTTTATTAACTTGGAGGGCAGGGAAGTTAACTTAAAAACAGTATATTGGCAACAGAAAAATAGGAAGGACTGCAGGTGATTGACTGAGAGAATTAAAGTTTGGAATTATCTTTTTAGAGGTTAAAACCAAAAAGTTTTGTCTTCAAATGAATATATATGTCTTAGACAGAAATCCAAATCTTAGAAATGGAAAGGACTGGAACTTGTCAGTCACAAAATGATGGTGCAAACTTCTGATCAGTACTCTGAAAGCCACAGCAAAGTGGTACTCCTCTGCCCCATTCATGTATTTCCTCTAGGCAAAAATAGCTTATTCTTTACAGGGCAGAAAATTTTACTTCCTAATTTGGGTGAAGTGCTGCATAAAATAAGGGAATATTGATGCAGAGGAGTCTAAAGGTGCCTCACTATCCTCTGTGTGAGCAGGCTTAGTTATCCTCTCACAGCGTCAGCTTCCAATATGTGCTGGAGGATTTTCAATTCACGTCATTTGCTGTATTTTTGGTTTTGTTTGACAGAGAAATGGTTAATGCATGGTTTGCTGAGAGAGTTCACACCATCCCAGTCTGCAAGGAGGGAACCAAGTCCCAGAGCGAAGCCTGTGCCTGTCACCAGCCTGCCTGTGCCGAGACCACCAACTCCGGGACACCAGCGAGGAAAATCTCCGCTTCTGAATTTGACAGACCCTTAAGGCCTATTTTTGTCAAGGACTCAGTAGGAGCAGTGAGCTTCCTCTCTGGCTCTGACAAGAAGGAACAGATGCCTCTGCAATCTCCAAGGATTGAGACCAGTGCAGGGGATCAGTGCTCCAGACTATTAGAACTTGTGAAAGATATTTCTAGTCACTTAGATGTCACAGCGCTTTGCCATAAGATCTTCCTACACATCCACGAGCTGATCGCAGCCGATCGCTATTCCCTGTTCCTGGTGTGTGAGGACAGCTCCAACGAGAAGTTCCTCGTGAGCAGGCTGTTTGATGTGGCAGAAGGATCCACCCTGGAAGAAGCTTCCAACAACTGCATTCGCCTGGAGTGGAACAAGGGCATTGTGGGTCACGTGGCAGCCATAGGGCAGCCTCTCAACATCAAGAATGCCTATGAGGTAAGCCAAGGAAATTGATCTTCAGCAACTCTTGAAAAAGTAGAAGCTGCCACATCATCAGCTGCTGGAATATTGCCATTTTAGTGCCTGTATTTGGTGCTGTATTGACTTAAAGTGGCCAAGATGGAAACTTGACACTGGTTTTGGTTATGATACATGTATAGTAGATACATGTGCACACAGAGATGTGAAGCTAGGACTAAAGAAATCAGATTATTCAGTGTTCCGTACTGAGGGGAATAAATGAAACAAGCAATCTCTGATTAAAGCAAAACCACAAACCACGTTTATGAAACCGTGTTCCTCTGTGGGCACAGATCTATTAGTTTATTTCTGTAATTTCTTCTTGAGGATAAAAGGTAAACTAGGGATGGTTAATTCATGAGCATATTTATTATAATGATGGTCTACGCTCAAAACAAGGCTTTTCCTAGGGCTTGAGTTTTTGTTCTTTATAGCAGCAGTCTTAATCTATTGGCATTCATGCTCCACACAAATGCTTTTCTGTTGTTATCACGCTGATAGGAACAACTTTATATAATTATTGGCTGGTAATGAAACCTTTGTTATCCTAGATAACAGCAAAATAAAATATTAAACTTTTCTTAATCTAAAAACCACAGAAGAAAAAGAACAGGTCTTTAAGCTAGTAGTCTAATAATTGCATTTTTTCTTGTATCAGGATCCAAGATTCAATGCAGAAGTTGACCAGATCACAGGGTATAAGACTCAGAGCATTCTCTGTATGCCAATAAAGAATCACAGGGAAGAGGTAAGTTGCAATTTTGGGATCACTTGATGTAATACTGTTTCCGGTCATGGTGATGCTTTAAACTTTCATTAGCCGGCAGTCATCATCTTCCAACTTTTTTTTTTTTTAGCAAGACTGCTTATGTTTGTTTAGACTGTAATTTTATCTTATCTAGTTCAGTAATGTAAGCCAAAGGCAACTGTCAGGAAGAGTTTAATCCCAAATGGAGCAGTAGAATATATATATTTAACTCCAGAAGTGCTGTACCTACTTCCTGTACTCAGTATCTGTCAGTATTAAAGTTCTCTGCACGCTTACTGGTCTGTCTCAAATTGTGATTAAGTTATTAGACAGCTTAGCTTGTATCTGTATTGCTTAATTCAGAGGGCACAAACAGGGTTTTATCATTTTCTAAAAACCTGATTATTTTTACACTCTCTTAACTCAACATGACTCCTAATTTATTACTTATGAGCTAAGAGCCTGACATCAGGCATTGAAAAACACTCGGTGTCCATGTGATTCAGAAAAGTTGTCCTCAAGTCATGACTTAAATCGCTCCTAATTTGAAACAATGTGAATCTGCTCACTGAACTCTTGCCCATATTTCCTGTCCATGCTGCTTCTCATGGGAGCTCTCTCATCCTGTCTCATGCTATTGCAGTAGGGAGAATTCTTATGGGCTAACAAAACCTTCTTGCCCTGAGCGTTTGAAGAGTGAGTGCAGTAAAGTCCATGAAAGCCAGTGAATGGGGAAAAGAGGAGATGCACTCTTTGGGAGTAAGGAAAGTCTGGTTCGATTTTCTTTGATCCTGACTGTAGTGGCCTTTAGCCAGTTCTAGAATACTCATAAAATATAAGACTCTCCACACAGTATCTCAGAGCTTTGAAATGGAGATTTTTCTCTCCTGGAATTTATTTTTCAGAACCTTTTTCTAGTTTGCTTTCAGAAAGCTGAAGCTCTCAAAAAGAAATGTTGCCAAGATTGATTTGAAGACATCATACCTTTTTTATGCTCTTCCATCTTTCGCTCCTTTTCTAGAGTGTCACCTTGACTGCTACTGCACTAAACCTTTTTTTAAAATTTAATTTATTAAACTCCTGCATTAACTTGTTTATTGAATCTTATTCAAGCCAACCCAGATGATCAGCCTGTATTTCCTTTCTTCACATACTGCAAATTTCAGCTTAAATTATTTGGTTCCATTCTTCCAAGGACAGCACTTGATCCTTTCCTACTCCCATTCCTGCTTAAAAGTCTTCCCCTTTCTACCTGGCAGCAGTGACTGCTGGCCCTGGGCCAGGAGATGTACAAAGCAGATGCCATGTGAAGAACTGTCAGGGATCAGTGGTCCATGTCAGGCTGATGCAAGGCTTCCAATTTCACCAAAGCCATGCCATTTTCTTTTTGTCAAATAGGAAAAGATGGTATGTCCCACAGAACTGGGTGCAGAAATGTACTACAAAGCCTTGCTGGCTGGGGAGTGTGGAAGTGCTGGTGGTGGGTGGAGAAGGAATGAGAGCTGCAGTCTGTTAGTCCATGCCCTTAAGTCCACCATGACTTAAGGGCTGAATAAACCTGCAATGGGCCGTGTCTTGGGCCAGCTTCCTCCTCCTGAGTGCATCAGCAAGCGGAAATGAAGCAGGAGTTTGTTTATTTTGACAAGTTCAGCCAACCTGAAGTTTGAGGAGTCTTATACTCACAAGCAATAATTTGAAGGTGCTAAACTGTAAGGTTTCTTACAGGAAAGGATGGCATTTACTTTTTTTTTCTGAGTTTTACAGTCTCTACCAGAAGGTTTTTCTCATTCTCATTGTAACAAATGACTGACATGTTTTTGGAGAGACATTAGAGTCAGTGAATCAGTCCTTAATTTTCCATTTGCATCCTGCTGCTTTTTCTGTTTAAAAACCCCCCAAACAACAAAACCAGAACATTAGTTCCTCCCTGTTAAAAAAATAAATAGATAAAATTTAAAAATTCCCAAAGCCCCTCTAGAAATATTGAGGCTTGTGAATGCTGCCTTAGCTCAGGATGTCAGCAATCACAGTTAAAAGATGATTCTGGAAGACATCCAAAAATAAATACTGAGAAAGAGGAGCAACTGGGGCTTTCTGTTTGTTTGTTTAGTATTACTGCTATTTTTTTAAAACAAAAGAGTCAGTAATTGAGAGGAGGAAAATCTCATGCTGATTACTAAATCCTCTGGGCCTGCTGAAGTACGGAGATTTTTCCAGTAGATGTTTTTCACGTTTGCCTATATTTCCACGAGGCATGGGAGAAACCAAAGTTTCATTTAAAAATAACAGCTAGTAAGAAATTCCATAAATGAAAACAATTTGATTCACAGAAGAGCTCATGGAAAGGAACCCAAGAATTAGTAACAATGAGACACATTGCAGTGCAGTAAGAAGACTTTGATACAGTTTTGTAGACACTTGTGAACAGTCATTTTGACAGGATTGGATAGGGAATAGACATCCTTACTCTATTCCTCAGCTTAAACCAACCTGTGGAGCTCTCCAGCAGGTTTGGGATACCTGGAGAATGGATGGTTTCTGAAGCACAGAGCCACCACAGCTACCATACAACATCTACAGGAGTGACACAATTTTCTGTTATTGCTGCTTTTTTTTTTTTTTTTTTTCTTTGAGCTGGCCATAGTAGTTCTCATAAAAGGCCATCTCAGTTTATATTCTACTGAAATTGGTAGGATTTTCTCATGTGGAGCTTTTAGCTGAATTAACTGAGACATGTCTCTCAGGCTGTGAGCATGGAGGCTGTGAGCATGGAAGATTGAATTTCCTAGTAACTGGCTAGGGAAATGTTGGGGGTTTTTTCTGGCAATGTTTACTCAGTTGTTCAGTTTGTTGTTTACTGGGACCTATCTCCTGTCACTGGGAAGCTTTTCCCAAAAAGTCAATTGTTCTACTACTTAGAACAGCCTTTGAAAATCCCCTGTTGGATTTTATGGTGTAAAATGGGACTGGGTATGTCACCTTTAGCCAGCTAAGTTATTTTCTCCCCCAGCAAACCCTTCAGATAGCACACATCCCATTCATTGCAGCACAGAGCAGGTCTAGCCAAGCTGACTTTAAACAAACTCAGTTCCAGCAGCAGTCTTGTTGCAGGATTATGGAGATCAGTAATTTGCTTCTTGGATGGATTTTCAGCTTATGCTGAGACACACATTATAGTAGCTAGACTGCTGCAAAGCATGGGGAGCTGCTGCTGGCATGAATGATAGAAAGGGATGTGAAATTTTTGTTGATAAAAAATGAGTCTGTAAATACAGTTTTGTCACTGCAGGATAGTTTTATAAGCTTGAATCCAACATCTACAAGACCAGGAGAGCAAAGTAAAGTCAACACTGCTTTGCCTTCTGTAGTGGGTGTCTTCTCTTATCAAAAATGTCAGGTTTCCCATTTCTGTTACCATTCTTTGGCTTTAATGTAACTTTCCTTCATGTGCCAGTAAATAAAAAATATATCTCCTTAAGAAGCAATACTAATTACATCAGAAGTCAGCTTAAGAAAGAAACTACTGGAAAAGGCACCAGCTGCCTTTAGAGCTGGAACAGCTTTCACAGAGTTAGGACTGTAATTTTAATGTGCAAAAAATTGCAGCATGAAACCATCCATATAAAATCCAGAGCACAGCCATCAGCATTAAAGCCATTAGTTGTCACCTACTGGGCACTCAAGGTAGCCTGCCACTTTTAGAGGCAGGACTCAGCTATTGCAAGAAAACAGTAAAAATGAAGTTGTCTGATAATTAGAAGAAATCTCTCCTTGTAATGTGGATCAGGATTTATTAAATTGGAAAAGTAGCACAGCTAGAAAAGAAAGGTTAGAGAACAAGTAGAGCACTGGAAGATCACCTGTGTTACCAGCAAGAACACAATCAGGAAAGCTGTGTTCAGATGTGGTAAGACACATGTGGGTATTGAATCAGCAATTGATGGAAGGTTTGTTCTTATTTGGAACAGAAAGTAAGAGACAATTCCATCATCAAAATTGCTTTTTGTCTTTGTGGTCTATGTCTGTATTAAGTGATCTGAATGGAAAAGAGCAAAGTACTTGGTTTCTGATCCAAGGGGAATTTCCTTCTGCTCACCCCTTATGCTCTTTCAATAGAGTAAACCTGGAAAAAGGCTCTTGCTGGGAACTGCAGGACTCCTCTAGATAGACTGTGTTCTATAACCCCACCTGCCTAGTCCAAATTGGAGGGAAAGCTCAGGAAAAGGAGCCTGTAGCACTCCACAGTACACTGCTTACTTCAATGATTAGGCCATAAACTCACAGGTGCCAAAGCATAAGCAGATCCTAATGCCTGCAGTCTTTCCCTTAGCCTTGGTTTTCTTCAGGCCAGAGTAATATCTTAAGCTTTTTTAGTTCCTTGTCTAGCTGAGCCTAGAGCACTTGATCACCTTTGATTCAGTTTTTCCGCTGGTGCAATCATAACTCCCAGCTGGAGATCAGATTTGGCCTATTATTTGTGATTTGTTTAGAATAAGTTTTAAAAATGAGGATTTGGGTTTCATACTGTGCTTAGTACTCTCTAAAATGCAGGCATATGTTCTCCATGGCCCCAAATGCTATCACATGATTGACTTTTGTCCTAATTACATAATTACTTTAGTAACAGGAGCAGATCCTCTCGAGTTTCCTACCTCTTCTCCTAATTACCTGGTTGCAGGCAAGACTCCAATGGCTAAAAAATGCCTCCCTGAAGTTTTTTTCATTACTGTCTCTGCATATTCTATGGAATTCTGAAAAGTGCACTGAAATTTTAACTGACATAAATGAAGTCAGAATTTGGGCCAGTTTAATTTTTAAAACTGTTCATTTTGTATGAAAAAGAAATGGTCACAACACAGTTGTCTGGAAGCTTAGAATGCCACTGAAACAGCAACTAAAAAGAGAGAGGTTTGCATATGCACAAAATTGTCATCTTAATCAATTCTACATGAATGTTTAGCAGGTTTATTCTCCTCATTACATCTTTCCCCTTCAGTTAAAAACCTTTACTGAAAGACCTTATCAAAGATCTAAAACTGACCATTGCTCTTGGAACACCTGCCTTTGTTAATGTATCTGAAACCTGGAATGCTGATGAAAGGAGCCTAGACAGTATTTTTTTTCTGTATTAATATGGTCCTTTTACTGTTTTCTTAGAGCTTTTTTTCCAGCACTGCAGACTTTCCTTTCATGGAGGGAGATGCATTTAAACAACCAACATTAAAGTACTCACCTCTTGGGTGAAAAGCCTCTGGCCTTGTTCAAGCCATCTTAGCTCATGCTGGATCAAAGCTGGAAAAAAAAATTAAATCAGCACCCAGGAGAGACAGTGGCATGAAAAGAGGTCTAAGCATTAACCTCTGCACTTGCAGGTGAACATAAAAGCATAATAACTTTCATTCCAAGTCTGCCAGAGGAGCACATAGGCTGGTGGTACACTGTTATTACAGAAAGGAAGTCCACTGGATGAGAAATATTCCTCACTGAAGTAAGAAAGAGGTTGACTGTGGGAAAAATGGGGTTGTACAGAATGGAGCTGACAGCTGAGCTTTATTTCAGACAGACATTTTTGAGCCCACAGTTGGCAGTGGTTCATGTTAAAGAACAATGGCCTTACTTACAGCATCAGTATTTTGGGAATGCTGGGCTGAGAGATAGTAAATTTTCTTCTTTTCCATTACAAAAATAAAACCACATGTCTTCCATCACTTTAGCAGTTACAACTTTACCATGAATGGTTAAACACAATTTTTTAAACATGCTCACCACACCATTTTCCTCTGGTAGTGTTTATCCTAAAAAGGCAAGATGAAAAAAACCCAGTTGTTAGCATTTTGCATTGGTTTTACACTAATTACACTTCAAACAAAGGAAGTTCTTTGCAGCTTTTTCTATCACTTGTTGTAATCATGCTAAAAATCTGAAAATATCTAAAAGCTTTGCATTATTTTTGTCAGATGAATAATAATTTGTATCAAAAGGAATGGAAACACGGAATTGTATTAGGAAAAGGCTAAGGTCTTCAAATCCTGTAATCTAGGAAATGTTTCTGCATGAGAGAAACATTTATTATCTAACAATTTGATTTAATAGCGAACTAAGCAAATAGCTGTAATGATCATTTATTATCTTACATAAGTATGCCTGGAAATGGAATCCAGTGACAGACCCCTAAAATTAGCTAATTTCTCTGTTTTTAATACACTAGGTTGTTGGTGTGGCTCAAGCAATCAACAAGAAATCTGGAGTTGGTGGCACTTTCACTGAACAAGATGAAAAGGTATAAAAGCTGGATGTTTATGTCTCTTCTGTTTTCACAGGGGAAGGGGGATGGATATGTTTTAAATTTTCCTGCTGGTCAGAAATTTTTAAGTTATTAAAAATTAAACATCTGTGAGAAAGTGAACATTCCTGGAAATGCTGCAAATATTTTTCTTTATGGGGGCATGAGAAATGTGGATGTGAAATAATTTAATTTCTGAATCACCATGTCATATACCTCTGAAACACAGGCTTACTCTACTGGAATGCACTGTAAAACACTCTTGTAAATTTTAATGGACATAATTGTTAATTACTTGGTTCTAACTCTCCTGGCAAGCCCAAGAAACACAATTTGAACAATGACATTTGTGGAGTGATTCTCTTTTAAATACCATGTCACTTCTCAGTAGAGCCTTTTCAGGAAAATAAAAAGCTTCAGATAATTATGGAAATGTGAGAGAATCAGGAGAGCAGACAATAGAATGGATTCCTAATTCTCCCAGTGCGGTTGCTTTCCAAAAATTTCAAGACTTCACTCTCAGATTGGTGGGGCAAAACCCAGGCTGTGCTCAGGCTGAAGAAGTTGACTTAACAATCAGCAATAAAAGAATCAGAATTCATCCTTTCTCTTTGAAAACTTCCCCTTGAAAATAAAATGTACACTGAGTATTTGTAGGATGTCAGAATGAACCCCATCCTGAATGAGGAAAAACCTGTGGGTTTGCTATGTTAGCAAATCTTCATTTGCACTTCCCAAGAGACTGAATTCCCTCAGAGGGGCTGGTTGTCTGTGGTCAGTTTTTCTAGCTAAAATATGCATTGCTGCACAATTATTTTTTTCTTGAAGCTGCTTTTCAGATGAACCCTACTTGTACCAAGATAATGATCTTCATATTTTAGCTAAATAAAAGCAGAAGGGATTATTGAGGAAATAAGAAATTATGAGTAGCTGGAAAAAACCCAGATCCTGAACATGCGGTTGCCAAAACCAACAAAAATATCAATTAATACTTCAGAGTGCAAACAAAATGTTGCAGTAGCTTATCTTTGAATGGAGTTCAAATGCTGTGGGACATTATCTCTGTGAGATGTCGATGTTCATTTGTCTCCAGGATTTTGCGGCGTATTTGGCATTTTGTGGAATTGTTCTTCACAACGCTCAGTTGTACGAGACGTCTCTGCTTGAGAACAGGCGCAATCAGGTACGGCCAGCAGGTTTGTCCCAGGCACACAGAAATCAGGAGGGTTTGCAAGTAACCAGCACCTCCTCTTCCTGTTTCTGATGTGGTAGCTATTCCTTGGCTGCTTTTAATCTCTGGGACTGAATGCTGTGTGTCTCTGATAAAGCTCTCACGGGCTGCACTGGGAAGAGGCTGGGTGCATTCCAGCCTGGGCTGTGAGAAATGGTCTGTCTAGGGGAAGCAGGTAGAGCCATATGTCAGAAAATTCATTCCATGTTAATATACTTGATATTGCCTGCAGTTATCCTGTGGTTCACCATATGTATTAAACAACCAGAGGTGTCAGACTCCAGAAATTACAGGAATATCCCTGTGGAATAGCAGAGGGCATACTGACTGTTCCTTTAGGCTATTACCACTATAACAGTCACTAACAATATTTTCAGTAATGATCAAATGGAAAACTGAATTTCCTTCTGATTGCTATAGCTCTACTTTGCTGCCAGCTTGGTTTTGATGGGTTATTAATGCCATGGCCTTTATGGGTGAATATGCTTGCCCCGTATAATGCGATAGTGTTTCAGAGAAAAGTCTAGACAGCAATTCTTTCCAAGTTTTCCTGTAGGTCTGAGTTTCCAACTATCAGTGTTTGTAAATTGGTACAAATTTGGACAGTTTATTAAATGCTTTCATGTTTCTTGTGAGGAAGAAAAAATATGAGCATATATGAGCAGCTAAGTCGTACAACAGCAGCTTTGAAAAACGGCAGACTGTATCTAAATGATGTTTTCACCAAATAAGTTAATTAGGACCTGTTAGAATTACAACCAAGAACAACTATGTTCAGAAGTCTTTAAAAAATCAGTGGTTTGAGAATGCACACATGAGCCATAGGAGAAAAAGTTTCCTAAGGGCAAGTAACTCTGTTGTCTGGATTTCACAGGTTTCATTTGACTTATTAATGCCTAAATCTATTCTGCTTCTCTGACTGAAAACGTCAGACAGCTTATTTTTTGTGCCATTTAATTCCTCCATAAAAAGTGTCAAACTGGCTAATACCAACTGTTACCTTGAAAACTTACTTCTGGTCACAGACATAAACATTGGCTTCCCTGATTCAGGGGAGAGGAGAAGACTCCAAGACATCAGTAACAATAATTATTGCATAAATCACAGTTGGTCAAACCCTCACAAATGACCTCTTCTTCAGGTGCTTCTTGACCTTGCCAGCCTGATTTTTGAAGAGCAGCAGTCCTTGGAGGTGATCCTGAAGAAAATAGCAGCCACTATAATATCCTTCATGCAAGTGCAGAGGTGTACCATCTTCATAGTGGATGAAGATTGTCCAGTGAGTATGTTCATTCTGTCTGAAGGCAGAAGTGATTATTCCTTGGGAGTGGAGTTGGCTTCCTTCCATTCTCATATGTTCTTTTGTCATTTCATTTTCTCTCTTTTATTTTGTGGCATCTGCTCAGGTTGGGTGTTGACATGAGAGGTTCTGGCCTTTGTGTAATTATAGAATTTCTCTTCTGCCATATCAATTTGGCACGGCTTGTAAATACTGGCATATCTTCTCGGGGTCATGAGTAGAGATTCAAGACAGTTCCATGATACTTGAAGTTGTATCAAAAGATAGCTTTATGGTAGGATCCAGTATGCTTGATGACAGATGTGGAATGAAGTTAAATTTTACACTTGTCTGTAGTACAGAATAGGCTCTGATGATCGCAACAAGGTTTTAATGAGTAATACTGTTCTAAATAATGATACCCTTATACACCTGTGTATTCAAGCATCCTCTTGATATTCCAGGATACATTTTCTAGTGTCTTTCACATGGAATCTGAGGAATTAGAGGATTCAGCTGAAAATCTGAAGAGGTAAACCAATTAATTGCGACTTTTGTTCATCCTACGAGAATTCTGAAGAAACTTATGCTTTTAATATTCTTTTCATAATAACAGACTTATTTCTGCTGTATCC
The DNA here is from genome assembly GCF_022539315.1 of Serinus canaria. Classification (NCBI taxonomy): domain Eukaryota; kingdom Metazoa; phylum Chordata; class Aves; order Passeriformes; family Fringillidae; genus Serinus; species Serinus canaria. The sequence goes on along the minus strand of NC_066317.1, from coordinate 3,824,963 downwards.
CATGTATTACCGTTTTTTTATAGAGCAGCTTTTCCCCTGAAGTGGGCATAGACCACTCTCTTGCCTTAAAAAGGTCCCACTGAGCAGAGCAGGAGTAGGGCTTGATCAATTCACTTTGCCAGTCTAAGAACATACTTGTATTTCAAGGCTAAGCTATGGAAAAGCACAGAGGAGCTGCCCTAAAACTGATTTCAAAGAAATCTGTATGGATGACTGTTATAAAGGAGACATATACAAATTAGTAGATAATAAGCAAAATAAGGTTTTTAATCAATTATTTTAATCGTTATCCTCAAGTCATTGATAAGGAAGATTACTCAAAGAACAGGTCTGACTAAATCAAGACTGGAGTTCCAAAGTTCTAACACTCACTCATCTTTGGGAAACCAGTAAGGAGTTCAACTGGGAGCAAAAAACAGAGATAAAGAGCTGAATTAAAATACCCAGATAAAATAGTTCTTGAAGTTAGCCTGAACCTCTCGATTGAAGTTTGAAATGACTGTCTCTGTCAACTAAAACAGTTGTTTCAAACACTGTCAGAAAGAGACACAGTTGTATATAAAATACTCACTACAGATATTTTGTGCAGGGAGGAAACAGATTTTGAGCCCCTTTGATGTTGTTTTGCAGTAAATATTTATCATAGTAAGTTTAATTCCCTATGTTAGAGAATGATGTCCAAAGTGTGTGACTTGAGCAACTAAAAGCTGTTGAGCTGTGTTATAGTTTTAGACAGTGTTCAACCAGAAAGTGCAGAGCTGCAACAGCCTGGTAAGATCACAGGTGAAAAAGAAAATTCCTCTTTAGTCCTCTTCTACTCTATAAGACTGGAGCCTTCCACCTCATTATCCCTTTTATGGTGACTAGTTAATGGACTTAAAATATTATTTACTGCTTGCATGGGCTTCCAGGAACTTTTCTCATACCTGATAGGGAAGAAGAATCTTGGAGGCTCAGTTGCCTATCAGACTCTTGTTCATGAGACAGAACAATTAAATGCCTAGGACTGCACTGTGAGTCAACCATTGCACTTACAACTTCTACTATGCTTGAAGGGCACAATCTCAGGCAAGAGCAGAAATATAATGACATGGATTAGATGGGAAGTATTACTTTACATAACATAGCATTTCAGGCTTGTTATGCAATCAAGGACACTGAATCAAGCCCCAAATCAGACTGTTTTTCAGAATTGTGGGGCATTGCCTTGTATGTGTGAAATAATAAAAGAATAATTGCTCTCCTCCAGCCCTGAAACATCCTTACACCAAGAGGATAACAAAAGTCAAGCTAAATGTTGGAGGGAAGCTATAGGAGCTTGATAGCAATAAGTTTATAAGTAAGATATATGTCCTCCTCCAAGACAGGCAAAGGGTCTAAGAGAATTAAAATACCTTAAATAAATTGTGGCTAAAAAAATGGAGATGATTGGTTCTGTAAAGATACTTTATGTTCTAATTTATAATAGACAGTTCTGTTTCAGTAAGAGAACCTCCATGTGACTGTCTTTACTTTTAGAACAAATTTGAAATTAACTTAGCAGCAGAAAATTCACAACTGACATCTGCTGCACTCTCTTGAGCTAATATGTGAATTTCACCCAGTGTTGGTTTTTCAGGAGTACCAGATCTGTGAATGCAGCTTGTTTTCAAATAGTTCTGTTTATTTCTGTATAAACCCAGCTGTTCATTCTTTATCCTTCATCTGTGCAAACTGTAGGGAATTGTTTATTTCTTCAGTTTGGTGTTCAGTGTTAATGTTGTTGAATGTTAAAGAAATAGTGGAAAGCATGCACCAATCCATGCTGCAGTCTTGTGATGGCAGCTGGATTAGGATACAGGATTTGAACTCAACTCCATTATAAATCTATTGGTTGTATCTATATTTCCTTCTCTCACATGGGAAAGATATTCCTATTACCTGCTTAGCATGATGAAATTACTCACTTCTATGCAAAGCACATAATAATAATGTTGTATCCTTCAGGGACTATGACACAAACAAAATCAATTACATGTATGCTCAGTATGTGAAGAATACGATGGAGCCACTCAACATCCCAGATGTCTGCAAAGACAGAAGATTTCCATGGACAGTAAGTAAAACAAGCTTAAGTTTGCAATTCAGAAATGGAACATGTTTTTCTGTTTAACTTCTAAACTTTTTTTTGCTTTCCTAGTATTATTTCTGTCAAGGTGGCTCCAGTTAAAATGGTGTAAACACACAGTGAGTGTTGGGAGGCTCTCAGAAGTTCCTTCCTTTTTATCCTTGCCTTTCCCTTCTCATTCTGGCAAAAATTCATGTTATGGATGCAAGTTCTTTGTGGAAGTGGAGAAGGATCAACTTCACTTTTCTTTGGGATCTTTTACTTAACACTTCTTCAAGTGTGAGCTGGTGATGCAGTGGATGACTGAGCACAGGAATACTGGAGAGTGAGGAGGGAAGGTCACTTGGCAAGGCTCAGGTTCCAGTCAGGTTTCCTTCATGGTCATCATCAGCATAATGCCAACTTTTAATTATGTATTTTCCCATATTTTCAATGCAGAAATTAGAAAGATGTCTGCTCTTACTGTTATGTTTAAGCCGGTTGGGAAGAGGGGAGAGGAGCTACTGTGGTCCAGCAGATGGCTTTTTACCAAAATTTGTTCTGAGATAGACAAAATGATCAGAAAAGACAGTGCTCAGTGTGATTGTTCCAGTAAGTGGAAAGAAGGGGCAGGCTCATGGTGGGGAGCTGGGTTGTTTCCCTTTCTTTTCCTGTGCAAGATTTCTTGGATGTTCTGAAGTGGGTTTCTGTGACAAATTGAGCAACACAGGACTTGAGTTCTCAGACTAACCCTGTCTTAACTGCAGGACTGGAAGTACAGAAAGAATCCAATGGATATACTTTATAGACTAATAAAGATAGAGGTGATGATTTTGAAGACATTTAAAAATAAAATGAATACCTTGAGAATCATCCAAACAAGTGTTTGTTGGAAACAAGCTGTCCAGTATGGTTAGAGTTATTTCAATTCTTTTCTTTTTCCTGGAATTCAACTTATGTATGTAAAACAAACACATAGAAAGCAATAGTGCTTTTAGAAGGAATCTGGAAATATTTTTCAGCAACACAGAGACTGCACTTGCACTCCTGCAGGAGCAGGGCAGTAGGATAAATGTTTTGGAAGCTGATGCACCCTGACATGAGGGGAAATCCCAGGTGTTGCCAGTGCCCTAGAAACCCTGGCTCGCCTCTTTCTTTGGAGGACATTTAACAGCACACTTACCTCATGAAAATCCTGCCAAGATGCTCTCTATGGTCCTTGCACAGCAGCAGAGCACAAAGCAACAATATAAAAAAAAGGTAACCTTTTGGTCAGAAGTATTAGTGTGTGCCTATTTCTTTTGGTGCCACACACAGTTCAAGGTCAGACCAATTGTACTTCTCAACAACTGCCATGCTATTCCTGGGGCAGTCAGAGCGGAGCTCTTTTCTCCCCAGGTGTTAGAAAAGGAGGCGTTATCTCTTTGTTCTATCCTCCCACTCCCCAAATAAGTTCATCTCCTTCTGTTGGAGCATGGGACATGCTGCAAAATCTTGGGAAGAGTGCAGAATGCTAATCCAGATGTAGTAGCTTTCCTGCCTGCTGCTTGTGGGCAAATGCATTGATCACCTGATTGCTTTTTGAAGGAAGATGTAAGCCAAGAGTAGTTGTGGAGCCCAGCTCTACAGCTCTTTCACTTCAGCCACCTAAAAAGCAGCTTTTAAAATTTTAACTGTATTTTTCTTTTTGTTTAACAGAATGACAACGCAGAAAACCTAAGTCGGAACATAAAGAGTTTGCTGTGTACACCAATAAAAAATGGGAAAAAGAATAAAGTGATAGGTAGGTATCATAACAAAAATAATTCTGTGCTTTTCATGGATAAATGTATGTGCTCCACGATAAAATCACAGCAACGTGCAATCTCAAGCCAAGAAAGAAGGTCCTTAATTATCATGTTCTCAACTAATAAGTCTACTGCAACCTTGAATATAAATTGCTCACCTAATAAGCTGCCAAAGAGTAGAGAATGAGTGTCAGCCTTTGTTCCTGGAATCAGTAAGCCCCACAAGCAAACAGAAAATAAAATACACTGATTCTTAGATAGGAGAATGGATCCAATTTCATCAGCTTTAAAAAATTTGGCAAGTAAATAGTAAGAGTTCCAAGAATGACCTTTTAATGATCTTAAAATAAATTTGTTTGAGAATGATGGCAAAATTGCATGGCCCAATTTATAGTGTAAATATGATGCCCCTTTTTTGTGAAGACAGATTTAGTTTTTTAACATCTGAGGCAGAAAGAGAAACCTCATCTTTATCTAATGTTGTTCTCTGCAATTTCTTTTGCTATTAGCTTCTTTCATGAGTTCTTTTATTACTTTAAATATTCCAACAAACCCTAGAAGACCAAAACGAAGACTGAACTGTGGAGCTTTAATTAGGGGTATTTCACCATGCTGCGAGCTATTGATAAAACATTTGCACCTAACTTTTTTTTTTTCTATTGAGATTTTCTATTGACGTTCAAACTGAAACTTTCAGTCAGGCCACCCATTTAGGTGGGCTTTTCAAATGTGAGTCATTCTTAATGGGAAATGTTCTCTGAAGTCTTTTACTGTTTCACAGCTGCCTCATGTTAAATTATTTAATAGGGCGAGGTCAAGAAGTTGTCTTTGGGACAATACCCAGAAGTTCCTTTACAATATTACATAGCATGTATGACTATTATTATAAGTCTGGTTTATTTTTAAAATTATTTTTAAGATTAGGATACCCCAAACCAGAATTTGGGAAGTAGGATGGGGTAAGGAACACTGTCCACATGAAACCCGAGCCAATCTTACTAGTGAGAAAGATGAAAAAAACTTTATTCTCCTGACTTGTGCATTTCTCAGCTATGTGGTAAAAGCTTTACAGAATCTTGCTGTGATTTTATAACTGTCCCAATGAAAGACTTGGGAGTTCCTTAATTTGTGATCAATGGACCTTTCAGTCTTTGGGGAAGCTTTTGAAAGAGGTTAAAGAGTTTTAAGTAATACACAGTATATTTACTGCAGTTCTCTATTTTTTTTAAGAGACATTTGTGCACAAATACTGTGTCTTTTAAGAACTCATTTACTTTTGTGGCATATTCACTGTTGGGTCTTGCTCTTGTGTTCATTACATCACAGTTGCTATGGAAATAATTATAATGTCATAAGCTGTACTAAACAGAAATCTGAAGGTCAGTTTCATGGGATTTTCCTGAAGAATTTTGTAAATCGGCTTCTTTTTTCCCAGAGAAGTTAATCTTGTTCCTTATTTGAATGAATTCTTTTCTAATGGGATTATGTGATTGAATGTTCCATTCCTTCCCATCTCATTCCATAAAGGTTCTGAATTCTGTCTGCCGAATTCAGATACCCCCATCCCTGCCATTACACTCAACTACAGCTATAGTGGTCTTGGTCTCTATAGAGGAGACTGATACTAAGTTCCCCAAACAGAATACAATTTGGAAACAGGACAATGTTGCATTGTCACCCAGCCTCAAAACTTGTGAGGCCAACATTCTTCTAAAACCATGGTTTGTGTGTGCTGCATTTTTTTCCTTTGTTTTATTATCTGCTATAATAGCAAAGATGCACACATGGTAACTTTTTTCAGAATTTTTAATTTGCAGCTGGGCTATCTTGGTACTTGGCCAGGAAAATGCAGATTTTTGCTCATGGCAGTGAGAAAACATTTGGAGTCTGTTAGGACAGTATTCATTGCCAAAAACAACATATTCCTGTAATTCAGCTGCTTTAATTAAGATTCTGATCTTAGCAGGTAAAACTAAGGGCAGGTGTATTTCTGAATTTCCCTCTGCTCACGGTGATGGCAGGGATTTAAACTGCAGCAAGGTGTGATAGAAGTTACCTGTCAGACTTTTTCAATGACACGTGTGAAGAAAGGCCCAGAAATTCTTAACAGAGAATTCACAAATGTAAATATCAGCACATTTGAACCTAAGCTGAATTCAGTCAGATGTTTCTCAAGGAGTTCAGTAGTGTTTGCAAGAGGCTGTAATTGAACCACATCCTCAAAAAAAGGCCGAGCATACTTCAGCTTTGCACCTCATATTGGGTATTCCCTGTTTAGCTCATTTACTTGAAAAAAATCCTAGTCCTGGCTCAAATGAGGAAGTGAAAACTCTGTGTACCACTGTTCTGACTTTGATAAATGTTCTTTTGGCATGGTTGCAAAAATTTAATTAGCCTCCAAAGGACAAATTGTCTTTAGGGATTAAATCAAACTAGAATAGTATTAATAATAAAAGTTAGGATGAAAACCACCCTAGAATTTCACAGGACAATCAAGTCTCTAAAGCCCTACTTTTTTGGTTTACAAATCCTAATAAGTACTTTTGAATTTATGACGTATGTATAACATTTTAACACTTATTTGATAAACATTGAAACTGCCCTTGGGGGGAAAAAAAAGGAAAATCCTACAACATTCTTATGTGTCATTTATGTATGTTGGTGGTTATACGGTAGGCTTATCTGTCCTAAACTTAATTCTTGATAGTGATATGCTCTCTGTATTACTTCCTTTTGTTTCTGTGTCCTGACATAGGGGTTTGCCAGCTTGTGAACAAGATGGAAGAAAACTCAGGGAAAATCAAGGCTTTCAACAAAAATGATGAGGAGTTCCTGGAAGCATTTGTCATCTTTTGTGGCCTGGGGATCCAGAACACACAGATGTACGAGGCTGTAGAAAGAGCCATGGCCAAACAGATGGTGACACTAGAGGTGAGCCCAAATCTAGGTGGTCCTTAATTAGCCCCAAACACATCCTAATGTTCCCCAGACCCTCTCTGTTCTGCATATAAGTGAAGCTACTCCTAGGGACACTCAATAGAGATTGTTATCCCTCAGGAGAGCAGCATTTGGACTGTTGAGTTGCTCAGGAATTTTCTGCTTGTTTCTGACTCTGCCAGCAGACTCTTTATTTGGTATTGTGTCCTAACTTTACTCCTGAGATTTAGTGGGGAGCTGGAGGCATCTCTTCTTCTCGATGAGACTGCATGCTGGCAGCACAGTGGGTGTGTTCTGCTGCATAGGAAGGGGGAAATGGCTTGGCACATTAAGGGGCTTCCTCTTCTTGTCTGAGGGGTTTTGTGATGATTTTGGCTAAGTCCTTCAGACAAACCAGTGTGAGGAGTTAACAGCAGCATTATTGTAGGTTCTCAGCAATTTCCTCAGACTCCATTAAACCATATCAAGATGAACATCATCTGGTCACAGCCTTTAAATTGGTTCCCGTTAAGCTTCACAGCTGAAGAGGGCTTTAGTCTGAGAAACTGAATTACTCAGGGGTGATAACTTGAAGCAGAAAGTGAAAAATGTGTAGATTTTGGATCTCCTAACATCCATTATGTAAACAGTGCCTGCAGAGCTCCTAAAATGGGATTATGTGCCCCATGGCCTCTAAAAGAAACATTACAGTTCTCAAATAAACCTGTATTAGGTCATGTTAAATAAAAAGCTGGTAAAACTATTGTCCAAACCATTTGCTTATATGGCAAATTAGCAATTCTGTCTCCAAAACTACAGCACTTTATAGATACTATAGGAAGTTTCAGCCAGATTATAGGTTAGTGTATTAATAGATTCTTTACAAAACAATAAAACTCTGTAACATTTTCATGTCATATGTTCTCAATAGTTAAAAATCTGAGCTTCTTTTTTAATTTAAAATGAATGTATTGACTTTCAGACTTTTGTGCCAAGTTTCACTTAGGTTAAAACTTTGTTTCATGTCTGAATAAACTCTTGAAAGAATTACTATGGCTGTAATGTCAGGCTCATAATAAGAGCTGTTTCGTGTATTATTTGCTTTTGAAAGTGGGCCATGAAAACTTTTCAAAGAGAAAATGAGAGTTCTTTGCTCTTTCATGGAAGCTATTTATGTTTTCTTGGCCTAATTATCTCAAGAAGATTCTGTGCTGTGGGAGATTTGTAAAAGATGCAGCTCTCTCCCCATATGCATTCAGAGAGCTCCCCTGAAACGGGCTCAGGCCCTGCATGAACAGAAGATTTCACCAGCAAATGCAGTAGAATGCTGAAAAAACCTGCTCCAGGAAAAGTACCTTGTTATCACATGGCTCCTTTGTTTGGACTAAGGGCTGCTTTTTTCTTCCTGTAGGTTCTCTCATACCATGCTTCTGCTGCTGAGGAGGAAACGAGGGAGCTGCAGGTAACAGTGGTAATTGAATTTTTTACTATTACTTAGAAATATTGCTCTAGTAGAACAACCGAGAGCAGTCTTGTACACAGATGTCATCCCTAAAGGGGCAGAAGCATACGTTCCAGAAATAAAAATGACAGTAAAGCTCATACTGATGGGTTCCTGAGCTGAATCACATAAAAGGGAAATATTACAATGTCTAAAAGCTGGCCCGAGCACTGTGAGACCCAGACCTGTGCTGACTGATTTTTCTCAGGATTTTGAGACACTCACTGGTGCAATGTCAGTATCAAACTCATAATGATTAAGTATTCCAGAAGCAAAATGTTGAGAACTCTTCATTTTGCAGCTAAGTCTGAATGCTGTATATCTTACAGCTTTGGTATCTTTCAAATATACCAGATATGGCTGCAGCTTTATGGCCTTACATATAAATTCTGAGTTGAATCTTTAATGCAATGATTTTAAATTTTTTTTAGAGTTGCTTTTCTGTGCAGTGTCCTGTTCTGCTCATGTTTAATTCTGTGTTTAGAAGCCACTGCCTAAGGAATAACTACAGCTAGGATTTCAAGTGCATTTCAAAGCACAGAATTTGCTTAGGTTCTCCAAGCCTTCAGCAGCTATTCCAGGGAAATAACATCACCCCTGCTGCACAAAAAGAAACAGAAGGGATGGAGAGGAAGGCAAGCGTAGGGGACCGTGAGCTGGGTAGGATGGGACTGGTCTGGCCAAGGGACACAACATGATGTGAGATTAAAGGTATTTCTAGAACTGTGTCACATGGATTTTTGAACCTCAGTTCTACCACACTGCTGCTCATCAATAAAGAGCCATGACAAGACCGGAGTGCAACTCCTGTCCTAAGGTTTCTCCTCAGGGCTTGTGATGAAATCTTTGTTGGTTCCACTGTTGCTGTTCAATGAAACAGAACCACAGCAAACCTAGAACTGGGCCGGTGTCCACTGGCATGGCTTAACTCCCCACAGCTTCCTAGCACAGTCCTGGCCTGTGTCAGCCTTGGCTTCTAAGGTGATACCAGAGCACAAGCACAGGCCTTTTATTCAAACTCATAAAATGTTTATTTCAGTTTTTATTTTTTGCACTCATGTTGTCATATAAAGATGGCCAAAATAATGTGCATTTTTTTCTGGATATACCTTTTGCTTCTAAATAATCTGAAAAGATATACTTAGCAGGCAGTTGGACTAGAAGATGGTTGTAGGGCTCTCCCAACTGGCACTATTCTATTAATTATCTGCCCTATGGAGTAGGCTGCAGTCAAAATTTTTACTTTAATTATAATTTCCTATTGCATCAGTCACATCCTTTGAGCCTGGGTACTGTCTACAACCTGTGTTTTATCATCCAAAGCAGATAAAACCAAGCAAAACTCTTTGTAGTTGCCACATAGTGGTTCCACATTTTCCATAGACTTCTTTTTGCTGCCAATGTGTTTACAGAACCCATAGCTCAATAAATTGAAATTAAAATAGCTGACGAACTTTTGTGCTGTAAAACAGGAGGCAGAAGGCTCTAGTGGCTTCACTAAATGAAAAAGGAAATAGCTAATCTGGTTAAACAACACTATAAACTGTTATAGAGTGCAAGGGTTTTATATTTCAGCTGAAATGAAACTTACTGTTGTGACTGTAAAAGGCAGGAGATCAAGGAAGGGAAAGATAAATTATGAATGAAGGGAGGCACGAGGTGCTTTTTTGAGCTCCTTCTGTGTCCTTGCAGCCCCTCTCCTTGTGAAATCTCAGCCTGCAGTTGCAGTTTTTCAAAATTATGTCAGTAGCTTTGCTGAACAGTTGCATTATTTACCACTGGACATGCAAGCCTTTCATGTGCTCACAGATGAAATCCCACATGAATCCAAACAGGGACATGAAATTAGTAGCAGAAGAAATGTGTAAGAAGGATGCATTTTTTTCCCTGTGTCAATACTCTTTTTCATAATCTTCTGTGACTTCCTGATTCTGACACACAACGGAGAGGACAGCGAAGTGATGTGGAACAGAGGCTGGCAGCCATAATTCTATGGATTTGCATGCTACGTGTACTAGTGTTGTAGATGATGCCAAATGCTTCCTTTTCAGTTCCTCAGCCTTCAGGGACACAGCTGCCCACACTGGAGAAATGTTTCCCCCAGAATTACAAAGAGGAAGATAAACACAAAGGTTTATTTCCTTCACCATTTCAGATTTACCTGATCTCACCAGGTGTGGCTTTGGACCACACTCCACTGTTTTCATACTGATGTAAACAGCTCTAAAGCAGTAGCACTGAGAACCCCACCTTTTATTCTACTGCAGAAAATGATACTTTATTTTGTTCTATGGTATAAGATTTAGCATTCATTTTTGTTAGTATCAGAGTTAATATAAGACTTAGCACAAACTCAGCACTGGTGTTTTGAAGGGCAAGGGATATAAATACTCAGTATTTTATAACTAGAAAATGGATTCAATATATGGAGATACGACTGACAATGAAAAACTCAGATTTAAAAATATACAGGATAGCGGGTGTATTGTGTACCTTGTAGTTTCAAATTTCATGTTGAAGGTTTATGGTTGTATGCCAACTGCACCAAAACCACTGACCTTGGGTTTTAAAGATTACTGATTACTGATGAACTCTAATTTTTCAGGTTTCTAGCCCTGAGAAAGCTCTGCCTGTGGACATGTTCTGACTCCCATCATGCTGAATGTGGATTCTGTTAGCAAATCTGTTTTACTGACATCTCTTTCCTCATCATTTTTAGAAAAATGCCAACAGTTATGGATTTTGCTGTCTGCATTTCCATAAAACCAAACATGTAACTCCACTGCCTTATTTTCTCCTTCCCCCAGTTTCATCAATACTTTTGGTTACAATTTGCCTCTGGTGATTTAGGTAACCAGGCTGACCAGGTAATTCTACCCTTGTTCTCTTGATCTATGGAAAAGTGCTTGTTAAATCCAAGGTAATAAGGTACTGTTAAACAAGAGAGGCATGAGGAAGTAAATGAGAGGCAATCATGAGTTTTCAGTATCACATGAAGGTAAAATTGAGTGTCTCTTTGTAATTAGCCTGTTGAAAAAGCAGGTATTTGTTCTGCTTTCTCTGCCATAGTGCTAAGCTGTGTTCTCTCATTCTTCTCCAGGCTGCTGTAGTGCCATCTGCACAAACTCTCAAACTGACTGACTTCTACTTCAGTGACTTTGAGCTGTCAGACTTTGAAACAACACTGTGCACAATTCGAATGTTCACAGACCTCAACCTGGTGCAAAATTTCCAAATGAAGCACGAGGTATGGTTGCTGCCAAATACTGCCCCACAGAAAGAGACAGCTTAATTATTAGGAATTCAGGGCAGTGGAATGATCTCAGTGTAAATAGAATTTGACATCTGTACTAAAGAGTAATTAGCAAACTAGGAAGCCATATGAAGAACTGGGGTCTGTCCTGAGTTTGGTTCTACTGAAGTATTAATCATTTTACAGTCCATGATTAATGGACTAGAAAACAGAATACTGAGGAGAGAGAGGATAGCAACTTCTCAGGAAGTGAAAAACTCTTCCAAAGAGGACGATAACATTGTTCGCTATGTCCATATGAGGTAGTAATTATCTTAGTCTTTCCCTACAAAATAATAGATTAGAGATTAGGAGGAACTTCATGGTTATGGAGACGGTGAAGACTGAAGCAGATGATAACTTAGATGGGCTGTGGGAATTTCCCTGAAGGTTTTTACCAATACATCTGTCAGAGATGATCAAGACGGGTCAACAGAAAATCTCTTCAGCCTCTTCCACTCAGTGCACACAACATCTATTTGTAGAAACTTTCATTTCTAAATACCTTATTTTTGCTTTATAACATTTTCAACAAACTCATCAAAATTCATATCAAAATCCAAGATGAACTTGTAGGGCTTTGTAGGCAAACACATTAGTTAAAGAAAGCTTGTATTTATTATCTAGACCAGCACTTCATAGACCAATTTAGATTAGTAGTGTCCAAGGGCCAAAAGTGCTGTATTACCTAATCTGATCTCTTGAACTAGCACTTAGTACTTAGCTTTACCTCTGTAGTAAGGTGAACAACCTTAAGGATTATGCCCCAATATCAAATTACTACCTGACCTTCAAAACTGTCACTTCCTTACAAAAAAAAAAAAAGGTAGGAAACAAGCATGTATGTGTGTGTGTATGTGTATATATATGTGTGTATAGATGTGTATATATATATGTGTGTGTGTGTATATATATACAAAATTTTATAACTCACAATTTCTAATACTGTTGAGTAAAACATCCAGGACATGGTTTCCTCCTGCATAAAAAAGAAACTACCCTGCAATGCAGTAATCTTTCTATCATACTTATTTGCTTTCCAAAGTCCAATTCTGCTTTGGTTTTGACAAGCTGATAGGAGGGAAAAGCTGACTTTTCATTTTCAAAACAGGTCTTAAGAGGATTCAATAACTAAATAAATTTTCTGTATCAAATATGTCATCATAAACAAGGATTTTTTTCTCCCAGGTATCTCAAGATAGAGTTTCTGAATTAACAGCAGTGCTTCTGACATTAACATTTAGCCCTTAGCAATAAAACCCCAAACCCTCAAGCATGACACACTCAAATAGGAGCCGTACTAGTGGGTGTAAGCCTGTTCTTATCTATGTTCACAGTTACAAGCGTGTTACTGTTGAACTTGAAATTGAGTTAAATGGATTTTTTTTTTTTAGTAAGAGAGTTACCAAGTGGGATTAAGAAAGTTTGAATGTATTAGAAATCTGTTCTTATGAAAATATATCTATGTGATGCTGTTTCTTAAAGGTTCTCTGCAGATGGATTTTAAGTGTGAAGAAAAACTATCGGAAAAATGTTGCTTATCACAACTGGAGACATGCCTTCAACACAGCACAGTGCATGTTTGCTGCTCTGAAATCTGGGAAAATTCAGGTACATTTCCGGTTCCTCCATTAAGACAAATTCTCCAATGATGCACAGCTCCAATTGTTATGTCAGTAAGATGTCCATTATTCCATGGTATTGCCAGTGGAATCTTCTGCTGAAGACTTCTGGCTATGAGGGCTTGTGTTGTGAAACTGCTGCCATGGTTTTTTGTTCTGTGTTTCAGTTAAATCCTCTGGAAGTGGTTATCAGGATGTTCCCAATGGGAATATCTCAAATAAGGCATATACGTGCTTACGTCCTTTTTTTAAAGTTAATGCTTATGCTACAAGCAAGTCAAAAAAGTGGAGAAAAAAAGGCTGACCCATTTTCAGGATGTTTCCTTAAAATTTTCAACAGGAATTTTTAAAGTTCAAATGCAAAGCTGAGTACAGCTTTAGATACACAACAGTAGATAAAAGCATAGAAATAAATTTTTAAATGTTTCTTCCAAAGCTTTTGAACAAATTTTCAACCTTTCACTTAAAAAGACACCTAATAATTTAAGAAACAACCTAATCATTCTGATTAGAGCTAGGTGAGCATAAAACACCGATTCTAAATTCTTTCAAAACAGGTTTTTAGGTTTTGCTTTTATATTCTTGTAGGAAACAGAATTTTTCTGCTCATTCTGAATAAATGTGTCTTTTAAAAATTTGTAGGCCAAAACCCAATACCAATGAGGAAGAGGCATTTCTTTCCTCTATAAACTTTATCTCACTAATGAAAATGACAAAAGGTTTTGTAAAGAGACCAAGGCAAGGACATCCATCTTCCTTCCCTGTTGGAATGGACATGGTACTTTTGCTCTGTGTGCGGTCGAGCAAACACTGATGATCCTGATAGTTTGCCTGCTATTTTTGGAATCCTGACAGTCTCCACTGCAATTTCCATAAATTGTTTATTCTTAACTACACTGGATTCACTCCCTGCTGATTCTCATGTCCTAGATTCTGGAGTCTGAACAGCACTGAACATAATTCAATTTTTTTCTAGTTTGAGGGGAAAGGCAAGCACTGGGAGATGCATCTTCCTAGCAGAAACATAAAATCAATCATTTCCAAACTGAGTTGTCTTTTGACTGTACTAAAAGCAGGTCTCATTATTCAGAAAGCAGATGTAAAACACATTGTAGTAAATAAATCCACAACTCACTTCTGGCATTACTCTTTGCCTACAGAGCAAACTGACTGACTTAGAAACACTGGCTTTGCTCATAGCAACTCTGAGCCATGATCTGGATCACAGGGGAGTGAACAACTCTTACATACAAAGGTAAGTGGGTCTGAGTAAAGTTAAATAAAAACAAGTGCGTGAACAAACACAGGTTTTCACAAAGCAGAAAGTGTAAGAACAGGCAGAACCGTTCATGAGTTCAAAGATGCAGATGCACAGCCTCAGTTGCTGACTAACTATGATGGCAGATTAAGTGAACCTTTTGCTGTTCAGGGACAATGTTTTTCTGCTCCCAAAGTCCCCTCCCTGATATCCCATCAAGTGACAGCAAAAGGCTGCAGCTTCCAAGGGACAGTGTGTAGGGAATGTGCAGCTTTTCAGATCACTCCCTGCCCTACCCAGCCGCTCACTTCTTGTCCGGGCCAACGCAGCACTGAGGTCTGCACCCCTCTGGTACAGAGGGGTCTCCCCATTGTTTTAAATCCAGATTGTTTTACTCTTGGTTTAGCCACATTTTTCCAGAATTCTAAGTTGTTTAGAATAAGTTACCTAGTTAAAATCACATTAAAAATGTATGGTTGTTTTGCACTGATTGTGGGTTGTCTGTACTCTAACTTTGATCCCGTCTGGAATTGCAGAAAGACCTTTACAATACAAGAAGGCAAAAAATATTTAAAATTCTGAAAAATATTTTTGCTAAACAAAATATTTTGGTTTGGAGTTATCAAAATGAAATATCAGAGCAAGTCTAAAATTCTGCCCGTATTTTAATTTTTAACAGAAGATACGGGGTTTTTTAGAATTTATTAGTAGCTGGAAATCTTCCAATCCAGTGAATTTGGTATCACTTCAAATAACATGTTAGTCTTCAGCTGATCTCAAGTATGGCTTAATGTGATTCCTGTGATATAGCAGTGTGTCCTGGTCTGACCAGAGATGGGCAAAAGATAACCAGAAGTGCGCATCTTCTTCTGGCAGAGCTGGAGAATGGTTTTGAAGTGACCTGTGAAGAAGTGGTCTGCTGTTCTCACTATGTGTAAAGTAAGATCATAGGGGAGGAAAAACTTAAGGTACAGAATATTGAAAGGCAGAAAAAAAGTAAGCTGAAGTAGAACTCGTGCATTTCAGATGTATGTGTTTGGAGTAACAGTGACTGATGTGTAAAGAAAAAAAAAACAAACTCCACAACTTTAGAAGAATGATCTTTTTCTAGTTTGGTAATAGAGGATTCCAGCAGTAACTGTAGCCTTGCAGCAATTGGAACTAGTTAGCTATTTTTTGCTTTATTTATTTAAAAATAAATTTCCTGGAAGACATCTGGAGATGCGTCATCTCCTCTCAAAAATGTCCTGGGAAAGTGTCATAGACAGCAAAATCTAACATTTACACATGCTGTAAAGCTGAGATGGCTATAGCTTAGTAATTCCTTTCTCAATATAAAGTTCCATTAATTACTTTTTTAAACCTAAATACAAAAGTTATTTCTAGGAACAGATCCCTTTTGTTTTTTCCTTTGAAGCAGGGAGGGTAGATATTCAGTGTATGATTCTTTTCTTAAGCAGCAGGGTTTCAAAAATTGAAATGGTCCTGGCAGTAGAAGTTACAGAAAGGGAACTGCTTGAAAGCCTTTTGGTAGTTATTTGGGGGGGTGGGGGGGATGTATTTTGTTTTTGCTCCAATCCCACATGCAAAGTAGGAAGCACAGAAAGCTGCATAACCCAACCCCTGTGCTCAGAAAGCTACTGTGCCCTTTGGCCTGGAGTGGGGGTTTGACAGAAGTGCCGCTACAGAAGTTGGACCTGAATTTATTTCCAGCCCCAGTCAGGGTCTGCGAGTACTAAGCAAGCTCTAGTTTGGAGCAAGACTTGGGAAGATAACCGAAGAGATTTCTCACATATTTCTCTCTCCAGTCAGGATGAACTCTGGGACACACAATATGCATCCCACATCATTCAATGGGAATTTCACCCAGCATGTGTTGGCACCATCCTGTGGTTTGTTTCCTTACAGAAACACAAGAGTACATTTGCTCTACGCCCCTTTCGTGGTGGTCTCAGAGGAGGTGCTGGGCAGCCAGCCCATATTCCTCAGGGGCTTGCATCCTTTAATCTTCCCTTCTGGGTTTTTGTTTGTCTTTCCATCTTTCTCTCCACATTTTTGTGCTTCTTAAATCCCCAGAGTCTCCTCTTATGAGTTTCATTTGAGCCTCTGTGCAGTCACTCACTCAGGGACCCAATCCTGCAGCCACTAAGTCTTCTGAATGGTCTTTAACCATGTAGAAAGTCTCATGGAATTATATGCTAAAAGAGCTACTGACATGATTAAACATTTGTAGGTCAGATTATAATAAGAGTAACAGATCCAGGATCATCAGCAAAATAGTCTTCCAAAAAAATCCAGATTTAGTTGCAGAGATTACATGAGCAATGTGGGACCAGGGGTTGAAAATTAAGACAGAGCACCAGAAACCAAGAACTGTATTATTCAACAAGGAAAAGGGAGAAATTGGAAATCCTCAAGAGAGAAGGAGTTTCTCTACTTTGACTAAAGCTACTCAAATTCTACTCAAATGCTACTCAAATACCAAATTCTATTTTCTAAACTAAGATACTTTTAAATTTTGCACTAAGGTATTTTTAAGTTCTGTACCTACATAACTTGGTTTCCTGCTTTTTTTTCACTGCCTGTAGAACAGTCAACATCACTGTTGGCCTCTAAGCAGTTTCCCTTTTGGATTTTACCCTGGGCAAAGGGTAGGTAACGATGTTGTAGTAGTTGGGTCATGACAATAGTGGTGATGAAACACCAGTACAGTTGCTAACACAAGGAAATTAGAGATAAACACTGATAAACATTTTGGGCCCAGCACCATATTGCTCTGAGGTCAGCAGGAATTTTTCCATTGATATCAGTGGGTTTCCTATTAGGTTTGCATTATTACTTACAATCTCAGCTGAGCTGACTAAATATGACAGGTGGGTTAAGAACATGCGGTTTAAGAATATTTAAGAACATGTTGCAGAAACCTAAACTATCTCCTAAACTGTGCTTGTGAATGAACTCTATGTTACCTTTGCTTCCTATAGGGGAACTCTCACTCCTTATGTAACCTTGTATTATGTTGTCACTCCTTGCATGCAGGTAGAGAAGGCAGAACACCAGAGCTCTAAGTGCTCTGACAAAGGAACAGGATTATCTTTTTATCCATATTCCTACAAAGAGGATGTTAAAAGGGAAGTTATTTCTGGATCGCTAATATGTTTGTCTAATTTGAATTCTCCATCTTTTTCCTCCTCAGAAGCGAACATCCACTGGCTCAGCTGTATTGCCACTCAATCATGGAGCATCATCATTTTGATCAATGCCTTATGATCCTGAATAGTCCAGTGAGTGCCACATTCCTGTGTATGCTGAAGGAAACTATTTTACTTTCTATTTTTAGCTTCTGGATAGAATCCCACCCTTATATGTTCTAAAGTGCTCTTTATTCCTTTTTGGGTAAAGAAAGCAAATGCAGCAACACGGAAATCACAGTCCTGTGGCTGAGTGCTACCGAAGCCTTCCAAGTGCTGCCTGATAAGGGAAGCCTTGCTAACATCCTTCTGACTACCTGCTTCCTTGGACCAAAGGAAACAAAAGGCTTTGTGCCATGTTCACGACCTCTTACGAACCACCAAACAAACCCCAACCCTTCCGCTCATTTCAAAAACATTCCAGCCTACACATACACAAAGCAGCCCTGATGAGACCAAACCAAACACTGCTTGTGTTGACATTCCAAAGTGAAGCCAAACCTAAGTTTAGTAAATATGCAAATAAAACTACATTCTTCTTGTTTGATGCTATTAACTAATTCTCAACACCAGTTATTTAGCGTTCACAATCCTTCCAAAGGACTGCTCCTTTTGTGCCACAAGTTGTGGTACTTCTGCCATCCTTTGTATTGCAGTGATCCTTTCCTATTCAGGTGGGCAAATATGGAAAAACAACTGAGGCAAGTTCCATTTCACCTGCTCTGTAGTGCTTTGGTTTAGTAGGGGGCTGCTGAGTTCATACTTTAATAACTTCTTATTTATGCCACTTCATAAAAGGAAAATATTTTCATTTACTAGAGGTGTATGGACAGGTATGGGAATCTGTTATAATTCCTCTGCTTCAGGGAGGGGAAGGATGAGGAAAGAGAACCTGTGATACAGCCAGTGACAAATTTAATTTTAATGAATGAAATGTACTTGAAGTCTTTGATGTTGTTCTGCTTGCAACTCCATTTTGTAATAGTCAGTGGTGATGTTGCTGCTGTGCGGCTTTCTGCCATTACTTGGGAAGACTGGATGTTTTATTTTTAATCTAGGCAATCTGCAAGAGGAAGGGGGGTAAAAGAATGACCTCAGATATCAGAAGCAACTCGTAACAATTTGGTGACTTAGAGACACTTAAGCAGACTGGTGTGCTGTTGCCCTTTTTACTGATAGCACTGGTTTTGGCTTTTTTTGAAAAGGGAAATCAGATTCTCAGCAGTCTTTCCATTGAAGAATACAAGGCTACACTGAAAATGATAAAACAAGCCATTCTTGCCACAGACCTGGCACTATACATCAAGTAAGTCAGAAGAAACTTTGGCTGAATAATCACTGCTGGATATTAGCATCATGTCAGCATCCTGCAAAATCTCTTGTTTTAACTTCTTTTTAAGGAGGAGAGGAGAATTTTTTGAACTTCTAAGGAAGAAGCAGTTTAATTGGGAAGATCCCTCACAAAAGGAGCTATTTCTGTAAGTAAAGCAGAAAAATCATGAAATCAGTTAATATTACTGGGCAGCCAATTTCCCATGCCATGTTGCTGTGAACTTCATTAAACCCAGCAGGTCTCTGGGCTCTGGGCCTGTACAAGCTGGCAATGTCACACAGATCACTGACCTCCCTGGGTCTGAACTACTAAGCGTGCAACCTGTATAAGAAACTTTGTTAAATAGCATGTGGAGTTACATTTATAATGTTGCTTTAATTTCACTTGTTTTTCTGACTTGATGATCCTTGAAATTCTATATTCTATTTTACTAGTCACTCAACTTGGTGGCTACATACATTTCACGTAATTTATCCCTTTCTTTCTGTTTGTTCTGCAGAGCAATGCTGATGACTGCTTGTGACTTGTCAGCCATAACCAAACCATGGCCAGTTCAGCAACGGGTAGGTGTTTAATATTTAAGGTTTCCGAAATGCAAACTGCATTCAAGTTTACCTCCACCCAGTCCTTACTGCAAAGGCAGTGGTGGAATGCTGCACTGGAGACTCACATGTGTGGTGGGGGTTAATGGGATATATCCTAAGGAGAGATAGGAACCGCTCTTGTTTGTAGGTAGCAAGCACTCTTTGTAGGTAGCAAGCAAGCTTTTAGAGCTCTCAATGAGTGAAATTTCTTACAGATTGCTGAGCTTGTGGCTACTGAGTTCTTTGATCAAGGAGATAAAGAGCGGAAGGAACTCAACATAGAACCCACGGTAAGCGACACCTCATGCAAAATGTCTTTTGGAAAGAGCACTTAAAATTTCTCCCACTGACCACACTATAGGACCAGCTCCTTCCCTGGCTTCCTAGAAGCCAGTTTTGTTCTGTGGTTCCAAAACACCAAGAGTGTGTCTTTATTTCTGAACCAGAAGAACAGACAGGATTATTTCCTTTAAGTCAGTATTACTAACTGGGCTAGGAAATACATTCCTAAATTGGTGCCTATATGCAGCTATCCAAACCCAGTAAGTTTGCCTGGATATTTGGGCTCTGTCAACCCAAAGCCAGTCTCCTGAGGGAAGTCATGCAGTCCAATTCTCTTCCTTCTAACACCTGTAATGATACCCCACTGTGCTGAGCTTGCTGTGCTGTTTAAGAGGCTGCTTTTTAATTCCAGACTCTCTTTAGTTTTGGTTGGGTTTTATATTGAATGCATTTTAACACAGAGCTTGTTCACTTATTATCTGCAGGATCTAATGAACAGAGAGAAGAAAAACAAAATTCCCAGCATGCAGGTTGGATTCATAGATGCTGTTTGTTTGCAGCTGTATGAGGTATGGTGCCTAAGGAAGAACAGCAATTATTTGAAACCAGAGCTGCTCACTGGTAGACACAGATTTACAATTAAAATAAAAATCAAATTAAAAACTAGCCCCTTAGTTAGAAAATATTTTTTTATTTTATATTACATAGGGTTCATTATTCTGTTGAAGAAATTATTATTTTAGTATTTATAATTAGTTGTATATTTGTCTGATTAATGTGTTTTGTCACAATTTTTTTTAACCTAGTTAAAATGCTATGCTCTCTGCAATTGGTGTTTTGTCCTTGGGTTATATGCTGGATTATCAGGGAAAGTCACAAAACTAATGCTCTGACCTTTAGGGAAAGAATGGTATCCAGGTAGTGCATTGATAGAAAGTGTTTACAAGTTTTAAAGAATTCAGAATTCATTATACAAAAGGTGATATGCTATGTATAGGAAATTGACTCATTTTTAACCTTCCCATCCCATTCTTTTCCTTCTCTTTCATCACACACCAAAGCATTGCATGAGATAATTGACTGGAATGTTTTTTTGTCCTGATCACAAACTGTCAAATACAGTGTGAAATAATGATTTCTGGGGCTTTTTTAAGCCAGCACAACACTAGAGCAAAGGTCTGTTTATTTCAGCTGTACCGAGTATTTTACAGAAACCAAGGTGAGAAAAAGAAAGGAGATGAACAGAAAACCAAATTCTTGAAAACCTTCCAGTGCAAGGAACAGGATGATTACTTGAATTTTTCCCTCTGACACAATTAGCTTTTCTGAAAAGAATGCACATTCACCAGTTCAAAGGAAACAGGGGACAGAGAAAGGGAGCTACTAGCTGCTGTCCCTGAAAATCTAGTGCTTCTGTACTCTAGAAACTGTCAGGAAAATAAGGCAGCCTTAGCTTTGAAGCCTCAGAAAACTGTCTCCAGTAGGAGGTAGGCCATTGAAATAAGACTGAGTATCTCTGCAAAGATACAGACCGGACAAGCAGAAAACTTTAGTAGAATGCCTGAGCATTTAATAGAATGCCTTGAATGCCCACAGTTCTAGAGCCTGAACATCGGTATTTCTTCCAATTAGGAGGGAGCTTTACCTTTCTATTTATGAAAAGACCAGAAAAGCTGGAATTATTTACCCTGAAATATGCACTGCTGCTTGTATCTACAGTTACAATGTGATCCTAGTCCAAACTGTAGCCAGCTCTTGTGTTAGCTAACCAGTGCATTTAATGATCTATAAGTCTTCCTCTAAGTTCAGAAATCTGAAAAAAATACCAGATGTGTTTCAATCTCCATTTTTAAATTAAAAATTGAATGCAATTTTTTTTCCATGTTCTCAACTCATTTCAGGCCCTAACACACGTGTCAGAGGCCTGCTCCCCTTTGCTGGATGGCTGCAGAAAAAACAGGCAGAAATGGCAAGCCTTGGCTGAGCAGCAAGAGAACCTGATTAATGGAGAAAGCAACCAAGGCAAACGGAACTGACGTGCTGATTTCACCACCATAAGCTCAAGTTCACATAGGAGACACAGTAATAGGGGAGTACTGCATTTTGCTAAACACTGTATGAATTTGGCTTATGTTTTGCCACTGCTGTATTATTTTTTCCACAGTTCAAGATATAGCATGACTGTGTAGATGCCAAGATTATCTGAAGACAATATGTTTCTTATTACATCTGACTGAGATGGAAGAAGACCTGCAGGGGTGGTTTTTGCTACCCCAGCCCACAAGAAGGTACTGGTGCGGGCACTGACTGTGCCCGAGAGCCTGTTGCTTTACAGATGTACATAGTTGTTTAGTGATCATGTTGTGGCCAGTATCTGAAAGACTACTGCATTTTGCACCTTTTCTCTCCCTCCTCTCATCTTGCTGTGTTATGGTATAAAAATATTGAGCAGTCTTGCCTGTTCTCTTTCCAAAGGTTCAGGGAAAAGACTGGGACTCACTCTGGGGAGCCTATTCCAAATAAATTATTGCTAACCTCTCTCAGACAGCAGAACTGGGCTCTGAGGTGAAAAACCCCAAAATCTGTGCACCCAGTGGAGTTTGGGTTATATCCATACTAGGTGGATGTCTTAGCAAATGTGCTATTCCAGCTGAAGAAATGTCTAGGACTCCTGTGAATTACTAGGAAATGGGAGTCTCAGGAGTTCTGTGCTAGAGGTGTCTGAGCTCTCCATGCCCAATGGAAACTGCCTGAAGACAGATGAAATGTCCCAACATAACTGACAGGCTGCCACGGAAAGCCGCAAGAAGCATGCAGAGAAATGGAAACAAAGCAGGACTGGTTTTGTACGCTGGTTTTACCTTCATTTGGAAGTTGATTTTAACATCATCTAACCAACAGACTGGGTCACAGGCAGAAGAGAAGGACTGCAAGAGGTGAAAAGCTGAATCAGAATGATGCAGGAAGGGCACACTCCTGGTGACCATCAATGACTGATTCTTCAGGCCAGTGTTACTATGAAATGGCTATGACCACTTTGAAGGAAGTTTTATGTTAACATCTCTTAAAAATCTTTTTAACATGAGTGTAAAATGAATAATCATAGTGTCTTGAAGAAATAGGAAAAAAGAAAATACCAAAAGCAAAAATGCTACAGGGATTTGCTATTTGTATGTGAGGCATTAGTGTTCTGCAAAGTAAGAAATCAATTAACTTGCACTAGTAAAAAAAAAAATTGTGCATTATTTAAGTGAAGATAATAATTAAAAATGGTTTTGAATTGGAAACAATTAAAGAAAATATACGCATTGGACAAATCACAGAAGAGGAATACGAGGAGAGTACTATTCTTTAGATGGACAGGATAAGGAGATGAATGCCAGCAGTCTAAAATGCATTGGCAGCACACATAACTTTGGCTGCACAGAGACACATTAAATGTTACGGTTTTTCGTCTGTAATCATTATTTTTTAGTTAAAATCATCATCTGGCAAAAGTAGCACATTTGGCACTGGACTTTTAAGTATGGGAATTTAGTTCTATCACAATATTCCAGGAAACTCTAGTTTAAAAACTGCAATAAATTCTTCTTCCCAGGAGATTGTCAACCCAAGTAGTAAGAGCTGGTCAAAAAGGGAAAACTCCCCCTTTTTATCAATTTCTTCATTTAGACAAACAATGCCAGAAGCTAAGAAAAGATGAAGCAAACATTTCAAAATGTTTGATGATACTGAGTTATAGAGTTGATGTTTTTTTTTTCATGTAGAACAAGGTATTCTGACAGTCAGCAGTAGTTCAGCCGCCCTAAATTATTTGTCACTGATTAAGTCCTATCTCAGACTTCTCTAGTGAGCACCAATAATAAATGATTGCAGCTGTGAATTTGAAAAGTGTTCTACAGAAGTATTTCTCCTTATTCTGTCCCAACAAATTTAAAAAAAAATTCCCTAAGAATTCCAGGACTGCTGTTTTGAAGTACTCTGTATATCTGTATATGTATTTCTGTGCATACACAGTGTGCAGGTGACAGCAGCCTGACCCTGCCAACATACCCCCCAAAAAAAGGTTTTAGGTACTTTTGGATAAATAGAAAACTTTGCTTCAGGATTTGCATAGCCCTTGTATAGTCTTTTCTTTGAGTGCTTGAGATACTGAAATATAATTATTATGCTGATGAGATACATATTTAATATAAATAGGAATAAAATATATGTATATAAAGGTGTATTCTTGCTATTATGGTTGAGACTAGTAACTCATGGTGACAACACAGCAGGTAAGTATGATGATATCACAGTGTAGTGATGTAACTTTGACATTAATATTCCAGTATTTCTTTGCTATATTGTGTGTTCAGCAAAGCTTTATTATAACTAATTTTATAATTCTACCAAGGAGTGCTGGATTCATACCTTTGACTTGAAAAGAAGGGCATGATGTTACATTTTTTTAAAGGTTCACTTAGAATGAACAGTTATACAGTATGTGCATATATTTAATTATATATCTGTACACATTTATCCCACAGAATCTTTTTCACCATAAATGTCGGAACATACATATAAATACAGTTCCTAGTAAATAAACATTTAAATATCATAACACACCTGTATCTGTATATATTTATATAAAACCAAAGCCTTTAAACTACTGGTTTAAGAACCTTAAAAGCATAGAGCGCTGTATTTCATGAGATTCAAAGCCTTTACATAGTGTTTTACTCTGCCTGAAGGCCAAATCAAAGTGTGCCATAGCTTTGTGTGACTCAATTGCAGAAACTGCTCCTTCCTTTCATAATGTAGATAGGGGACAATATGGAATAGGGGAAAAAATCCAAACCTAACCTGGCTATATCAGGTTTCCTGCTTCAAGTTCACTGTCTTGAGAACTGAACCTTTTGAAAGCCAGCTGGTGGATTATAGCTATCCAGCTGTCATTAATTTCATCAAGAGCTGTGCATCTCAGTCTGCTCTCAAAGACATTATATTGTCTAGCTGTAACAATCAGTGTGGCTAAACCAAGAAACCAGCTGAAATGGAGTTCTGTCAGTTCAGTCTTAAGTCCATTGAAACCATTGTCACATTTGAGATTACAATTTCTGGGTACAAGAATTTGTCCCACTAATTCTTAGTACTTCTCTGAATGACGACAACTAAGTTAGTATCCTACTTGACCTTAGATGCAAACATGATTTCTTTCAAAGTCACTCCACAGCACAGTTTAATGCCTGAAGTACACTTTTATTTCTGGATTTGTTCTGAAAAAAATTACTTGTGTTAACACAAAATTACTGATTAACCCTACCTCTTCTAATTCCAAGTAACAGTGAGCCTCTTGAGCTGTAGGTAGTGTTTCTTCTCCAAGAAATTAGCCACACATGCAATACTGGCTGTAGAAGGCCTAGGTTTTCTATTATATCATACAGTTAAAGAAAGTGGGGGGGTGGGGGGGAATAATGTAATGCTGGCTTTGGAGATGGTGTGAATTTTTAATTGAGTTTATAGTAGAGCTGATTACTTATATCTCCACTGTGCACATATACAAGTGAGCTACTGATAAAAGGAAACAATTTCACTGATGATCAGCTGATTTCTCCTCAGAAGAGAGAACCAAAGCCTCTTTATATGAATCACCCTCTGACAATTGCATGCATCTTTTTGATTTCCAACCCAATACATTTTACCTGGTAGCAGTATGAACTGACAAATTCAGGGCACTTGACAAAACTTAAGTGTGAATTAGTTAAAATTAGCAGGTAACTGATTTTCCAACCCATTATACGGAAAGATAATGAAGGATCAGGTCTCGGCTCTTAAAATTAGAGGAGTGATCCAGCTGCTGTCCCTTCCAGTCAGGCAAAGACTTTTTATGGAAAATAATTGCCTTGCTTATAATAAATTCACATGTTTTTAAAGGTTTTTATGAAGACCTCATATTTCAAGCAAATTTAAATAGTAGTATTCATTCAGTCTTCTCTCTGTAATGCTGTAGGTTTTTTCTTCATGTTAAATTACATGCAGTTTACGTTCCACAGGGTTTCAGCTTTATTTCCCAGTTCCCTGCTGTACTTTTTCTGGGGCTTGCACTAATTTAACACATAAGCTTGAACAGCAGAATGAGTTTGGCCAGAGTATGGTAAATAAAGAGGGCTGAGTTTTTTTTGGTTTGGACTTTGACAGGGAGAAGAAACAGCACAGACTCTGTCCTGGTAATTAGTGACACTTGCTAAATGCAGCAAATTGTGAAAGCAGGATATTTCATCTTGGTCAGTGCGAGGTGAATGCAAAGTTTCTTCTCCACATAAGGAAGGCTGTTTCCATAGAGAAACTCATATCTGAGTACCAGTGTTTGTAAATGTGTATTTATGTGACAATGCTCTGTAATTGTTGGTTCCTACTAATTCCCGCAGCACGAGCTTTGCATGCCAGGGCCTCATGCATGCCCAGATGCCCACCAGAAGTCAGTATTGTGATTCCCACTTACCTCAGGGGAGCTGGGTTGTGCTGTATGGAAAGTGAAAGAATGGGTCAAATCCATCTTTTCTTACCTGTAAAGAGGGACCAAACCCTTATCCTTGGTGACAGCTGCCTCACCTGCTCTTTGCTGGTTCAGCTATTCCCACCAATGCCCAAGGTACCTTACAGATGTGACTGAAGTTAGAATTTGAGCGCTCTTTGTATTCACATGGCAGACACCTGCTTGTGTCTCTTAAAGAATGTAGTTTGAAATGCACTGTAAATAGTTTTAACATACATTCCTGTTATAGTTTAATAAAAACCTTAATCACAGTCACTAGTCACAGAGTTTGTCCATTTGTATTCTTCTATCTTTTAAAAATACCTGAACAAATATATAGTTTCTGGGCACAGTATTTTTGTACTAGGTTAAGGGGTTTCTCTGTATATTATGTTTTGCCTTAAAACACTATTAAAGTCTTCTGAATGTCATGTGTTCTCTCTTGCTTCTGTCCTATGACTTCTTAGAATAAAGCTAGTTACATTACTTAAGAGAATCATTAGCCCTACTTACCTTACAGCTGCTAGAGAACATAAGAGTCAGCTTATTTTCTGTGGTCAGACTGCTGCTTATAAATTATTTCTTCATTCTTCTCTTTGTACTGTTTTCATGCTTTTTAAAATAAAAAAGGATGATGTCAAATTTTACTGTTTGTTATAATTAATATTATTGAGTTGTAATTTTTAATGCCTGATTCAACTCATTAATTCTGTAAATTTGTATTTCATAGCAACTTTTCTAGGTCCTAGAAATCCTGAAGAGAAAAATACGTGGTAATATCAAGATACTCCTGAGTACTACTGAGATCAGCCAGAAGTAAAGTAGTTCTTGTTTCTAAACCACAAAAAATAATTCAGTGCCACTGACCACTAGAGAGCACTGGAGCTGCGCCTCCTGAGAGCTGTCAGGAACCAGTTCATTTCTGACAGAAAGCAGAACCAGCAAATACAGGAGTTACACAGAGGTTTCCCTCATCCTTTGCCCCCATAGATCAGTTCCTGGGGGATATCAATTGCAAGATAGATAGAAATAGTAAGCCCAGTGACTTCCACCAAAACTGTGGAATTTTTTTTTTCTACAACCAAAGCCTCATCTTGCACAAACTGCTGATCCTAGAAGTAATTCTGGACCAGTGGGCTTCTTGGCAATTTCTCTTTTTTGCCTATTAGGTCCTTCACAGAAACACTTCTGGCTTGACTTTTTTTAGCTCTAGGCAAAACCAAGAAGTATGTACACCCCTGACAAACAGCAGGCCCATTCAAGAAGTTATGAAGGGCCAGATTTAGCTCAGCACAAAACACAAGCACTGTTTGCTTGAACCAGCTGCAATTTAGGAGCGCAACTGCACAAGTGCCCGTGCATATCTGCAACCATCAGGTCACTATTTGCTGCTGGGACTACAATCTTTCCACCCCCTCACCAGCCCAGTCATGCTGCTGCTCAGCCTTTCTGGCCTGCTGGAGGCTTGAATTCCCTTCTGAGAAGTGGCAATGTTTGCAGCAGGAGCACTGGGATCCATTTCTTACCCAGCCGTGGAAAGAACACGACCTTGAGCAAGGGCATTTTATTGAAGAGGTGAACAAGCATCACATGAAGTCTTTCTCTTCTTGTACAGGTCTGATGCTTCATTAACAAATGGAAAAGACAAAAGCTCTTTCCTCCAGCCACATTTTTAGCAGCAGCAGTGACAGCTACTGCATTTCACATTCCCATGAAACCTCACCCTTTAAGATTTTTAGGAAAAATCTCACATGAGTGAGTTTGTTCCTATAGTAAGCTTTAGGGACAGACTTATGGAATCTGACAGTCACTGAGTTTTAGAACAGTAGCATTTCTTAGCACACACAGAACTTTGAACCACTTCAGCTAAAAAATACCCCAAGTTCACTGGCATAATACCCCAGTTCATAATGGCTGAAAAATCTACAGCTTACACACATTTCTCTTGTTTACCACCATCCAATTCTAGGAGTAAAATCCATGGTTCAATAATACCAATAGTTTACATGTGATACATTTGCATCTAAGCATTCAGGATGCTTTTATTGTAGTAGTTAATGAAGTCACTGGCAATTTATTTTATGATATATAAAGCTTCTTAATGAAAGGAAAGTTCATTTTACAGATAAGTAGAGGGGTTAATTTGGTCAAGGTCACATGGAAAGTCCATTTCTGAGCTGGAAAGAGCACCAGAATCTGGGTGTCTGTTCTGTTTTTACATGAGACACGTGATGCCCAAGTTAAGAAAGGAATTTTAATCTGAAACCATTTTTTCCTTTTGCAAATACAAATATTCAAATGTCTTAGCCATACAGGGTTCTTTCTTGCTATAATGCTTCACTTCAGAAGAACTCTGAAGCTCACTATTTTACAGATTAATTAGATTCAAGCCACTAATCCAGATAAATCACAAAAAACTTTTGGGGTTGGGAGCTATATTATAACCAAGAGAAAAAGTTCACAATAAGCAAAAAAGTGATGTTGAAATGAGCTAAAAGTGCAGTTCAGATTTTGGAGAAACTGAAATGACTGATGCAGACTTTCAATACTGTACATTCTTAGCTCACTGGACTATAACTTGACCCCACTCTATGATCACATTTCATATTCTATAAAAAAAGAAATTGGGGAATACAGGAATATTCAGATTTAAATTTAAATACCCTTAGAAAAGCCGGACAAAATGCCCCAAAGGGCAACTGGCAAATCAGTCTCTGTGTGGCAAGTGTCAAAGGGCACTAATACTCAGAGATTTATTTCACCTTTTCTGGAAAAGCACACTTATTGGCAGTTGTTCACTGTCACCCTTTTTTCACTGAAACAAGGCCAGATTCCATTATTCTGTGTAATCCTAGGATTCATTTTAGCATACAGAAACTGACAAAGTAAATACCAGGGTTGTTACTGTTTTAATCCTAAATTTTGCTTCCAGATTTTTTCAGCCTGGATCCTATTAACTCCTGCACTTCAGTTCTCTCTAATAAAAAACTCTCAAAAATGTAGCACTTTATGGATCAGAGCCATTACACAGGAATTAGAGAGCAGTGTAAACAGACAGTTATGAGCAAGCTTTAAAACCCACAGCCCACTACTAACTAATCACACAAATGATCTATACTCACTGGAAATTTCTAGGCAATCCTCAAACGCCGAATTTTTTTGCTGAACAGATTCCACATTAGCAGCATCCAGGAGATTCTCCTCAAACCAAAATAAAAGCAGAAATTCAGCAAACAGGCACCTGGAGCAGGACAACATCTAGCTCAAGCAGGATCTAGTCCTGCTGCAATGCAACACCCAACTGCAATATGTACTTTGAAATTATTTATCCAAGACATGGCATTAGTAAGGCTCCATCAAGCTCCTGGTTTCTAGGCCACACACTGTTAGGCTTAAATTTGCTTTACTGTCATAGAATTGTCTATTTACCACATTCATATAGAACTGAATATTGTGGTTCAAATGCTTAGGGAAATGTCCCAGTAAGGGATACATCTTTGCAACCCATCCCAAGACATAAGAAAGAATCCTTCAGCAGAAAACACTCATAAATGATTGACAATCTGCATGGTTTTATCAGGGATCAGTCTCCTATTATAGCAATCAATATTTTCATGAGTATAACATGTTTATGCTGGCACCAAGCCTTAACCAACCAAACAGTTCTACTGGTCTGGCTAATTGTAGCCAGAACAACTTGAATACGAGCCACAAAACATTAAACAGGGGAGATGAATACAACCCACTGCAAAAGCCTTTTTGTCACCCTGATCTTTGGAACTTCACTGTCAATTGCCATCACAATACACCTTGCTACAATGATCACAGATTGGCAGGATGAGGTTGGCATAACCATATAAGTTAATAATTTATTGCCATCCACCTCATCTAAAGACCAAATTTCAAAGTTAGTAAGTTTGTCCATTTTCAGTCTTCTGAAGCTGGCACGTTGGAGAAAGCCACGAAGCCAAGAACACACCCTTAGCTTTCAAAACTGTCATGAAAACAGCAATACTAGAAAACAAGATTTCAACAGACCATCAAAAAAAAAAAAAAAAAAAAAAAAAAAAAAAAAGCTGTAGTTCTGAAAACCACACAAGGAAGAGGGAGACAGAAGAAAGAAAAGGTTGTGGAATGTTCCAACTAAGAAAATCTACAAAACCAATTTTAATTGTGATTTTGGAAGGAAAACCAGCTACTATAGGAGGACAAAAGAACACTAAATGACGTGTAGTTGTATGATTCTAATACATGTGAAAAACCAAAGTCATATTGAGCAACTCACATTATTTTAGACCTCGATTTTCTCCTAAATACAGCAGAAGCTGCACTCCAACCACTGCCAGAAGGAACCTTTCTCCAAAGACTGTGAAGAGAGTTCTCAGTTTTGTTATATAACAGCTTGGATGAACTATAACTCAGCCCTAGGTGTTCATGTATATACACTACACAACTCAGGTAAGACTGGCAGTGATAACTACAAAGGTCAAGATACACACCAGTGCAATAAAAACAGATAAACTGACTCTCAGAATAAAGTCTGGCCACTTTCTAAGTTGGCAGATGGACATGCATTATTGGCACAGCACAGGGCATCAGCTAAAACATTTTTTTTAATTATTCAGGTGATCAAAAACTGCATGAAATTGTGTGAAAAACCTCCATGTGAAAAGTACACACAGAGACCTAAATGATGTTGTGACATGCACATTGTGAGGTACTTCCCTCCTGACCCTTAGGAGTAAACAGCCTAAACACCTTCCATCTGGCTGGTTTCGTCACTGAATGGGTTAAAATGAAGAAAATTTCCAGATGCTGCTAAGAATTTAAACAATATATATAAAAAAGTGATGACATGAATAGAGAGTACCATGCCAATTTTCACAGCTCAGTGCTAGACAGGCAGCAAGAGGAGGGTTTTCTGAAACAACCTGCAGACATTCAGTAAATCCTCTGCCCCATGCTTGTTGTGCTGAGCAGAACAGGCCCCAGACAAATTATAATGGACAAAGTAGAGACTTGTGTTTGTTTTGTTGGGTAAATAATATCACCTCCAGTTGCCTGAAGACTCTCCCACAAGCTTGAAGATACAACTGAGGTAAAAAATGTCAAGCAATGATGTTAGTTAATTACTTTCACTAGCACCTGAATTTTATCCCACACTGTGGATAGAACGAATGGATTAGCAATTCTTATCTGAGATGAGCAATAAAGATTCTGCCATAATCTGGGGGCAATAAGAGAAATTCTGCAAGCAGCGTGGTCAGGACTAGGAATTTGATTAAATAACAGGAAACTTCTCCTTGGAGAGGTCAGTGTATGAGTTGAGCTTTACTCAGCCTCGTCATCCAGTAAATTGCTCTCAAGATAAGGCAGTAGATAAATTCCCTGTGCAAAGACTCGTCCCTGCAGAGCAGCCCTCCTGCAGGCACAGCCATGGCATTCGACGGCACTTGGAAAGTTGACAGAAACGAGAACTATGAGAAGTTCATGGAGGCAATGGGTAAGGCTCAGCTTTCCAATCCCTTTCCAACCCAATCTGCAGGAAAAACATCACTCCAGCTGAATACAAACCCAAACTGTCTGACAAGTACCTTCAGGCCATCCTGTCCTTTCACTCTTGGCTGCTCGGCCCCTGCATTTATTTTCAAACTATTCTGAGGTGGAGGGGAAGATGCTGAGAAATGTTCTGATTTTGATTACACTGCGTTAATCTTAAGCATCTTAAGTAATTCCAAATTTATTTCAGCAGAAAGAAGAATCTCTAAGTCTAGATTTGAGGAAAAGGCTCAGACAACTTGAATGGATAAACTTTAAACCTAATTCTATAGCTGGATTATTATTTTGAAAACATCTAATCAGTTTAAAAATTCTTCAGGGAGGAAATCATAATTCTTCAATTTCAGAGAAACACTTGATTCAAGTAATTCTAACATCCTGATATTTACTTGAAGTTTGTACAAAATGTGCATTATATGGACATTACCTACTCCAGTTAAGACAGTGATTTGTATTAGATGTGTACTTGTGAACACGGCCTTGATGAAAACTGAAGGAAAAAATTTGGGTCAGAATGCTGGAATAAACTAAGTTGGCCACATAGAATTGATAAAAAAAGACAAATATGATGCTCCAGAAGTTTGGGAGGTTTTTTTTCTGATTTATGTTAACTGATTTTTTAGGTATTGGCATGATGAAAAGAAAGCTGGGAGCCCATGACAATCTGAAGATCACCATCCAACAAAATGGTGACAAATTTACTGTCAAAGAAGCCAGCAACTTCCGAACCTTAGATATTGAATTTACTCTGGGAGTCAACTTTGAGTACAGCCTGGCTGATGGGACTGAACTTACTGTAAGTCTTCCTACAGTTCAATATTTACTACATGATAATGACTTTATAACGTGAATTTTCAAGATGAATCATTTGTCTTCCTAGTTTTTAACTTAAATTCTCCTTCTGAATTACATGAAATTTTCCTGAACCTGACTGTTCAGGAATGCTTGCAGCTTATACACCAAAGCATAAGGGAGTCTTGGCTGTTAAAGGTTCAAGACTGTACCATGGATATCAGGGTTTCAGAGAGCCCAAAAAACAGAGCAAGTAGCAATTTTCACTAGATAAAATCCAGATGATTTGCAATTTTACTTCTTCTAATACTCAAGTTCACCACCTAGAGTGCAGAGTGGGTATTTGTAAGAAATTACAAATCTCTGTTGATATAATTACTTAAAATAAGGTGTATTGACCAGTAAAAACCACCTAGGCTGGCTATTATGCATTTAAATAAGCCAATGGTTTTATTAAAATTTCATTCTTACAGCCTTTCTAAAAAGCATTATTACACTGTGGTAATCTTTTTTCAATTTTAAGCATTCTACAGCCTTTAAACCAAATCAGTGTCATAACTGTTGCAAAACGTTTGGGTTTTTTTCCCATCCTAGGGTGCTTGGAACCTGGAAGGAAATAAACTTGTGGCCACATTTACCAGAAAAGACAATGGAAAAGTACTTAAAGCAACCAGAGAAATTGTGGGTGATGAACTCGTTCAGGTGAGTTAAAAAGTCATTTGCACACAAGTTTGCCATAAAATCAACAGAAAAAGTTTTAAAAGCTTTTCTAAAAGTAGAAAATAGTTTCTTCAAGCCAAATAACTTCATTTATCTATAGTTAAAATTCTCAGTTGCCTATAAAGAATTTAAAACTCTCTGAACCATATCTGGGAAATGAAATTTTGCAATTCCAGCCACTGATTTTTCCTTCCTAATTTTTTAACAGACCTACCTATACGAAGGAGTTGAGTCCAAGAGAATCTTCAAAAGGGGCTAAGCACTTCACACAGAACTGTGCCACAATGAAGGAACAATAAAAGACCATTTTCTACACATCCTCTGCGTGGTTTCCTTTCCCTTTCCATCCCCTCACACCACCTCCCTAGCGGCAGTTACCTAGCCCTGCTGAAAACATGGGCTAGTTCTCTATGTTACTGTTTTGCCTGGAATTAAACAACTCCCATCACCAAACGCTAAAATGTCTTTGGTACCAAGTCCTACTGAAGGGTCACAAAGGCTGCAGAAACTATTTTGCATAAGCAGGACTTCAATACTTTTTGCACAAGCTCTCAGATGGAAACTTAGTTTCCTTACAAAGGCATTTATACTGAGAAACAGTTTATCTGTGTTTAATATTGTGCAAAATTATGGGAAAACCAAAAATAAACGTGATAGGACAGACGGGGACGAGGCTTAAAAGGGAAGTACTGTCATTGTTTTGTCCTAAATCTCTAAAATACTTCATCTACGACACATGCTTAACCAATATGTGCTGTATAAAGACAAACCCATCCTTATTTCGATTGACAGAACTTATAAAGGAAAACTGCTACCCTTAAGTGCTTGTTTAAGGAAAGTAAGCTCTGTTCAGAAGCACCTGCTTGCAACCTGCCTTACAGCTTAATAAAATCTGTTACTATCTCCTAATATTGAGGCTAAAAAGGGGGAATAGCTACAAAGAGAAAGGTTCTGTTTCACACGCTCCTGGGTGTCTGGTCATTCTTCTGAACACAAAAAATGATAGCCCCGATTTCAATCGGGGTGCACTGGAAAGACTGAGGGTGGCACATCCCAGGTGTGAGTGTGGCATCAGGTTGTGCCACTTCGTTTATTTTTGTTTACTCCTGCAGCTGGGTGTTGTGCACGTAAAGCACAACAGAATACACTATCCACATGAACTTTCCCACGTTTATTCCGTGCACAAGCTCCAACTAACCTTAAGGAGAAGAGTGTATCTTAAAACAATTTTAATTTTGTGAACTACTTCACAACAGGATTCCCAAAAGGTCTTCTAGTTTTTCTCAGAGCATCATCTGCTCTCCAAGAAACCGCATCGGGACGAGTTGGTCAATGTTTATTTCCACACAAGCCCCGGCACAGGCGGCAGGACAAGACCAACACGGCGTGACAGGACTGACCGCCTGCCCTTCCCCAATGTCCGCATCTCACCTGGCAGGGAGCAGCGGCCAGCAGCGGCCAGGAAGGAATGTCAGCCACCAGCACTGGGGAATCCACAAGCATCACTTATCCTCAAAAACAGAGGGACAAGCAGAAATACTCTCCGTGTCCAGCTTCTTTACTTCAAGAGTCCACCCGACAAGGCGGTGCCTGAGGCGGGAGGGGCGGGGCGGCGCCTGAGGCGGGGATTGCGGGGCTTTCCTGAGGCGGGAATGGGGGGCTTTGGCTGCGGCGGGAGGAACGGGGCGATGCCTGAGGCGGGGATTGCGGGGTTTTCCTGAGGCGGGGATTGTGGGCCGGTGCCTGAGGCGGGAACGGCGTAGCTGCGCCTGAGGCGGGATTGCGGGGCTTTCCTGAGGCGGGAATGGCGGGGCGGTGCCTGAGGCGGGAGGACCGGGGCTTTGGCTGAGGTGAGAGGAGCGGGGCTTTCCTGAGGCGGGGATTGCGGGCTTTCCTGAGGCGGGAATGGTGAAGCCTTGCCTGAGGCGGGAGGGCCGGGCCGTGCCTGAAGCGGGAATGACATAGTTGTGCCTGAGGCGGGGATGGCGGGGCTTTCCTGAGGCAGGAATGGTTGAACCTCGCCTGAGGCGGGAGGGGCGGGGCTTGCCTGAGGAGGGAATGCCGGGGCGGTGCCTGAGGCGGGAGGGGCGGGGCTTTCCTGAGGCGGGAGGGGAGGGGTCCCCGCGCGTGATCCCGGGGGCGTGGCCGTGGTACGTGCGCTATGTTCTCATTGGCTCTGCACCCGGAAGAGCCGCTGGCGCCTGCGCGTTGGTGCCGCCACCCTGCATCCCCCTTGTGCCGAGGAGATGGAGGCGGCGGCGCGGCGGCGGCCGCGGGAGCCGGAACGGCAGGAGCGGGAGCAGGACGATGGTGGGCGGGTGATGTCACGATCCCTATCGGGACAGTCCTACTGGCTGGACCTGTGGCTCTTCATCCTCTTCGACCTGGCGCTTTTCCTGCTTATCTACCTGCTTCCCTGAGGGCGCGGCCCAGGTGAGGAGCGGCGGGCAGGGGGCGGTCGGTCTGTCTGTCGGTCGGTCTCTCTGTCGGTCGGTCCGTCGGTCGGCACGCCCCGACGGGCTGTGGCCCCTGGAGGAAATGGTCCGCTTCAGGAGCGGGCCCCTGGGAGCAGCCTTGGCATTCCCACAGCCCCGCCTCAGAAGGCCTCGGGAGCACAAATACCTCTCAGGAAACTGGAAACTGATTCCAAACCACCCCCAGCTTTATTTATTTGTTTGCGAGATTCATTATCCGCTCTTTGTTCAGGAGGTGTGATTGATGCTCCTTACATGTCAGTATGTTCTGAAAGGCTGTGCAGCGCTACGAACATAACCAAACCTTTCCTGTTCCCAATAGGGCCATCGCCACCGGGGGAATTCTCACCTATTTCGCACCTTATGAACACGGGCGGTGGAAGAGGAGGACCATTTGTACGGGATAAGCAACCGGGAACACGGCTCCACTTGAGTGTGGGGGGAGGAGACACGTTTTTGTACCTTACCGTGATGGATCTCTGTGTGTCACAAGTGTTACTGTTGGGTTTTGCCTGTGTCCTGCTCGTGTGTCCTGAACTGTGCCTTAGAGGTCACGAACGACAGACTGACTGTGCTTTGTGGTTAGTGCCTAAAGGTTTGTTAGGCAGACATGGAAGTATGCACTGTGTGAATAAAATGCACTGAAAGGACACCCTGCAGAGTGGCTGAGAATAAAACCCAGCTCTTCTGTACACTGAAGTTGTAGCTCAGACCTGTTCCCTCAACAGATGAAGCTTGGCCAGCTGTTCTGCTTCTGAAAAGTTAATCCTTATGGGTTGATGCTGACTGGTTTTCTAGAATACCTTTCTCTGTTTTTTCTTTCTTTCTATTCAGCAGTTATTGAGCCCTCTCAGGCTCAGTCTTTATAGATAAAAATATATACATTTATAAACATGTCAGTGTTTAACCCAGCAGCAGTGTCCTGTCCTCACTTACTGATTAAGATAAATCAGGTTCTGCTTTCCTTGCTAGCAACTGTGAAGGAGGAGCTTACAAAAGCAGCCTTGAGTCACTGGCAGATGACACATATACCATCCCTGGGCAGTGAGGAGGAGGGATCTTTAAGTAAACAGTGACAGGTAATTAAAAGGTTTCAACATCAATTTCCTCTCTCTCCCTAGAGGGAGCCTTTCAAACTTGTATTAAAGGAAGGAGTCTCTTGCAGTCTTTGAAGAAAGAAACAGAAGCTGAGCACATGAAGTGAACTTTTTGCCAGGCCATATTTAGGGGAAGACAATTTTCAAGCTATGGCTGAAGGAGATTCAGTTTTCTTTAGCATTTTGCCCTTGGGAATACTAATTTCTAATTCTGAGAAGTACAATCCAGGCTTGGTGGTTATTTTTTTCCCCGGGAGTACATAAAATAA
Organism: Serinus canaria; assembly: GCF_022539315.1. NCBI lineage: Eukaryota > Metazoa > Chordata > Aves > Passeriformes > Fringillidae > Serinus > Serinus canaria. The sequence continues at coordinate 3,787,683 of NC_066317.1, read as the reverse complement.
GTAGATTGCAGAGGTTTGGAAGTGTAGTGGTTCAGTGTCTTCCCACACAATAAATGAAAATGGACCAGCATGAGTTTAAATAGGATTGGGGATGCAAAAAGAGACAGATGCTCTTTCCTTTTATTTTTATTCAGTTGTGAAGACAACTTTGCTGCTGGCAGTGGTTTGTTTCAAGTGTCAGCCCTGTGCTGTAAGAAGAGAGATGCTGTGCCCTGCTGGCATTTATCAATGTGGCTGCTGGTACCTGTGAGATCAGGATGGTTTCAGAGATCTTGACTCAAGCTGCACAGGAGCCCTGAACTGTGACTGCATTCTCACAAACACCAGAATAGGGGTTCCAGTTTTTCCAGTCAGGCCATTAAAAAGACAAGCTCACTACATTCACTACCTTTTTTTACCCCCCTTCTGGCATGATATCACAAGTGAAATCCCCAGGGAACAATCTATTGGGAAATGACTGTAATGTTAGTCCGTTTTCTTTTTTGATAAGGAAGACGGGAGATTTAAAGGCTATTAAAGTTTAGGAAGTTGAATTTCAAGCTATTTTCCACTAATTTAGTTTTCTCCTTCAGCCAGATCCGACACTAAAGGTTTTGCTTTTCTCAGCAAACATAAGACTTACAAAGTGCAGGCTGGTGCTGCCTGGGGCTCCAGCTGTTCCATAGGCACATGGAGCTCCTAAGTACAGAGATACAGGTAAATTTTACTTATCCCTTGTAAAGATAGTAAGGTAGCCCATGTATCTGTCAATCACTTGTCACCAAGTCTGGAAATTATGGTATAAAAATGGCTTTATGCGCTTCATAGCTGTTTAAAAAGTTTAATCTGTTTAACAGCTTTATGTACAAATACTTCAGAAGATGAATTTTATTGTTCAGAAAAGGTGACCAGACCACCTTCTCCACAAAAACTTTCAACCATCAGTTAGCAGAATTATCTGTCATGTTAAAAATGTAGTTCTGGAAAGTCAACTTTTTTTGTTTTTTTTAAAAAAGAAACACAAAAAGAACAGACCACAAAGATTTTAAATTTTTATCTTGATATTTTGAACAAGTAGAACTTTACAAGTAAATAATTCTAAAGACTGAAAAATATATTAATTACAAGACTCATTAATATCTTTACTGTTACAAAAATTGTCTAGGCTCTTATACAAATCTATAGCTGGAGGGGAACATTTATAAAAAAATAAATAGGCACCCTAGGTAAGTTAAAACGAGTTATCACATATTAGTTAGCAAATATTACATACATACATACATGGAGTGCAGAGGCAAATATAAAAATGAAGGTGCCTTGATTAGCTGTCTGTTTAATCATGAAATACCTGGTAAACATGGGTCACAGAGGAAGCTGGCTGGTAAGATTGCTCCAAGCTAAGCAAGGAAACTCAAGTCCACCTAAGTTACTGCAGCTACTTTAGAGAGGAGTTTACCAGTTGTGCTTACTGGGAGCAGAGTTCATTGGTATCAGTAAGAGGCATTCATATTGCTCGTGGTACAGAAGTATCAACATTGCTATGCATGTTTAAAAATAAGTGTTCTAACATCATTCACAGTTGTTGCTGTGCTATCCATACATAAAAATACTGTCATTTCAAATACAAGATTTTTTTGCTTTTTGCAAAACATAATTTTACAAATTGTACATTATTTACAAATTCCAATAATCTTGGTTTTTACACAGGTATTAGAGGACAGTTGTACTTAACTGGCTATGTATATTATGTAACATGGCTAGATGAACTAGAAAAGTTTAATTTACAGGTTCTGAAATCTCTCTTTAAAATATTACAATAAGAATCACCCAAGTTCCTACATTTTTAGTGTTCTTCTGTATTCAATTTGTTTTCCTACAAAAGGATCATTGTTTAAGTTGCTGTTTACTAGCAGCCATACAGAAACATGCATAGTATTTTCACTATAAATTCTAGAATTCATTTTTTCCCCAAGTGCTACAACAAATTTTGATCAAGAAGGTAGAAAGGTTAATCTGAGATACCTGGTTTGTTGCATATATATATATAATGTTCCAGTTCTACTGTAAGGTACATGTTATTTAAAAGAAAAAAAAGAAAACTGACCTTGCCACAGAATAAGCAAAAATACTGTTTAAATGTTTACCTTGGATAATTGTGCTAAACAATTGCCATCATTTGGTTGAAGCACTAACACACATGTACATAAGGTTATGAACATGAAAAAAAGCTTTTCTGATTTCTTATTATTTTCATAATAAAAGGCATTGATGTTTAGGTGTAATCAGCAGCACCCCAAGTTAACACTCCAATGTGGATAACAGAAAAATTTTACCTTTTTAGGTTGTGCCAGGCTTTGCTGTGCTGCCTCAGCACTCAGTAGATGGTTCTGTGCACTGATTTAACTAACCAGATAAAAGCCTAATAAATCTTCATCCTTGCTACTGAGATAAATCAGGTTAACAAAATACAAAGTAAATTCCAGAGCTGCCAAAACTGGAGACAGAGTGACAGAGCAGAGAAAGAGGAACCTCTTCTTTCCTTGCCCCCTCAGCCACCAGTCTGGCTGCACATTCAGCCTGACCTGCTAATGCAGACCATATCCATGTGTAGGACTGATCCAAATGGGAAAACATGTTAGTAAAAAAAAAAAAAAAAAAACCTGAAAAAAAAGTCAAATGTGTGATCCCCATGAACCTGGAAAAAAAAGGGGAGTTTAATAAATAGCAGCATTGACTTTGCATGCAATTGTAGAGTAAGTCAGAACTGAACCTAAGTAGGAATTACTTCTAAAATGTTACAAAATTAATCTTTCATAGTTGCATAACTCTGTATTTAAAATTAGCATCCTATTCTGTTATACTGGTTTGTAATTTAGGAAGTTAAATTTATTAAGTTAAATTATACAGCTAAAAGGAAAAAATCTGATAAACATGTTTTAAAATGTACACTAACAGAGCAGAGGTATTAATAGGAAAGCATTTCTGCAGTTTTCTTCAATTCCCTTTGAAAGTCTAATTTAACACTTGCAAACCAAAATGGTTTTTAAAGAAGTATTATTATTAAGGCCTTTCAAATAAAAAATAAATCCTCTGGGTAAACTTGCATTAAAGACACTTGAAGGTTTGTGAAAGCACAGACTCTGAGAGACATCGCTTGAAAAAACCATGTCACCTCCTGCTACCTCTGAGGATAAATACTGCACTGTTATGACTTCATGTACTGCATTAGTTGTGGTAGCATGCTTATCCCTTTTGTGAGTCTAAGAACAGTGACCACAGTCTGAAGGAACACTTCTTACACTGCAGCTAACCACATCTTCTTACAGAATTAGTAACATCCAGCCGATCCCGCTGCTGCAAGGCGTGCACGCCCAAGGGACCACATGGAATACAAACTGAAGAAGACAAGCTGAGTAACAGAGGTAAGCATTAAGGCAACTAGAGTAACAAATCCAAGAACCACAAGTTTAGCACCTCTTCTCTTTGCCTCTATTTGCATATTTGTTTGGACAGTCACAACCCCTAAGCAAGTACAGTCAGCTGGGTACCTGGTTATCTCACACACACAGAGATTTGAGGTTGTGCCCCTTTACAGACATCATGAAATGCTGAAGTCAGATCCAGGTGTGGCCTTCTTGAAGAACCTATCGACTGCAGTGTATTCCTTCTGCATTTGCCTTGTACCTCTGTTCGGGGGTGGGATGCCTGGGCTCCAGAGTGTTGGGGTATGTGGCATTCAGATCTACTGCAGCTGCTGGAGAATGCTTCTCCTTCTGGAAGCTTCCACTGTCTGTGAAATAAAGCTTGGGTCTCTGGTGGTACTTCAGCCTGTAGGTGTCAGTCATGCAGCTGTCTACTGAGAAGTAAGTTGTTAGGGACACGCTGTCGTTCCCATCGGCATAGGCAGGGCTGGGTCCCGTGTGACGAGATCCTTTCTTCAGCATGTTCTCAGACACGGTCCAGAACTCATTAACTGATAAGCGAGGTGGAGAATCCGGTTTATGAACAAACACTTCGTTCCCTGGAAAGGGCTCTTTAAACCTTTGTTCAGCTGGGACTGCACTTGCTTCTGCTGCAGCTTTTGAAGGTGCACCTGTTTGCCTTAATGGACTATTTCGCAATGCTTCCATTGATTTCACATCTGCGACCGAGTTATTCTCTGATCCTGCCAAAGTGCTCAGAGCGTATTTCTTTGGGGGTAAGGGGGGAGGAACGTTCTGGTACATGGCTTCAGGCACCCAGAGGGGATCTGCCCTCCGGAGCAGGTGCCCCGTGTGCTCACCAGCAGGGGCGGGTGGCACCGCCGGCCTTTCCGGCAGGCTCTGAGGCGCACAGGGCACCAGCCCCACCTTGGGACCCAGAGTGTGATGGGACAGACTTCTTGGGTGATGGGACTGCGGCTGGGCAGGGGGGGGAAAGTCGCTGTGGATGGACTTCCTGCCACAGGCATTGTCTGGGAAGGGGTGGGGCACGCTGTCCGCACAGTACGCCGGCACATTCAGCTTCTCAAACCTCTCCGCGTGCAGCCACTCGCAAGGGTTCGGCTCGTTTGCCTTGTTCCTGCTGTCTGACTTCACAATCTCTTTGACAGCTGGCTGGAGAGCTGATGATGGGAAAAATTTCCTGTTGGTCTCAGGCATTTCAACTCTAAAATACAAAACCACACAGGATGTGAGTATCCGTAAAAACATATGAAAAGGCTCAGATAACAGGGATTTTTTTCAAATACAGCCTTGGCAAAACTGCTGAAATAGTCAAACTGACAAGAGAGTTAAGATCTGTTCAATAGCATACAGCCCTTGGAGTTGTATTAAATTACTCCAGAGTTTCTTTCATTTGAAATGTAAATGTGCCCCAAAAAGGTAAGATAAATTCCTTCAACACTCAGGACTAAGTCATATATGACCCCTGCTTGTATCCTTGTGACTCTGATACATCGATTTTTCAAATACTGGATGCTACTTTAAGTTGATACATTTGTATTTACATTCTTCATTTTTCAGAGATACTGAACACTTAGAGTTCATATTAGAAACAAGAAGATAGTGCAGTAGCTTCTAAACACCAATTAACTCTTTCCCCCCACTTCTGGACAAACCTTTCAAAGCTTTATGGGGTGACAGCACTAACCACAAATTGGTTAATCACTGCATATTGCATATCATTCCAAACAGAAAAATGTTAAATCCCTCTGTTTCTGCTAAGATGGTTTGAAACCATCTAAGCCAATTGGTGACATTGTCAGCATAAAAATTAAAGACACAATTTAGACCCATCAATTATGCAAAATTTAAAAGGAATTGCCTGTCAAAAATATTGAGTGCTTAAACTTTTCAATGCTTAATATTGATCATTGTAACATAACAGAAATCCGTATTTCTTAAACTATTAGATAGGAATATGCCAGTACTGGTTACCTCTTTACTGGAGGACTGGGCACCTGCAAATGTAACTCTGTTGAGAAACCAACATGAGGATGAGGTCTGTAGTTAATTTCAGAACTGATCTGGTCTTTCCTCAAATCTGGGGCTAGAAAAGAAAATATTTCCAAATTAACAGTTGTATGATCCAATTCCTTCTTTGTAATTCCTCAGAGATTACAGAAAAAAACAAAATACAACAGGACAATCTCTTTCAAGATTTGAGATTAATCAAAATAACCATTTTGAAGATAATCTGCATGGAAGGTCAGATCTTAGAATCTGGAGGAATTTTTCTGCATTTTCTTGTTACCAGAAAATAGGTAATTATCACAATTTTGAAGTTCTGTAGACATATTTTCGAGATCACCTTAATATTTCATCTGGCCAAAAGCACATTTTCAAAGGAAGCTTTTCTTAAAAGGGTATTCATTCAAACATCTAAAGTAATTTCAATGCCAAAGTAAGAACTCTGACTTCCAAAAATTCATTATGTGTTACAATATTTAAACAGAATAATACTGCAGAGATTGGGGATGGATTAGGTTGTCCTGTTGCTTGTGGGTATTAACAACTGAAACCCTAGAGCAGGCTGTAAGGCTGACAGAGACACTGGACAGACAAAGAGCACTGTCACCCACGTGCCCCTAACACACAGCACTGAGTGCCTGGGCCAGCACTACTGCACTCCCACTCCAGAAGCTCCTTTTATTGCCAGGCAAAGAATCACTCCCTGAAAATACACAAGGTCTGAACAAGGCAGCTCCTAGTGAGCAGGAAAGAAAGGAAGCATTGAAGTATTCGTGTCAACACCACACAGCATAAACCACTCACTTGGCAAGTGATAAGCAGCAGTCTATTTGTTTAGAGACAGACACTCCAAGTCTCCCTAAAGCCATGATTAGCCCATTAATATCAGTCACCTGCTCTGAAGCCACTCACATGAATGGCTTCTTATCTTTATCATTATTATTAATATTAATACAATGGCTTATTTTGTCTGTGTACAGACTATACTCATAACTGCTACACCTATTTTACTTGTTATTTCCTTAAGTTTAAATATTTAAAGTCTTGGAACTTTAGACTCATGAACACGTGAGCCAAAACCCCAACAACAGAGCAGAACTAAAGTGAAAACTTTGGGTGTTGCTGTTTGGTGATACTTGTTTGGAGGGTCAATATCTGCCCTATGTTTGGGTGACGTGAGACTAAAGACATGAAATCTTTGCCCAAGAACACAGGTAGCAGAGGCTAAAGTGAGATAGCCAACACAGAGGTAATGTTTCACACAGAAACATTTCATTCTGCTGCCGGCTGGGATGATTTTCCTCCAAGCCCGACTCCCGGAGGATCCCCAGGCGGCCGGGAGGTGGCAGCAGAAGCCAGCGAGCGGCTCCCTCGGGCACATCCAGCCGCGCCAGGTGCTTTGTGCCCGCGAATTATTCCAGCGAATTTAAAAATAGATGTGTTATTTTCCCTTCGGCTGACAGGACAGCCATGCACGGTTAAAACCAGACGCCGGCTCGATTGGGAATCTTGGCTCTACGTTCTCTGCAAACCTAAATATGGGACACAAGCCCCGCTCAGCTGGAGCCCGGCATCCTTATCAATGGGTCATGAAGAGCTGAGCAATAAACGAAAGGGAATTGTGCTCTGACATATAAACCAGTCTGCTTTTAAGATTTACAGACACCTATTTTCACAGCTGGGTAGTCAATCCACATTTCAAGAGATGAACATCCATTCTACAGGTAGGACTAAGCCAACAGGTAGGACTGGCAAGGTCTTGTCTAATACATCTCCATTTACACAGACAGAACATGAGCAAAAATCTAGCAAGTCCAGAAAAAAATCCCAGATGAAAATAAATATAAAACCCCTACGAAAACCTCCAACAAAAACTCAACTCCACATTAAATGCAACTTCCTCTTTATAGGTTTCAACTGCATGCTTCCTGGAACTTTTTTTAAGATTTCCTAAGCTGTCAATAAAAAACTCAGCAACAAAGCAGAATACTAATTGTAACAAATATTTGTGGGCAAATTCCTCTTCTCTTAGCCCAGACATTTTCTGTATTCAGTTGAAATAACAGGCAAACTTATTGGAAGTCTTGGAAATGTGAAATAACAGCCTCTCAGGCAATGAAGTAGGTATGTTATTCCTTGTCCAAAATGGAGTATTATTTCTGAAATACAGTGAGCAGTCTTCTTTTTAAAAAAGAAAAAAAATCCTTTATTCTAGAAATTTTTGGAGCAACATTCAGTTGCAAAATCTTTTAGAGATATATTTATTTTATCATTTGAAGACACTCCAGTCAAGCATTCATTTGTTTTTCTTTCATGGTAAGTAAAGTAAGTAGCTACAAAGCTTTAATTCTCTACTCATTTCTTTAAACTTGACATTAATGTACATGGACTGCACCATAAGGGTAAGAACTGGATTTCCTTAAGAGCAGTTGCATGTTTTAAATTATTACTAGAAATGTACAATTTTCCTAAGCACATGAGCTGTCTTTTTCAGAGTTGTGGTTGGTTTGTGGGGTTTTCTGAAGTGACACATGAGCAAAGGCAATTTGGATTCTTCTTGCACACTAACCAGATCTTTAGAGTGATTCTAGATTTCAGAGTTGTCACATGCTATTGAACTGAACCATAGGAAAACCATCAAAATTAGTAATCTTTCTTCAGCTTGCAGAACATGAGTTTGGAAATTTTGCCCTCACACTGCTCATGTCACAAGTTTTTCATACTCAAAAAAAAAATTTTTGCCTCCTCAGTTCACCGAGTTCAAAATACCAAGTGATTAATATAAATCATGGATACTAGATCTGCTTACTCAATATTTACATTTTCCTGCCAAAATCTGACCACACAATTTAGGGATTGGCTTTGTGGGACCTTTGTTTCAGTACTACAGTTATCCACTGCTTACTGCCCGTGCAAGGAGCAGCCGATTGCTCTCCCCATCACCGTGCGATCCAGTGTTTCCATCTTTATAATGTTCTGACAATAAGTTTATTTTTGTTAAGTCAGGGACAGAATTCCAAGTGCCTAGCAGCAGCCTCATTCAGCTCCAGTAAAAATACAAGGAGTTGGTAAAGCCCAAACATAAAGTTATACAAACCATGGGCATAATTAGAAATCCAACATTATTTCCATAAGAAGTTTTCCACACAAGAAAACCACTCCAACATATTTTTTTTTGGAGTTGCCATGAGAGCCTAACAAAGATTTCTTACATTCCTTTTCTCTCTCAGAAAGGACTGAGCATTTGTTTTTTCAAGTCCTGTTTTCTGGGAGTCTGTCTGGCATTTACCTACCAATCCACATCTCGTTCATCATATTTGGAGGTGGAACCCAAGGAAATACAACTGATACCTGTAAATGACTGCTCTTGTCCTTGCTAAGGGTGTTCTGACACACTTTTTCACAACCCAAAAACTGAGTCCAAATAAATTCTTAACCTCACATAAAACTATCAAATTCTTCAGATCTCTTTTTGGTCCATTGATCACCTCCATTAGAAGTATCATTTTCCAAAATGCAGCTCAACACATGCATTTTTTTTATAAGAACCTATTTAACAATTAGTTACTGAATTAGAATAATTGAATAGGTGGGATCCTACCATCAATTTCTTTGTGGTATCCTGGAGGATCACATGGAATCACTATACTTTTTTAAAGAAGATGTAGGATGCATGTTGAAAGCTTTAAGTATTCTTAAGTACTCTCCCCAGAGAACAATTCATTGCTTTAACCCATTCATTTTTAATTCCTGAAGAGTATTTTAAGTATTTTTCACTGGGTTTTTTCACTTTTTCCCATCCAACTGTGTTTGATAATAATAATATAGTGCAGAACTAAAGCAGAATAAATCTCATGCAAGTCAGATCTTTGCATTCCATGCTGCTCATTTTTGGTTGGGCTTTTTTGTTTGTTTGTTTCGGGTTGTCAAAATAAGGAAATACAAAATTAGTTCTCTTTCTGCACTAAAAAATAAATTAGAATAAGGACAGAAAAGGTAGAAGTGGTATGGCAACACCCCCACCCCCACTTTAAGTCCTAGGAGAAACTATACTATACATTATTTGAAAAGAAGTATGATATCTATAAAAATCAAATGTTTCCTGAGGAAGTGGCCTAATATTTATTGCCCCTCTTTGTACAAGCACCCTCCCATTGTTTCAACAACAGCAGATAATGATTTTGGCTGTCCTCAGGCTGACCTATAATATTTATATGCCAAGGCATTTATCAACTTTATAAAACCCTAGCAGACATATTAGTATGTAAAAGGAAGTAGACTTCCTTATTACAAGTGTTTCTTCCTGATACTGCTTCATATCTAGGAGGAAAACAAATGGTGCCACAGTCCACCCAGACATTTTTTAAAAAAAGTCTTGCTTAGTATCCACCAAGAAATCTCCTAGAGAAGCTCCTGGGAAAACCACAGGGAGTGAACCAAACTACCATGTCATCCCTGTTAGGGATTTTTGGGGTTTGGGGCTGGGAGGAAGAGAAATTCTGGTATATCTACAGTAGTTTTTGAAAACTTAATTTTTATATGGGTTCTTACCATGGAAGCTTCTGTTCTGCTGGGGTACTGAATGTACCACACTGTCAGCTTTTTTGGCTGGCAAGTTCTGTTCACTGTAACAGAAGCATAGATGTGATTACAGCATTGAAACTGTTACACAGACACCATTGGTCATCTAATCCAATTTCTTTGTAGGAATAAATATCTTAAGTGTAGCCTGTTAACCAACATTCCATCTTGTCCATTTTCCTAATTTGATCATTTGCTATTCATTAATTCTTTGTTTTGATAACAAATATTATTCTAAGTTTTGATTGACACTTGGTATCTCATTCATAGGGATTTTCATTTTATTTTTTTCCCCCCTCAAACTGGAATAGAACTGGAAGATGACAGCTACAAACCCAAAAGGAGAAGGAAAAAAATTATCATAGGATTTAGTAGATCTTGCTGGTTTAGATAAGCAGAAAACATGCATTACTAATCCAGATAGGGAGCTGACAAACACTCTGCCAATTTCTACCTTCTACAAGAGTAAGGCGGGGAGAAGATACATGGGGGCAAAAGTTCAATTTATAAAAAACCCTCTTATTGAAAGGACAGGAAAACAAAAATACTGAAAGAAATATGAAGAATGGAAAACAGAAATATTTCCACTTTCTAAAAGAACTTTCAAGTAATTAATTTGTATGTTTGGGGGTTTGTGAGACAGTCTGAAAGATAAGCAGGAAACTAGTAGGTATTGCCAGCCAGTTGAAATTACCAGTCATATAAAGCATGTCTGGAAGTCCCAGGAAGTCAGTTGTATTTTGACAAAGTATGTTTCTTTCTTTCTTTAACAAATGCTTAAACAACAAGGTAAGCAGCTTCTTAATGAACTGCACTATTTGAAATTTATCATATTCTGTCTCACAAAATGACTCATTTGGGCTCCCCGTTGTCTCATGGGCACGCTTAAAACGAGGCAGTTTCAACTGTGCAAAATCACTGTTTGAGGCAACCACCAAATACTGAAAATACAACCATGAGTTGGAGTAGCTTTATGCATAATGATGTCATTAATAAAAGCCCATCAGCATAGTGGGATTTTGTACAATTTGGTGGGAGGGAAACAGTGGGAAAAAGGGGAGAAAGGTCAAGGCCCTTTCATATCCTGCTATTTGCCATTCTCTTCTCCTGTGAAATAAGTTTCCATGAAAATATAGGTCTGAAAATTTGCTTAGATCTAGCAAATTAGATCTATCAAAGAGACTAGGCTTGGGCTCCCAACTGTGCTCTTACATGTTAGGGATGTAAATAAGATTTGAAAGAAGAATGGGTTATAGAAGGATCTGTATTCTACACAGTTTGAGATACACAATACTGAAAACTGCATGTGGAAGGACTATAACTTTCTATTTCAAGCATCACATAAATTTAAGTTGGAATGGACCTCTTCAGATTATCAAGTCCAACCAGTTTTAGTAATTTTACACTTTTCAGCAAAGATTTATTTCAGACAGGTCAATCAATTACCAAGTGTTCAATACATATCTGAGGTGATCTAGAAAACTGAATTTTTGCATTATGACTGGTAACAGCATCCAAGATTCACCTACTGTCATTGCCATCTCCTTGTCAGGGCCTGAACCAATGTTACAGGTGTGATTAAAATGGACACTGTATTATTCCACAGCAGATGGAAAGTTACACACAGTCTAAAAATCTTGTAAGTAAAGAAGTGTAGCAGTTACTGCAAATGAACACACCCTGCCCCTCAGCAGGCTTAGCAGTTCTGGCTCAGTGCCTCCCAAAGAGAACCAGAGTGAAGGTACATTGAACACTTAATTGCCCACACCCTTATTTCTAGACACACTTGAGCTTTCCACATACCTGACTTCAAGCAAGTTTCAAAGCATGTTTTCCTGGATGGTTTTGGTTTTGAAGAACACACAAACGTTAGAAGAGGTTATTTTTCCATAAATACAACCTATGCAGGTTCTAAGAGAACTAGCATTACCTGCAGGAAGCACCTTCCTTCACATTCTTGCCATCTGCTGTATTGATTCCTTCAATAACAGGGGAGTCTGGATTTGCAGAGCCGTTGCTGATGTGGTCACTGCTTTCATACCCAGATTCTGTCCTCTGAATTTGCCAGTTATCACCATGGATTTTTCTCTCTGTAAATCCCTTGCTTTTTTCAGCATTCCCTTTGCCCTCAGAATCCAGTGAACTTCGACTTCCTGTATCCTGTTTTGTCTCATCTTCATATATAGTCATTAAACCCTTCTGCATTTGGTTCTCCTTGGGCCAGTGGTTAAAGCCCCGCTCCTTTTCATGCTTAGCTTTACTGCTCAGGTTTGCTTTGTGCTTTGGGCTGTGCTGCTTCTTCTCAGTCTCACTGAAAATGCTGTCAACATTCAGTGTCTCTCGCATTGGTTTCCAACCTTTACTCCTGCTCCTCAGACTTCCTTTGTCCCTGGAGTCTTGGCTGGCGTCCGTGTCGTAGCCAGTGACGCCATCGGTCCGAGTCCTTGTCACCGCTTTGTCCCCTGCAGGAGAAGGTTCTGTTTTGTTTGATCCAAGCACATGTGCAGAAAGCTTTGCCTGGTGAGGTGCTTGGCTGTCGTGCCTGTAGGGGCCCCTTCCCTGGCTGCCGTAGATCCGCTGATCCGCGCAGTGCCTCAGTCCATTTCCCACCGGAGGAGACCCTGACTTAGCACTGGAACGCTCTTCCCCAATCAAGTCTGACAAGAACAAAAAGGAAAAAACTTCCATTACAGTTCTCATTCATGTTTCATAGAATGAGTTGTGTTGTAATGGACTTCAACAATCAAAGTTCCAGCTGCCCTGCCACAGACCTGACATCTTCCACCAGACCAGGTTGCTCAGAGCCCCATCTAGCCTGGCCTTGAACACTTCCAGGAGGAAGCAGTCATTTAACTGATATTCTTTAATGTTTCTTACAGTATCTCTACAAATCCAGCATGTATTTTAGAGTACTGAAAACAGGCAAAGTGTGATCTTACAGTATGGTCTCTTAAAAGAATAAAAAAAATCTGCACAAGCAGCATTGATGCTAAAAGTTATTTAATCCATTGATTCTCCGGTTATATTTTTAAATTGTACCTCTTTGTCTCCCAGACTCTTTCCTTGGTCCTCTGTCTGCATCTTTCCGTAAAGATGTGAAGTTTTTCATGTCAGCAGCTTTCTGGGCACACTCTCTGGATAAATCCTTCAGCCTGTCCTTTTGCTCACTGTATCCTAACTTGGCTGCAAAAAATACTTCTTGTCAAACATCCTTGCTCACAAGTCATTCATCACCAAAACACACAAACATATTTATGGACAGTAAGATTTAGGTTTTAGTGTTAGGACTACTTAAACTGACTAATGAATTATTTGGCACAGATTAAGAGCATGAGATTTCTTTCCAACCATAAGATCAAGTCCATTAACATCCAGGACTACAAATCATGCTGATATCACAGTATTGCTGGGGAAAAGTGTACTCAATAGCCAGTGACCAACAGAGCCACACCTCAGCCTCAGGTCACTGATGTGCCTTTTAATCAGCAACAGCACTGGAAAGCTTGAGAGCACTCAAGAAATGGAACAAGGCCTCAAGAGCCACTTCAGTTAAAGCCTAACAAGGGTAATAAATATTCTGCATTTACAACTCTCTCTGGAAAAGTTAACATTCCATGGCAGATAATCAGATGCTACTTAAACATTGAGAAAATCTTTGAATAAAAACTGAGTCAATTATGGAATTTTTTCCCTTAGAAATAGTTCTAGTCCCGAGGTTAGAACCCACCTGAAATGCTATCAACTGAAATGTTTCATAATAAGACATATCTGGGGTTTTTTTGGAGGTGGTAGTAGGGAATACACACCTGGGCCTCTACCACCACTTGCTTGAATATGGCTTCTACTGAACGCTGGATTATCTGGCTGAAGTTTTTTATTACTCCTTTGATTAGTGGAATCTCCAATTCCATTCTCTTTCACGTGGTCTGATTTAGCAGCAGAATGCTTTTCAAATCCTATCAAACAACATATTTATCTTTAGAAATAAAAAGCTTCCTAATTTAAATTTCCACTATATAAAATTCCAAAAAGAGAGAAAGCTTTTTCATTCTGGATTAAAAAGCCAGAAGAGAAACAGCACCAAAAACCACACTGCATTTCAATAGACTAGGCAATAAGGTTCAGTAATATTTTCTATACTGCCATATTTATAGTGGTAGCCTGCAGTGAAACAGGGTCCTCCATTCTTTGCTGCCTGAAGTAATCTATGTTCTATGTTCTGTTCTTCACATGTTGTGAAGAATAACATGTCAAATGCAACTTGCCTTTTATTTAAATTCCTTGTAAGTTATGCTTAGCATGAAATTAAAGAAGCCAACCTGAGACAGCAGTACAAATTACAGAATCAAAAGACTGGATTCTTTTTCCCATGACCCATTAGTCTCAATTTGTATCCCCTTATTACAGGTCTAATACTGAGTATACACACTAATCTCTTTTCTTTTGAGACTCTTTGGATAATGATTGATCAAAGTATTTCAGAATAAAGCAGCCAATCAATTTTTTCCTCCTTTATAATGCTCATTTCAGAAATACAGCTGATACTGTTATAAAAAAACCCATATATCTAATTACCCAGGTCTTCCCCATTTCCTCCTGCTGCTTTGCATTGAGACCAGTGAATAATCTGCTTTGGTGCATCTTCTGGAGACACAGCTGTGCCATCTGGGTTAGCATAAAATAGCAGCAATGGCTGGAAGTGACACCGAATGCACCTGGAGACCACATCCTTCCATTTTGTTCCAATCTAAGAAAAAACCAAAAAAACAGAACCCCAACACTTTATCAACATTGCTGAACCCAAATATGGAAAGAGGAATTCACTAAGCAAGAGACACCAAATGCCTAATTCCAAATGTACACGAACATACAACATTTTAGCACAATGGGTTACGTAAATGGCAACAAAAAGATAGAACTAGTACTGGAAGGGCTAAAAATCAGAACATCATCTTACCTCTTTGACATTAGCATCATCAAACAGCACCCATTTGCAGCTCTTGGTGTGAAAGGCAAAGGCACAGTAATGTCGGCTCGTGTAGCAAATCATTCCCACCAGGAAAAGCTCACTGTTTTTGGCATTTTCATCTGTAACCCTATAAAACAGCTGTAGAAATGATTACATATTTTAAAACACGTGTAAAACACAGCCTCAATTTCCTGACCTACTGCTAGCATTTCACCAAGGCAACTGTTAGTTAATGTCCTGTTTTATTATACAATTTTTTCTGAGCATAAATAATGATTATTGCACTTACTATGTCTATTTTAACTTTTTGGGGGTTTTTTGTGTTTGAAGGAGTTAAGTATTAATGCTCTGGAATAATTCCACAAATTTCAAACTGAAACTGATATTCCTAGATTTTCAGCTAGGAAGTCTCCTAGATTAATTATTGTACTTAGGGACAAAACACTTCCAACAGGACCTTTTCCTCTCACAGAAACTACATCAAGCTGCACACTACCAAGAACTGTGAAAACAGACATAAACTTCATATACTTATATAAACTTTATGTCAAGTTAAATCATACCTATAAAAATACATATGAATAGCTCTATTTATTATATATTCACATATACATAAAATAATAAGTAAAATTAAATTCTAGAAAAAGCAAAGAGTAAGTTTTAGGTCAGATACCCCTGGAAGATAAAGTTGTGTTGCCAGATTCCGCATAACCTCTTCTGTCAGGTCAGAGTGTTCTGAATCCCAGACTAAACCAATGGTGACAATCTCAGGACAATTCATAAGAACACGACGAATTTTTATTTTTTGGCCACAATTACTCTAGGAAAAAGGAAACAAAAACCATGAGGGGAAGGAAAACAAAACTGTTTAAAAATTGGAAGTCCAAAGCTGAGTCACTACACAGGAATTAGTTCAAAAAAGCAACTCTGCAATGTCTTTAATTCCAAAATTTAGTTAAGGTATTTATTCCTAACAATTTAAGGATACCATTCTTCATTATAAAAACACTTTGATGAAGACTACTGCTTAACTTCTATATCCAATCACCACCTTAAAACGGAAATCTCTATAATGGGAACAATAAAACATAAGTGTAAGAGCTTTGTTTGCCCTTAGTTGAGTGTTCTGAAGCAGCAACACAACACATAACCCTGTTTTTAGAGGAATACTTCTAGCCTGATTTAACATCCCAAAAAGTTCTCCCTTGTATCCCAAAGTCATGTAACATTTTTCCTTACTTACAGGACACTTTCTGTAGTCATCAGCAGTATTTGCTGCCTGCAGCAATTCAGCAAACATTTCTGGCTTGAGACGTTCGTGCCTCTCCATCATTTTTTCTACTTCATTACTGCAAAAAATAAATTCCATACCTATGGATCTCCCTTCTAAAGAGTAACAGATTTTAATTAACTGTATTGTATAACTAAAATGACACACAGTGGTAAGACAGTAGCAATACAAACTATTTTGTCAAGCCCTCTCTACATCTTGCTTTTGAAACCCTTTTGAACAGTATCTCAAAAGCATGTTGCAACCAAAAAAATACATATTAATTTTTAACACTTTAAAGACTGGCATGCTTGTGCATATTATTAGAAGGGTGCATATAGAAAAGTGAGTAGCAAGAATAAAAGCTCTTACCACAGGGCTGTGGTGGAAATGTAACGCACAAATTCCGTAAAAGGCAATGGATCTGATGATGCTCCACAACTGCGACACACACACTACAAAAAAACAAACAAACAAACAAAAAAACCCCTTTTGTTTTTATTTACCAAGGAAAGAGAAAACAAGGTATTTGTTAAACCAATGAAATGAAGGTCTGACCTGCTCATACAGAGTCATAGCAAACTTCTGGTGAGAAATACAGGATTTCGAAGTGCACATATCTGTTTCACTGTTTGGCACTAAGTGGAAATGAATCCTCTCAAGGATATTTTCCTAAAAAGAAATAATAAGTTTAAATTTAAACTCAACTGATGAAGTCAGAACACATGATGAACATTACAATGTAGTACTCCAACTATGCCCCTTGGTTCCACAATACTGTGGCTGCAATGAGTTTGTCCCCTGAATTAGCAAGGCTGTTTTTTACCTTTTGCCAAAAATACCAGAGATAATGGAAAGAGGTGAATCTATTCAGGTAGATCAGACAGATGATTAGTTCAGGAGTCCAAATGCATTTTGAGTGGATGGAACAGTAATAAGAGGCTCTCTTTCATGACTGCAAAATCTCAAACAGCCTCTTTCAGGAGTTCTACCCTGGATTTTCCTACATATGCAAAGAAACATCTAGCAGGTGGGAATTAATTTGTGGATACTTCCAAAGGATGTCCAAAGCTGAAAGTAACTGAAGCAGCAACCATATTTCCTGCCCCTCAAATCCATGTCTGAATGTTAATACTGCAGGTGTTTCATGGTGAACATTTAGGAAGGTCTCTTTACCAGAGTTCTGTGACATCTGGAGTCACCCCTAAAGGCTGCAGCAGTGGCTCATGTTTTTCAGTAAGACACTTCACTGAAGCAGAAAGTAACTACAGCAAAAACTTCCAGTATTTGTTCACTCTTGGGTAAGACAATGGGAATCTCTTCTGCAGCAGCATTCAGCAATGAGCTGGCCAGTTGTAATACGCTGTATTTCAATAGCTGGTCACCCAATACTTCAAGGAACAGACAATATATTCAAATCCATAGGTGCTTCTCCCGAGAAGACAACCTTTCTCTCCATCAAAATATTTTTAAGAGTGACTCAGAGTTCATCATCCTTGCCAACTTCCTGCTCTGCCTGAGCTACAGTTAAGGGAGCAAAGTATGGAACAAACTCAAGAGTACTCCATCCCCCTTGTCTGACACTTACTCCGTGTGTCTGTTGCCCTAAACAGGCATACAGAAGATCAGGATTACGTTATTTAAATCCTACCCATGAGCCTGGACTAACAGAATTGTACCCAGCTCTCATGAAGACACTTACAAAGCATTCTGCTGCATCATCCATGAATCCCAGCTGGAAACGCTGCTCATCCTTGAAGCTCTCCGCGAGGGCGTGTCTCATGTTATCCGACGGGAGGGCTTTCTCTCGGCTGTGCTGGAACTGGGAAAAGATGGCCTAGGAGGAAATGCAGTGCTTACTCAGCTTCATTAACCACTTGGCTAGACACTGTGCTTCTACACAAATACATCAGTTCTTGCATGAACATGAGGAATATTTATATTTATAATGTTTATAGACCCATGTAACTTTCAAAATTATTGTTTTCTCTTCAAGTTAGTAACTTTGTATTCTGCTGATTCCTTAACAAGAACTTATGGTACCAAACTAAACACTGAACCTGTAGAACAACAACATACAAATACAAAACTAAAAGTGATTGACTTGAGCTCCCAGAGGCAGCACAAGCCCTGTTCTGTAATTATAGAGCTTTTTTAGTTTGGCCCCTGGAATAGCAGTTCATCTGTATTTATCTCATGTCTACAGATGGTGTGTATTTCTTAGGGCATAATATAATACCACTCATGATTCACTGACTAATGTGATATTTACTGCTTAGGAGGGGAGTAGATCTTTATTAAAATTATAAACCTCCCATAAATTAGATAGAATGCCAATAATCCTTGCTATGAAATTAGCTCAGTGCTGAACCAGTGCACACAATTCAAGAGGAAAGGTCAATATCTGCAGTTCTGGGACATGATAATAAATTGCACTTGGTTTTAATTCATTTCCCAGAAGAGAGAGTTGGCTGCTACTTTTCTTTTTGGCAGGGATATCCATCCAAGTGAGCTCATCATTTAGCAAGTAAAGGAGGTTGATTCTGAAAGAACTGAAAGTTAAAAGCTATTAAATGAATTACAGATTCACAGATATTTAAAGGTGTATTCCCCAGTCAAGAATTCTAAGTCAAGCTTTACAGAGAACCAAAGAGACTAAAGGCAAAGCAAGTCAGGAGAAGCCATGTAAAACATAAATAAGGATAATGCATTCTTCACATAGGCTTCCTATGGTTAAAGTCTGTTGGACAGAAGGCAAAGATAAAACAGAGAAGCAAAGTTTCACTGCTAACAAGAAGTATTGTTTTAACAATGATGCATTCCAGGGTGTCTCTCACGTATTTAGTCTTCCCTCTTAAAACAAAAAGGAGAGACTGACAAAAATTACAGCCATTACTATCTCCATGCAAAAACTCAAAATGAAGTTTTTAACACATCTGCTTTAAAAGCATTTACCACTCCTCATTTTGGCTGCTAGGTCATTTTTTGTTATGCAACATAGCTTTTTATGGCCAGCTGAAAAAAAATTACAAGCAGTACAGATAAGGAGGTGTGCAGACAGGTGTGCTCAGTTTAATGCCCTGCACAGTCCAAGTCCCAGAATTTATTTGCTATGCTTTTAGTTCATAGGAGAGGCTGACAGAGATAAACTATCCTTCATTGTTAAACAGGTAAGAAGGGTTACAATAGCCAAGAGCATAAAAAGAGCCTCAACCCAACCAAAAAATCCACTCAAGTCACAACAAGTCACTCTTTATCCTCATCCAGTGTACATATTCCATGGAAATGAACATGTCCAAGATTTTGAACACAGAACAAACAGAATTACTCAACCAGTGTCTTAAAGAGCCAAGAAAGCAAAACCAGGAGTGTACAGAACAGCTGGGGACAGATCCTTCCACATGAATTAACTACTCTTTTTTGAGGTGAGTACATAGGGCACAGAGTAAAATATCACAAATCCATTGTAAAAAAATAACTCCAGAACCCTGCAAAATTTCTTCTTTAAATACAAGAAAATATTTCTCTAACAAACATTTGTTAAAAATGCCCTTAAAACTAAATTGCTTCTTTACAATAAGGATGACTTGGTCACCCAGGGATAGGTATGATACAGACACACACTTCCAAAAAAATAATTTAAATTGTTTTTCCCTCACAGTGAAATATGATTTTTCCAGAATTTATCTACCTTTAAAGCACAAAATATGCAGGCATCTCCTTGACACACGTGTCCAGTTAAACCTCTTAAACTTCGTCGAAATATGTCAAGTTGCCATAATACCTATAAAAATAAAGAGAAAATCAGTAATCAGTTCTAAAGGTTCTTTGCTTAACACAACATACAGTAGATTTTATTTGTTTTTTTATTTCACATAACATACAATTTAAGCATCAATATTGCTGCAAGAAATGTGGGGTTTTTTCCATTAGTTTGGTAGATTATGGAGGTAGAAATGAAAGTTTTACATTCAGCACTTAAAATTTAGATCTGTCTTTTGAACTTTTTATCACAATGTATTTTTTAGAAAGAGCTGAAGTGCTCTCAAGGAAACAAGCAGCAATCTAAACCCAGTACAGGGACTGCAGCAGTTTTCTTAAGAGTTAAGTCCTATATGATATTCTTATGGTCTCTTATCAAAATGATTGCTGAAATACATTTGTTTTTCCACAGATGAAAATAATTCTGGTGTTTACACAGGTATGTTTCTACCTCTTATTTGGGTAATTACCCCACTAAAAACGTACTAACAGCTTGGCTACACCCACTGCTTCCAATATCTAAAGTCTTGGGTACACATGAAGTGAAGCAGTGCAGAAAGCTGTCCATTAAAGAAATAAAAATAAAACCCCTAAAAATGCGTTGTCAAGAGGCACAGTAAGACAACAGCTGCAAATTCAGGGGGAAAAAGATATCCTATCTATAAATATAAAAGCTAAAATGAAATAAGATGCTTTGGAAACCAAAAGTCCAAAGCTCAGTTTTGAAGGTGGAGCAGAGGCTAAAAGAAAATAAAAGAAAGGAACACATTCTTCCTTGTAAAAGAGAAGTCACCAACCATCTGCCACTGCTTGATAAACAGCACTGGGTTGTGAAGTTGTAGGATTGTCTGAAACTAGAACTAAAATTTTAGGGCATCAAAGTGAAAATAGCAGAACAGCAAGAGAATATAGGTCATGCTGCTCCCATTGGATGCAAAACAGCAAACAAACTACTAAAACTACAGTACAATTTGATTTTAAATACATATAGATACTATACACACCACATAGCTACACCTCTCATATCTCCTAGTTTTAAATCCATGCCATTTTTAAGTCTTCCAATTTTTAGGAAGACTTTAGGAAGCCCATGTCTATCAAGTCCTCTGCCAGTTTGAGAAATCATTCCGTACAATTTCAAAATATTCTCATCCAAAATCTAAGCATTACAAGAAGTACCTTGTTCTAAAAGAATTCCAAGTAATATTCTTTGGTACCAAGTTTATCTCCTACTCTCATTCCACAAATCTTTCCTAAGATTAGAATCAAAGCCCTCACTATATGTGCATATTCTGATATATCCCAGTATCACGGGCTTGCTCATGTGCTAATTCTGAGAAAATGAGATTTTAATAAAAATTTAAATCCTTGTATTTTGTTCTAGTCAATACAAGTAGTCATTGTTGCCCCACATAAAAAAGTGTCGTGTCAATTTTGGAATTATTTTGCTATGCTTGACAGAAACATTACTTTTAAAATCCAAGCAGAAAGTTTAAAAGTTCTAACTCTTATATTTTCAAATACAAAAGGAAAGTTTTTCAGATATTCTTGATGTATGCAAATAAAATTTTTTGCAAAATAAAGTATTAATACTGTCAATTCTTTGCAGTTAACTGCTGAATAAAATTACCTTCATAACAGTGTTTTATTCCTACAATGGCCATGTTTATTTCCCACACACACTCAGGAAAGTCTACTCAAAAAATGATTAATAGATGAAGTTTCTTCTTACCTGAACAGCACTATTAAGAAAGCAGCTGTTTTGTCCAGGTTCATTTAATAAGCCTTTTGTAGGGGCCAGGGACAGGATACTTCCAGGCTGATAAACTTTTCCAAGGTTACCCCCAGGTTTTCTTAGGAATTTCACCCATGCCATTATTTGTCAGAGTTTATAATCACAATGTCCACACTTAAATATTTAAGGATATGATGGGTGCAAGGCAAAGAAGGTGGTTCTACAATAATATTTCTGAAGTCGTGGCATTCCATTCAACTCTGTGCAGTAGTAACCATTCATGGGCTTAAGTCCATTTTCCATGAGCAGCTGTGAGCCATCCCTCAGGAGCAGTCTCCCAGTAAAAAACAGCTGGACAATGTTTTTAACCCTCAGTCTTAAAAAAATAAATAAATAAAGGTGTCCAGTTAAGGTTAAAACATGGTAAAAGTCATTAGAATACAAGTTCTTATTAATCAACTTGCACAGTAACTGACTTCTTCCAGGGATATCAATGAAGTATTACTATAAATCATCAGTTGTATTACATCGAAAGTTTATATCTGTGTGTGTGAGTGTGTATACATATATATATATCTCACAGAACTGGAAAGTTCTTGTCAGGTGTTATACTCCTGTTCTCTCATTTTGTTCCATCTTCTTTTTACTTCTAACTGTAACCAATGAAATATATTCCAGTTTAGAAGATGTCATGTTTATTTCATTTTCTTTCCAGTGAACCTGAAATAAGAAAAAAACAGAAATTATTGAAAAAAAAGAAAAACCAAAATGGTAAAGAACTTCTAAATTAAACAAAGGATCACGGCTAAAACAACCTCTAAATATAAAGGCAAGATGAAATAGCCAGGAAAGAGGAGAAGAAAAAATCCCCACCTAATAATTGTTTTTAAGCCATATAAGTTATTTTATCTATCATAATTTATTATCTTCTAATTTCTTACACATCTCTAAAGACCAAAATAAAATTGCTGTAAAGATTCTCCTTATAACCAGCAACAGCTTATAAAAAGACTGTTATAATACATGAGTTATTCAATCTTTGAATCTCCAAGTCTAATAAAAACATTACCAAGAAGTAAGTCTTTTTATTCCACACTCAAAAAGCTAAGCTGGTTTTTATTTCAATTTTATGGATGGATTGTCAGCTGGTACTCAGCTTTGAGAAGTTTGTTCTGCCTACTAAACACTACATAAATGTGTCATTAACCTGGCTGCATTCTCAAAGCAACCAGAAAAAACAGTGCAAACAGCAAGGCAAGAACATTCTGGTCGCTGCCCCAATTCCAAGATTTTCACATTCCAACAATAAGGGCTGTTTCTCCAGTTCTTGAAGGAGCATGTTGAAGGTTAAATGAGTCCATTTCCAGAACATCCCCACAAGCACATGTAAAGCCCAAGCCGTGATCCTCTCACAACAATGGATTATTCTGTCTGTTTGGCATGACTACATCTCCCACACAAACATTTGGAGGAGCAGAACAGAATAAATTTAAACAAACCACAAGTGGGGTTGCACATGTGGGAAAGAAAGAAGAAGAAAAAATAAAGGGGTAAAATTTGGACCTCACATTTCAACTGAGATATTCACCTTAGATTTCACAAGCATGTGAGATACTAAAGACATACCAGTATGCTTTAAAACCTGCAGCTTCCACTACAGTTTTTGCCACTGTGTAGCTTAGTACACAGTGTAGCTTAATGAGGAGTATTAAAAAACAAAAATGAATTGTGTAGTTGGAATACTGTATAAACTGGAAGAGAACTTAGCTCAGCTCAGAACAAGCAACACCACATTCACACAAAACCACTCCACAGCTCTCTAATACTGTACAGCTGGGATATGTGGCTTTCAAAAATACCCACGGGAAGTCTTGCACCCCTAAAACTATTCCCCTTTATTTAAGAGAAACATTGGTACTTGCTTATATTTAAAAATAAAATCAATAACTGGAACCTAACCCAAAGTGTCTTTTGCCCCATGAATAATCAGATGAGTTCTGTTTGTTTACTGACGTTACTCTATCTCACCCGTAAGTAATTTGATTTAATAATACTGGAGATAGGAAGTGTGATTTGTGGCAGTGCTGAGCAAGGAGTCTGAAATCTAGCTGAAAACTGACCTTGACAGAACATCATGTAACAATTTTGTTTTCTTTATGTCCACTTCAGTTAACCCAGAAAGAGAATAGGAAAAGAAAATGTAGCTGAAAATGTGTATCAGCTTCAGATCTTATTAGAAATACACAAACAGTTTTGGAAACAAGAGCTCATCCAGAACAATTTAGGATAATGACAAAGAGCATTCATTTACTAAGAACTTACAGGAAGTAATTTTCACCTGCATTTCAAGGATGCCCTACAAGTAACACTCCATGCACCAAGCATTTAGCTGTTGAGCTGGCTGTCAGGAAAAGCTATAAAGATTCAGTGCAAGAACTTAATGAAAGAGAGCTTCTGGATTAGCTCTGTGTTACTGTCCCATTGCATTAAAATGCTTCCTGCTGAATTTCACATCCACAAAGCTGTGAATACAAATAATTCCATCTGCCACACTATCTTATTGTAATAAATTGCAGAAGGCATTAATTGCAGTTTTCATGTGTACGAGTTCCACTGAATCAAATACTAAGGTTCATGGCTTCTCATTCATTAGTAAGAGAGGCACTGTAGATGAGCCTTCCAAGAGTGCCAGGAGCAATGGGATTAATTTGTCATCACAGCCTCTCCATCAGGTGAGAAAGCCTATAGCAGCATCTTGGTTTGAAATTTACATTGAGCAACTATCTCAGTTTTGATTTTAAAACAAACAAACAACAACAGCAACAACAAAAACAAACAAAAACAAAACCAAGAACATGGTTGCTCTGCTGACAAGCCTATCCCCATCACAGATGGCTCTGTAAACCAGAGAAGTGATGCTGCTGATCCATTTTGGTTGCTTCACCTCCCATGAGTTTGGGTGAACTTTCAGGTGACTGAGACTTGGACCAGACTCCCATAACCTAAATTCATTAGTCATTAGCACTATAATTAGGACCTGAAGACTTCTTCCTTGTCTGTGGTAAGCCAGTGTTGCTAAGGGCACTGTAGCACTTGTTAACCACTGGGGTTTACCAGATTTTTTTAAGCTCTTGGCTTGCCAAAGGTGTGAGTGACAGGATATAGACCATTGGTCAGCTGTGCATGCCCCATCCCTGGCAGTGTTCAAAGGCAAGTGGAACTTAAATTGGCATTTTCTAGTGGAAAGTGCCCCTGCCCATGGCAGGGGGTTTGGAACATAATGATCTTTAAGGTCCCTTCCAACTCAAACATTTTGTCATTGAACCATACTGAGTCTTCAGTAAGGGCAGTATTTCAGGGAAAGAGTTATTTCACACAGTGTTACTGACATGCTGCAGAAAATTTTAGCAGCTAAGAATTAAAGGAATACTCTTACCCTTCAGACTACTGTTCTCAACCAAAGACACTAAACAAGGGCTATAAGCTCTCAAACCCATGTCCATTTACCAGCCTAACTCCTTCCACCTTGCCCAATTTCAGTCACTGTTCTTCTGTCACAGGTGATTTCATCAAGCACCTTGCTACCTTTAGCTGTGCAGCCTTACAGGACAAAACACATGCCTGTCAAAAATTTCTGGCACTTGCCTTTACAGCTTGCAGAACAACAAATCCACTTGTCAGCAGAACTGCACGTTATCACCTGCTTGGTTGGTACACCCCAGCACGTAGCTGTGGCTGGCACAGACTCTTTAGTTTAAGAAGCAGTGTCACTAAAGAAGCTTACTAATCAGTGCAGCTGATATTTTGCCTAAACAATCACTTTCTACAGGCACATTTGGGTTTAAGCATCTCTGATATCCATCAAGATAAAACTGATGGGATAAACAGTTGGCTCTGGAACACTGGAACTACCAGTGCCTGGGCTCTTGATAATTTTCTGCCTCATGGCTGAGTTCTTGCAGTTTTCTCCCTAGCTGGGGCACAAGCCAACTCTGCTCCTCACATCATCTTACAAAGTCTCTCTCTTTCAGCCAGCTGCCTCTTTTCATGCACTTTCTAAGTACATAATCATCTTTGAGGCTTCTATCCCTTCTGTCAAATTGAGTGGAAACCTGCCAACAAGTTCAAAAGTTGTTGACTGCTTCTACCCCTGAAATTTGGCAGAAGAACAGTTATTTACATCTTCTCAGCTTCACTTTGCAACTATTCTCAGTGTGTTGCACTAATTACTAATGGCAAACCTCTCTCATGCCCAGTGCTGGGGTCACTTTTAAGCCACACAGCATTTTGCTTCTGCTGGCAGTTCATGCCTCTGTGCTGAGCCTAGCAACCCCACCCAACACACTGACAACTCAGGGAAATCAGTTCCTAAACTGATGTAACTTAGGAATTTAGACACAACAAAAGTCAACAAAAATTGTGAAGGAAGAGTGATGAAATATATTATGAGGGAATAAAGCTGGGATAGGAAACCACTATAATTCTCTGCAATGAGCCAATATTATTAGGACTGGGGTTACTGTCTCCTCCTTAACAGAATGAAATTCATCAAAATTTCAGCCACTTGCAACTGCAAGAATTTGAGTGTTTTCCTCAGTTCAAAAGGTTGTCGTTTAAAATTGACAAATATTGTTAACTGAATCAAAATCTGACTTGCATCAGAGTGCTGGAGGTTGTAATGATTCTTCCCTACATTTGAAGAGAGAAATAAACAGGGAAGCTGCTTTAAAAACACAGAAAAAGACCAAAATTTGGAACGAATAATCTCTTATACCCACCTCAATGAGGCTGAATCATAAGTTTTGGCCCCTGCACAGATCCTGTCCCCTTCCACCTTTAGCCCCCATGTTAAATATATTTGTCAACAAATCTCATGCACCATAAGAAACATGTAAATGCTTTTATAGCCACCAGTCTTTGTCCTTGGAAGTTGTCACAGAAATACATTTACAGGAAAGCAGATTCTCACTATTTTAAACATCAGAGAGGGAGAAAAACTTCATTAACAGCACTTACTTGCAACGCACGCATGAAGAAACAAGAACACCACCACAAGAAAAGGCCAATGCCAGTGTATTACCACTGGCTGGTATTGGTCTGACACATTCTTTCTCCTTCGGTCACTGGCTCAACAAACCCCCAAGACACCAAAGGAGCATTTGATGCCATCTCCTCTAGAAATTCTCCCAAACAATCCCTTAAGATTTTCAACCCAGACTGTTCCTTTTTTTAGGGCTCTCTATTGTCTCTTCTGCAGCCCTTGCCTATTTAGCTGTCCCTCCTAAGCCAAACCACTTCTCCTGCACATCACACGTCTCTGTTCCCTGCCAGGACGGAGAACCAGGAGCATAGATGCTATCCCAGACAGCTTTTGTATAAGTGCACAAGTTTGTGCTTTAAGCTGTTCCAATAAAAACTTTCCTGTTTGCATCAAAACCAAAACAACAGGTTCACAGCTCAGCCTCCCTCATCTGTCACAAGGAGAAACCGACTTTAGAAATAGCTGCAATGGGAACTCTGAGTAAAGATCTTGGAGAACAGATTCCCAGCCCATGACACGGGCCAGCATTTACAGTGAATCATCACACAGACACCGCGGAGAGGAGAGGATTTTTGTTTCTCCGTCTTCCTACTGCTACACATGCGATTATTCAAAGGCTACAATGTACCCTTTTCCTGAGCCTCAGCAAGATAGAATGTATCTTTACAGTGATACTCACACTTGCCTTTTTGTCTCCGATTAATTGCCTTGCTTTTCAGTTGTTTGATCTGTGCAGATGTTCGATCATTAACACAAGTGCAAAAAACCAAGTCCTGCCCTTCCTCAAAAAAGCTTTCCAATTTCTTAAGTCACCAGGGAAAAAATGATAAAACTGAGTTACAAGGAATGGTAATGTCAGCATCATCTTTAAACCCACACATATTTTATGGGTTTGTCAAAGAAAGAGTTTGAATGTCTGAATCACTACACCTTATATACTTCTTTATTAACATATCCTGTACAAACCTTCCTACCAACACTTTACTCAGTCTACACATCTAAAATCCTGATCCAGCCTCAACCCATCATCATTTAATCTGGCCCCAACAAACTCCTACTTGTTTCTGCTCCAACCATGAAGCTTGTGAAGAACTCTGCAAATGGGTTTTGCACCCATCACTACAACCCTCAGTAACCAAACTGCTTTACTCTATCAAGAGGCATAAACCAAGGAACAAGCAAGGACAGTGCCAATATCCTGACACTCTCCTCTGAGTCACACACACAAATAATTTTGTCAGTGGCACATCGTGCATACTGTATGGCCAAAAAAGATTCTGCACTATCAAGGCTTGATATGAAAGTCAAGTGCATATTTTTTCTGTTTTTACTGTCAACATCCCACTGGTCAAGAATAATAACTTTTTATACAAGTAATTTGATACTTCAGAAAAATAACCAGTAAGTACTTCTTACTTTGCAACATATTTTTAGGGGAAGAAAGGATCATGTACCCTTTCACAAAGCAAATTTACAGTGAGATTATAACATGAGGTCTCACTGCTTTGACACCAAAAAACACCCTTTCATTCTATAATCATAAAATTATAGGCAGGTAATCATAAAATGAGTCAAGGGATTCTCCATTGCCTTGGGGTGGAAGGGCATCATGAATCAGGCACCATGCTGTTTGCACGATTAAGTTGTTGTTCTTAAAATAATCCTAGTAGCTTCAAAGTTAAGAAAGCTTCAGTGTTTCAGTGCTGGCTGGTTTTGGTAGGGGGTTGCATGAGCAAAATAAAGCGCTAAGTACCGTAATGTAAAACACTTATTCTGGGAAAGGAAAAATGTAGGTTGAAAGAAAAAGTCATGGTTCCTCTGAAAAGCTGATTTTAAAATATTTGCATTGAAAATCAAAGTAAGGGATATAGGTAAACTTAGACCTGATGCTAAGCAGGTGATTTGCATATATTCGCATACATCTACCCACATGCCTCTGAAACTCCATCTGTACGAGAACACACAGCAAACAACTCTGCCTCCAAAACGCTGCAAACCGATTAAATCCCAAACAGCTCCAACACCTACCTGTACTGGCATTTCCTGTTCCAGGCAGACAGCCTCTGGAACCACTCCTGAAGAACTCGCAGCCGGGCATGTGACGGCCGCGTTGAACATTAACCGCGCACCGCGGCTCGCTCCGAGCCCGCACCGCCGCTCGCAGAGTCCCCGCTCCAGCCCCGCGGCCCCTCCGCTTACACAACGGCGAGGACAGCGCCGGCCGCGGCCCCGGAGCTGCCGCTGACCCCCACCCACGCAGCCCCGCCAGGGATTTAACCCCGGCCAGGAGGAGCCGACGGTCCCGTCCCCCGACACTCCGTCCCCACCTCGCCACCGCAGCCACCTCCCCCGCCGGGACCGCGGCCACAACCGTGCCCGCTCCCCGACCCAAGCGGACCCCTGCCCACTGCAGTTTATCCCCTGCCCGACCCTCGGGTCAGCCCCTGTCCCACGCCCACCTCAGTGCCCGCGGACCCCCGGCTCACCGGCGGCTCCGCACGCAGCTCCTCTCCCGCCCCCTCCCGGCGGCGACTCCGGGCGCGGCCCCGCCCTCGCGGCAACTTTTACTTCCCCCGCTTCCCGCTCCTCCTTCGCGCTCCCCTCCCCAGCCCGGCGCCGCCGCGCCTGCGCAGCGCGGCGGCAGCGGGGACGCTCTCCCCGAGCGGTGTCCCGGATATTCCCGAGCCAGGGCAGGGAGGGAGCGAGGGAGAGAAGGAGCGGGGAGAGGCCATTGGAGGCCTTGGCCGCGCCCTCCGCCGGCGCGCGTGCGCGGTGCGCGCGCGGGAAGGTGCGCGAGGCCGGGGGGCGCCTGAGGCCGGGGGACGCCTGAGGGGCCGCGATGGCGCCTGAGGCGATGGGGCGGGAATGGGAGCGGGGCTCGGATCCCCGCGTGCTGCCGAAGGTGCGGGGGGAAACGCGGCCAGGTAAGGGGCTGTCACAACCCCGCTGCTCCCTCCCAGCCTGGTCTCGGTTCGAGGGCACGGGCGGCCTCGGTTTAAAGGGCGCAGCGGGTGCCCCTCAGGTACTCGGGTTTGGAGTTAACAACCCCTCAAAATGAGCGCGGCGGCGCTTGTTTTTTCCAGCAATTGTTTTCCAGTTCTCATTCCAGGATATCTGGCCGTGCACGTTGGCTTTCCTTGAGATGCCCATGGAATAGCCCTGGCATAGAGTGGCTTGCGAGCCAAACCCCACACAAGTGTCTGTCTACCTCAGAGTTGCGTTTGGCTTCCATGCGGCCTACAAAGGTCTTATGTGATTATTAATTTTTCTATCACCTGCCCCAGAGTCATAGCCCCAAAGTTGTGTTCCCTCTGATTTTTATCTAATCTATTATGTTGGCCAGGGAGTGGTGTTTCCTTTCGTTATTTGAGATAGGAATTCCGTGTCCACAAATGCTCGTATCTCTAGTTGCTCAAGTACCTTTTATATTCCCCTATTATGATTTTTTTTCCTGGATAAACATGTAAATTTCGCTAACACAGTTCATTTCTAGGTTAGCGGTGATATTTTAGGTGCTACCACTCCCAACATCGGTCCTTGGCACATGCTGATGGGTGCAACCTGTATTTTTTCTCTTCCAATTGCTTTTCTGATAATCTTCTAGGAATGGAAAAGTGCTTCTGTGCCTAAGAGCATGTTCAGTTTTCCAACAGCATCTTCTGCAATAGTAAATAAAGTAATTTCCGTGTAGAGTTCCCTTTCTCCGTCTGCTTCAGGTCATCCAGATTGCAAAGTGACTGTGGCATACAAGGCACTGCATCCAATTAGCTCACTGCCTTAAATATGACATTTTATTGTTCTTGTATCCCTTTTTTTTTAATGGATACATTTTCCTCAGATTACTTTTTGCTACTGTTTCTTCCATTATACTGCCAGTATAAAAACCCCACCAGTGAAGTGATTTTAGCAGGTTCACTCTCCAATGTTTTCCAACAGCTTTTTGATCTGGTGATACTTTGGCAAGATTTTCATTAAATTTTCCAGATTTTTGTCTTACATGTATAGAAATATCTAGATAGATCAACAAGTAGCCACATTTTTTTCAGTGATTTGTAGAGTCATGTTCACAAATTGGAATTACTTATTACAGGGTTTGTATAAAATGTTTTTTCTTGAGGCATTAAGATGTGTTCACTGGATTTGTTTTAGTTTTGAACAGATACTGTATTTACTGTATTTTTTTGTCTCTTTTTTTCTTAAAATTTCTTAGAAATTGTGATTTTTTTTTTTTTTTAAGGGAATTGAATATCTGATCCATTCTTCTAAGATTCATGTAGTATCCCAGCTCTACTTTTTTGCATAGTTATTTTTCAACTGTTGTTGAGAGATACTCCCTAGAAATTTAAGGGTAAAAACATGTTGTAAGTCAGTGTGTTAACATAGCAATTAAAAATCTAATTTTGTGTTTGTGTATCTTGTTATGGTACACTCATAAAAAGCATGCTGCTTATTGTTTTGGGTAGTGTCAGTTCAGTCCTTGATCCCTGCATTGCTTCTTTGCAAAGCCAGTCAAGCAAAGGCATCTGTGTGTCCCAAAGTGGGATTATGACCTCATTTTGATATTTTTGCTTTCCCTGAACTCTGCTTTTCATGTTTGCCTCTGCCCTTTCTTCAGCACGGATTTGTTTTTCACCACTAATCTTTACAAGTCCCTTAGGATTTGTATTGGTTTCTTCTGTTCCTTTTTTTTTTCTCTCAGAGTAAGTATGGTCTGTGAGCTTTAATTATAGTATATTTTAAGATTCTCTAGCACTGAATCTTAAGAGAGCCTTCCACACGCAGTTCAGGCAGAGGGTGACACAGGTGCAGCACAGGAAGCCCTAAATGAGGTAGCAGAAGAATTTTAAAATTAGAATAAATGGTACAAAACAATGCTACCAGGGCAAATGATTTCCTGCTGCCTTTTGTGGCAGTGCAGGATATGTGCTAGGCATGATGCAGAAGAATGTTTCTGTGGGCTTGTGAGTGCACTTTGGTGTTATTAGTAAATGGATTGTTAACCAGAGAGTTGATGAAGAGCTGAAGAGGTGCTAAATTTGCAGGAGAGGGGAGAGCTGAAGAGGTGCTAAATTTGCAGGAGAGGGGTTGAAGGAGGAGCATTCAGGATGTGACACAAAACACTAAGCTGGGAGGGAAAGGAGGTGGAACTTATCCACATCCTTGAGCACATCCAGGGCACTGGGGGTTTACACATGTCCATTCCAGGGTAAAACACATTTGTGGATAGCTACATGCCAAAAGAAAACTCTTAACATAGTTAGGAGACATCAAAATGTTCAAAGGTAATTGCATTAAGTGTTTTTCCTCAATGTTGCAGGAGTCACACATC